>NC_090928.1:863037394-863662394 GCF_040938575.1 Ambystoma mexicanum
TGTAACCATGATTCGGTGACTGCCAGGAGGTCAAGGTTTTCGGATAGGAGTCTGCTATTTGGGTGGCGTGTGCCACTAAGGACCTGACATTGATCAAGGCGCTAGATAGTATGGTTACCTTGGGTATGTTTTGGATTTTTAGTGGAATGAGTTTAGGCTGAGTAGTATTGTTGCAAGATATAGTTGGGGTGGGGTTTGGCTTGGTGTACCGTGAGGTTAGTTTATATTGGGGGTTGAAAGCTTTGTTGCTTTGACATATAGGCTCATAGAGGCGGGGTAGTCTGGCTCGAAGTCTATTATTTCTGTCCATAGCGAGGCACGGTGCGTGTTTATGGGAGGACATAATGATTGCAGTGCTGAATATGGTGACGCACAGTAGAGATGGTATCTGGGTCTTATTAAGGCACATCGTAATGGGTGGTAGTGGAGAGCAAGGTAGTAGGAGTGGTTTAGCTCAGTTGTGAGAGCAGCTCAACGACTGGCAGTAAGCTGTTTCTAGCGGGCGCACAAATCTAGTAGCTATTACAAGCATGCCTATCTGAAATAACCAACTAACATTAGCATTAGACAGTCTTGTAGGTCTGCGATAACGAACAATGGGCTCTGTCAGAGGGGCATATAGTGGGCTAGATGGGCTGGTATGAAGTAGGCAGCTCGGTGCAGGCGAAATGGGCTAGTACACAGTATGCAGCTCAGGGCAGCACAATAGGCAGGCAAAATAGGCTAGTAAACAGTATGCAGTTCAGGGCAGGTAGAGTAGGCTAGTACACAATGGGTAGAAGGGCACTGGTTAACAAATATGCATTGCACTGCTGTAGTGCTTGGTGTCAGGCAGAGAGTAAAGTGTGGGCCGAGAGTACAGTGTGGGCAGAGCAAGGGAATTCACAATACAGGAGAATGCTAGTATGAGCGTTAAGCTATAGTTAAGTCAAATGAAGCAACAAAGTCATTTCACTGTAGTGAGTTTTGGGGGCATCTTACCAGGTTACACATCAGCACGTGAGGGCTGGAGGAGAATGGGTATGAGGGCAGTAATGCTCTGATGTCTAGACGAGTACTTGTGGCGCACAAAGCTTCCTTGTGATGGTGGCCGTAAGGCAGTGTGTGGTGGCAAGCATGAACGGGATGTATGGGCAAACAGTAATTAGCACAGTGAACGCAGTAGGTGACTGTGTTCAAATTATCAGTCAAAAGATCACAAAAATGGGGGGGGGGTAGTCTAACACAGATAATCCTAGTGATCAAATGCATCAGGCAACAGATTTACAATAAGTTGGGCTACTATTCAAAGTAGTGCAATGGCAACGCATTACAAGAAAGCAACAGAGGCCAAATCAGTACAAATTGGTACAGGGCTATTAGGTACGAGTAATCGTACTAGTTAAAAAAGAAAAATGCATAGGAGAGTTGGTAATACGTAGCGTACATAGCAGTGAAGTTACTAAGCACAGGGGTACGAAAACATGATGCAATGCAGCAGGCGGCTAGGACTGTTAGTGTTCTCACATAGGTCCCGAAGGAAGGTGCGCCATATATGCATATTTGTGGTTTTTCCTGTAATTATGGATAAGCACACAAACAGTGGGTATACAACGTCATAAGGTTGCTAAGCGTAACGGACTAGGCGCAGAGATGCAGCTGTTATACAGGTTAGTGGATACATTGGTTGTTGGGAACAGTGTTATAACTACCATGAGTAATCAAAGGCAGCAGATAATGCAGCAGGTCTCAGGGTAGAACAGTAATGCAAGTAAAGTAGTGCAATGTATAGGCTAGACTTTTACTTAATATAGGTTAGGACAGAGACCCCAAGTGGGGCAAATATTAAGGACATGGTAACGTGGGTATGCACAGAGAAACCATTTTGGCGAGTGGCCGGAGGCAAGAGTTCAACGATTCGGGGGCTGCCCAAGGGAGGGAGTACCATAAGTCAAGTGCATTAGATATCCTTGTGTTCGGGAGCTGGCGTGATGCTTACCGGTAGGAACGTTAGTAGTCCATATGAAGAGGGGCGGCTGATCTGGGGGCAAATGGGTAGAGTTCCTAGTCCTGGCCTCTGTCGACTCTGGACAGGCTCGGGACAGGGGATGAGCCTTGTTGTGTGTGCATTTGTGGGTGGGCCGGCGTTCGCCTGCCGGCGAAGAATTGGTTGTGAAAAGGGGCTACGGGCCAATCACAACCAAATCACTAATTGTGTTCAACATAGGTAAGCAGTGACACTTCAGTAGGAAATCGTTCTGGTGATCAGGTTATTATTCACCTTTGCGTTGAGCCTGAGACTTCGTTTTCTTTATGTGCATTGCAGGTATTTGAACCTGGTATTTGATGACTGTTGAGTCACCTCTTTTATGAGCCCCGGGATCTTATACGTTTTTGAAAACATGGCCTAACGGGTACAATTTAAGTGAAGGAAAGACACTACACCTTGTTAAGAGGATACGATCAGGACTTGTGGTAGGGGATTCCACCAAATCTGACAGATTTCGGAATTGAATTATTGCTCACCATTATACAGGGATTCTTTCAGGAATCATCACCTGTAACTGTATACAAACAGTACTTACCTTAAGGACACGTAGAAGCAAGTTACCTAAATTGGGAAAACTATGTTGGTGGGTTTTCATTTCAGGTTAAAAGAACGATTTTTCTTGTTATGGATGGTGCGAGCATTGCACATACAGATGTTTAGTGTTTTCATTTTGTGACACCTTTCCAGATTCTATGTTAATTGTGGCAAACTATTTGAATATGGCTACACTTCAAAGCCATCCTGGTGAACTGTGTGGTCCTATCATCACCAGGGTAAATCCACTTTAGATCACTGGCAGTAGCCAGTATATAGCATTTCATCAGATGGATTATCTCGTTTTATTTTAAATTAAGGTATGCTTATACAGATATTCATATTTCCTTTTATGATTTAGAACCTGATTATTCAAGTTATTTGTGAGTTTTTGTCCCGTACACAAGAGAGATATTGTCACTTGGTTACACAGGTGTGGTGCCTCACGCTTCTTGCCCACTTTTGGTGGCATGTCCTGCAATTTATGTGCACCTTGGGTGTACTTTTACATATTTAGGAACTATAGGTGACGCTAAGGCTCCAGGGTCATTTGAACCCTCATTTAAATAGAAACTGGCAATTCACTCATGTAACCTTTTAGGAAGAAAACAAATCTACCCTAACCAGTTACCAATATTCCCACGCTTTAGGGCTAGCTCGCTTGACTCAATGGGTCTAATCATGTACACGATGTGACTGAACATTGTTTTTGTCAAATATTTCCTGCACACGTTCGCCCCTTCTGATACTGTCTCACTGTATGGTATGTAACCATCCTCATGTAATTTGATTTTGACATATTATCTGCTTATAGTTTTTGTGTACATGCTATATGGTCATGTTATGGCAACCTCACTTGAATGTATCATCACTTTTGTGTAATGTGTGTTTTTCGTGGTCTAACAGCCTTGAGGACGACCGACTGGTCGAAACACGCGTCGGCTGTATCAATAAACCAGATTTGTCACATGAGACTAGTGTGATCTGCATGCTACATCATGACCTATGGACTCTACTTATTGCTGTTAGGACAAGAAAAATTGGGTTCTCAGCGTGGATCGGCAACACCCACTTTTATTGCATGTTCATATTGGCTGGGGTTCAGGGGGACCTCCTATGCTGATCCTGCTGCACTTGACCTAAATTTAATGCTGGAAAGACTAGCACATCCTATTTTTGTTACTTCCCACAGTTTTTCATTTCATCTAGACACAGGTCACTTTAGTGGTTGAAAGGCTTACCTGCAAGACCCCTCGGTGAGTGGCCTATGACATGACAAAGAAATGTCCTGTCAAGCTCTTGGAGATGTGAGTGGTCCGATTGGCTTTGGCAACCATGAGCCCTTCCATTAGGGGCACGATTGTTCAAATTCTGACCAATTGCATTTGCCTGCAATGTCCTCCCTTCACGGAAGCCTCTTGGGAAGGCAAATCGACAAGGCAAAAAGGTCTGGGTACCACAGACTCCTTGCACAACCCGGGAGATAAGAGCATAATCCTGATGCCAAAGCATCTCCTCAATATAAAAGCAACAGGAAGGACTAGAAAGGAAAGCAAGACTAGATGGCAGTCCCAGACCACAGGTCATTGCCAAACACTGACTTGAGATAACAATATTTCCTGGAGCAAGAAGGCCCCCCACATGGGACAACCTTCACCCCCTCCCAAAGCATATACCACTTGTGTGATGTTGAATCTAGCTGGACCTGCAAACTCCACCTGTTGGCTCCAGTTGTTGCACGTTCACTAAGCTTCCCCTGTTCGGGTTCACACTGTCTGCTTATCTAGTTAACTATGAGGAAGCTCCCACTTTGTGTGCACAGTCGGAGCAGCAACACCAGGTTTCTAACTTCCTATAAGCGTTTACTTTATTCTGTGCTTCACACAGCATCTGAGCCAGTGCATAGCCAGGAACACTTGATGACAGACCGGAGAAGAGAGACTGGTACGCAGCACAAGCACTCTGCTGACTTTAACACTTAGATAAGGTAATTGACGCATTTGGGTGCCCTAAGCTTTTTCTTGATTTGTTTTTTTTTAAATTTATTTATTTTTTCTGTTATTGGCCAAGGCCAGTTTGCACATTGGTTCATTTAAGTGCCAGTTGGTGGCCATTTCCACTTTTAAGGGAATGCTGGAGGAAGTTTCTAGTTTTCCATTCTGACATTAATTCTGTTTCTAAGGGGCTGTAGAATTCTTTACCACTGAAACCGTTTGATATGCCATCTAAGGGCTTAAGTCTTGTTATAGCTTGTTTGTTGGTGGCTGCGTTTGAGCCTTGGCATTCTTGTCCACTTGGTTGATTTCCTTTAAAGTTGTTGTTAAAATATTTCCAGTTTTTTTTTACCCTTTTAGCTGGTCAACAAAGTGAGTAATGGGTTATGGGCCGGCCTCCTTTTCTGGCTTTCAAGAAGGAGAAGCTCATTGTTTAAATAGCATTGTGGATAGCCCATGGAGTAGGAGCTTGCCTTTGTTGGGGGCTATCCTCGACTTCATAAGTGCTAAACCTCCTAGGTCTATGCATGTATGACCATTAAGGTGGCCTGTCATTCCTGCCTATAGTGGAGTCAAGAGTTTCGTCTTTAACAAAAGATCCTGCTACCAGTTTTCTTTCTGCCTCCACAGCCTTGAAAGGTAGAGGAACACTTCTGAATTCTTAGGATCTAAACTGCGGGAGTGCTGCCAAGCTTTGTCTTCTTTTCTGGACATAGAAAAGTAAGGTGGTTGACAAGCCGACTAATCCTGTGCTTCAAAACACTCTTCAAGCTTGCTCAGGAGGCTGTCTTTTCGTTTTAATTTGTTTGCATTCTATGAAGCACCAGGCATCCAGTAGGAAAGCCATTTCACATCACTCTGGGCAGGGAAAAGGGCATGGAGTCGCTGGTGGTGGATGTGTTGACGGCAGTGGGGAAGAGCAGAAGGAAAGCATCATAGACTTAAGCCCAGAGGCTGTGGATCAATGGGTCGATGCCATGGATGCAGTGCTAATTGAGATGTAACTCCACGGTATGTTTCTACTGCTGGGGAAATTGGGTTGGGGAGGGGTGGTGTTTAAATGCATCAATCAAAAGCAGATCCACTGGACAGCAGCCCTTGTGAACTACCATAAGCACACCACGATGTGTCTCCAGTGGGGTGGGATGCTCTATGTTCTGCAGAGGAGGGTGAGGCTACGGAGGGTCACACGTGCAGTGTTTAAAGGAGAGATAGATGACTTGCATTAGTCCGAGGTCCTCTCTATGGAGAAATGGCAGGATGGACATCTGGAGATGGGTGGGAGTCCAGGGGTCCATTGTTTCATATTTGACAAGTGGTAACTTGTGTCTTTATGTCTTTCATCCATGATCGCTTGCATTTCTCCCTCTATCCATGCCAGTCAGGGTTTTGGGAATATTTCAATCTGTAGGCGAAAAGTATCCATTAGAAGAACAAGTTTTTTACTTCTGTTAATGTTCCATAAAGGCAATATGTTATTCCTCCCTAATATTCTTCAATGACCCTGCCACCACTACCCCAGTGTCTGATTTTTCATAACTTAATCTGGCAGTTCTATGGTTCCTTGTCATGCCATCCCACTTATGTGCTATCACCACCACCCTTACTGAGTCTGCACAGAGCCATGTATCCTTTCATAGCTAATACAAATTGTCTAACTTCAGACTATACCTAGGGATGTTTTAATCAAACTATAATTTAGAAGTGCTGTATGCAGCCAGAGTGTGTTCCTTCTGCAACCTGACAATTTTTATGTTTAGTAATGAAATGGTGTAGGTAATTTGTTTTAAGGGATGCCTGCTCATCACTCCCCTCCCCCCTGTCAGATGCTCCAAGCCAAAATCATAGTGCACACATATGCCCATCTCCTGACCTCTCCAGCATCTGCCCTCCAGTGATGGCAGTGGCAAAAAGTCACATGTGCATTTCCGACAGCTCCTAGAACATAGTTTCAACAGCAGACATAGGTGGCATTTTATTAGTCTACACCGGATTCAAAACATAAGTTGTTCACCCTAAAAAGCCTGGTGGCACATTTAAACTGTAAATATATGTTACATCTGACCACGAAATGGACAATTCTACAGGCAAAGCATTTGGATCTCCATTACTGTCAGCTTGGTGAGCAGTTTTGAAGTAGTATGTCGTGATTTGGCTTCTCCTGGCATCCTTGTAGAATGGATGTAATGTTGACTTGACTGACAGAATGTTACTAGGCAGAATGTTGTGGTATGACTGGTGTTCTGAGAGTCAGTTGAGATGTAGAGAGAGAGAGAGAGAGAGACTCTGACTCACTCCTTAAAGGAGTGGTTTGGTGGAAAATGTGTATTGTCTCTACGGGTCGGCCATGTGTTTTTAAGCCTAAGTTGCTCGATTTTAGAAAAAATTCCTATGGACCTTATCTGAATTTTCGTCCATTTTGTGATAATCCTATCACTTGCCCCATCGCCCTGGCTGACCTGCTTTTGCGGCACTAAATCATATCCCCCGCCTCTGAGCCTGTCATCAGCAGACGCGTACCGCCCATTTCACAACGCCAAAGCACGTCTCGTGTCAACAATCGCTGCGCTTCAGCTAATGACGTGTCGCCATAGAAATGGCAAGACGCCTCTCTCCTCAATAAGTACAAACAGACCGCTTCACAACACACAGCAGCAGATTTTCGATTCCATTCCTCTCTGTGTTACTTTGAGTATTCTGTGACTCGTTTCTGTGCTCTGGTCAGCTACCTTTGCCGCTTGTAGCCCGTGTGAACACCTGTACCATCGCTATAAATTATTTTAGTTTGTTTACCACACAATGGCTACAATAATGCCCTACATGTACGAGCGTGAGTATACCGAGGAGGAACTACTGGAAAGGGAAACATGCAGAAACGATGGGGCTTCGGACGGCAGTTGGCAGGACGAATCAACGGATGAAGACACTGGACCTCGTCGCATGGACGGTGTTTCCACCTGGTGCACATGCAATCTGTGCAAGCTAATGCCAACCGAGGAGGAGAACTGCTGCTGCTGTGAAAACTCGGGATGCGTGGCCTACATTTCGGAAGGCGAGCCACGACCGCAATGCATCACAGAGCTGCCAGACTTCAGGGAAGCCTGCCTCACACGATCCGTGTTGAGGATAATGATGGTGCTTATGCACGAACTTCGCAACTGTTCGTCCTCGTAATCCGAGTAACGAGTAAGTATAATCTGCTTGTGATGCCACTACTATTTCATTGTCGTCTCCTATATCCAAAATTACATCTACATATCATTGTAACGCATGAAAGTCGTTCAGTAGTGTGCAGTGTCTAGATAGCATTTGTCTGAGCAGAATGCCATTAGTTACAAGAATTGTCATTGACAACAAACGTTTAATCAACTTATCTTGGTAATTTAAAAACAGTTTGTATCATTATTTTTCACAGGTGGTACCGGCTGGTGGCCTATCATTCCTTTACGTGGTGGCTTCACGGGAGGCTTGGACACCGCGTTCGAAGAGCAATACCTGCCTGTGCCGTTCGTGCCATAAGAGAAACTTTTCCGAGTGACAGCGGTCAGTACAGGGGATTTTCCCTCGCTGTGCTGCAACCTGACCTGTACAATGTGTAAAGTTTAGTATTTTTGTGCCATCAAAAAAAGAAACAAAATAAGACACCACATATATTTTAAACGGTTGTTTTGATTTTTTTTTTAAAATGAATCCAGTGTGTCTCCATTCAGCAGTCTTCCTGTGCCTTGTCTGCACGCCCACCGGCCCATCCATCCATCCATCCATCCACCCATCCACCCCCTCTCCTATCAAAGGCGAAGTATAACTATATAAAGTATAAAAAAGTTGTTAAACTAACAAAAACAAGTCCATAACAACAAGTCCAGTGGATGCGCACTGCCATGGTGGGCTGTCGGGGGCGCGAACGGCCAAGGTGCCAAACAGCATGTATACTTCAAAAGGTATCCCACGCCAAGGGGCCATCGCTCACATGGCCTCCTCAGACGGTGTCTCCAGGCAGGCCGCCCCTCTGCAATCCACAGAAGTGTCTCCATTCAGCAGTCTTCCTGTGCCTTATCTGCACGCCCCAGGCCCATCCATCCCACCCCCCTCTATCAAAGGCGGTTCGTGCCAGTGGATGCGCGCTGCCATGGGGGGGGGGGGGCTGTCAGGGGCGCGAACGGTCAAGTTGCCAAACAGCATGTACACTTCAAAAGGTATCCCACGCCAAGGGGCCATCGCTCACATGGCCTCCTCAGACTCCGTGTGTCCGGCCCTCGGCAAACCACATAATACCACGACATACACACGTCATTCATTCACAAACACACCCCTGTTTGTAATACTTTATAAACCTCTTGATATGTCTCATGAGAACATCTTTGTGCTTTGCAAGTCAACTCCTGAACGTGCTACCTGAGAACCACTGAGATCTATGCTAATCTGCTTGTCGTCGTGCTATCCGTGAACTTCTGTGACCACTTCGAGCAAACTCGTCAGTGTGCTACCTCTGGCCATCTACCTGTTCTCCTGCAACATACTGCTCGGCTTGCTGAATCCAACTGTTTGTTGGTCAAGGTAAGGCCATGTATCCTAGTCATATTTCAAATTTCTATCTATTTGCAAGTAGAGTACTCAGTAGTGCTATGTTCATTGGTCTCATCGATATGGACTTGAGTTTCCATTGTTATGCTATCAATAGATCTATTTATCTGTGTCAATTGTCATCGAATTGTATCCTTCGGGAGTCCAGTCTATAATGTAAGCATGTTTCCTTCTCGTGCAAGACAGAACATCCAAGGGATGAGTCACATGTTCAGAGTTTAGTCGCATCATTTATACATTTATGCAATTTATGCAAATACTAAGCCGCACATGATGAACTGGTATAGTTCCTGCGACCAAAGAAAACCTTGCATTGAACATTGTAGGTTTCATTTACTTTTGTATCACATTTTTATTCATCAAGATTGTATAATAATGTCGATATTTACTTTTCAGAATTTTCAACAATGCCTGCCTGTTCAATTAGCGGTTGCCCTTCGAAGACCCATGCTAAATCTGAAGGCACTACAATGCATGTATTCCCGAAAACTGTTGATCGAATAAGAGTATGGGTCAAACATTGCGGATATCCACTGCATGAGCTGGAAAATTAGAGTCCAACAAGTCTTAGAGGACTAGAGGGGTGATCGACACCGCATCTGCAGCCAGCACTTTTCCTCGAACATGTACACCACATTTTGGGTAACAAAGAAGAATAAACGGCGAACGACACGAAAATTGCTCGCGACCGCTATTCCCACTCTATTCGTCCACATTCCGCCACTGGTGAGTAAGTGTCCGGATTTAGCTTTAGGCCTTGCGGTAGTGTGTAGGTAGCCGAATGGATTGATTGATATTTTAGGTGTTGTGTCCCTTGTAATACTTTTGACATTGATATGAGTGTATAGTTTTTTGAGTAATTACATTTATCAATATATTCTTTTTCGATTTCATAACCCACAAACGAAATCTATATATGGGCACAGGGAACAGTGCTATATTGTGCATTTTCAATAGCATTACTCTCAAGTATTCTGTCTCCTTACATGGCAATTTTTAATATTGGCATTTCATTATCAATCAATAATTTACCTTTCCAATTGCTTGACTATCCCTTGAATCTGAAGCAAGAACAACCACTTCTACCGCGTATCAGGTAATCTTACTTGGCTATTCCGCTACAGATTTGTTTTATGCATGCCAAGTAATATTTTTATTGTATCGTGTAATTATTTTACCGAATGTTTGGTTAGTGCTTTCCAATTGATATACACCTTAGTTATCGTCCACTGGTGTTTGTTTTCAGTTATAATTAGTGTTATCCATAGTAATGCATGTACTGTCTTTCAGGGAGATGCTGAAGTGTCCACCACATTGACAACATCCCTAGATGTTCTTCAGCAGCATGAGGTATGGATACTGACAGCTCCATCGAACTAGATCATCAGAGCTAGAATACTTTTCGTTTGATTGTTCTGCACAATGTTTCATTCGTGGTTAGCCATTGATATGTACCTGTGCGGTCGACCCCAAGTGTGTTTGTTTTCAATATTGTAATCCTTACTAATGCAAGTACTATGTTTCAGGCAGTTGATGGAGCGTCAACCCCTGCACTTGATGCGGAGCCTGACATTCAAGTAATTCCAGGGGAAGTGGAAGCGGGACCTTGCGTATACGAATCGGTGCAACAGCTTTCGGAAGTGCGCGCTACATTTACAACATCCCTACATATTCTTCGGCAGCACGAGGTATGGATACTGACAGCTCCATCGAGCATCATCATATAACGTGATTCCATTTGCTATACTTTCTTCCCTATTAACGCAAGTACTGTGTTTCAGGGAGACGACTGAGCTTCCTCTACAATTACAACATCCCTTGTAGGTGATGTAAAGAAATCGGAGAAATAAGTTGATGAAATCTGATCATATTTAGATATTCCTTGATTCTAGACAATGCACCATTTGTGGTTATCTCTTTATATGTACCTGTGCCGTCGACCCCAAGTGTGTGTTATGTTTCCAATATTGAAAACCATACTAATGCAAGTACTGTGTTTCAGGGAGTTGCTGATGCCTCCTCTCCAATACAACCATTCATGGCAGTCCATGCGGAGCCAGAGGTATGGATACTGACAGTTCCATCGAACTAGATCATCAGAGCTCGAATACTTGCCACTTGATTGTTCTACACAATGTTTAATTCATGTTTAGCTATTGGGATGTACCTGTGTTCGTCCTCGCTTGTGTTTTATGTTTTCAATATTGTGATGCATGGCAATGAAAGTATTATGTGTCAGGGAGTCAATGGAGCATCATTCCGTGCTGTCTATGCAGATCCAGAAAATATAGTCATTGCAGCGCAAGAGGAAGGGAAGGCATGCGGAAACGAATCGGAACAACAGCGTGTAGATGTTGAAGTTCGAGTCAAAGTTGCAAAGAAAAACAAAAGTAAGGTTAGTTACAAACAGTTCATAATTTTAGGAATTGTTTTGTGTTGGGCTATATTATGTTTTTTTCCTGTCAATTGTACTATACTTTATATTGTGTTTTAAAAATGAACATCCCTTTTCCAATCTGTCCTCTAGTTACCCGTGGGTGTACGAACTATACATACAGATAGTGAAGCAAATGAGAGATGTTGCTTGCCAGACCATTTTCACTATGGAGGAACTATTAATTCAGACGCGGCGTGTTGAGACTCGAGATGCTCATGTCCAATGGCCAGAACATAAATTGAATGTGTCCGGAGAATCCAGTAAAGTTTTATTGGACCAGTTCGACCGCACCACCAAAAGAAGATGATACTGAATGTATTGAAGATAGCTCTGAAGTAGTCGCACATCAATTCGCACAATCTACACCCGCCAACAAAATGCCACCCAAAAAGCTGTCGACCTTGTTGTGTTCTCCCATCAATGCTGAAGTAACAGATGTTGAAATGACAAGAGAATGAACCAGCAGCAGCACCCAACGACGCAACAGAACTTGATATCAGCGATATTTCTTTCAAATTTGTTGATATGTCCTCAACGGCACAGTCCGAAACAACTTTCACGCCGGATGACAGTCTAATGAAAGAGGGAAAATACATAGTATTCGACAGTTGTTTGATGGATATTAGAAGTATGCTGAAATGTGGGCATTCAGTTGGAGGGGAAGTATGTGGGGAGCCATTGATTCATGTGACTCGTCAAAAACAAGGCAGTAACGTCAAAATACATTCTGCCTGTAGTTTAAATCATGCGTTCTCATGGTCTGCACAACCGATGCTGGGGAAGCTGCCAGCAGGCAATCTACTGTGTGCAGATGCCTCACTTTTTAGTGGGTCCAGTTTTAGAAAGTTAGTCTTTCAGTTTGTGGGACTCCATTTAATTTCTAAAACGCAGTACTACAAATACCAACATGATTATCTGTTTCCGGCCATTAGTGATGCTTGGAAAATTGAACAATTGTCTCTAGCAAGTACATTCGAAGGGAAACTATTCAGGCTAGCCGGCGATGGACAGTGCGACAGCCCTGGATTTTCGTCCAAGTACTGCACCTACCACTTTCAGGACGTGGATAGTAAGAAAATTGTGAGTTCGGTGGTCGTGCAGGTGTCCCAATGTAAATCCTCAGTGGCCATGGAGAAACTAGGATTTATAAAATCATTGCAATATCTACAATCAAGGGGAATGCACATCGACCTCAGTCACGGACAGACACGTTTCAATTGCTAAGACAATGAGAGAGCAGTTCCCACATATTAAACATCAATTTGACGTAGGGCATCTTGCTAAATCACTAAGAAAATCTCGGCTGCAGGGGAAAAAAGAGGTTTTTAAAGTATTTCACAGTGGTCCCAGTCTATCAGCAACCATCTTTGGTGGAGCTCCAAAACCTGTGAAGGGTCAGTGGAAATCCTACTTGAAAAATGGCGGACACTGATGCACCACTGTACCAACGTTCACCGCTGGACAGAAAACCAACATTTCCACCAATGTGAACATGGCCCTTTGTCCACAGAGGAGGCACAGAAGAAGTGGTTGATTGCATCTTCACCTACACACAAAGCCATTGAGAAGATTGTTTTCGATAAAACTCTATCAAGAGATTTGAGGGGACTGACAGAATTCTATCACACAGGAGAATTGGAGGTGTTCCACAATATGTGCCTAAAGTACACGCCAAAGCGATTGCATTTCGGCATACAGGGCATGAAACATAGGACTCTACTAGCGGTCTTGGCCCATAACGAGAATGTGGCCCGTGAACAGTCTAGGACTACGGGAAATGTAGGGATGCCTCGCTACACTACGACCTTTGGAAAAAGAAGTAAGAAATGGGTGGTGAAACCAGTATATGAGGAAATGGAGTTTGACTTTGTTAAAGGCCTTATTGTTAGTGTACTAGAGAAGCACAGATATGGAATTTTGAGCGTTTCTGTGCAGAGCACTGATGCATTGCCACCAAACATTGCCACTGTGCCATGTCCACCCAAAGCAGAGCTTGTTGAGCAGTTCAAATCCCGGTTTAAATAAATCATTGTAATCTGATTGTCTTTTTTAAAATAATGTTATTGTACAGTGTGCATACAAAGTATGCTAACCCTAAATCCTCCATTCACCATCCTGGGTTGCGAACAACATGGGTGTCATCTTTGACTTCTCTCTCTATTCACCTCATATCGCCGACCTAGTGAATATGTGTATGTATATATTTTTGTTGCTGTAACTAAGTTTCCCAATCTCATGTAAATGCTGCGCACTGTTAACCGAGGGGAGGCTTGCGTATTGCAAATAATAAAACAAATAAACAATAAATCTCTCAACTCAACTCCTCGGGTACTTTATACTTTCCCTGACCTTCCCCCAAAAAGTCAATGTCTCCATAGTTATGGTTCTCTAGGGCTGCAAAGCTCGCAGACAAAATTGGGGGCCTTAGAACGCGCTAAGCGAGGCGTTGCAGATGGGAGAGAAGCCAGTTCACATTTGCACATTGAGGCCTAGTACAAAGATGGAGTCGAAAATTCAAGTTCTCACAGATGGCTTTACACGGGATGTTGCAAAAAAAGAATGTATGCACATGCAGAGTGAAGGTCAGCGGCTTTGATTTTTTGCTCGCGGGATGAAGAGGCCCACGAATCGCACTGGCAGTATAAGGTTCTATTGTTTTTTGACCTTGAGAGACAGGGACCATGCCGAAAGGACTTCATTTGAAGGAGGGGGGCAATAACGTAAGGGAGGATAAGGCTGAAAATTCTGAAACTAGACCGAGTTTCATGTTAGTTCAGTATATGAAAAATCGTTGGCACGAACACAGTGGGATTTACGGACTGCATTACGCAGAGATACAATGGAAATGGCAAATATAATGTAAGTAACTCTTTAGACGCTTTTATGAATGAATGAATGAAGAGCAAGTACAACATTTGTGGGATCATCTTTCTACCAGGCACATGGGCATGCATGTGCCCATTTGACACGCATGTAGACAGTCGTTTCTCAGTGGTTCAACGGTAAAAAAATCATTAGTTTGTGCGTTTCCCTCAATTTATTTCGTTAGTTTTCGCATTGCTCTTAGAGCCGAACATACTCCATTGCACTATCCTCGCAAGCAAATAGATTCAGCTTGCCGGTAATAAATAAAATGAATAACAGTAATAAAGATCGGCTGGCGAGACTAATTTCAATTTTTGTTTTCTAAACGGGTACATCCTACCGTACTGCCACTGCCACCTATTCCAGACCCCGGCAGACAGATTTTTCAACTGCCGGCTGCAGCTTTTTGTAAACAATTGACCATTTTATGGGACGATCACCAAGGGGTCATATGCCCTTACGCGGTACTAGCGGCTAGAAGCAACATATCGACCGTTGCGGTGGCCTAATGCCTAGTTGATGGAACAGCCTTGCGGTTCACCGTGCGTCCAAAGTGCTTCTTTTAACGAAAGCCAACACCCTGTGTACCGTAAAGGAACAGCGCGTGGCTCATGATAAACTTTTCTGGATTTGCGGATCGAGAGAAAAGAAAAAAAATTCCATTCCGATTTAATATGCCAATTGCTGAATATTCTCTAAACATTTAATGTCAAATAAATGTACTTTACCAAATGTACCGTGTTGCGGTTTGATTTTAAAGTACAGTTTCATATTCCGAAATGTGGCGCGCTGTGTTGTGAGTTGATCTCTGTTGGTTTCTGGGTTCTGTGTGAAGTCGCGTAGAAGAGGACTGGGCGCGTTTGCCTACGCAGCACAGTAACGTCACGGAGAGAGGCGGGGAATATGAATGTTTTGATCATGTTATGCTCAGGGGCGGGGGATCTGATTTAGTGCCGCAAAAGCAGGTCAGCCAGGGCGATGGGGCAAGTGATAGGATTATCACAAAATGGCAGCGCCCTGGTGCCTGTTTTCGCGTGCGTTTAATAGACGAAAACTCAGGTAAGGTCCATAGGACAATTTTTCTAAAATCGAGAGACTTGGGCTTTAAAAACACATGGCCGACCCGTAGGGACAATACAATTTTTTGAACAAACCACTCCTTTAAAGTTACCATCTTATATACATGACTCGAGGAACTGGATGTAATATGCTGGAATTTAAAGAGTCATTGATAAATCCAATGAAGTCCGTCATCTTGCGTGAACCCGGATCCGTACATAGTAATGAATGGAAGTAGGCAGCTGTTTTACAGCAACTATATTTATTAAGTAGGTTCTCAGTGCCCCTCTGCTGCTAGGCTGGAACTTCCAGAGCTTCAGAGGAACAACATATATGCATATAGAGCATTCTATTACATCATAATGTACCTGCCAGGAGCTGTGAATTGAATGTAAATAAACAACTTTGATACTCCAGATCAAGGCAAAACATGTTGATGTGATATATAATCAGTGATTAAAACTTTGTTAAAGGAACGTTATGGTTCAGTTGCGCTACTAAAAACCGGTCAAATTCTGTAAAAAAACGTTAAAGGGACATTATGGTTCCAAGTAAAACCGAAAAACCCTTGAAATTCGCCAGTATGGTGGGGTAAGCAACCATAACTCGCGCCACCACTGTGCACTGCTAAGACTAACACCCAGGACATCAAAGATGACATCACAAATGTCATTGATGACCTCACTCAACCTGCTCATTCCACAAAAGTAAGTACATTACTACCTTTTATATTCTTACTGTTCATCAAAGAGACTGTGTAGTTCATTCATGTAATTTGCGCACCAAAAAAAAAATCGATTTCTGAACCATTCTGCCCACAAATCCCCATTTATTAAACAAAGATTAACAGGCAGAATGGCACACAAATCCCCATTTTTTTTTGGAACACAAAACATATACTCACGCCTTAGAATGTTAATACTACAAAACAAATAACTGTTTTAATTATATACCATTACGTTTACTATTAATGCCTCTCCTCAGCACTAGCTCACTTTCTACTCCCATCTGAAGCAGTGTAGTAACATACAAACAGAAAAATAGCCTTCCCAATGCACATTCACACACCACCACAAACATCTTCCCATCAAACTCATACACGCATGCACCCAGCAAACATACATTGTAAAACAGACCAACCATACCTTCTTTTTTTTTCCAACAGAGCCCAAAGAATGCCTACTAAAAAGCAAGTCCGTAGGAAGCAAAGCAGAAATAGAGCAAATGAATTAAGTGTCCAAAGTAAGCATGCATCTCTACCAGAGTTTGTACAAAACGTTCAAACAAAACAAGTAATGCAGTCATTTAGCGAAACAAAAGAAGCTTCGACTACAGAAACTTTGCCTCCTCTATGTGTGGCACAAAACAGAAAATGCTTAACAAGAATTTGGCTACCACTACTGCTAACACAGCTCCTATAAATCTTCATATACTAGCAAGAAACCATAGTAAAAAAAGTATTTTAGCAAAAATGTTCCGCCACAGAGTCCTCCAGAATCTAATAAGAAGAGGAGCGAAATCATCCACAACCCTTAAAACCTACCCTAGAAAATGAATCCTAAAAGCTCTGACAGTGCAATCCTTCTCAAAAGAAGTTATTTATTTTAGTTTTAAACAGGATGAAACCACTAATAAAACTAAGTACTAAACTACAAAAGAAACTTCTCAATAAACGTAATGTCAACAAAAATAATTTCTTAAATATCTGTAGAGGTGAATGGAGTCACACGACGACCACAGAACCATATTTTAATGAAGAAACATACAAACAAAACCAAACAAACACAATTGGCATCCATAGCAGTGGACGAGGATATGAAAAAATCAATAATACCATCATGGAACAAGAAACACATCTTACAAAAGTATCCCCAGAAAACTCAATTACTTTTGCTTTCGACTGTACCAGAACGTCCAGTATACAAATGGCCGTGCACGTCAATGTGTACCATTCCCAAAAAATCTTTCAAATCTTTACGCCAGTTCCTCAATCAGTATGTGAAAGGTAAAGACAAAATCAAAATTAAAGTAAATATGAATACCTGTCCAGTGCGCAAATACACAAGACTACAAGGACATTCAGTAGTCTGCATTTCAGGACCCATTTGCAAAAGCACCTTCCATGATATCGAAATGATATCAACACATCATTCAAATGTAAGAAATCTAGTGTATTAACCTTACTATGCTAAAAATCCTGCTTTTAGAACTAGCCAATTTAAATAACACTCTTCTACATGGTACACCCAAATACCTACCAGAAGAAATCGACCGTATCCAGAGAAAATATTTTGGAAGTGAAAGCCACTTAAAAAATGCAATGGCTTTAGAACAGACTAGCAACACTTCTGCACATGGCATCCTTCTATTACATACATACAAAAAAGAAATATATAAAAATGTAAAAGTACATCCGCTGAAGTACCAAACCATGTGTGTGTGTTGCCGCAGAACTTTTTACAAAAGTAACACAAAATCTATAGACGTAACATACAAAATAGACAATGAAGAATCCAAATGGTTTGAATTGGCTCTATACCTTTTAGCAGAAAACAAATACGAAATAAGTGAACCCTTAATATGTTGCAGTTACTGCACTACAAAACTTAACAACCAAACTCCTTCATGTGCTATCACAAATAACTTGGAATTATTCCCACTACCAAAACCCCTGCAACAACTCAATTTGTACGAGAGCATCATAATTCAAACAGTTCACCCATTTCAAACAATAATACGCCTTCAATCAAAAACCGCAAAATTACCTCCCCTGAATTGGTGAAAGGCATTTGTGGCAAAGTAGTTTATTTACCATTATATCTGACAGAAAAAGAAAATGTGCACACTCTAGGAGTGCAACGTCCAATAGAGCAATCTTTAATTGTCTTAGTAAATGGTGTACCAACAAAAGACAAAAAAAAATTGGCACCAACTCATGGATTTACATAAAGTTAGACAAGCCTTGCAATATCTGAAAGACAATAATGAATGAAATATTGAAGAAAGCTTAAGGGAAACAACTGAAATAATTCAAGAGTCATCAGAAACTGGTCAATTTGACCTTCTGGATCCTGCTGCAGTATCCACTCTTTTGGACAATTATACAAATCATCCATTGCACTCTGACAGCATAGATGATGCACTAGAAACTTACCAAATGCGACAAACCAAAGGTTCACCAGTGAGCATATGGGGAAAAAAGTATAGAAGCGCACATGCTTTTACTCTATTTCCTACTGGCAAAGGAGGAAGATACGATGATAGACCCACTCAGATAACAGCATCAGAATACCGCTCATTAAGAATGTATTCTGACGATCCCAGAATTAGACAAAATGTGAAATACATATTCGACCTATTCTTTGAAAGTGAACTAGCAACCCTATGTTACGGAGTTGCACACATATTGAAATTGGGAACACACTTTCAAAATGTCAGCTATGCAATTAATACAAAAAGTGCAAGAAAAAGATGACGTTTTACAATCCAGTATAACAAATCTGTTTGCAAACATGCGTGGTACGAAAAAATACTGGTTCCGACGTCCGAGATGTATGATCAGAAACCTTGGACCACCCACTTGGTTTGTTACATTAAGTTGTGCAGAATATGCATGGGAAGATTTACATGAGTTACTATGCATATCAAACAAAAACAAAACCAATATAGATATACTAACACCTGGAGAACTTTGCTCTCTAGATCCAGTTAATGTCTCAAGATATTTCCACCATCGTTTCATTGCTATGCTACACTTTATTTGTAATAAAACTGTTCCTCCCCTCAGAGAAGTGCAACACTTCTTTTGGAGAAAAGAATACCAAGCCAGAGGAGCATTACAAATCAGCATGCTTTTCTGGATTAAAGGTGCACCTGAATTTGGTCAGGACAGTGATGCCACTGTTTTGCAGTACATCCAAAAATATGTCACTTGTGAAATCCCTTCACAAATGAGACATAGTGACCTTCATGGACAAATTGTACAATTTCAAAGACACAAATGTGGCAAATATTGTCGTCGCAAATGCCGCTTGGGTTTCCCTAGACCAGTTACAGAAACAGGTGAAGTGAACAACTTCAGGTCTTCAGATTGACATAGTGTTAAAGGTAAATCACCTAAGAACACATATTACATAAAAAGAACAGAAAAATCAAAATATATCAATGATTATAATGCAATCATTGCCCTCTTATGGAATGCAAACATAGATGTGCAGTACATTGCAGACAATTCCACTGCAGTTGCATGATATGTTACAGCCTACTTAACAAAAGCCGAAAAAAAACAGCTTCAAGACCTCTGGAATGACCCATCATCAGATAAAACTCTATCTCAGAAATTGTACAGCCTAGGCATAATGTGGCGCCTATGAAGCTGCAGATCGTTTAACCGGGACTGCTTTGTATGGAAAATCTGAAAATATAGTATGGCTAAGTCTTGGTCCTGCTAAATCTAGAAAGAGTTCTCAAATCGTATGAGGACATAGAAACAATAGCAAGAAATGATCCCAACAGCCAAGACATTTTGAAAAACAATTTACTAGACACATACTACCCGAACAGGAGTACCACTTTGGAAACCATGTGTCTACCACATAGCCCAAAACTTTGCATACAAAAATAATATAAAGCCTGATGAAAACAAAGGTAGATATAGAGTGACAGATTGTGAAGGCAGCTTAGTGAAACTTACCAAACAAATCTTAATTAATCATGTCAAGTTGTCATTAAAAACTCCTCAACAGAAAGAACTATATTACATGTCCCTGCTATAACTTTTTAAACCATGGAGAAAAGAAGATACTAGATAACTGACTGCTATGAAGACGCTTTCAAAGCAAATAAAAGCACTATCACTGATGTGAACTTTACGCAGTACAAAACAATGTTGCACAATTAACAGCAACAGGAAGAACTCCAGGCCCAACTAGATAAGGATACTTCCGACAGTAGTCAACCTCCTGTAACAGGAAGCCAAGAACCACTAGGACAGCCACTAATAGCAAATGAGGCAGAATTAGCCATGACAGAAGTAGAAAACACCATGTGTCACTATGAAGAAGATACAGGAGACTTAACTGTACTACAATCAAAACTTAACAAAGACCAGCGCACCATTTTTGAAGAAGTAACAAAAGAAATTGCACATGGTGTACAACACGAAAATAAAGAATGGACCTGCCAAAATTACAAACCTATACTGCTGTACATCTGTGGTAAAGCTGGTTCAGGCAAAACATTCTTAATCAAAATCATCAGCAAGTTCCTTCAACAATTGACAAACAGCAAACTGTCAGCTGTTGTAACTGCCCCCACAGGTTTAGCTGCCTACAACATAGGCGTTGTCACTTTACACCGATTACTACTCCTTCCAGTAGAACAGCAAAACAAATATAGACTATTACAAACTTTCTACAGAAGCTGCAATGGAACTACGCAGAGTATTAAAACAAATGAAAATGCTACTAATAGATGAAGAGAGCATGGTCTCCAACCTAATGTTGGCTTTGATTCACCTCAGATTGCAAGAAGTACTTAAAACAAACTACGAAGAACTCTTTGGAGGAAAACATTGTTTTCGGAGATCTTCTGCAATTGACACCCGTGAACGGTGAACCTATTTTTAAAACCTTAGGACACAAACTGTGTCACATGCACAGCTACTACCGTGGCTGTGTAATATGTATATATGTGTGTGTGTGTGTGTGTGTGTGTGTATATATGTAATATAATATATTTACACTGCTGCATGTGCATGATTAACGAATAAAGATGTAACAAGAATATAACACCCCTCCCCAAAGAAATATCTTCGAAGTTAAATGGGAAGAGGGCTTTGATCCTCTTACTCCCTCACATCCCTGCATTAAACTTCTTGCCATCTTCCAACAATACCCCATCACCAACTTGTTTTTTTAACATTCAAACCTTCAAATTTGCTGTCCTTCGTGGGAACTCGACCTGGCTTTCGTATCCACACTCACCTTCAAACACTCTGAGTCTTGCTTTTTTCTGAGCATTGTACCTTTCTTTCATAACACTCTTTTGTAATTCACCCTTTCTCGTAACTCTTCATCCCATTCTACAAATTATGATCTTCCAAGCCAAGCTGGTCATGCAGCAGTGGAGGGCATTCTCCTTCTGAGGCACTAACCCTGTAGAGGTATGTGCAGATGAACTGTAGCCATACTCTTTTCTTTTCTCTATTAGCTATGCGTATACCTTGCATGATGGTCCCATTGAACCTCTCGACCATACCATTGCTCTGTAGATGGAATAGTGCCGATTTGCCAAAAATAATTTCATGATGCGAGATGTGAACTGTACACATCCGTGAGGATTTTCCTAGGGAATCCTTCTCTCTAAAATACACTATCCAAAAATGAAACTACTGCCTCTCGAACATCAATTTCTACCCATTTAGAATACATACCATTAGGACAGTAATGTATTTCCTTACTCCTTGTGCCCAAACCACTGGTCCTAATATGACCATTGTCACAAACGTCCAAGGCATCTCGGGGAGTTCCAGAGGTCTTAATGGCTGTACACTACATCTATCTATTCTGTAAGAAGCACTACAAACAGAACATTCCCTTACTACATTCTCCCCCTCGCTGTTTAAATTTGACCACCAATAGTTGGCTCTTAATCACCCTTTGGTCTTGGAAATGCCAAAAGGACCCTCATAGCCAAGATCCACTATATTACTCCTAACCTCTTGCGGTGGAACGATACGACCAGACCTTAAGAGATGGCCTCCCTCCACACTGAGCTCATCCTTGACTCTATCAAAGGCCCCTCACCCATCGACAGGATTCCAACCGGTCCAATTATTGAGCACTAAATCATTTACTTTGTTTAATTGGCAATCTCTAACTTCAGCTTCTTTCCAATCACTCTCGGCAATGGAAGCTTCTTATGTCCAGAAAATGTCTATATCTAACTCAGTCTCAGTATCACAATCAGATTCACTTTCTACATAACTACTGTTCTTCCTGGAGAGAATCTGCTACCACATTCTCCTTGCCATTGATATGTTGCATGACAAATTGTCCCTGCAACGTAGTGACCCACCTCACGATTCTGCGTGACACACCTTCGAATCCTTTAGAGATGAAAATACTCAAGAGGTTTGTGGTCTGTAAACATTATGGGCCAGAGCACACACAAAGCTTCCTTTCCTTTAACTGACTTTTTCTCTTGCGTACCTTTTTTTTTTAATTTTCTTTTTTTAAGCACTTGTTAGCAAAGATAGCTCAGGGGCAACACGCTCGCCTTGGAAGCAAGACTGTGCTGAGCAACACAGTTTTGTTCCGCGGTTAGAAACTTCTGGGTATTAAGCGCGTTATAAATGACCAATTACAATCTAATTTTGTTTCTGTAGCAACACACTGCCCAAGCCAGTACTGCTTGCATCTGTCCTTACAAATGTTTCGCAGGAATAGTTTAATCTGACACAACCATTCCGTTTGCGAACTACCACAACCGGGGGAACACAAAATCGGAAGCTTCCATGTCTTCTATTATATATTGTGCCAACAACTCCTTCATCTCTTCGGAGAGTTCCTCCCTTAGTGCTAAGGGTACACAGCGGACCTTGGAGGCCACTGGAACAGCTCCCTGTTTCAAAACAATTTTGGGGGACAATCCCTCAAGGCATTCCTTGCTAGTTCTGAACACATTTTCTGGTTTGTTTACTTCTGGAGTAACTGTGGCAATGTGACCTGGAAACTTCGAATTGTTAACCATGCCAAGGGCAAATTGTTCATACCACCCCATGAGGCTGCGACTCATTCTGGGTACATAGACATCTGCTACCACTGAGACATTCAATTTTAGCTTTAAAATAACCTAGAAACCTCATTCTTGCCCCTCCGTAGGCATTTGCTCTCACTTTAGGTTTGCAAAGGGTTTCAGACATAAAACATCTTCTCCATGTATTGTGATCTATGATCGTATAGTCTGAGCCGCAGTCAACGGCATATTGATGGTCTTGCCAATAACTAAAATAACAGTGTAATTTCACCCCATTTTTCATTTTGGTTCCTACCTTATTCACAATGCAACACACATCATTTTCATCCTGTACAACATCTCCATTGTCTGTACCCTGGTTCATGGACAGTTCGTTAACCTTGCCCATTCGCACATTTTCTACAATATCGTGCAAAGTTCCCTTTTTTTGTTTCACTGAAAGCATGTCCTCTCTAGTGCTGCACACTTCACTGAATTAGCAAGGTGAGAAAAACTACTGCACCTGAAACAGTTTCTACATTTTAGATGACTTGGGTACTACTTCATCATTCCTAGCCTCTTTGGCAGTTTTTTTTTTTTTTTTTTGGAGCTTGCACCAGTAGTATTGCAAGGAGTGAATACATTGACAGGATTTGAAACATGGGTGGTATTGGTAACCTTCAATTCTAGTTCTTTAACACATGAAATTGTATATTCCATCCTTTTAGCTACATCGGGTGCCTCCTCCATTGAGGGGTATCCTCTAGTCTAGTCCAAATTTATCTTATTTTTTCTCCCTCACTTTGAGCATAAACTGATCTGAGGCGTTCATGGTCTGTCAGACCAAAATTGCATTTGTTTGCAAGCTCATGGAGTTCCGTGATGAATGCCTCCACAAGTAGTACATTTTAGAGTACTATACTTGCTCTTTTCTCTTAGTGCCCTTCTAGTTTCTTAAGTCTCAATTGCATTGGGAGCCTGCTAGGGGAGTTTTCCTAAAGTCCACTTGAGGTAAGACTTCATAAAACTATCCCTTTGGTAGACTGGGCCCCAACACTTCGTATAAGTCTGTACCTACCACTCAAGGAACCTTGGTAGAGTGTCAGGCTAGTCTGGTTTATCAAAGGAGGAAGATGTGAGCTGTCTGGTTTATCAAAGGAGGAAGATGTGAGCTGTAGGTAAGTACAATGAACCCAGTAACTACAATACTCAAAAGAAACACTTACACATAAAATGTTACCTTAAAATATACACTTTATTATATTAGACAAGTAAAGTTAAATACTTGATTCACTAACCAATATTCATACGAATTGTTAATACTTTAAAAAGGCCATTGCCATTGCTTCAATGCTAGTTGCTCTTAGTTACACTTGTTAGAGTTTGACACTAATGACGGTTCCACTGTATTATTGGTACTAACTCAAGAACAGACAAAGATGTACGGAAATTATATTTAGTTAGAAAAACCCCTTAAGATAGTCTTTTAGGAAGGAAAAAGGTTGGTTAATCGTACAGTAGCAGAGCTTAACGTTCTAGAGGCACTTTTCGGGCCAACTAATGCATTTTAAAGTCCAATCCCTAATATAAAGTCAGTTCGTAGTGGATTCAAAGTCTTAAGAAGCAGCAGAACAGCAAAGGTTCCTGAGGATACTTTCACTCTCAATGGTAAGTTACTTGAAGAATTAATTCAATGAAGGGGACCCTGCGAAAGGACACCTTAAAAGGACACAGACAGGCAAGCTTGGATCAGAGGTAGAGTGGACGCCCATGGAAACCTCTTCACGCACTCCAGTCACGCTGGAGCAACTTCGTCGTTCAAGGTAAATTATACCCTTTACTCACAGTACCTTAGCTTAGAAGAAATGCTCATAGCTAGATTTTCCTCTGTGCAGCAGCGATGGACCCGGTCTCCTTATTCCTTGGAGGAATGCACCAGCTGAGCACTTGCTGCGCTTTCTCCCTCGGTGAGTGACAGCATTGCTAGATAACCATGTCCAAAGCGTAGAAGACCAGTTCTGCGCCCTGTTAGTGTATATATAGATGGCCGCCGCTGATGGAAATGTCTGCCCACGCTCGCTGTGCTCCTCCAGAAGAAGCTGATTCGTGTCCAGGGATTATGCTCCCAATTCATCGGAAAGTAGGACTCCATTCCAGAGTGTGGAGGCGTAGGCGGGCAGCAACGCGATTTACGTAGAGTGCAAGCCATGCGCTCTCTCCATAGTTCATTGCCAGGGAAACCATGCATGCTGCGCCTCAGTGCGTAATTTCACTGTCCTTTCCTATCCAACTCCAAAGCTCCGAAACCCTCGGATGGGTCACCAAAAACCAAACGCAATGAGAGGGCACTCCACAGTGGTCAAAGTGGAGAGCGCAGACTGTGCAGTGCAGTCTAGCATGGTAGCAGGGACACTCCAGCGCTCCACCAGGGCAAACCGCCAAGAGCACACGGGGGTGCCCACAAATACAGCGCATACCGCAACTCTGCGCAAAGTCGTTGTCTGCAGGCACGGGTGGATCAGGAGGTGTCGGAGTGCACCCAGAGCAATGGAGACAGCCAATTCAGGAAAAAAGGCAGACTGTGGCCATCCAGGAGACAGAAGGGGAGAGGGGCAAGCTCCAGCTCATCACCAAATGTGAAGTAGTAATGAAGGTATGTAGGCAGCTATTTTACTCCAACTGTATTTATTGGGTAGGTTCTCATAAATACCCCTCTCCACTGCTAGGCTGGAACTGTCAGAGTTTCAGAGGAACAACATATATACATATAGAACATTATATTACATCATAATGTACCTGCCTGAGCAGGAACTGTGAACTGAATATAAATAAACCACTTTGAATGATACACCAGATGAAGCCAAAACCTGTTAATGTGATGGCTGCTAAGTGTGTATATATTTATTTGAGGCTTGTGGATCTGCTTAAATCACATGTTCTGCATATGCCGACGACTAGTGGTAGCCGCAGAGTATTACATAATTTGTTTTCGAAACTCGAAAAGGGGCTTAGACAGAGCGTGCCTGTAATACTGCCCTAGTGTGACATCCCCTGTACCCATGGACCTTCGCACGTCTAGGTCCCTCGATTGTTTGTTTTTTATTCCACCGTCATAGTCAGACGCAAGTTGCAGATTTCCTTCTTCTGGCTAATGCCATTAATTATACAAAGTTTAAATTTAGACTTTATTTCTTTCCTTTTCGAAGGCAGTTCACCGTGAGATCTTCAGCGATGGCTTTCAAGGACCGATTCCTCGTCGATGACTGATCAGCAGTCTCAAGGAATCTTGACTGCTGCCTACCTAGGCCTCGATGGGCCTCGGTTCTTCACAGTAGTGAGAGTCGGGGGGGGGGAGGTCATAATTTCTTTGTTTAGAGAGTGCCTATTTCCCTATCCTTCCCATCACTGAGCTGCCATCTCTCTAGATTATGGAGAACAAACCATTTAAATTCTGCCCTTTCTGTAACGGGAAGTTTCCCTGGAATGACTTGCACAGGGTGTGTAACCTCTGCCATCCCAAGGATCATTGTGAAAAGCAGTGCAAGTTCTGCAAACTGTTTCGACCTAAAACACTAAAGGACCGGAAGACCAAGTGCTGGGCCCATCACGCCATGCAAGCTGAGGCTGCCATGGAAGTGGAGGGAGCCTCCATCGATGTCAGTGTCCTAAGTGACACTGAGGGTGATTGGGACCTGGGGCGTTTCCCCCATGCGAGCCCCCAACTCCAACAGGCGGGCCGGCTTTTCTGCTAAGGAGATGGAACCCGGTGGGGTCGAGCACCCACACTGTACGCCACACTAAACACACATCTCCCTAACCTCCCATAGCAGACAGTCGACCGATGAGCCACATCCGAGAAGTCCCTGTTCTCTGGGCCATCGCGATTGCCACATGACATGCCCCCAAAACAGATGCTGATGTTGGTTTTGGACACCGCAAGCAAATCAGACAAGTCCTCTGGTACCCACAACTGTGCGTCAAAAGACGCATCATCGATGGCCTGTCTAATAATTCCAAATGAGAGAACTCATTAAACACGTCCCAGATACTCGCCTCTAATCCAGAACGTCAAAGCACTCAATCTTTGACACCCTTGTCCCCAAAAATACCTGTTTCAAGGGATAAAGAACACTCTGCCCCTAGTGACACCCTCTCAGGGGAAATGCACCACAAACAACCATCTACATCAGAGGCTTTCCCTATCCCTCTTCCCACAGTTTTCTGAAGCTCCACACAGTGGACCCCTGAGCAATTTGATAAGTGTTGGGGAGAATGTCTAGCTTCAACTCCCCGATCAACTGTCCAGCCTCGAAGTTGAAGCAGCTGAAAAGCAGCCTGACACCAAAAGGCCCTGCATGGACGCTGCCGAGCCTAGTATCTCGGTAAACACCCCCCGAGGACCTACATCGACACTTCAGGCTCGCAGGACCCTGGTTCAATAGTAGACCTGGGTACCAATCGGACCTAGTTGACATGGACCAATATGATGAGGCTGATGTATACATCATACAAACCCCAGACCATCATGACTAACCCGTAGCGGATTCCCCTGTAGACAATCGGCTGCAGTATATAATGAGCTCCTCTTAGAAACTGCAGAACTTTTTAAAATCTATACCCAGGAGGCTCAAGTCGACGGGCTTTGTAGAGGACATCCGTGGGGATAAAAGGTCTACAGCACAGTTCATACCACTCCTACAGTCATTCCAAAGGCTCATTCTGCCTTCATTACTTACCCCCAACCTTACAAGGGCAGTAAACCCTTGTATTGAGAAGATGGTTCTGCCACAGGGACGACTCCCGGTTGCTCCACTGCATGTCACACTAAACACACTCCCCATGGCATGGCCGACAGTCAACCACTTCGTCAACCGATAAACCACACACAGTGTCGAAGGGAAGGTCCGAAAAATCCCTGTCCTTCATAGGCCCCCGAAACAGACGCCAAGGTCCGTTTTCGACACCGCAAGCAAATCGGGAATGTCCTCGGGTTCTGGCGAACATGCATCAAAAGACGCGTGGATGGCTCCCGCTAAAAAGTCAAAAAGGAGAACTCATTAAACACGTCTCGGACACCCTAAAAGCCCTTGACGCCCATACCCTGAAAATCACAAGGTTCAAAGGATAGGGAATACTCTGCCCCTAAGGACACCCTTTCAGTGGCAATGCACGACTGCTCCAGAGCCTTGCTCCCATAGTGTTACCATCCTCCCAGTGGACTCTGTAACAGTTTGATAGGGTTATGAGAAGAATGTCTACTTTTGTTGAATTTCTGAATCAACACCAATAACAACTTGCCGACCTCCAGGGGGTGCTCTCAAGGCAAAGCCGCTAACAAGCAGCCTGACACCGAAAAAAGCACACCTAGATCTAACGCAACCTAGTACATCTACCTATTAAACCGTGTCTGATGACCTATACTATTACAACACTCCACATTCCCAAGACCCTTGCTCATCAGCAGACCAAGGGGACTTGGAGGATACAGATCAATACTATGACAATGTATACATCATCCAATCCTCAGACCATACCGACCAACCAGTGTCTGATTCCCCAGTGGACAATCAACTGCAGTATAATCTTCTTTTAAAGGCCGCAGAACACTTTAAAATCAATACCCAGGAATCTCAAGTCGATAAAGACTTCGTAGAGGACATCCTTGGGGATAAGAGATCTGCAGAACAGTTCATCCCACTGCTCCAATCTTTCCACAGGCGCATTCAGCCTTTTCTACTTGCCCCCAATCTGACAAAGACAGTCAACCCACGCATTTAGAAAATGTTTAGGCCAGTCCCATGAGGCCCTTTTGTAATTAGGGTACTGCTAAAGCCCGACCCTCTAGTGGGGACCACCACAAGGAAGAGAGTGGGCACCCCTTTGGCCTCTGCCGAAGCACCTCCTGACAAGGAGAGCAAAAAGATGTACACCTTAGGCAGAAAGGTGGCATCCTCAGCTGCCTACCAAGTGAGGATTGCCAACAACACTATTGCCACAAGTGGGACAAGGTCTCACAGCAAATACCCGGTCCAAAGGACCCTTAAAGACACAGCTCTTACAAACAGTTGCTGAAGGGAGAAATGTAGCAAGCTGACTCCTTAAAAATAATTTAGACGCAGCAGACAATGCAGGTAGGTACCCTCATCAAACGCCACGCATGCCTGTCAATCGGGTTTCAAGTTGGAGTCCCACGCCACCCTTTTGAAAATGTCTATCGAGCCCAATGCATTATTCAGTAAAGCGATAGAGGACGCACCGAAAAGTGCTAAGCAGGAATATGATGCCCTCAAATCCCTAGGACAACTCACAAACAAACCCTTTTCTGCAGAGAGGAGGTTCAAATACACAACGGTTTAGAGGACAGAACTCCCAGTGGTCCTCCAACTACATCCAGGGCAGGCAGTTAATCCTGGGGTTCCTCACATGAGCAGTCCTCCCAAATTTTTTTCCAAAGGGGCCACAAAAGATCCAGAGGTAGAGGCAGATCCTCCTCCTCCTCAAGAGGAGGCGCCACCCCTCCTAAGCAATGACCACCCACTACAGGTGCCCTCCCATGCCTCTCCAGTAGGTCATATCTCTCATTCTACCCACGCATGGGAGGGGATCACATCAGACATGTGGCTACTTTCCCACCATGGAGGGAGGCTATTGCATAGAGCTTTTACAAACACCAGCCAACCTCCTGCCAAGACAAAGACAAACTATGCAGGAAGAACCATGCATCCTGCTAGAGGTCAAGGCACTGCTGCTAAAGGACGCCATAGAAATTGTCCTGGCAAGCCAGGTAAACGAGGGTATCTATTCAATGTACTTCCTTGTGCCACAGAAAGATCTAACAATGCGTCCTGTCCTAGACCTGCGCCCTGCAAACACTTATGTCAAGCCACAAAAATTCTGCATACAACGCTACAAGAAGTAATCCCCCTGCTAAAATGGCAACCTTGGACATGAAGGATGCATACTTTATATTCCTAGCACACAGAAGATTACTGTGCTTCAAAATAGCGACTCAACACTACCAATTCAAGGTGCTACCCTTTGGCATAGCCTCCGCTCCAAGGGTACTCGCCAAGTTACTAGAAGTAGTGGTAGCGCACCTATGCAGAGAATCAATACTAGTGTACCCTTCTCTGGACAATTGGCTGATAACTGGGGAATCCCCTAAAATTTGCAGGCAAAATATCCAAAGAACAATCAATCTTGCGTTCCAATTGGGATTCTCATTCAATGAGAAAAAATCAAGTCTCGTTCCCAGCAAAACCAAACGGTTCTTAGGAGCTATCATGAAGACTGAAGAGGGGCTAGTTTTCCCGTCGAACGAAAGAGTGCAAAACATATTGCTGCAAATACTGCTGTATCTAGCCAATCGCCAAATAACCGTATGCAAAGCGATGTCATTGCTCAGGATGATGGATTCATGCTTTTACCTGGTTCTGCATGGACGGTTGTGCATGCGCCCAATGCAGGATGGGTTAGCGAACAGTGGTCTCAGACAAGCGGTCAGTGTTTTTTTCGCTAACCGTAGTTAAAGTGCTACGCTGGTGGATAAAGGAATATCTGTTAAAGGGAAAACCATTTCACAACCCTACAGTGCAAGTGATTGTCAGTACAGACTCATCACTCACTGGCTGGGGAGCCCATTGCCTTCACCACACAGCGCACGGTCTGTGGACGCAGATCAGTCCTAAATCACAAGTAATGGGATTGAAGGTGAATCGGATGCGCTGATCCTAAGTGATCTAGTTGAACACGTGTTAGTGATGTTGGTAACAGAAAGAATGATTCTTGGTCTTGACTTCTTGAAACCATAGGAGTCTTTATCGTAAAATCAAAATGAAAGGATCTTGAAAAATAGCCGACATGTGTTTCGACCTTCACTGTCGTTATCAAGGCGTGCGATGTAATACTGCTAATGCAGAGCTGGTAGAGGATTAATTGGCTGGAGAAAATGTAGCGCCGCCCTATATGTGGATTCACAGAAGAATTAAGCTATAGCATATATGCTGAACAAGTCGTCTCACGGTCGTTATTAAGGCTGTGCAATTAATGAAACATCAGTTCAAAATTAAAATGAATACGTTGACATGCCAAGTAAAACAAAATATTCAAAAATAGGAAAACAAAAAGCGTTGTGACATAAGATCAAGAAAAATAAAATTGGAAACATTGTCATACCATGATTCAGTAGTGTAGAAGTAACAAGCAGGTTCATGTTGAAAGAAAACAGCCAGATGGTAACACAGAAAATGTATTGAGTATATTATAGCATTGCCTTTGTGGTCAAAGATATGTATAAAATTGACCAATTATAAGTAAAACATATTGGCGTTATTGATACCCCAGATACACATACTGGTCAACAGAAGAATTGGTTGGGTCACCCATGTTAGAGGGGTAGATGTTCGGTGAAAGAATGACATACAACATCGGACATTAACGAGATGCGAAAGCATGGATAGCATATCGTATATTGTGATCCTCCGAGTGCAAAACTGGTAAAGGATACATATTCACACGTGTTGGAGAGATAGATATTCAAAGAAAGAACGCAGAACAAAACCGGATATTGGAGAAGCAGAAAGGCATGGAAGGCATACCGTGCAATGTAATACTGCTAATGCAGAGCTGGTAGAGGATTAATTGGCTGGAAAAATGTAGCGCCCCCTGGAGAGTTGAATAACATGAGATTGAAAACACTAAAATTATGGGGATATGTGTAATGTTACAAGTGGTTAGAAAGTATCTAAGGGACAGCAAGTGATAAACTTACTCTATATGTGGATTCACAGAAGAATTAAGCTATAGCATAAATGCTGAACAATTCGTCAGTCCGAGTGATAAAAATGGATAACCAGAACAAAAGGATAAATCAGTATCGGGGTTCTCAACAAAGGACTCTCCTATGCACCTACGTGCAATACAGACTATGTACAATTTCAAATTGATTTTTTAAGTTCATAAACTTGAAAAGAGTTTGCTAATCAAGTTAGACAATATGTAACTACTGAGCCTATGCCACCTCTCAGTACTCATACTATGACAGACATCCAGAATATTGAAACTCTACTATCCATCTATTACCTCAGATGCTGTCCAAGACAGATCGCAGCTGATGCCTCACTTGGACATACAGAGCAGACATTTGAAAATGACTGAATTCAAGCGTAAATCCAAATTTACACCTACGTTTGGTCCTGAAAACATCATTGATACCTTTCATGCCGCAATGATGAAAGATATACATACCATTTTGGACAAGCCCTTTAATTCTAAACATCGCCGTAATTTAGCTCAGAATACCAAGCTCTGAAAGAATTAAAACAAGATCCAACTATTACCATCAGAGAGGCTGGTAAGGGTGGCAATATTGTCATATTGAACACTGCAGATTATATTCTAATGGGGACCAAGCAACTAGAGACCCCAGGGTGTTCTACTAAACTCACCAGCAACCCTACCAAATCAATTGTACAAAATGTACAATGTCTTATTAATGAGTGGCACTTGTCAGGTTACCTTACAGACGAAGAAAAGCAATTTCTCACAATCGCAGATCCCAGGATTCCCACACTTTACTTCTTACTCAAAATACACAAGGAATTTACAGAGTTACCAGAAGTCGGGCCCATCATGAGCGGCATAGGATGGGCAACTGAAGCAATTTCACAGTATCTAGATGGTTTTCCAACCCTTTGTCACACAAATGAGCACATATCTTAGGGACAGCACTCAAGTTTTACAGTACCTACAACAAATAGTTTGGCAATCCAACTTTTGTTTGGCAACTTTAGATGTCACGGCCCTTTTCACCAACATCAATCACGATTTAGCAATTCAGGCTGTAAATTTAATTTTTCGCAATTCCTCCGCCTCGTATCATCAACATATCCAGATCAAGTGTTTTCTTAAATTTGCTTTAAGTAACAACGTATGTCTCTTCAATGATACTTACTACCTTCAATCAGAAGGTGTAGCTATGGGTGCCAAATTTGCCCCTTCACTGGCCAATCTCTTTGTCTCATTATGAGGAGACCCATATACTCAATAAATCAGAATACCAGGACCAACTCATCTGTTGGAAGCGGTACACTGATGTTTTGATAATCTGGAATGGTTCCGCCGATGCCTTTAATCTATTTGTCGCACATGCCAAACTCAACACCTTTGGCATTACTCTGTCTGGACATTGTAACCCTTCTCACATCACTTTCCTTGACCTTGAGATTTCTGTTGCTAACAACACGTTACAAACCAAGACATTTAGAAAACCTACTGCAGTAAATACTATACTTCACGCCAAAAGTTGTCACCAGAAATCCACTATACTCAACATCCCAAGAGGTGAATTTTAAAGGGCACGAAGAAACTGTTCTAGAGATACTGATTATGCAGATGAACGCACCAAGTTGATTGAACGTTTTAAACAAAGGGGCTATCCACGCAAAGCAGTGCTTTCTGCCTCTCATCAATACTCTGTGATTAAACAGACTTGCTCACTCCCAAACCGTGTATTGATAGCAAATCACAACCAATTGCAATCATTACTCAATACTCTAGAGATACTCCTACCTTGTATAAAATGGCCAGCAAACATTGGCATCTTCTTCTACTAGACCCTGATCTACAACCTCACATAGCTGCAAAGCCCAAATTCACTTATACCAAAGCAAATACTTTACGTAAGAGACTCAGTCCCTCTTTCTTTGATCCATCTAAGGCCAGCATTCCCACAACATGGCTAAACAAACCAAATGGCTTCTTCAAAATGTACCAACTGTAATTAATGCCAATTTGCACATCATAACTGTCATAATTTTGTTGACAAATCTGGGATCAAGATTACTATTAATGAATTCATCAATTGTAAAACCAAGTTTGTGGTTTATGCGATATGGGTCTGCAATAAATTTTATATTGGCAGACAGCTGAGAATCCGTATAAGAGAACATCTCTCCAGTCTCACTAAAACTGACACACACTTGCCACTGGCACTCCACTGGCAATCTCAACACCAACTTGATAATAAAGCTGATATTCGTTTTATAGGGCTAGCACAAGCCAGAAGTGAGAAATGTGGTGGTAACCTATGTCTGAAATTAAGACAATTAGAATCAAAATTACATGTGGAATGTGGGCACTCGAGCTGAACATGTTCGTAGTGTCACAACACGTTCCAGGGGAACTCAATTTTCTAGCAGACTCACTAAGCAGAGATCCCCTACCCGAAGAGCAGGAGTGGCAGCTCAGCAGAAAAATGACAGACGATATCTTTCCCTCTGGGGCTTCCTCCGTTAGACATGTTTGCCACAAGCCTAAACACACAATGCCCTGACTTCGCATCCAGGTTTCCCCAACCCAGATCCAAGGGGGTAAGCCCTGTGGATGAGCTGGTCAGGGAAATTTGCTTATGCTTTGTCCCCCTGTCCCCAACACCACTCCTGAGCAGGATAATGAATAAGATGCACCAGGAACAAGTAACGCATAAACTGGTGCTCCTATGTTGGCGAGACAACCTTGGTTTCTGCATCTGCGCAAACTGGCGATGTGCGATCCAATTAAAACCCCTGTGCCACTTCAACATGCTCACCCAACACGGGGGGCAATCCACATCCTCAGTCTATGAACTTGGCAGCTTGGCTCCTGAAGGTCATAGTTTGGTCATTTAAAACTACCTCAAAGGGTATGGAAATCCTCAGAGGCACCTAATCCGAACACCAGACATTGTTACTGATGGAAAGATTTCTAATATGGTGGCAGTCAAAAAATATAAACATATCGAATGTACTCCATCACACATTCTTCATTACATGCTCCACTTACTAGACTCTGGCCTAGTATACAACTCCATCAAAGTTCACCTAGCAGCTCTAAGCTGCTACCACTTCTCAAAGCAAGCTGTCCTGGTGGAAAGACCCTGTCATTAAGGCATTCATGGAAGCAGTAAAAAGGCTTTACCGTCTCCGCCCCATTTCAAACCCACCTCCAGGGTGGGCTCTAAATGTGGTACTCTCAAAGCCATCAGCTCCACAAGAAGTGTCAGTGCACTACAAGTTTTGTCAGTGCAAGACCCTTTCTTTATTCTCCACAAAGACAAGTTGGTACTAAGAACACACCCTAGGTTTTCACCTAAGTTCTTATCGTAGTTCCATGTTAACCTGGCCATTGAACAACCAGCTTTCTTTCAAAACTATTCAAGCTCCGCTGAGAACCTCCATACACTACATGTAAGGAGATTGGTTCTTTACTATGTAAATGGGACAAAAACCACTAGGAGAAACCGACCAACTGTGTGTCTTCATAGCACTTTTCAGGGATGGCGATCACGTTTCAAAATGAGCCATCTCCAGATGGATAGTGAAATTCATACAGCTCTGCTTCTCCCTATCAAACTTGACTTTGCCTTTCACACCAAGAGCTTACTCTACCAGGGTTAAAGGAGCTCCTTTGGCCTTATTTGCAAACGTCGCACTGGACGCCATTTGCAAAGCAGCTACATGGAGTTCCATGCACACCTTTACTCAGCATTACAGCATTGACACACACTAAAGCAGATTCACAGGTGGGACAAGCAGTGCTAAAACATCCATTTGCTGTTGTACCTTCACACAACCCACCATCTTCTCCATATACTTCTCGCTAATCTATTCATAGCATGTGATCTAAGCAGATCCACAACCCTCAGAAACGATACATTACTCACCCTAATTGTATTTCTGATGCTTGTATCTGCCTAGATTCACATGCGCCCACCCTTCCTCCCCTGTGGAGTAGAAGGTGCATAGATGTTTTCTGGCTTTATCTACTATTATCTGCTTTATTACATCTGTACTCATGCTACACTTAATGCTACCTCATGTCAGAAACAAAACATTCTGAAGGACCTCGATGTGTGAAGGTCTATGGGTACTGTGGATAGCATTACTGGCACACCCTGTCGATGTCCCTTTTCGATTTTCGAAAACAAAAAATGTAATTCTTCACGGCTACCACTAGATGTCGGCCTATGTATTGCATGTGAATCTAAGCAGTTGCAAGCATCAATGTATCCCATATTACAGGACCTGCAATTACGTTGCTCAACTCAGAGCACTTTCTGGGTGGGGTCCACGGACCTCTCTGGACCAATCGGAGAGCAGCGTTACGTTCGCAGACATTGTACGCTCCCGCCGATAGGTTGGTTAAATGTGACGTGCATTTCAACTTTTGAAACAGACGCCATGTTGGATTTGCGAACAGTGCCGGTAGTCCGCGGTCATCGCAGTAAAAATATATTGAACAACATTTCACTCATCAAACAAATTAAACTATCCCTGGGGAGGTGAGGGCTGATGAGGATGGGGTGGGATAAGCCCATAAAAAGCCAAAAATCGCATCTCTGCAAGCATCTCAGATGTTAGGGGGGGCATCCATGAATATTTCTGCATTACAGGGTCAGTGAAAAGCAGTTTTGGATGGCGTATAACTTTGGCACCCGTCAATGAAACTGCATGACACTTTGCAATATCATTTTAGACCTGACCCTGAATGGTTATTGTTAGGGAGAATTCTGTGCTTATTCCCTTCAACCTTGGAGACCCCAAGCTCTTTTGCTGGACTTTAGGGCTTTTTAATTTTAACCCTTGGGTGAGTGAGACCTTTTGCTCACTCTCAGGTGTTTTTACCTGATTTGGATTGTATGGTTCCTCTGTTTTTGGAGTGTGCCAAACTCCATATGCATCTACTTTGTGTATGGTGACACACAGCACCTTCAGTGCAGTGTCTCAGAGAAAACCTTTAGATTTCTCCTAAGGTTTAAATAACTTTTCTTGTGTGAACTTCTGTTCCCAAGAATAGTAAAGTGAAATTGACTTTACTTAACTTTTCTCTTTGTTAAGTCCAGCACACACCATGTGGAGTGCTGGGGATTACCTAGTAGCCCCTTATCCTACATCCCCATTTAACATTGTTTGTTACCCTCATTACTTTAAATGGCTGGTAATGGTGGTTTAATTTTCCTACCATTGTGCTTTTCTACCGCAGGCTTAATCATTAGCTGCAGTATATCGCCCATGGGTGACCACTTTGTCAAAACAACCCTGGTCTTATTTCTTTGCCGTTTTATGTTTGTGAGGTCTTTCTTGGGTTTTACTCTGCGCGCCAAGCCAGGTTTGAGCCCTTTATTCATTATGCCTTTGGTGAGCTTCAGTCCTGAAACTCACCCCTGCCTCCAGTGTCTGGAAAGGCAGGATGTGTGGGAGGTTCCCAAACCTCCCCTGTCCTTTGTCTCCATGAATGCAACCAGTCCCGATTGGTTGGCTGGCTGGCTGGCTGACCTTTATGGACCGCCACCCTGCTGTGTGACAGCCTAGGCTCTGCATGAATGGAAGGCAACTGTTCTGGGGCTAGAGGCAGTCGACCACTGGGAGAAACACCCGATGAAGATACCATGAATGAAGCTTGCTGCGTCCTCCTGGACCTTTGAATTGCCCAGTGAAGCCCTGCTGCTGTGCTGATAATCCTTTTTCTGATCGATAAGACAAGCCCCTGTAGGGATGACTTTCCTACCTTGGGTTAGTGGGACCAACTAACCCCGAGACAAACTCCACTGGACCATCTTCCCTGATTGGCTGTATTTCTTTGCTGGTGCAAGAACCGAGGGCCAAAGGTCGAGAAATCTGTATGAGTGCAATGTCTGCAATCCAGCCAGTAGCTCCAGAAGTCTCCTAAGGATCCTCCAGAAGCAGGACGACCAGAGCTAGAGTCCCCTCACCAGAGTGCAGGACTCAAGGAGTGAAGGAAGCCCAACTGGTATCAGAGATCCGCTATGGTCCTGTTTACCGAGTGTTGAAACCGCAAAGTGCTGCTGATCCGAAAAAGGGCCCATAGCTGCCGACGACCTCCAAATTGCTGCTGCAGGAATCCTCCAGATGTCCTCCCTCTTGTCCCCACGACTGAGGCTCAGGAACCCAGGATCTGCATTGCTGCAACAGGACAGAATCCAGCTGGACTACTCTTCTTCAAACCAGAGGTACTGTTTAGACTTGGAGTACTTACCTCACTGTCTCTTTAGCTGTGCTCTTCTCAGTGGAGACTTGCATTGGCTTACCTTAGAGTTGATTCCAACTCTGCTTTTCAGAGGCTTAACAGCTTGTGACCCTAAAAGTGTTTTCTACAAAAACTCTCTAACTTTGCAAGACTTAAGAAGTGCCTCGGCTCCATAAGACTATGCTCCATTTGACTTTGGCTATCCTGGATCCCTGCATTCTCGTCCATTGACTTTGATATTTCTGTCCCTCATAGGTGGTAACTTGTTTTAGACTTTTATTGGTGGGAAAGGCTTGTCTAGATTTCATTGGAAGATGTAAGTTTACTCACATGCCCTGCGGTCCTGTTTAACCTTTTTCCTTCCTTTCAACTTTCCTTTCTGCAGCCTCAGAATCTGCAAAATATGCCATAACGGTCCTTGTGAGTGCAGTCACCAGCGGGTGTAGGAAGTGTGTAAAAAGCATATCTAAAGATTCTCCAGCATGGGGTCTGGCATGGATTCACATGCTCATGAATATTACCAGTCGTCAGGCTGGGAATCCTCATAAAGAAAAAAATCAGTATCAGTATCAGTTTAGTTTCTGATCTGTCTTTCTTAGTAGTAACCAATCACTGATCTCTGGGTCATACTGCCCCCAGCCAATGACTGCCCTCTCCCTAAGCCCCGCCTCTGGCAGCCATCCTCAGATTTTTACTGCACGTTCAAGTGTTGGGAGTCCTCGTGCTTTAGCTCTCGTTTTTGCTGCGTTTTTTCAGATTTTCTCATTTTTTCGGTTTAATTGAGCCTCAAGCTCTACCGTTTCTACTTCCGATAACGGGGACCTGTTTCGGATTTCTTCTACGCCCCTCAAGGGTGAAGTTTTCATCGAGTTTACGCTTTTTGGAGGATTCCGGAAGATCTACGGCCTACCTCAACGGACATGGCCCAGGACAAGGGAAGCTCGATGCCCGGATCCAAGCTGTTCAGGTGTTGCCCTGGATGCGGATTACAAAATGTTTTAAAGGAGGACGAGCATTTGCGATGTCTCTACTGCCTTCATGAGGACAAGACGCACGTGGAGAAGGACTGTGCATTCTGCAAGAACCTTTAGGAACGGACCAAGCAAGATCGTCGTTCCCGCCTCGCCGCCTGGCTGGAGAAGGGCACAGCAGGTGAGAAGGCAAAGAAAAGTCTGAGCGGGCTTCTAAGTCCTGTGAGGGCGCCCCGGCGACGGGGGCCCAACAGAAGGCCAAGCACCGCGAGTCCGCGGGCACCAGGAGCGCCGAAAGGTCGGGCTCTTCGGCTGCCAGGCAGGGCGCGACTTCCCCGGCACGTTCAACCACGAGCCAGCGCTCTGTTTCGGGGAAGTGGAAGTCCGAGAACCCGGGTAAGCTGCTGGAGCGGCCCCGGTCGATCTCGAAGGGACCCGAGGGGGAGCGAGGCGCTGACCCTCCCCCCAAGGCGAAGGCCCAAGACGCACCTAAGGTGGTGAGGGCTTTGATCCAGCCGGCGAAGGCCTCTATCGAAGTGGTCGCTGCGGCCCTGGCGAAGCCGGCTGAGACTACGCCAGTGGAGACGGCCTCTGGGCCCAGAGTATCCCTGCCACCGCAGAGGGAATCCTCTTTCCAGCCCATCGTTAAGACCCCCATGAAGACCCCGGTGGACCCCTCATCCCCCTCGCCTGACCCTCGGGATGATATGGCGACGGATACGAGGACGGACGATGATGGTGGCGATGATACGACGGACATTACTTCATCGCCTCCCCCTCGGGCCTCACCACCCGACGAAATTGGCTCCTTTCACGCCATGATAGCGAGGGCGTCCTAGCTCTTCCAACTCTGCCCGGAGGAACAGAAGAAGGAAGGCTTTCTTTATCAACGATGGGAGGCTAAGAGAAAGACGGTCCTGGCAGTGCTGTTGCTCGACGACATCTGGGACGAAGGGCTGGCTGTCCTCAAGAACCCTTCTGACGCCCGCCAAGAGGGACAGGTACGAGAAGAAGTACCGGGTCCCCGACGCCGCCCCCTTGTGTCTCAGGGCCCAGCCTACGCCGGACTCGGTCGTCTCGGCAGCGCCCAAGAAGAAGGCAGCGGGTGCGGCAGCTTCAACTTCCACTTCCCTGCCGAACAGCGAGGGCAAGAAGTTGGACTCCATGGGACGACGGGTCATTTCGTCGGCGGCGACGACGATTAAGGCGGCCAATGCCTTGGCGATCGTGGCCCGTTACGACAGGGAGCTTTGGTCAAGTTAGCTCCCCTGCTGGACTTCCTGCCGGACGACAAGAGAGCAGAGGCCCTACAGATTCTTCAGGAAGGCGAGGTGGCGTTGGATCACACCATAACGGTGGCAACGGACATTGCCGATACCGGATTTCCCCAAATGAGCAACGGGGTTTGCCTACGATGATGAGGGTGGCTCAAGGCGATGGACTTCCACCAGGACGTTCAGACTAGAGTGTTGGATATGCCGTTCGACGGCAACAACCTTTTTGGGAAGACTGTGGATGAGTCGCCCCAGGCCATCAAGACCGACTCGGAGACGGCCCGGGCCCTAGGGGTACTTCAGCGACGGCCCTTTCGGAGCTCCGGAGGCAGACAGGGTGCCTCCAAGGGATCCAGCGGTGGCTCTTCTACATACCGCCAGGTGGCACACTCCTCGTCCCAGGAGGCCTACAGAAGTCGTGGCAAGCAAGGAGGATCTCGTCAAGGAGGCCAAGGCGGCAAGCCTTCCTCCAAGCAGGACTGAACCGGCCGTAGCGTCGGGCCCCCCCCGAAGCACCCCGGTGGGAGGCCGGCTGATGAAGTTCGTCAGCGTGTTGGAGTCCATCTCCACCGACCGCTGGGTGCTGGACACCCTGGCCAACGGGCACTCGCTGGAATTCCAAAAGAAGTGTCCTTGCATTCCTCCCGTGGCCAGGAAGGAGAAACCCGTCCCTCAACTGCTGTTGGAGGTAAGGGCGATGCTCAAGAAAGGTGCCATCGAGCTCGTCCCCAGGAGGCTCCGGGGCTCCGGAGTGTACTCGAGGTACTTCCTCGTCAAAAAGAAGACAGGCGGTTGGCGCCCCATCCTGGACCTGCATCGGTTAAACAAGTACATCAAGGCACAGAAATTCAGGATGGTCACCCTCCAGCACGTGCTGGGACAGCTGGAAGAGGGCGACTTCCTATCGTCGTTGGACCTGGAGGATGCTTACTTCCACATCCCCATTCTAAAAGGACACAAAGTTTCTCAGGTTTGTGGTTCAGGGACGCCACTACCAATTCAGAGCCCTGCCATTCGGATTAAAGTCGGCACCCAGGGTATTCACCAAGTGCCTGGCACCAGTGGCGGCGCGGCCGCCTGGACGACTGGCTAATCCGTGCAAGGACAAGAGAACTCGCCGTCGAACACACAGCGAGGACCGGCCGGCTGCTCACGGAACTGGGATTCGCCATCAACTACCCCAAATCCCACCTGGTTCCGTCGCAAGTAGCACTGTTTCTGGGAGCGAAGCTCGATACAGTGGGGCAATTGGCCTCCCCGCCGGAGGAGACGACGAAGGCCATTTTGGGCAAGGTGCAAGGCCTGCTAGCCACGGACGTGGCCAGGGTGCGGCCCATCAAGTCCCTCCTCGGGATGATGTCCTCATGCATCTACCTTGTACCCCTTTGCAGACTTCGGATGCGTCTGCTACAGGAGTTCCTCGACGTCCGCTGGTTTCAGGCGACGGGCTGCTTCGAAGACCGGATCCCTCTCGACGAGTTCCGTCGGGCGATCCTATGGTGGGGACCCGTGCGCACCTCACAGCAGGCACAGACTTTCAGACCCCGGCGTTTCAGGAGACGGTGGCAACGGCCGCCTCCCTGGAGGGTTTGGGGGGGGGGGCCCACACCGGAGATCTCCACGCAAGAAGCCTTTGGCTCCCGGAGGAGAGGTCTCTCTACATCAACATTCTTGAGCATCGAGCAGTGTTCTGGGCGCTCAAGTCGTTCCTTCCGTCCCTCAAGGACAAAGTGGTGAGGATCTTCACCGACAACACCACCAAGATGTTCTACATACGGAAGCAGGGAGGCACCAGATCCCCAGCCCTATCCAAGGAGGCCCAGGATCTGTGGCACTGGGCCGTCGCCCAGGGGATGTTTCTGGTTCCCTTCCACTTGGCAGGAATAAAAAACACCATCGCCGACTAACTCAGCAGGGAGCTGCACTCGTGCCACGAGTGGGAACTACGTCAGGACCAGGTGGATCGGCTCTTTCGACGATGGGGCAAACCCCGTATCGACCTTTTCGCGACGGCGACGAACTCCAAGTGCCAGAGGTTCGCCAGCAGGTTCCCGCAGCCGAGGAGCATGGGCGATGATTTCTCGTTCCTTTGGGACGGCCTGTTTCTATACGCGTTCCCTCCGTTGCCGTTCCGTCTCATCAACCAGCTCAAGAAGTCCAGGTGCAGAATGATCCTCGTCGCACCGGCGTGGCCGAGGCAGATCTGGTTCCCGGAACTTCTGGACTTGTCAACATCCCCACCAGTCAAGCTGCCGGCGGACGCAGATCTTCTCTGCAGAGAAGGAGGCACCATTCTTCACGATCCGGAGTCGCTGAACTTGCAGGCCTGGCTCCTGCAGCACTAGATTTTGGAGGGTACGATATCCCGGCTGACTGCAGAGAGGTTCTTGCAAAAGCCAGGGCGTCCTCAACTCTCAAGTGCTACGCACATAAGTGGAAGAGGTTCCCTGTCTGGTGCTGTGCACAGAAGATGAACCCTCTGCGTATTACGGCCCCTCAAGTACTGCCGTACCTACTGTCGCTGGCCAAAGCTGGGTTGGCTCACGCCTCCATCAAAATACATCTGGCTGCCATCTCCCGATATACCAGGACTGCGGGACGGGCGTCTTTGTGGTCTCATCGCCTGGTGAAGGAATTTATGAAGGGACTATTCGATCGTTCCCGCCGGTGAAGGCTCCATGGGGGGGGGCCCATTCGAGCCTATGCATTCGGCGCCTTTGAAGTTCCTGTCGTGGAAGACCGCATTCCTCGTGGCCATCACCTCCGCACGACGAGTGGGGGAGATCCAGGCCCTATCTTGCAAGCCTCCATACCCGACTTTTCACGACACAAGGGTGGTGCTGAGGACGCACCCCTCCTTCATGCCCAAGGTGCTGTCGGACTTCCACCTCAACGAGCCCTTGGTGTTACCAGTTTTCTTCCCGTCGCCTTCAACGCCTGCCGAGAGGACTTTGCACTCGCTCGATGTAGCTAGAGTGCTGAAGTTCTAAGTGGACCGCACAAAGAGTTTTCGGAAGACGTCACAGCTGTTTGTGAACTTTGGGACTGTGAATCAAGGGAAGGCTCTCTCGAAGACTTCTATTTCCAGATGGCTCTCCGGCTGCATCATGCACTGTCACCGGTTGGCAAAGCGACCGCTGCCCGGCCGTCCGAGAGCCCATTCGACCAGAGCGATCGCTGCTACCACGGCGTTCCTGTCTGGTGTGCCCCTGCTGGACATCTGCAGGGCTGCTACGTGGAGGTCGACGCACACCTTCACAAGATTCTACTGCGTCGATCGGGACTCCAGGGAGGAGTCCAGGGTCGGCCAAGCAGTGCTGCGCAACCTGTTCGCTTAAGGTGAGCCTGGTGAGGAGGTAAGAGATGCGTAATTTTGAGTTGTATTGCTTAATGTTGAGCCTGTTGCCACCTCCCGTGGTTGTGCATGTGTGTACTGCTATGTATTCTTTTATTCATGAGCATGTGAATCCATGCCAGACCCCATGCTGGAGAAGGAACAAGTTACTTACCTGTAACTGTTGTTCTCCAGCATGGGTCTGGCATGCGAACCCTCCCGCCTACCCATCTGCGGCTCTTCACTTGGTCATACTGCCACTTTACGTGCTACCAAATCTGAGGATGGCTGCCAGAGGCGGGGCTTAGGGAGAGGGCAGTCATTGGCTCGGGGCAGTATGACCCAGAGATCAGTGATTGGTTACTACTAAGAAAGACAGATCAGAAATTAAACTGATACTGATTTTTTTCTTTACTGAGGATTCCCAGCCTGACGACGGGGAATATTCATGAGCATGTGAATCCATGCCAGACCCATGCTGGAGAACAACAGTTACAGGTAAGTAACTTGTTCCTTATCTACGAACTTGTGCTGATTCTGGAATCGTATTTTAAAGTAGATTTGATTGTTACATATCTTGCCCTTTTTAAAGAATGCTTATTTAAAAATTGATGTTAAATAACTATTTATAACTGAAACATCGAGTGTAAGTGTTACTTGGTTACTTGTATTTGCAAATGTCATTGCTACAGCTCACATTTACCCCTCTTGAGATAGGCCTGGCTGCTCAGTCACACTACGAACATGTGTAGTACAGACACCAAAAGGTGAGTTACCTAATACCAAGCAGGTTGTGTAGTCTCACACAGTTACTACATAAATTCAGTTATGTAAAGTTTGGTGCTGTTTCGCCAAGAGGGGGCAAAATTAGAGGGGGGTCCCAAAATATTTGAAAGGTTTATACAGTTTGTGCCAGTTGACGACTGTGCAAAAGTTTGCTAAAAGATTTTGGACCCAGATTTGGAAGGTTTAGAAAAGTTTGGTGGGGCAAAATTAGAGGGAGGTCTCAACATTTTTAGATAGCTTATAACTTTGTTGCCTTTTGACAAATCTGCACTAATGTTTTCAGAAAGATTATAGAACCAACTTTGAATGGTTGTGCAAAGTCTGAATGGATTTTGGCAAGTGTGGGCCAAGATATAACTATTTATTTGTGCGTACTTTTTGACACTTTTCAAAAAATAAAACATGGACGGATTTGCAGCAAACTCGTGCAAGGACCTGAAAGCATGGTTTTGCAAATATGATCGTGTCATAATGTGGGTACAAAAAATAGTGCTATAACTTTGGAATCTGCCTACTGGCCATGACCACGAGGGACCACATTGGTGTTAGGATATGGTGTTAGGATATGTCATTTTTAACGCACCTGTATACAAGTGTTTGTAGGCGGGGTTAAAGTGGGCATGGCCACCAGGGAACGGCAATGTGGTAAAATTTTTCAAAATCAGGATAGGTTTGAATGGTAAAGAAAAAATTCTGCTCGTGGCTACAGCCCAAAGTGCTGGACAGCATTGTAAAGACTTCAAAGCATGGTTTTGCAAATCTGTCCTGTTTTATATGTTCTAAAGTGTCAAAATGCAAGTACAAAAAATTGTGAAAACTTTGGTGTCTGGGCAATGGGCTTGGCCCTTCATAAGGACAAATGTCTACTCTGATTTGCCTATTGGGGAATGCGGCATTGCCAAAGCTCATGCCCCATGGATTGTGGAGACTGGCCATGGCTGCAAGCCATGAGCACTGGCCATTGGTCACATTATGAGGGTATAGTGGACACTGAACTAGGATGCAGGGTAGGTGCAGTGGATAACAGGGGTGGTTTGATATGTCTGGGGTCATGGTCGTGCCTCATGCCCCAAGTAATTGAACCATGACTTGCATCCCCAGCATGCGCTGCTGATAACGCACATCAATATGCGTTGAAAGTTTCTTCAAGGAGGTTTACAGTTCTTTGCTATGTTGAGAGGAAATATTAAATAACTTATGTACAGTGATGAAACATTTTCTTTCATAAAAACCTATGAAATTCACAGAAAAGGGAAGTTCTGGTTAGGTTGCGCCAATAAAAAAAAAATGATGAAATTCAGTGAAAAAACTTTGTTAAAGGAATGTTATGGTGGTGTAGTGGTGTGAAGCATAAGAGAACCGCAGGCTATCATCCCAAGGGAACTGTTGCTGTGGAGAGAGTGAACAGGTGTGTGATGCAGGCTGTGAGAATGGCGGATGTGTTTGGGAGAGATAAAAAGGTTGCTGTGAGGGATAGGCTGTATACCTTACGGATGGCACTCAGGTTGCCACGGGTAGCAGTTCATTTGAGCTGATGAGGGGGAAGAAAACCCAATACCAAAGTATCACCTCCGTGCCTGTGAAGGGCATGAGAAACAGATTGTGATGGAGGTGTTGAAATTGAAGCTTGACAGAAAGAAAAGTGAGTGGGTGAGGAAGGTGAATGAGAAATCCACTAGACGCAGTATGGTGGTGTCGGTGGTTGATTGGGTACGCATAAGAAATGGGGTTGTGAGGAGGAAAGGGGAGCCTTTGTATTTGGATCCTGTACAAGTGTTAGAAGTGTAGTGAGAGTATGTGGAGAGTAAGTATGGAACTTGTCGACAGCCTGCATTAAACGCGGGTTATGGTAAGGTCGTGCCGCACCAAGCACAGCTGATTTTCAAAGTGTTATGAAAGATGCCTCGCCGCTCGGGGCATATTGCTTAATCATATTTTACAGGGATGGCCCTGCTTCGAGCCTCCTCATTGGCTGAGGGCTGGCACACCCCCGCCGTGGACAAGGCAGCTGGAATCCCAGCCGAGAATCGAGGGGATTCTCAGCCGTGTAATGACCCGGCGAAAGCCAATCTGAATGCGTGTTGCATTCTGCTTGACTATCGCCGGGTACTAATGATGAATACAGCAAGGAGTCAATTAAATCTGCACAATGCTGTGATCTTCAATACCCTAATAGCAGTATTGCTTAGAGAACAACAAACTTGGAGATGCAACAATGTGTGCTCTCCCTCAGGACACACCTACCCTTTTATTTATTGTTAAAGGACCCTGCCTATCAACCCAGAGTGCTCTGTATTCTCAGCATTTCATTTATAGGGGTTGGTCCTTATTATTGGTGTGCATTGTTGGTTTCAAAATTTATTTTTAGCACATTGTTGGAAATGTTTTGATTTTATTTTGGTACTGGTGTTTGTGTTGCAACTCTCGCCCCACATTACAAAAGAAGCAAAAGAGGTATACCTTTTGGGCTGAACCTGTTTCAACTTTGTTTGGGATCACTGCTAGTCTAGTTGTAGTGTGAGGACTAGTCAGTGGTTTAGCCAATATAGATCCTGATACTCCTACAGAGCAATAGTAATTTCATCACAATTGACCCCAACGCTCTTGTCGATTTAATGTTTAGAGCAAAAAAAGTCCCAACAATCTGGCCAGATATTAACGTGTACGCTATCATCCTAGGATCTCGGGTCACTTGATTGCCCCCTCAATCAAGGAGTCATAAAAAAGTCTCTAGATTGGTTTATGGGCAAAGGTGATCAACCTGTCGGCCTGATCGATCATTTGTTTCTGGTGGCCAGTGTTGAATTTCTTCCCTCTCATGTTGTCGTCCTTTGTCCATTATTGGCTTTTCAGTAACTTCTGTCACGGTTTGCTAGTCTCCTGAACCTGTTGCAATTTCTTGTTGCTTCCCCTTGGCTGGCTGCTCAATGCCACGATCATGGAACTTTTCCATCGGTAATTAACCATGGTTGAGTTTCATACGGAAGACCAGGTTTGTCGGAGTGTTAATTGTGCAGCAATGCTTGCTCACCAATTTGAAGATTGGACGGGATCAGCTTTCTTCTTATGAATTCCTGATCATTACAAGCCATCTGATTATGTCTTGAGTGTCGATGATTGGCGCTTCTCTAGATGTGTGATCAGTTATAGTGAACCTTATTTTCTAGCCTAGGAATGCTTCTGCCGGGGATACTCCAGTTGGCTTGTGTGGGGAACTTCTGTATGCCATTAGAAAGGCTGTTGGTGCCTCGTCCATTTTGGATTCCATTGTGGGAATTGATAAAGGCTTTGTTCAGTGTTCTCCTACATTGTTCAGTATCACTGTCCGCCCTCGGACAGCAGGGAGTGATGCAACGAGATACATGTCGTATAATTGGTGCAAATCTGCAAACTCTCCCTTGAAACAGGAGGGTTGCCATTGATGCAAAATGGACCAGCAGATATCTTGAATATTCATCCAATAGGATGACTAAATATTTGTTCTGCTGTATGGTGCCGAAATCTAAGCTAATACATGACCATCCTGTTGTAGAAGGGCAATATTTTATTTTCATAAAATCCGATCTCTCTCTGAGTTTTGCCTTTGTTTTATTTGCACTTTGGTATCCTATATGTGAGATTGGTGCATCTTAGAAATACTCCTTCCATGCCTACTGATAGTTCATGCCTGTCTCTCCAGAGTTCCTGTAGAAAGGGATTGTGTCTCTTTAGTGCAATACTTGTACTCCACATAGTAGCAATTTAGTAAACGGTCATTGAGAATTGAACCTTGGAGCAACACATTTTGTACCCTTTCCCGGCTACTTTATAGTTGGTCCATTTCCTAGACCATATTGCACAAGGGGATGCCAATATTGCAGAAGTATGCGTCACTGAATGTGCCCTTCATTTGATTTCTTCTTCATAGATTTTAATTTTTAAGACCCACACAAACTTAGCCTCTTACGCAGCAAAGCAAACATGACTTGTATTATGTATTTTGAGGTTTGATAGAATTGTCTGTTGATTAATGAAACTCCTCATTTACTCAAACTAGTAGTGCTTAAAGGTATGTCTGTGATATGATGGCACACTGATGCAAGTGCTCAGTGCTAAAATGTACATCTTGTCTCATTGTCAAATGTTGGCTGGCCCAAGTTTGCTGTACAACCTTAAGAAGTTGGTAAAGTATTGTAAGGAACTCATGGTGACACCAGTAAAGACACACAAGTGATCACAGTTCAAGGGTGTTTATCTCGCCCACATTTACAGTTTAATAAATGCCTAATCTGAACCTAAATCTAAGATGGGAGCAAACTACGACCATCAAATAATACGATCATACTGGTGTCTAACTCCAATAAAAAGGGCCTATACTAAAAAACCTATTGCCAATCCTTACCACTAAGATACAAAATAGTGTGAGGATAATGAAAGTGTTCACCAAATGATAAGTCAGGATGGTATGGCAGGGGTCTCCCTTCCCCATGTTTTTAGCACAGGACAAGGCGGGACTCTTGAGCACAGCACACTCCTGAGCATCGCCAGCACGAGGTTAGTTTGTTTCCAAAATATCATGGCCTTCTGTGGCAAAGTCTTTCACAGTCTCGTGTCTCAGAGGACCTGATGTGTCGCAACCAACAAAAACAAAAGTTCCTTCAATAACTCTTCATGGGGCGATTACTCTGCATTAGGATCCCCCTGTGCCGGGCTCCGATCGTTCGTGCTACGTGGCCCACCCTCCGTCTGGTACACTACGGCCTTTCATTCAAATTATTAGCAGCTTGTAATATTCAAGAGTCTTAATGTCTTTTTAAACGACCATTCACTGTGGACAACCTTCAGCCGGTTCACTCTTGTCGACACAATGTTCAGGGGTGCATTACTGTTCACCACAACTTGCAGGCATCCCTCAGCCAGGTTCACATTTGCCAAATACACAGTTCACTTTGCTTCATCACAATGCAGGATTCACTCTCGTTTGCTTTCTCCATTGGCATCCCTCCGTCGGGTTCACATATACAGTTCATGATTTATTTTCTCATCTCATCAGAAAGTGGGGTTCCCTTGCCCTATCTTTTCTTGGCAACGGGTCAGGCTTTCGATTGCACAAGGGATTTGCTGTGACCTTTGTAGGACCAATGACACCTCGCGACAGCCTCGCCTAAGGCCTCCTGGCACTTCTAGTTTCAACAAAGGGGACAGCCAGATTCCTTCAAATGGGCTCTCCTACGGCGCCTGACCACTCTGCAGCTGGCCCTTCATTGGGCTTTCCCAATAGTTCAAACACACACAGGTTCTTTGTTCACAAGTTCCCTGAGTTTATATAATGTTGCCGATTGAAACCTTCGCTCCGCACAGTCCGGTTTACTATCGGCACTCCCCGACTCGCCGGCTGTGTCAAACTCATTGGCGTTTCCTGTCTCTGGAGTCCAGGACGAAACCACGGTAGTGGGAACGCCTCCCTGCCTCGGCTATCGGTGCAGGAGGGCCTCGTGCGCCACTGACTTCTAATACTACACGCCATCTGTCGTTCCCGGTCTTATTATTCCTTTCACTGTCTTATTATTTCTTTCATGGAGGCTTCATGGGTTTGGGTTGAAAAGGGAAAGGGCACTTCCCTCCTTTTCGGCCTTTCCGGTCTCGCAGTTTTTCTTCTCAGTTTGAACTGCCGTCCTGGAATAGCTGTTTCCTTGTGCGGTTGGCCTTGCTTAAAGTGTGCTTCCCCCCCCCCAAATCCAGGTGATCCGGTGAGACTCCCCACTGGTCCACCCACAGGAACTGGATCCAATATTGTTCAGTGTCCTGGCCACCTGGATGACAGGTCTCTGGGGTCTAGTGGGTGAGACACCTTCAGGTTTCTCACATACCCTTCCTCCATGCAGTGGAGCTGCATTTGCTTCACAGGGGAACAGGGACAGCAAATCTACATTTCCCTGGTCTTTTCCTTTCGGTGTTCCACTGTGAAGCAGTAATGCTGCATGTCTAGAAACCATTGCATGACACGTGGGTTGGAGTCTTTGCGTTGACTAAATCCAAACTAGGGGAGAATGGACAGTGACTAGTGTGAACTTTCTTCCAAAGAGGTACTATATAAGGTGGATAATGGCCCACTTGATGGCCAGGGCCTCTAATTCCAGCCCAGAGTAAATATCTTCACGTGACTAGACATTGAATACGAATCCATGCTGCAGGTGAGATGTTATTGTGGGAAGCATTTTACACACCGTTTTAACAAAATTGAAGAGTACAAATAATTTGCCTCAGCAGGAGTGTAAATAGGATGCGACAAGCAAGCAGAACGTAACTTAAAAATTAATGACCAAAACCTTTGTGTAACAAATATGTCTGGCTTCAAACATATTAAAATTGTTGAAAATCTTCTCCTACACATTAATGTGCTCAACACACGACATATATGCAACTTTATGATCAATGCACACAACACAGGAACTCCAAAAAATCCATGTCATTGTGCAATGCAAGCATGCGTTCACTGGAGAAACATCATTTGTTTGTTAAAAGAATACTTACCAATTTTAATTAAGTTTCTGATGCTTGTGAATCTGCTTAGAATCACTTGCGGTGCATATAATCCAACATCTAGTGGTAATTGCAGAGTATTGCATCTTTTTTCGAAGCTCAAAAAGGGACATTGCCATGGGTGTGACTGTAACAGTATCTCTAACATGAAGTGTAGTCTACCCAAAATCCCTCGCGCGTCTAGGTCCCACCAGATTTTTCTTTTCCGCTAACCTAGTTGGTCGCACATAATATGGAGCTTGTAAGAGTTTATATTGCTAATTTCACTTTTGTTCAGCGATTCGCTTGACTTGAACGACTACTTGACGGCGGTTGGCCTGATCCTTTCATACTGACGTTCCATCCTGGCTGACCAGTGACTGTTAACCACGCGGCCTTGGCCCTCCGGCACGGCTCTTACAGTAGGGAGAGTAGGGCTCTGTTAGTATTGTCTTCTCTTGAGAATGCCTTTCCTTTACCCCTTCTCTACCCTTTCTCTTGGTCTGGCTGCGCTTCCCTCTGCTATGGAGAGGACGCCTTTTGCCTGTCTTGCAAAGGCAAGTTCCCTCGGAAGGACACCCATCGCCGATGCAATCTGTGTCTCCTTCATGATCACGATGAGCGCTTGTGTAAAGCTTGTAAGCTCTTTCGACCCAAGACCTTGGAAGTCAGGCGTACGGAACTGTGTGCGGCCTATGCCATGCAGGCCAAGAGTCACTCCCCTGCCGATGCTGTCACTTCCGACTAATCTGTCGGCAGCCGCGGCTCCGATTTGGAGTCCATCGACATTACTGTGGAACCCTTGCACTCCCATGTGTCCCGCCCGACTGGCATAGCACTGGCAGTGCTATGGGGAAGTCTCATCCCAGCGACGGGGACACACGTACAACCACCTACTCTCAAGCATACAACCCCTAAACCTTCCCCGGCGGACTTGTCATGGAAAGATTCTATGCCCACAGGCCCGTCGAAGTCTTCAACTGAGCCTTCCGAACCTATGGTTCGCACCCTCTGTGACACCGCTTCCGTGGCCTACGTATGGTGCTAAAACTTTCCTCTGTAGCGGGCGTTCCCACTAATCCTTTGGCTTCCAACGGGGAAGTGCTGAAAGACGTCCTGAGACAGGTCCACTTTGCGGAAACACGCTTTCTAAAGCTAGACTGTTCAGGAACCCTGGAGGGCCCCATCTTCGCCTGAGGGCTTTTTCTCCAGCCACTCCTCCTCTTTCTAGGGCCCTGCATCAAGAGCCAGCTCCTCCTGCATGGCCCTCCAGATTATTCACTCTGCTGAATGGACCAGGGACAGGTTTGAGGCTTGTATGAAAAAAAAAAAGACAATCATTATTTTTCAGGCCAATTCGATGGCCTTCTAAAGAGACCTAGGGATGTGGACCCTTTCCCCATTCCTCTGAAGTACCGGATGCTCCACTATCACAGTTCTCAATTCTCCTCTCCCCAGGGGGGGGGGAGATGTGTTTCTGGATGATACTTGCCAGGATGTTAACTATGCCCAAGACACTGGCCAGGGCGGCCAGGATCCCACCTACCAGGACCCCAGACTGGAACCCATTCCAGCCCACCACATGACCCTGAAAACAGTTTTCTGGATGCTCCTCCTATCTCCCATCCCCCATCCTAGAGACTTGTTGCCTGTAGATGACCAGATGATCAACCACACACGATGTCATCCCTGATTCAGACTTTGTGGAAAGTATCCTTAAGGAAAAGACCCCGGTCAGCCAAGCCATTCCTTTGTTGAACTCGGTCAAGAAGCGCCTGGCCCCCTCATTGCTCACATGTGCAGTGAATCACTGTGTGGAGAACATGTTCTGCCTGGTTCTTTAATACTCGCTGTACATCAGGGGCCACGCCATCCCGGACTCCATAGTTGGCAATAGTATTCGTAAGAGGGAGGGGGTACCGCTGTCCTCGTCAGAATCCCCTCCTGACAAGGACTGCAAGAAATGTACGCTCTTGGCAAGCCAGTCACCACCTCTGCTGCGTTTTCCCCCTAGGATTACCAACCATACCACGCTCCTCACAAGCTACATTGACATTCAGTGGGGCATTATTCACGTCGGCCTTCAGGATGGTCTGGAAACCACTCTTGCCCGCCTTGTGGTGGTAGAGGGTGTAGGCATGTCAACCATAATATACTTAAAAATGTCTTGGACTCGGCAAGGCCTGTCCTTGCCCAGGGAACCCTGCACAAGCACCACACCTGGTTGAAGAATTCAGGGTTCAAACCAGAGACTCTGGCCTCTTTGATTAACAAACCAGTGGAGGAAGCCAACCTTTTCGGGAAAGCGGTTGATGCTTGGGGACGGCCAAGAAGGAGCACAAGACCTTGAAATCGCTCAACCAGATATCGGCTAAGCCCTTCGTCCAGTGGGGAAACTCTTAATGCCCACCCGTCCTTTCGAGGGCAGTCCTTCTACTGCTCTCCCCGTGCACAGTATGGCTCGGAGGATCCAACTGGCCTTCCGGACAGGGCTCCTCCGGAAATGTCCAATCTTCTCATCTGAGGTTTTCGTCAGGGAAAAGGATGGGGTAGAAACTCTGCTTCCAGAGGCTCCCCGGCCTCCTCCTCAAAGTTACTCGATGGTAGAGGTCCCCTCCCACGCTTCCCTGGTCGGGGGACGTCTAACATCTTTGGCACACGCGTGGGATGGGTCATGTCAGATCAGTGGGTACGCCAAACCGTCGCCCACGGGTACTGCGTAGACTTCCTGCGGCACCCCTCTATTATCGATTCGGAAGCAGGCGACGGCCACCAGCCCATATGCGCATCTTGTCGGGCAATGTCCAGGTCCTGCTGGAAAAGGGCGCCATCCAAGTCGTTCCTCATCTCCAGGTAAATAAGCGTATACTTCCTCGTACCCAAAATGGATCTAACCATGCGCCCTGTTTTCGATCTGCGAACAAGTATGTCAAACAACAAAAGTTCAGGATAATAAATCTTGTAATCCCGCTGCTGTGGCAAGGGGGCTACAAGGCCACATTGGATCTGAAAGATGCCTACGTTCATATTTCAATGTTGCCAGCGCACAAAAGTACCTGAGGTTCATGATGGGGGACACGCACTCAGTTCAAAGTTCTTTGGCATTGTCTCAGCCCCAAGGGTGTTACAAAGGGACCGGCGGTAGCGACGGCTCACCTGCGCAGGAAGTCCATCCTAGTCTATCCTTCCCTCGACTGGCTCATAACAGGGGACTTGTATGGAACATGTTGGGGGAATACCCAGAAGACAGATCTCAGATTCAACCTAGGATTCTCTGTCAGCGAGTAGAAATAGTCTGGTCCTCAGCCAAGTCAAAGAGTTTCTGGCGTAACTGATTCGGACAGATGACGGGCTCCCCTTCCCCCTTTAACGAAAGGGTTCAAAACCTGCTGCTCCAGGACCCTCTATGTATCCATTCAACCGGTAACGATTTGCAAGGCCATGCGGCTGCTGGGGATGATGGCTTCCTGCGTCTTCCTAGCTACTCATGCTAGTCTGCACGTGTGCCCCATGCAGGAGTGGCTCTCGAGCCAATGGTGTCAGGTCAGTGGAACGGTCTAGTGATTCTCTCAACAGGCCTTGCTCAGTCTCTGCAGTGGTGGTCAAGGGAAAATCTTTACCACCCCCGCAGCAGATGCCACTTTCACCACGGACGCACCTGTCGCGGTTCGTGGCACACCCCTCTCCAGACGGCGTGTGGTCCCCATCAGTAGCATCCAACTGCTTGCAGTGGTCAAAGCCCTGAATGCCTTTCAAGCACACCTTCGGGGGAAGACGGTACTTGTCCTTACAGACAGCACCACAGTCATGTACTATGTGAACAAGAAAGGGGGCACTCTCTACAGCTAGCCAAACTGTCCCAGAATATCTTGAAGTCGGCACTCCAATGCAACATATTCCTTCTCTTACAACATGTACTTGTTCCAGGGGAACACAATGTTCTCTCAGATGTACTGGGCAGAGACCCCCCCGCACCCCCAACCATAGAGCACTAGTGGCACTTGCACAAGCACATTGTACTCCACATCTTTGCAGAATGGGGTTTCCCAGACGTTGACGTGTACACGACTCTGGAGAACACTCCATGCATAGATTACGTCTCCAGATACCCACAGAAACGCTCTGAAGGGAATGCTTTCTGGATAACATGGTCTGGGAGATTTGCCTATGCTTTCCCCCCAGTGCCCCTTCTCAACAGGATGTTCACAAGATGCACCAGGAACAAGTCACTATGATCCTCGTGGCACCAATATGGGCCTAAAAGCCTTGGTTCTCCCATCGCCTGTAAATATAAGTCTCTCCTCCCAGGAATATGCCATGCCACTACAACATGCTGTCTCAATTCCAGGGCGAGACCATGCATCCGTGCCTCCAAATACTCAATTTAGCAGCTTGGCTCCTGAAGTCGTAGAGTTTGGGCACCTTCAACTCCCTCGGATGCATGGACCTAATCTGGGAAGCACGGAAATCCAACACCAGACATTGTTACTCCAACAAGTGGAAACATTTTGTTATCTGGTGCAATTTGAAGGACGTTCATCCCATCAACCGCCCCCCCTAAAGAAATTGTCCTTTATCTAACACACCTATTAGACTCTGGACTCGTTTTCAATTCCCTAAAGGTCCACCCATGTCCCAAAGCATGGTTTTGTTGTGGAACATTCCTGTCATTCAGGCCTTCATGGAAGGTGTGAAAAGAATGAATCTCCCCAACCCAACTCCTGGGTGGGACATGAATGTTGTCCTTACCAGACTAATGGGGCCTCCTTTTGAGCCCCTGAACAAGGCTAGCCTTAAGCCCCTCCCCCATAAGACTGCCAATCTAATGGCCATTACCTTGAAAAGGAGAGTTTGTGAACTGCAGACCCTTTCAGTTCAGGATCCCTTTGTGACTATTCAAAAAGACAAGGTGGTTTTGTGCGCACATCCATGTTTTGTGCCTAATTTCATCTAGAAGTTCCATGTGAATCAATCAAACTTCACATTTTCTTCCAAAACCCCACTAACTTGGCAGAAAGAAGCCTCCACACACATGGTGTGAGAAGGACTGTAGTATACTACCTTGAAAAGACGAAGCCACTGAGAAAGACAAATAATTTCTGTCTCTGTGGCAGCTGGTAGAGAATGCGACCCTGTCTTTAAATCAGCTATTACGAAATGGATTGTAAATTGCATCACACTGTCTCTCTTGCCAAGAGAGATCTACCCTTTACACTGAGAGTGTACTCTACTCTGGGCACAGGGGCTACCATAGCATTCATTGCAAATGTTCTTGGATTCCATTTGCAAAGCAGCAACCTGGAGTTCTGTTCACACTTTCCTACAACACTATGCTTAGACACGCACAGTCTGATTCTCAGGCAGGACAAGCAGTGCTAAGACATCTCTTTGCTACTGTTCCTTCACACATCCCACCACCGTCTCCTGGTACTGCTCGCTAGTCTATGCACAGCCAGTGATTCCAAGCCGATTCACAAGCATCAGAAGACATACATTATTCACCGTAATCGTATTTCTGGTGATTGTATCTGCTTAGATTCACATGCGCCCACCCTTCCTCCCCTCCTTGAAGTAGAAGCAACATAGATATCTTACACCTTCTCTCTTCTGTACTCACTCATGCATTCTGCAAGGCTCCCTCACGGCAGAATAAAAACAACCAGTGGGCCTTCGACCCGTTATAGATTTTGGATGCACTACACGTTACGCCCATGTCGACGTTCCTTTTCGATCTTTAAAAAAAAAAAATGCAATATTCCATTAGATGGCGAACTATATGCACAGCATGTGAATCTACGCAGATACACTGCTCGCCGTAATAGTATTTGATTGTATGTCTTTCCATCTTATTACTGCATAGATCTTAAAATGGTAGGAAAATAAATATGCATGCAAAATGCTCCTCTCCAGACACAAAACACAGTAGCAGTTGAAGAGAAAGAAACCATCTCATCTCGCTGTGCTCTGAGCTCAGAGAAAAATGTCTACCACTTTCATGGTCTGCAGCTTCATCCATGCAGATAAGAATTGAAGCATGGATACTGGTTTCTGTCAAGTAACATTCCCTTAATAATGACATCTGCTCTCAACTGGTGCGTAAATGGACACATAGAAAGGTAAGAGGTGTTTTATGTGGAAGATTTTAATGTGTAGAAAGGCCTGATACGACACTTATCTAAAGGCTGCATTATTGGTAAGCTCTTTTAAAATGTTAAACCAAAACGTATATTCTTTGCTTTATCCCTGCTCTATTTGAACCTTATTTAATCTGCACACTGCATCATACAGAATGTTAGTAACAGTACAATATTGAATAAACATAGTCTAACATTCATCATATTCTCCTTTTAGCCATTTGAAGATACTTTTGAACACGCTAAATGATACACACTTAAGGCTTCAGAAATTAACCTTAGGTTAGTAAATATTCAACTTGCATTCTTTGTCGAACACGACCAGTTGAATATATACCGTATTCTGTAGTGTGTATCTTTTAAAATTACTTTTAGTGAATTATCCTCCTGATGGGCCACTCTGTTGTGGTGAAACATGTGTCGAGGAATAAGAGGATTAAGGACTTATGACTTTACATTCAATACTTTTGCATACAACAAGCAAATTATTTTAATGACGCTCACAATTGGTCTGCAAGGTGGGAAGTCATCAAAGTGTTTGTGTATTTTATCTATGAAACATATGGTGGCTAATGGAAATTCATGAAGTTGTACTGCTCGTCATTCAAGAGACATTTTTCATGTCCGTTTTTACTCTTGGCACCCCATATTCAGGAAGAGGGTTACATGAACCTTTTTTATTTTTTGTAGCACTTGGTCATATTTAGTAGGCCTAGTCCGTCTCTGATGCAGTCATCCTTATTCATGATTACTATGTTGCCTCCTTTATCTACAGTTTTGGATATATATTTTGTAGATTGGTCAGGGCCTTCCTTTTGCTGTGATTGTGCTGGGTTTTAGAGTGGCTATCGGATATAGTTGTCTCAAATCCTCTGAAACAGCTCTATAAAAGAGGCTGATGGCATTGTCAGCTGCTAAATTAGGGATACAAGTAGATTTGGGACTCAGTGATTTCTTCTGCTAGATTTAACTGGATGTTCTGTTCATTGGCAAAGGTTTCTAAATTATAATCAACTCCTTCAAGATTCATTAGGAGGCTAGTATTCTCGGTAGTGTCTACTGTCAATGTTGAGGGGTGTGAAGGGGGTTCTACCCATGTCTGTATCTTGGGTGATAGTTCAAAGTATTTCCTTAGTTTAAGTTGTCTGCAAAATCTTTAGGTATCCACGCTGGTTTGGGTAGTCTTATTCATTAATGGGGCTGAAGGAAAGTCCTTTATTCAGGGCTGGCTTAAGTTCGTCTTTAATTGTTAGATTTGATAGGTTCATGACCAGATTTGTTGCATCCCTTGCTCTTCTGTTGGGATCTTGTTTGCACTCCTTTTGTTCCTGCATTTTGGTTTTTAATGCCTCCTCTCTTTCCTCTCTGGTGGTCAAAGTATTTGGGTCTAGATTTGTGAATGTTCCGGTGTTGCGAAGGTCTAAATGTTGGTAACTGGTCTTGGTGCTCCTTTTGGACACCCGGAGTTCCTCTAAAAAAGGACACTCTACTCTGGTCTGTGTCGCTGCTGCTGGCTGAGTCAATCTCTGAGGAAGGAGGAGACTTAGTAGTTTGTTGGTTTCCTGATGGTGTCAGAGTTAGTGATAAAGGGATGGATCTTGGGTCATGTTTTTTGTGAAAAGTGTAGATGCTTTTGTTTTTATAGTCTTTTTTCATCTCTGATGGTTGGTGTTTTTACGGGGAGCGGGAACATGGGGGCGGGGGGGTGGGAGTGCTGCCAGTTTTATTGATGGTGTCTTCTTTCTAGCGCTGTTGTGAAAATGGTCGGAGAGGGTGTCGCAGAGGGATTGGGAGTCGTGCGTGAGGGAGTGCAGGGAGGCATGAACTCTGTGATCTTGGGAAGTAACTTGCTGCTGTTATGGGAGTTGGAGATTCTATTCTTGTAAAAGTATTTTTTGACCTTACGAATTTCAGCTTTATTTGTAGATGTGGCTAAAGCTAGGCTTTTTTTTTTTTTGTTTTTTTATTTTTTTCTGTTGGTGGGGGGTTGCTCTGGCATCAATGTTCTAGGGGTGATTTTGTGTTGTTTTTTTGAGGGGGTGAGTGGAAGTAGAGCATTGGAGAGCCATGTGTCAGAGGTCAATGGATGGTGTTCCTCCTTCGATTGGGGGTGGAGAACAGGGAGACGGCAAGGTCATGGTTATGATGACCTGATTCCAGAGCGAGACGTGGGATGGTGGTTTGGTGTTTGTCCTTTGTGGAGGAAGGGTTGGCAACAGAAGAGAGATGATGGTTGCGTGGTCTGTCCATATGAGTGGTCCATGGTGAGAGTGGCGATTAAGTCTGTGGAGCTAAAGATGGCCTCCAGGGTAGGGCCTGCTGTGTGGGTGGCACCTGTTACCTGCTTGATCAGGTTTAGGGCTGCCAAGTTATCCGAGTGCTCGTGTCATAGGCTTGTCCGAGGCATAGAACCATATGTTGAGGTCTCCTAGTAGGGTAAGGGTGGGGTGGGAGACCAGTATGACTACTAGGGAGTAGCTTATAGCATTGGCGCACAGTGCTCCAGAAAAGATTTTGAAATGGGGTATTGTACTCCCTTGTTTTTCAAGTTTGGAGTAAAATTATTATTTTTGGGAGTACAAATGTGAGTGTCCCAATGGGAGTAGTATTTTATAAGCAAATTAAATAGTTTTAACTGGAAAATAGAAATGCTCTTGTACTAATTATTTCTTTCCACCTAGTTATTCATGCACAAGTTTACTTTTCCGATCAGGCAGTAATAGTTTTTTCCTCTGGTACTGCATGCACTATTGGTCCAAACATATCCGTGGAGCTGTTTGCATGAAATCAGGGGCACAAGGTCCTTCGTGTCGGCTTCCTATATTTTGTTGACTATTTTTACTCCCCATTTTTATTTTCTGCAAGTATTTGCCTAACTTTAGAGAGTAAAAATGGTTGATGTACAGCTGGTTAGCGGAGTGTCTGTCGTAGCCGGATGTCCTGTAGATGAGCAGGAAGCTCTGGGTGAGGGAGTGGTGGATGGAGAATTTAACTAGGAGCAATTCAGTCTGTGCTGCATGTCTGAGCTTTGGAGTGTAAGCTAGTTAGGTGAGGTTTGTATAGGATGGCGGTTCTGCCTGCTCTGCCAGCCCTGTGGGTGATGTCTGTATTCAGGGAGGAAAGCCTCATGTGCAATGGGTCGGAAGTAGTCCGAGAACCTAGTTTCTGTGATGAACATGAGGTCTGGGTTTTCAGAGGTTATGAAGTCCAATAGGTTCTCCGTTTTTGGCAATATCTGGCACTGATGAGCACACCGTTGAGTTGGAGGGATGGGAGGGATGGTTTGGTTGGTTCTTTGGGATGCTGGTGTGAGGGGGTTGGGATGGGGCAGTGGTGGAAGGGACCCCACATTGTGTGCGTTTTGATGGGGACGGGTGTTTGCAAAAGAGTTTGTGATGTGCAGGGTTTTGGGCAAGAGTTTGGTGTGTGCTGGGGGTTGAAGATGTAGAAGGTCTGAGGTACTCGGTTGTGGTCCTAGAAGTGGGTGAATGTTTTGGGGGGTGAGGTGAGCAACTCAGTGAAGGGTATTGTTTACAGAGAAAGTTGAGGGTGCAGTTGTAAAATTGGGTTGCTCTGTTAATTGGAAATATTGGTTTTGCTGGGGGGTAAGGGGTTCGTGTTTGATCATCTGCCAAATTGTGTGTATCTCTGTGTGTATTAAGATTGTAAATTGGGAGAGGCATGCAGGAATGGAATGGAATGGAATGGAATGGAATGGAATGATGTGGTAGTTGAGGGTTCTGTATGGAGATATGCTTGGGTAGTGTGTGAGTGAGAGTTGGCGGGTCAGCCGGGGAGGGAGTATTGGCAAGGGCTAATCAGGCGACACAAAAGCTGAGGTTGGGTTTGGGGGGGGGTCTAGAGGACAGTGGTGTGAGGGATGACAGAGTGGGGGGATAGAGAGGGTAGGATGGTTGCAGATGGCTTTCTGGGGAATCGATACCCAAAACACTTATGTGGGGTGTTGGTGGAAGGGGGTGCAACATTTGGGTTGGAGTGAGGAGGATGTTTGTTCCTCTAGAGGGTGGGCACCTGTAGATGGCAAGTGGGGGATTGGCCGGTCTTTTGGTGCGCCAGACTGTCCCTCTGGACTGCGAGGTATTTGGCATGGTATCTGCAAGTGTTTAATTGGCAAACAATAATATAGGGCTGTACTCAAGATTTCAAGCTAGTTGCAATATAGGCTAAATTCAGAATCTCAGCTAGATGCAATATAGGGCTAACTTTAAGCTGTGAAATGTATGCATTGAGAAACAAAGTATTACAATGTCTATGGTCACCTGATGTGGGGTGAAAGTATGCATGGGCTTATGAACTGAAACAGTAGATCTGGCTGTGGAAGAGTGATACTTACTTTGTCATTGTTGCTAGGTTTTGAGGCCTGGCGTTGGCTCTCGTGGGCGGACCGGGGCTGGGAGCTGCACGAAGGAGCTGCCCTTTCCCTCTGGCATTTAGCCAGCTGCCCAGGCATGGCTTCCCTGGGAGGGCCTATGAACTGCAGCTGTGCTGGTCACGTGGGGGGGGAGACATGGACCAATGAGAACCGAATGGGTGGGTTGTGGATAGTGAGAAGGGGAGGGGTCAGGGAATAGATGAAGGTGGGTGGGAGAAGGCAGCAGTGAGCGAAGGCTGCCAAGACAAAAGGAATGGGGCACCTGTCTGCCTTAGCCAATTGATAAGTGGTTGGGTGGGAAAAGGAAGAAAGCCTGAAACAAAGGATTAGACCACAAAGACTGGGCACTCACATATTGGAAACGGGGCTGGACTGCCCCACCGGGATACCGGGACATCCCCCGGTAGGCCTCTTGGCATAGGGCCTCTTTGAAGGATACAGAGCATTCGCATCGCGTGAATCCACCTGGGTGGTTTCATTCAATTGGCTGCCTGCCGGCTGCCACCACCGACGGCACGCTGCAGCTGCGTATTTAATTTTTTCTTCCCAGCAGGACTGGGCATGGGCAGCTGGACTGCGCGCCTGCGCTTGCGGGCCTGTGCACGGGCCGGAACCGAAACCGCACGTGCCCTGCAGCACAGGTCAGGTGCTGGGCAGGCTGCAGCCTGCAGGCCGAGCTGGGCAGTGTCCAGTGGTGTAGAGTGCGTGCCGCTGCCTGGGCAGCTGCAGTGAGGCCTTCGCTATAAGGCATGTCAGTGATGTCGCAGGTAAGATAGATGCACGACGCTTTAGTCTACTGATCTACTAATTACTGTGTCTGGTGATTGTGAATAGTTGCAGATACCAGGTTTCACCCATTGATTGCTCATGCACTCACTCCATTTGCCAGATAGTGTTGCAAGGCTACTTCCCCCCACGGCCTACATACTCCTCTGGTCTTCCCTTAAAGCGCTTTGAAGTAGCTTCAAGGCACTCTTTGTTAACTAACCATATTTAATATAGATGGGAACTGCTCCCTTTTTCAGGGCCGCCTAGCTCTTTCTCTTTATTTCGCAACCACCTTCCTTTAGAGCATTTGTAACAGCCTCCAAGCGCTGTCTTCAACAACTGAAGAGAACTATTGCCTCTGGCTGCCTACATTCTCAATTACGAGCGAACCTGTTGGAAATATCTTCGCGTGCGCTCTTCATTCAGACAGAGAACTTGAAAATGCAAAATGATAATACATTCCTGTTTGTAATATTTGTATATAGTTATGCATTTTAAAAAGATGACAATAAGACGTTATTTCAGTTGCAGAAGTGTCATTATTTCGTAATGACAACGGAGCGTTATTTCAGTTGCAGACGTGTCATGATTTCGTAGCGGGAGTGCTGGGGGAGCAGTGGAGGGGCAAGGTGGGAGGCCGAGGCCTGGTCTTTCAGCATGGGCGCTATTATCAGTGAGCAAACAGAGGACTCATCCGACTGCCTGGATGCAGGCAACTGCACAAGACCAGCGACTCACCAGTTTATCCCTTTTCGACCAGACACGAAAGCTGCAGCCCGGCCCTTGGGCGCAAAGTTAGATTAAAGGCTTTTATTTAATGTTCCTCAAGCGACGGCTCTTCAATGACTGGATAACTGCCAGAGGTTTTTCATAAGATATTGGTCGTCTGATGGACTGTTCCACTCCAGATGTACACTTTACGGTGGGTTACAAATGCCCCTGTCATATCATACCATAACGTGCAAGTCCACGAGCCATCCATCCCTCTGCCCACCCTTAACAATGGTGCCAGCCAGTCCTCTAGGTTTTGCTCAATGCCGTATGAGCCAGTCCGAGACTGTGCACTAGTTCTCCAGAATAAACTGCAGACGGCAGATCATTTTCGAATTTATGGCGTGGAAGTGGTATGAGTCGCACAGGAGATCAGAGGCCTCTCACTATGAAGCACATTTTCGGCACCACGCACGCACCCTTCCCTGCTGCGTTGACCGTTGGCCACAGTTCTTCTCATCAGACCGCTCAGGCCCTCAGGTCCTGTTGCTAAAACACAGCTACATTTCTCCTAACTAGGTATGGAGGGAGCATGTTGAGAGCAGTCTTTCTCCTCTCATCCTTCCTTAAACATGCAGTTTCTCGTGGGACTTTATAGGTTTTTCCTCACCTGGACAAATGTTCTTCACATGGTAAATGTGTGTAATGTTATTTAGGCATATAAAGCACTGTGCTGCCCCAATTATGTATTCCCACCATTTCCTGGTTTCAATAATCTAGTCTCAATCAGACCTAACTTGCAATGCTGCTCTGTGTACACAAACTTATATTCCAAATGCTATCGCTTCAATAATATGGTTTCTCCAGCATGGGGTCTGGCATGGATTCACATGCTCATGAATATTCCCCGTCGTCAGGCTGGGAATCCTCGGTAAAGAAAAAACCAGTATCAGTTTCGTTTCTGATCTGTCTTTCGTAGTAACAACCAATCACTGGTCTCTGCGTCATACGGACCACAGCCGATGACTGCCCTCTACCTAAGCACCGCCTCTGGCAGCCATCTTCAGATTTTTACCGCACGTTCATGTGTTGGGATCCTCGTGCTATTGCTCTCGAGCGTTAGTGCTATTTTTTCACGTTTTTTCTCAAAAACTTCGTTTTTTCGGTCAAAAGAGCCTCAAGCTCCACCGACTCTACATCCGATCAACAGGGACCCGTGTCCGATTCGTCTGCGCCCCTCAAGGGTGAAGATTTCGTCGAGCTACGCTTTTGGAGGACTCCAGAAGTTTCTCAGGCCCGGACATGGCCCAGGAGAAGGGAAGCTCGACGCCCGGAAAGCTGTTCAGGATCTGCCCTGGATGCCAGCTCCAGAACGTCTTTAAGGAGGACGAACACTCCTTTTGTCTCTACTGCTTACATGAGGACAAGACGCACGTGGAGAAGGACTGTGCGTTTTGCGGCAACATGTCGGAGCGGACCATGAAGGACCGCCATCAACGTCTCGCCAACTGGCTGGAAGGGAAGAGCCCGTCCGGCGAGAAGAAGAGGAAGAAATCCGAGCGGTCTTCTAAGACCTTTGAGGACGCCCCGGCGACAGGGGTCCAAAATAAGGCCAAGCACCGCGAGTCCGCTGGCACCGGGAGCGCCGAACGGTCGGGCTCTACGGGGGCCAGGCTGGGCGCACCCTCCCCGGCACCATCAACCACGAGCCAACGCTCTGGGTCGGGTAAGAGGAAGGCCGAGCACCCGGCGAGGCTCCTGGAAAGGCCCTGGTCGAGCTCGAAGGCGGAGGGGGAGCGAGGCAGTGTCCCCCCCCTCAAGGATAAGGCGGTGAGCGCACCTAAGGTGGTGAAGGCCTTAATCCATCCGGCCAAGCCCTCTATCGAAGCTGTCGCGGCGGCCCTGGCTCAGCCTGTGGAGGCTACACCAGTGGTGGCGACCTCGGGGCTCAGAGTCTCCCTGCCACCTCGGAGGGAGTCCTCTTTTGTGCCCATCGATAGGACCCCCGTGAAATCCCCCGTGGGGAAGAAAAAGGAGGGGCAGGTCGTCGTCGTAGATTCGGCCTCAACCTCGGAGGAGCTGGTCAAGGTCTTAAGCCACGGCCTCGGCGTGGAAGAAGACCGGCCCGTCTGGATGGATCCCGACGCAGGTGACGACGACATCGTCGAGGGTACCGACGGGGCCCCTGATCGCCCGTCGGATTCCCCTCTGCCAGCGCCGCGAGATAGCTCGGCGGCCATTTTGTTGGCTATACAGTCCTTATGCTCAGAGATAAGGACGAGACTACCGTTGCCGACGGAACCTCTCCCGTCGGGGGACCCAGAACCGGGACCCTCTGGGGTTCCCCCTACCAAGAAAAGAAGGATCCACCCTCCTCCTCCTTTTCAGCCGTCGCGCCCCTTCCAGCCCTCCTCCCCGTCCACCCGAGGGGATGATACAGGGACTGACACGGCAGCGACGGGTACGGACGACGAGGTATACGACGAGGATGTACCGTCGTCGCCTCCCACCAGGGCTTCTCCGCCCGACGAGATTGGATCGTTCCACTCCATGATCGCCAGGGCATCCGAGCTTTTCCAACTCTGCCCTGAGGAGAAGAAGAAGGAAGGTTTCCTTTATCAGCGGCGCGAGGCCAAGAGGAAGACTGTCCTCGCAGTGCCTCTATTGGACGACATTTGGGATGAGGGCCTCACCCTCCTCAAGAACCCTTCCACGACGCCAGCTAGAAGAGACCGGTACGAGAAAAAGTACCGGGTCCCGGACACGGCCCCCCTGTGCCTCCGGGCGCAGCCTACCCCGGACTCCGTCGTCTCCGCGGCGGCCAGGAAGAAAGCGGGGGGGGGGTGCGGCCTCCACATCGACTTCCCCACCGGACGGCGAGGGAAAGAAATTGGACGCTATGGGACGCAGGGTCATCTCGTCTGCAGCGACGACGATTAAAGCTGCCAACGCCTTGGCTATCGTGGCCCGATACGACAGGGAGCTCTGGTACAAACTGGCTCCCCTGCTGGACTTCTTGCCGGACGACAAGAGGGCAGAGGCCCTGGAGATCCTGCAGGAAGGTGAGGTGACTTCAGACCACGCCATTACCGTTGCGACGGACATCGCCGACGCTGGATTCCGCCAGTTGGGCAACGGCGTTTGCCTTAGGCGGCGTGGATGGCTCAAGGCTACGGACTTCCGTCAAGACGTTCAGACCAGAGTCCTGGACATGCCCTTCGATGGGAACAACCTGTTTCGGAAAACAGTGGACGATTCCCTTCAGGCCATTAAAGCGGACACTGAGACGGCCCGGGCCCTTGGAGTTCTGCAACAACGACGGACGACCTTTCGGAGCAGCGGAGGCAAGGGCGCCTCCAAAGGTTCCGGCGGCGGTTTCTCCTCCGACCGTCAAGCGGCACGCTCGTCGTCTCAGGAGGCCTACAGAGGACGGGGCAAGTCTGGCGGACCCAGTCGTCGTCGCCAAGGACAAGGCGGCAAAGCCTCGTCGAAGCAGGATTGAACCGGCCGTGGGGTCGGGCCCCCACCGAAGCGCCCCGGTGGGAGGCCGGCTGGCGAGCTTCGTCAGCGTGTGGGAGTCCATCTCCACCGACCGTTGGGTGCTGGACGCCTTGGCCCGGGGCCACGCGCTCGAGTTTCAAAGAAAGTGTCCGCGCGTCCCCCCCCCGTGGCCAGGAAAGAACTTCACGTCCCTCAACTTCTCCTGGAGGTAAAGGAGATGCTCAGGAAGGGCGCCGTCGAACTCGTCCCAAAGAGGCTTCGGGGCTCCGGAATTTACTCGAGATACTTCCTCGTGAAGAAGAAGACGGGGGGGATGGCGCCCCATCCTGGACCTGCGACGTCTGAACAAGTTCATCAAGGCACAAAAGTTCCGGATGGTCACCCTCCAGCACGTCCTGGGTCAGCTGGAGGAAGGAGACTTCCTGTCGTCGTTGGATTTGGAGGATGCCTACTTCCATATTCCCATCCTGAAGGGGCACCGAAAAATCCTCAGGTTTGTGGTCCAAGGGCGTCATTACCAGTTCAAAGCCCTCCCCTTCGGACTACGGTCGGCACCCAGGGTGTTCACCAAGTGCCTCGCACCGGTGGCGGCGCAGCTGCGCCGCGAAGGGATCCACGTCTACCCCTACCTGGACGACTGGCTCATCCGAGCCAAGACAAGGGAGCTCGCCGTGGTTCACACGGCAAGGACCGGCCAACATCTCACGGACCTGGGATTCTCCGTGAACTACGCCAAATCCCACCTGGTACCTGCGCAAGACGCTCTGTTTCTGGGAGCGAAGCTCAACACAGTGTCCCTTCTGGCCTCCCCGTCGGAGGAGAGGACCAGGACCATCCTGGGCAAGGTGCAGCGGATGTTGGTGGCCGACGCGGCCAAGGTGAGGTCCATCAAGTCCCTCCTCGGAATGATGTCTTCCTGCATCTACCTCATTCCCATGTGCAGGCTCCGGATGCGCCCGTTGCAGGAGTTCCTGGACGCGCGCTGGATCCAAACGACGGGCAGCTTCGAGGAAAGAATCACACTCGACGAGAGTTTCCGATGAGCGATCCGGTGGTGGGGCACCCGCGCGCATCTGACAGCGGGCATGGACTTCCAGACCCCAGCCCATCAGGAGACAGTGACCACGGATGCCTCCCTGGAAGGGTGGGGAGCGCACACCGAAAATCTGCACGCAAGAGGCCTTTGGCTCCCGACGGAGAAATCCTTACATATCAACGTCCTGGAGCTCCATGCAGTGTTTTGGGCCCTCAGGTCCTTCCTTCCGTCCCTCAAGGGCAAGGTGGTGAGGATCTTCACCGACAACACCACCACCATGTTTTACATCAGGAAGCAGGGCGGAACCAGGTCCCCAGCACTGTCCAAGGAGGGGCAGGACCTGTGGCATTGGGCAGTCGCCCAAGGGATGTTTCTGGTGCCGTTTCATCTGGCAGGGATAAAAAACACCATCGCCGACTCACTCAGCAGGGAGCTGCGCTCGTGCCACGAGTGGGAACTACGGCAGGATCTAGTGGATCGCCTCTTCCGACAGTGGGGCACGCCCCAGATCGACCTGTTCGCGACGGCGACGAACTCCAAGTGCCGGAGGTTCGCCAGCAGGTTTCCCCAGGCGAGGAGCATGGGCGATGCTTTCTCGTTCCCCTGGGAGGGCCTGTTCCTCTACGCGTTCCCTCCTTTGCCACTGCTAATCCGGCTCGTCAACCAGCTCAAGAGGTCACGGTGCAGGATGATCCTCGTCGCACCTGCGTGGCCGAGGCAGATATGGTTCCCGGACCTTCTGGACTTGTCAGCGTCCCCGCCAATCAAACTGCCGGTGGACGCGGATCTGCTCTCCAGGGAAGGAGGCGCCATTCTCCACCATGACCCGAAATCGCTGAACTTGCAGGCCTGGCTCCTGCAGCGCTAGAGTTTGGAGGATACAACATACCGGCCGACTGCAGAGAGGTTCTTGCAAAGGCCAGGGCGTCCTCGACTCTTAGATGCTACGGACACAAATGGAAGAGGTTCTCTGTCTGGTGCCATGCACAGAAGATTAACCCTCTACGGATTACGGCTCCCCAAGTACTGCCGTACCTGCTGACGCTGGCCAAAGCTGGACTGGCACACGCGTCCATCAAGATTCATCTTGCTGCGATCTCCCGATACACCAGAACCACGGGGCGGACGTCCTTGTGGTCTCATCGTCTGGTGAAAGAGTTCATGAAGGGACTGTTCAGATCGTTCCCGCCGGTGAAGGCTCCGGCCCCGGCGTGGGAGCTCAACGTGGTGCTGACCAAGCTCATGGGACCTCCGTTCGAGCCTCTGCACTCGGCCCCGTTGAAGTTTCTGTCGTGGAAAACAGCGTTTCTTGTGGCCATCACCTCCGCACGACGGGTGGGAGAGATCCAGGCCCTTTCCTGCAAGGCCCCGTACTTGACTTTTCACGACACGAGGGTAGTGCTCAGGACGCACCCCTCCTTCATGCCCAAGGTACCGTCGGACTTCCACCTCAACGAACCCTTGGTGTTGCCTGTATTCTTCCCGTCGCCTTCGTCGCCGGCTGAGAGGACTCTGCACTCGCTGGATGTGGCTAGAGCGCTGAAGTTCTACGTGGACCGAACAAAGTGTTTTCGGAAGACGTCACAACTCTTTGTGAACTTTGGACCTGTCAATCAGGGGAAGGCTCTCTCGAAGGCTCCCATTTCCAGATGGCTCTCCGGCTGTATCATGTACTGTCATCGGTTGGCAAACCGACCGCTGCCTGGCCGTCCGAGAGCCCACTCCACCAGAGCGATCGCAGCTACCACGGCGTTCCTTTCTGGTGTGCCCCTGCTGGACATATGCAGGGCTGCTACGTGGAGGTCGACGCACACCTTCACGAAGTTCTACTGCGTCGATCGGGATTCCAGGGAGGAGTCCAGGGTCGGCCAAGCAGTGCTGCGCAACCTGTTCGCCTGAGGTGAGCCTGGTGGGGAGGTAAGATGCTTAATGTTGAGTTTGATGCAATGCTTAATGTTGAGCCTTTGCCACCTCCCGTGGTTGTGCATGTGTGTACTGCTATGTATTCTTTATTCATGAGCATGTGAATCCATGCCAGACCCCATGCTGGAGAAGGAACAAGTTACTTACCTGTAACTGTTGTTCTCCAGCATGGGTCTGGCATGGATTCACATGCGAACCCTCCCGCCTACCCCTCTGCGGCTCTTCACTTGGTCATACTGCATCTTCACGTGCTTCCAAATCTGAAGATGGCTGCCAGAGGCGGTGCTTAGGTAGAGGGCAGTCATTGGCTGTGGTCAGTATGACGCAGAGACCAGTTATTGGTTGTTACTACGAAAGACAGATCAGAAACGAAACTGATACTGGTTTTTTCTTTACCGAGGATTCCCAGCCTGACGACGGGGAATATTCATGAGCATGTGAATCCATGCCAAACCCATGCTGGAGAACAACAGTTACAGGTAAGTAACTTGTTCCCTCCGCTACTTCTTGGCGGTAGATGTGTGCTATAATAAAAACCTACAACAAATGATGCTTCACTATTAGAAGCAACTAATTTCCAATTATGGCCTTACTTATGCAAAGTTCATGGAAAATAAAACTAGGTTTTTACTGCTTTTGCAGACTCAGTCAGATTAGTGTGTGTGTGTGTGTGTGTGTGTGTGTATATATGTATATGTGTATATATATATATATATATATATATATATATATATATATATATAGTCCTAATTGATCTGAGCAAGTCCGCACTGACTGCACACCAGAGACCAGAGTAAGCACGCATACACACGCTACATAATGTATTTAAATTGCAGTAGGTAAGTTTACGTTATTGCCGTCCGCCGTCCACCCAGTTATAAAGCCATTGTGCAAATTAGGTGTGAGGAATGGGGACGGCCCTACCGTGACTACACACCCACCCCATGTTTTGATATTTTGGATGTATGGTGCTGAATGAGTCCCTAAACTCTCAATACAGATTTTACCTTAACCAAACGTGCAACATGCAAACACGTCGTCATTGGCAAAGTGGCAACACTGATAAGTGTACCACTATGGCTGAACGCACAAGCACAGAGCCCCTTTGCCCGGACACTGCGGGTGCTCCAATAGCATGGCTTACTGATCTCATACCAAGTCAACCTTTTTGTTAGTTTTGGCTAAAGTGCCACCTGTAAGCTGAAACTATTGCATTGCATTACAGTACAGCTAGAAGAAATAGCATATGGGACGGGACACAAAGCTTGTACATGTTGTTTGGTTATTTACCCACCCGTTGACTGCCCATGGCCATGCTAATCCTTATGCTCATTTCCAATGCTTTCTGCCCCTCTCCACCCAAAAAACGTCCCCTTGGAATGTAGCTTTTTCAAGCCTTACGATCAAACGTTGTGATTAAAGTGCCTGCCAGTGTTTTCTCAAAGCAGTCTTCTGAGAGTAAATGACTTAATTGAAACTGTAAAAGTGATACTGGTGAAATAAAAATGTCAACCAGGTCTGCCTTCAGCCACTTGATTTATATGCGCTATGCCTGTCCTTTGTATGCCCGGCAAATGACTTTCCCATACATACACAACAGCCAAAACTGTTGGCATTGCCAATGCTAGTTTAACAATGCCTTTTATCTGGGTGCCGCTCCCAGCACGGGAATAGGATGAAATCGATTAGGGATGTATGTTGTATGGGCAACTTTAATACCGGATGAATTCGGTTTTCTCCTCTGTAAAATGTGTAACGTCCCAGGCCCCTCTATCATTGAAGATCTACTTTGAGAGCTCATGAACATATTAAAAACATGACTTTTTAATCCATATATATTTAAAACATGCTTTACATACACTCATTTTGACTAATTTTATTCAACATTCTCTTGGGGGATTCACCCAATACCCTCCTAGAAGGGTTGGACTCGCAGGCTTTGCTCGCTCGTTCAACGAAATATGGGGCCACTTTGAAAACATTTTCCAGGGCCACTTTTGGTCCCCATTCCAGCCCTGATTGGAAATAAAAGTAAAACACAGATCCATCCCTCCAAAAAGCACCAACCGAGCCCTACAACGCCTTACCAAGTGCTCATCAACAATTTGCCCCTGGGGAAGAGCGCTCCGCCAATCAAGTGGCTGGAAATGGGGGCAAGAACAGAGTGTACTACCTGCATTTTCCAACCACCCAAAGCCATTACCCGGGTGGCGCAAACTGGATGGGAGGCTGCATGGAGCATCTCCCAGTTGCCTCCCCACATCCATACCCCTCGCCCCAACCACCATCCCTACTTACCTGCTGGACCGGAGCTTTGTGCTCCTGTCCTGGCGCTCCTCCTGCCACCATCCTGGAAATGGAAAAGGGACTTAGCCACCACCATAGGAAAAATGTCTCTCTCATATTTTGTACAGGCGATTGGGCATGCGTGTAGCCAAATCTCCTGTAATAAATCATTCAACTATTTGCACACCGGGGTGCAAATAGCTATCACCTCGTCGGGTGTTTGGCACAGCCGTTTCCAAGGCCCTTGCTCGTTCTGACCTGCCTAGACTGTCTGGCGGGCTATTACCGGCCATATCCGCCCCTCGATGTGGGGGTGATTGAGATATTACTGTGCCTAAATTCTAAATACATGTGATGCAAATATGAATGGCAGGGACAACTGTACACTTGGTTTATCTAGCACACCTTATTGCATTTCCCCAACCTTGCTTTCCAATCCTGCCCTTTGTGTTCTGTGCCCCACGCCAGGGCTGGTTCTAGGATTTGTGACGCCCTCTGTCAAAGGAGATGCAAATTAGGGGGGCCCACATGTTTGACAAAGTTGGAAGTGGCAGTTGGATGAAATAATTTTACAAAAGACCACTTTGTGATATGCATAGGAAATAATGGTCACTGTTCATATTGCATATGATATCTGCAGCCACACTATACCCAGTTAAAATTTTTTTTTCATAAAAAATTGACAGTCAATTACTTAGCTCTGGCTGATAAGGCATGGTACGAGAAAATAATTTGCCCAGGGTCTCTCACTTTAGTTGATTGATGAAGCTGGGATTTTGAGCAGTGTCTGCAATTTAGTTACATGACGACATATCTTCTCAGCTCTAGTTCATGTTTATAATTGACCAAACTAAGATTATGATTGTGAAATGTAAATAAAATGTCAATTTCCTAAATCGCAAATAGATATACACTGTTTAAAAGGGGGCTAGTGGCTTGTCTTGCGAAAAGACAAGGATGTCAGTAGCCATCTGGAACTGTACGGCTGCTTTGAGATTGCAATCCACCATTTGGTTCTGATCACCCAAACATTAAAGCTAAACAATTGATTTTCTGACATTCATCACTGAAAAAGAGCCCCCAAATCAATTGGACAAGGTTATGATGAAAGTGTATTTAGGGAGAGAAGAGGTGGGGGATGGGGGGCAGGTGGTGGTTGTGTCCAGGACACTGTAATCTCCCAAGCAGTGAGGAGGCGGTGAGGGTGGGGGGGGAGAATCTCAGGCTCACAAAAGCATGAGGCTGGGTGCAGCCACACAGGAGGCCTTCCATCAGCTCTGACGGCCCCCTTGGCACCCGCAAACACACATAGCAGCACCTCCTGTTTGAGATACTGTAATATTGCCAGAGTTTGCCTGGTTCCCTGAAAAGTGACTTGCTCTCCTGAAGTTTGGTTAGTGCTTAAGAAATTTAGGAAAAATACCACACTTGTGCAGTTGTTGAGCATGAAGGTGCTAATGATGGTATCTGTATTCCAAAATGAGTTTTTTTTTTTTTTCAAAGATGTCAAATTCCGATGTAGTAGTGCCTCAGTGCACACATTGGTTCTGAATAGAGTATTGTATGTTCAGCGTTCTTCACCATTTCGCCGGAAATGGTGGTCCAGCTGCATGTCGGGGAGCTTGTAAGCTCCGTTCCAGAACGTAGGTGCACTGTACAGTTCTGTACAGGGGATGCGAGTGATTGCTCATTCTCCTACCCGAGTGCGGGACTCTGGTTACTTTGAAGCTTGGTCCTTCACCGAGAGTGGAAACTGATACCCTTGCTCAGCAGCTGCTGCCATGGGCACTGCCCTGCCTTCATAGAAGAATAGTGGACGCAGGATGCAGCAGCAGCCACGGCTCCTGGCGGCTTGGTTGTTCAATGGTGCTGGATCCAGAATGTGGGCATGTGTCGCTTACCTCACTTACTTTTTTACTGTTGGTCAGCCCAGCCGAGCAGGATAGGCGGAAGCACATGAAGCGTGCACACCATGCCCTATGTTGCTGGCCACGAGAGGTGTACAACTGCTCCTTTCCGATGCTTGGCTTGAACCATTGCAGGGTTACAGTCTCTCAGGAAAAGTGGCAGCTAGTCTGTATCCTGCAACGGAGTGCCGACCTACCACACATAATAGGGAGGATCTGTAACTTGTATGCCAACTGCAGCTCTCCAGATGTTTTGGACTACAACTCCCATGATCCCACAACATTGTCTATGTTGACAAGAGTTGATGGACGTTGTAGCTAAAAACATCTGGTGAACAAAATGTTGCATGCCCAAGGCATAAATTCGTTTTCAAAAATGTATTAGAGTTTGCTAATTAATGTTTTCTTGATTAGCAAACAACCTCATTTGATTAGCAAGTTTGGTCTGTTTTTAATGCCACCAGAAGATACTTGCACCCAAGATATAAAATTAGCAAAAATACAGGCATTGGTGAGATAAGTCAGGCCTTGCAAAATCTTTAAAATTCTGCTAGACCTGCAGGTTGAGGAACTTAGTTTACCCACTCGACTGAAGAGACATGCACTAGACCCATATCAACAGATGACAATTTTAAATTCACTTTCTGTAAAATGGTTCATGTCACCACAAACCCACTTTAGTTTGGCACATCGCTGCCACCCAGAGGCCAACCACACACAGTAATAAAACTTTTTTTGACATTTACTGCAACGTAACGTTTATTTAAATGTTTCCAACATGCCCTGCAAATTATACTGTCCCTTCTTAAAATCTAGTCGACTATGCAAGTGGGCGAAAATACTTTGGGAGCCCTGGATGAATGTCTGTAAAAAGGTTAGCTGCATGAATGGGCACACATAGATACGATAAAAGGCACTGAAAACAGTTTGGTCAGCTCGCTCTCCTGCAGGTGCAAATATATAATGCAATCATAATCGGAGCAAAGTGAGCTCTGGAGGACAACTACAGTGTACAGTGTTGTAGTAAGTCTGTAGATGTACAGATTGGATGAAACTATTGATTGCTACTTTAAGTAAATATGTTAGCTTTGTGTATTCATTATGTAAAAGATTAAGCATAGTGGAATGGCGTAGCAGACAGAGAACTGGGCAAACTAGGCAGAATATTATAGTTTGCGGCCATCTCATTTTCAGGGGCTAGCGGGTATAAAGCAATATGGTAAAATAGTATGGGATCAGCACCAGTTGCAAGTGGTATGTAACCAGCAAGCCACAGAACTAGGTTTGACCTCAAAGCATTTGGCTGCGTGGTCATGTACATTTTCAAAAGTGTCCAATTGTCATATGATGCATCTTCCCCACCAAAATGAAATCTCGTTGATACTGAGATTTAGATGCACATAACTGTGGATGGAGACAATGCAGTGTTTTACAGTAGCAATACTGTAATTATGCATTATGTAACCAACTACATTTTTAGAAAAGGAATTGAAAACCTTTTAAAAAAAAAAAAAAAAAAAATAACACATACTGGTCTTTGGCAGTCAGAATACAGTTAGCTTAATAAACGTATTATCCAGATGATTTCTGGTTTGCAATTATTTGAAAAAGAAAATGTGCGTAGCACTCCCACACAGGCCTTTTGGCACATGAGTGAAGGGGATGATTACTGCTGCACTCTCTCTCCATTAGCCCATTTTAACTTGCAGTCAACAGAGAATCAAGGGTGGAGAGAGCTCTGAAGACCAGAGGAATGCTGGGTGAGCTGTGCTTTCATTGAACAGGGTAACTTAAATAGCTAGCTTTGCTACACAAGTGCCAATTTAATTAGCAAACGTACAGAATTGCATAGCAAATTGCTCCGCGACACTGCTTATTTTATGCCTTGCATGCCACACCGTCCCAATCTATAATAATTATTAGTATGGTACTTGCTTACAAGCCCAGTGAGAAAACGCACCGCTAGCTCGGCTGCAGCGCCCAGCAGAGGGTGAAATCTTGTGCTGGCTTTAGTACAGTGCAGTGCCCCAGATACGTCAGCCTAATGGGCCCAGCAAGGGTGTGGGGTTTTGCTTACTCAGCCTTGCATGGCCCAGTGGACAAACATGCTGGGGAACTGCGTAGGCGCCACTCCCATAGCATTGCAAGGGTCTGAGATGGAGGCGTTCCGGGTCCACAACGCATGTCATTAACCGGGACTGCTGAGGTGTTACCTGCCTCGTGTGTGATGTGTACTGCGGGAGCCAAAGGGCTGTGCGGGCATCATGTGTGATGGCTGTCGGAGTCCTGAGACATCAGTCATTCAGCTAAGGAAAGTGTATGTAGGCGTGTGTGCATGCAATGGGCTGTGTGCATGTGAATTGGTGTATTGTGTGATTTGTAGCATATCTGTGAACGAGTACAGAGTGATTATGCATAAATGTGTGCAAGATGGTCCTTCGAGTGCCGCAAGGGAGAGGATCTGGGCGTAGTCTCCAAGTCAAAAACATCATTGGATATGTTTTCTTACCCTGGCATTTAATTTTTTGTGGCGTTTTGGGACAATGACAACTTAAAAAGTGGGGATCCTGGCCAAAATGGGTGCAGCCAATATGGGCATGTTTTCTTAGTTGTGGTAAAATCGGTTTTACTGGCGTTATGAACTAACACTGGGGATTCTGGCCCATATTGGTGCAAGTTGTATGGACATAAGTGGCTTGACATTTTACTGGAATTAATGTGCAAAGTAAACTGGAGTGTATTTTTATTTTCTTTATATGGATATACTTAGCTATATTGGCGTATTCCTGCATGCATTTTACTCTGGCTGAATACTGGCATATATTGTGGTCAAAGGCATCATGAAAATGGCCTGTGCGCTTTTGGTGACCTGACCTGTATTGGACTTTTTTTTTAGGCGGGCTGTCAAGAACATAAGGATCCATAAACGTCTTACCAGCGGTCAATTGACTGGCATTTAAAGGAGTGTACTGCCTTCATTCTATATTTGTCATTTGCAAACAGTGGCCAATTTAGCCCGAGGAGAGCTTCAGGCTAATCTGATTGCACCAGTCCACCATTAAGAAGTGAACCTCACACGAGAACGCATGAAGGACAACATACAGTCCAAGATGCAACCTTTTTGTTTGCTTGCCCACCAAGACAATCCTGGTCACTCGTCACCACAAATGTATTGGAGATTGGAAACGGGCAGGTTTTTAAGGTTTTCCTAAACTTAAGTAAGGTGACTAGTTGCAACGATATATTCAGGGACCACCCTTAACCTGGTAAGTGTCCCTCCCCACCCCCAATCAAGGTGCCACACAATAAATAATTTATCTAATTCAAACTAGCCCATCTATGATTCATATAGATCCATGTAGATTTCGCCCCTCTCCCCATCCTCGTGCCAACAATGAGCCAAGAAACAGCCCGGGGTACAGAAAGAACATATATTTAAATTACGGGTTCATTTAATATTTGCACTAAATGATTATACCCGACACCTTCTCATTAGCAGAAAACAAAGCGTCAATACAAAACTCACTTTTTCTTGGCATTTTACTTTTGTCTCCTGTCCATGGAACACCGGTTAAATAACAGTTCCACCCTCTTGTCCCACAAACCCCTTTTATGTCAAAATTAAATATGTTGGAAAATTACTAGATTAGCCTTTCTTGAGAAGGGTTAGATTTAAAACTGCAACATTTTCAGATCTCAAAACAAATTTGCATGCAGCCCTTTTGTATGGTTGATATCCCAGCACACTTGCAAATGTTAGCAGTTTTGAAATCGGACATTTGAGAATAGGTTGGATTGATAGAACCCTCTTTCTACTTCACCCGAAAGCAATACAACATCTTTTATCAGGGTCACTCCCTCTCAGGAGAGTGTGTGCATTTTTCGATTAGAAATTATACTTTGTTGCATTTCACTTGGCAAAGCACTTCTCTACCCAGAACCAAAAACCCAGGTTTCAGTTATATGCAGCACCTCTGTTGAAAGGCCTGGTCTGGGGAGTGGTGACAGTTGGGAATTTCGTTTTTGGCAAGGAAACCTCTTTTCTTTAGGGAAGTCTGGGGTTGACTGGGAACAACTTGAATTACCAGGAAAGTTGGCAGAGGTTTCAAACTCCCCCGAGCTCCCCCTGCATATATTGTATTGGAGTTAATTAAATTCTCCAGCATGGGGTCTGGCATGGATTCGCGTGCTCATGAATATTCCCCGTCGTCAGGCTGGGAATCCTCGGTAAAGAAAAATCAGTATCAGTTTCGTTTCTGATCTCTTTCGTAGTAGTAACCAATCACTGATCTCTGCGTCATACTGACCACAGCCAATGACTGCCATCTCCCTAAGCCCCGCCTCTGGCAGCCATCTTCAGATTTTTACCGCACGTTCAAGTGTTGGGAGTTCTCGTGCTTAGCTCTCAAGCTTTTGCTGCGTGTTTCATGCTTTTTCAGGTGAATTTTCACATTTTTTTCGGTTAATCGAGCCTCAAGCTCCACCGTTTCTACTCCTGTTAACGGGTACCCGTTGCAGGATTTTCCTACGCCCCTCAAGGGTGAAGATTTCGTGGAATCAACCTCTTGGAGGATTCCAGAAGATTTGCGGCCTACTTCGAGATGGCCCAGGACGCGAGTTCGTCACCCGGACCCAAGCTGTTTCGCAGCTGCCCTGGATGCGGGCTGCAGAATGTGTTTAAGGAGGACGAACATTCGCGATGCCTCTACTGTCTTCATGGGGACAAGACTCATGTAGAGAAGGACTGCCAGTTCTGCAAGAACTTGTCGGAGCGGCCCATGAGGGACCGTCGATCCCGTCTCGCCAGCTGGTTGGAGAAGGGCTCAACGGGTGAGAAGAAGAAGAAAGGGTCCGAGCGGGCTTCTAAGTCCTGTGCGGGTGCCCCGGCGACGGGGGCCCAACACCAGGCCAAGCGCCACGAGTCCGAAGGCTCCGAGAGCGCTGACAGGTCGGGCTCTTCGGTCGCCAGGCAGGGCGCACCTTCCCTGGCACTGTCGACCACGAGCCAGCGCTCTGGTTCGGGAAGAGGAAGTCCGAGACCCCGGGTAAACTTCGGGAGAAGCCCCGTCCGATCTTGGGAGAGGGGGAGCGAGGCGTCGCCCCTCCCCCTAAGGAGAAGGCCCAGGACGCACCTAAGGTGGTGAAGGCCCCTACCCAGCAGGCAAAGGCCTCTTATCGAGGCGATCGCGGCGACTCTAGCCAAGCCGGCAGAGACCCCGCCAGCGGAGACTGCATCCGGGACTAGAGTTTCCCTGCCGCCAAGGAGGGAATCCTCTTTTCAGCCCATCGTCATGGCCCCCGTGATGGAAAACGGGGGGGGGCAACGTTAGCCCCCTCGAGCTCTGAGTCAGCCTTGGAGGGGGAACTGACCGAGGTCGCGAGGAATCTCGAAGTCCAATTCGAGAAGGTTCGGTCCCGCAAGGAAGATCCTCAGGAGATAACCGAGGAAGACGACGATGGCGAGGAAGAGCAGCCTTCCCTTCCGGCGCAGCCGGAACCTAGGCCTCAGGATAGCTCGGCGGCCATTTTGTTTGCAATCCGGTTCTTATGCTCTTAGATAAGGATGAGATTACCACGGCCCAGGCCGGAGGACCCGCAACCTGGCCCGTCGGAAAGTCCTCGGAACAAACGACGGAGGACCCAACCATCTCCTCTGCTCGCCCCCGGAAGGCCTGCAGTTCCCTCCTCATCCTCCCACGAGTGGGGAGATGACGGTGCGGTGGGCTCGACGACGGGTTCTGAGGGCGACGACGACGACGGGTCTCCCATCTCCCGTCGCACGGGCCTCTCCGCCCGACGAGATTGGCTCATTCCACGCCATGATCGCCAGGGCGTCCGAATTGTTCCAGCTCTGCCCGGAGGAGCAAAAAAAGGAAGGTTTCCTCTATCAGCGCCGGGAGGCCACGAGGAAGACTGTCATCGCGGTGCCTCTAATCAATGACATCTGGGAGTAGGGCCTGTCGGTACTCAAGAACCCCTCCACGGCACCAGCCAAACGGGACCGGTACGAGAGGAAGTACTGGGTCCCCGAGACTGCTCCCCTGTGCCTCAGGGCCCAGCCAACGCCAGACTCGGTCGTCTCGGCGGCGGCGAAGAAGAAAGCGGCGGGGTCAGGAGCCTCAACGTCTAATTCCCCTCCGGAAGGCGAGGGAAAGAAGTTGGACGCCATGGGGCGACGGGTCATTTCGTCGGCGGCGACGACGATCAAAGCGGCCAACGCCCTGGCGATCGTGGCCCGTTACGACAGGGAGCTCTGGTTTAAGCTGGCCCCCATATTGGACTTCCTCCCGGACGACAAGAGGTCCGAGGCCCTGGAAATACTTCAAGAAGGCGAGGTGGCGTCGGATCACGCCATAACGGTGGCAACCGATATTGCCGATACCGGGTTCCGCCAGCTGGGCAATGGAGTTTGCCTACGACGACGGGGTTGGCTCCGGGCGACCGACTTCCGTCAGGACGTCCAGACCAGGGTGTTGGACATGCCGTTCGACGGCAGCAACTTGTTCGGGAAGGCGGTGGACGATTCCCTCCAAGCCATAAAGACGGACACGGAGACGGCCCGCGCCCTAGGAGCCCTTCAGCAACGACGGCCCTTTCGGAGCTCCGGAGGCAGACGGGGAGCCTCCAAGGGATCCAGCTACCGCCAGGCGGCACGCTCCTCGTCTCAGGAGGCCTACATGGGTCGCGGCAAGCAGGGAGCGCCTCGCCGCCGTCGGCAAGGTGGCCAGGGCGGCAAGGCCACCACCTCCAAGCAGGACTGAACCGGCCGTGGCCTCGGGCCCCCACCGAAGCACCCCGGTGGGAGGCCAGCTGACGAAGTTCGTCGGCGTGTGGAAGTCCATCTCCACCGACCGTTGGGTGCTGGATACCCTGGCAAGAGGACACTCTATCGAATTCCTGAAGAAGTGCCCTCACGTTCAACCTGTGGCCAGGAAGGAAAATCACGTCCCGCAACTGCTGTTGGAAGTACGGGCGATGCTCGGGAAAGGTGCCATCGAGCCCGTCCCGAAGAGGCTCTGGGGTGTACGCAAGGTACTTCCTCGTCCGGAAGAAGACGGGCGGCTGGCGCCCCATCCTGGACCTTCGTCGTTTAAACAAATACATCAGGTCACAAAAGTTCAGGTTGGTCACCCTCCAGCACGTGCTGGGACAGCTGGAGGAAGGCGACTTTCTATCGTCGCTGGACCTGGAGGATACATACCTCCACGTTGCCATCCTCAAAAGTCACCGAAAGTTCCTCAGGTTCGTCGTCCAGGGACACCACTACCAATTCAGAGCACTGCCGTTCGGATTGAAGTCCAAGTGCCTAGCACCTGTGGCAGCGCTGCTGCGCCTGCAGGGGATTCACGTCTACCCCTACCTGGACGACTGGCTCATCCGCTCAAGGACGAGGGAACTTGCCGTCAAATGCACTGCGAGGACCGTCCAGCTACTTACAGACCTGGGATTCGCCATAAATTACCCAAAGTCCCACCTGGTGCCGTTGCAGGTCGCCCTGTTTCTGGGAGCGAAGCTTGATACAGTGAGGCCCCTGGCGGCACCGTCGGAAGAACGGACGAAGACCATTCTGGGCAAAGTGCAGCGCCTGCTAGCCACGGACGTGGCCAGGGTGAGGTCCATCAAGTCCCTCCTGGGGATGATGTCCTCTTGCATCTACCTGGTGCACCTCTGCAGACTACGGATGCGCCCTCTTCAAGAATTTCTCGACGCCCGTTGGATGCAGGCGACGGGCATCTTCGAAGACAGGGTCCCCCTCAACGAGGTGTTCCGGCGGGCGATTCAGTGGTGGGGCATTCAAGCGCACCTCCCGGCGGGCAAGGACTTTCAGAGGCCGGCGTACCAGGAGATGGTGACGACGGACGCTTCCCTGGAAGGTTGCGGCGCCCACACCGGAGATCTCCACGCAAGAGGCCTCTGGCTCCCGGAGGAGAAGCTCCTGCACATCAACATCCTGGAACTCCGAGCCGTGTTCTGGGCTCTCACATCGTTCCTCCCGTCGCTCAAGGGCAAGGTGGTGCGGATCTTCACGGACAACACCACGACAATGTTTTACATACAGAAGCAGGGAGGCACCAGATCCCCAGCCCTATCCAAGGAGGCACAGGATCTGTGGCACTGGGCGGTCGCCCAGGGGATGTTCCTGGTTCCCTTCCACCTGGCAGGAGAAAAACACCATCGCCTACTCGCTCAGCAGGGAGCTGCGCGCGTGTCACGAGTGGGAGCTGTGCCAGGATCAGGTGGATCAACTCTTCTGACGATGGGGCAAACCCCTAATCGACCTGTTCGCAACAGCGATGAACTCGAAGTGCCAGAGGTTCGCCAGCAGGTTTCCCCAGCCGAGAAGCATGGGCGATGCGTTCTCGTTCCCCTGGGACGGCCTATACCTGTATGCGTGCCCTCCGTTGCCGTTGCTGCTTCGACTCATCAACCAGCTCAAGAGGTCCCGGTGCAGGATGATCCTTGTCGCACCGGCATGGCCGAGGCAGATCTAGTTCCCGGACCTTCTGGACTTGTCAACGTCCCCATCCATCAAGCTGTCGGCAGACGCGGATCTTCTCTCAAGAGAAGGAGGCGCCATCTTCCACCACGACCGGGCGTCGCTGAACCTGCAGGCTTGGCTCCTGCAGCGCTAGAGTTTGGAGGGCACGATATACCGGCCGACTGCAGAGAGGTTCTTGCAAAGGCCAGGGCGTCCTCGACTCTCAAATGCTACGGTCACAAGTGGAAGAGGTTCTCTATCTGGTGCCGAGCACAGAAGATCAACCCCCTACGGATTACGGCCCCTCAAGTGCTGCCGTACCTGCTATCGCTGGCAAAGGCTGGGCTAGCCCATGCCTCCATTAAGATTCATCTGGCGGCGATCTCCAGATATACCAGAACCACAGGACTTACGTCCCTGTGGTCCCATCGACTGGTAAGATTTTATGAAAGGACTGTTCCGGTCGTTCCCGCCGGTGAAGGCCCCGGCGTGGGAACTTAACGTGGTGCTGACCAGGCTCATGGGGCCCCCATTCGAGCCGATGAAGTTTGTGTCGTGGAAGACTGCATTCCTGGTGGCCATTACCTCCGCACGACGAGTGGGAGAGATCCAGGCCCTATCCTGCAAAGCACCGTACTTGACTTTCCATGCCTCGAGGGTGGTGCTTAGGACGCACCCCTCCTTTATGCCCAAGGTGCCGTCGGACTTCCATCTTAATGAGCCCCTGGTGTTACCTGTTTTCTTCCCGTCTCCTTCGTCGCCGGCCGAGAGGACTTTGCACTCGCTGGATGTGGCTGGAGCGCTGAAGTTCTACGTGGACCACACGAAGAGTTTTCGGAGGACATCACAGCTGTTTGTGAACTTTGGACCTGTGAATCAAGGGAAGGCTCTCTCGAAGTCTTCTATTTCCAGATGGCTCTCCGGCTGCATCATGCACTGCCACCGGTTGGCTAACCGACCGCTGCCAGGCCGTCCGAGAGCCCATTCGACCAGAGCGATCGCTGCTACTATGGCGTTCCTATCTGGTGTGCCCCTGCTGGACATCTGGAGGGCTGCTACGTGGAGGTCGACGCACACCTTCACGAGATTCTACTGCATCGATCGGGATTCCAGGGTCGGCCAAGCAGTGCTGCGCAACCTGTTCGCCTAAAGGTGAGCCTGGTGAGGAGGTAAGAGATGCTTAATGTTGAGTCGTTGTATTGCTTAATGTTGAGCCTTTCGCCACCTCCCGTGGTTGTGCATGTGTGTACTGTTATGTATTCTTATATTCATGAGCATGTGAATCCATGCCAGACCCCATGCTGAAGAAGGAACAAGTTACTTACCTGTAACTGTTGTTCTCCAGCATGGTTCTGGCATGGATTCACATGCGAACCCTCCCGCCTACCCCTCTGCGCCTCTTCACTTGGTCATACTGCCACTTGACGTGCTACCAAATCTGAAGATGGCTGCCAGAGGCGGGGCTTAGGGAGATGGCAGTCATTGGCTGTGGTCAGTATGACGCAGAGATCAGTGATTGGTTACTACTACGAAAGACAGATCAGAAACTAAACTGATACTGATTTTTCTTTACCGAGGATTCCCAGCCTGACGACAGGGAATATTCATGAGCATGTGAATCCATGCCAGACCCATGCTGGAGAACAACAGTTACAGGTAAGTAACTTGCTCCTTAATATTAAGTAAAATATGCGAAGCGCCTATTCAGTTTGCCCCCCACCCACTATTAAGGGAAAAATATTAAGGCTAGCAGATTCCATTGGCCTCCTTGTGGTCCACTCCTGCACAAGGTCCTATCCCTCTATGCTGATAGGTCCTTAGAGTTCTGAAATTGAAATCCTGGGAAAAATGAATGCAACTACCAGATTTACCATTTATACTTTTCAGCTTGTTCACCTAAAAAGTCACTACATGATGTAACCTTACAATTTACAAAAATATAGTTATTGTGATGTTTGTGTTCCCCTTATGGTGGCAGACTTATTACGATTATTTCAGTTTCTGCTGGATATTGCATGTGCGAACTGTGTATTTTCGTCATTTACATACAATTAATAAAAGCTTGTCACCAATCTGTACAGCCAGTTACATGATGCATGAATCTACCACCTCCCCGAGTTACGGTCTCGTGACATTTTCTGAGAAGCTACCACATTTTCTGTTGTACCCGAGTCCTGAAATTCGAATTTACATAGACATGGTGGCAAAACAACTGCCTTGGAATACGCTTTAAAATGGCACCAAATGGCCGCTGTATGAACTATCACTGCTGACAAAATGAACAATTATCATAGCCCATTTAAACTAATGGGAATGCTCAACATGTATGCAGATCTTAACTTTCATTTCAGTTTTTTTATGTTTCGTGTTTCATCTTTTGTTCGAGGCAGCTGTCCCAATGTTTATTTTGCCGGCAATTATCCCATAAGCCTTTATTCTCTCATGACTAAGGTTCATCCTGCTGTTTATCTCGGAGACCAGACCCCCAATACATTCTTTAATCACTGCTTGCGTGTTCTGCATAGCAACTGACTCCTTCTCAGGAAATCAAAACTTAGTCATACATTTCCTGTGCCCATAAGGCCTTTCTTTACATGTTGCATTCAACATCTATCTGTTGTATTTATTTTTCATGTGAAGCCTTTTATTTATAACTTTCTTCTCGGTATCTCTGTTCATGGCCCTTCTAAGAATATGTTCATTTTGGCAAGGGAACATTTTTCTACATGTCTTGACTTCCTGCATCAAAATGCACATGCAAGACCCTTTTGAATCGGTGTTTTTTTTTTTTTTTTATGCCCACAGCATTTTTTTAATGGGTCAACTGAAAGTGAAACTATGTTGTTCATTAGGTCATTCACAATGTGCACCTTCAATTCCTTTGTGCAGTCTGGTTTTAGTTTTCACATACTCTTATTTCACTTGCAGAAAAACACACATTTTTCACTCCTCGGCACCTTGGCTGTGTTTGAAGGCTGGCTTTTCATTCTTACAGTGTGACTTTCCATGACAAAAGATATTTCTGCACGTTTTGGGCCTACACGGCCTTTCAGTCCATGTTCCTGGCCTGAAAATCTACCACAGAGTAAGCCTGTCGGAGGAAGAAAGAGCATTCCAGGTATGAGGAGCTGCCTCTGAAAATGCTTGTGCGCAAGCATGGGAGTGCTTGACGCTGAGAATAACTAACCACAAATATGGTAGCCCCTAGTAAGCGAAATAGTCAGCAAGTCAGACCACATGGCTCAATATACCATTGCTTTTAGAAGCAATGCAGAAGATTTAAAAAAGAGACCTGCAGTAGATTTGTAGCCAATGAAGATAGATTTGCATTTGGGTAATGTGCTCAAACCTTTTGTAGACCTGAAATGAGTGCAGGGGTGCAAAACGGCACGCTGAGGGGCTAACGGTGCCGTAGGAAGTCCAAGGAAGATGGGATTCTCACCATCTCCAGATAGGAGAGAATGAAAGCATGGCTGGCATTATGAAAGTGCAAAGGAGGAATGAAAGGTAGAATTTTTCTGGGGATTCAGCTGAAAAAACACAGGACTGAGAGGTACGAAATATGACGGAATTAAAATTAAAATGAGGAACGACGCCAAGTTATTTTATTTTTACAGAATACACTATTGAGAGTGTAGCATGCCACCCTTGGAATTTTTTACATGGAGTAGAAGCCAAAGAAACGCACGGAACCTCGGTTTTTGAGGGGTGTGACGTCCGTGTAAGAAATGATAGCCAGTCCTTCACGGCACTGTCATTCCCTACATTGGAGGATGTAGAGCTGCATACTATGGTGTTTCTCAGTTATCAGCTTTCTCAGTGATCAGCTGTTAGCAAGTTATTTTTCTTTTTTCAACTTTGCTCCATTGACGTTATTGTAGTGCCCCAGCATATCTTCCTATAGTCTGGAGCCGACAATTTTAGGGGGAGTAAGGTAGTTTTGCCTCCCCAACCTACTCCACTTCCTTGTTTTGTGGTGCACTCGAAACCTTGAAATACATGCAGTACCTATTTCCTAAGAACCCTTTGTAAATGTAAATTGTCTGATACTGTACATACAATGTACAGTGTAATTTTGGTTTTCTCATAAAAGTACAATGTTTAGTGTATATATATTAGAGAGGAAGAAACATGTAATTTGGTGCCTATCTTGCATATACATACATTAAGCTAACGCTTTTGCTGCAGAGGTTAGTAACAAAGCAGGTGACATCTCTTCAGATTTCCACTTATTTTGCTGATTAAAATATATGAATGCATGCTTCAGACTCCCGACTCTCATTCAGCCATTCTTGCACAGATCAATCTCCTTCCTTCCTTCGCTTGTGGAAATTAAAGTGGAACCTTGAGGCAGAGATTATGCACTTTCTTGCCCTTTGGGTACAGAAACTGTAATGCCCTGGAACTGTAGTCTTACATTAAGGTCTATTACATAGTTGATAGAAAATATTTTTGGAGTGGATTTTAGCAATAACTATATATATATATTTTTTTTAAATACGTCATCCTTCCAAAAGAAAATATTCCCTCTTTGAAATAGTTTTCGTCTTGGACAGCCTTAAACTCCCCAGATAAGGGCAATACAAGTCTTGAGCGACATGCAGTGCTCCTGTCCACATTGAAATTGAATTCATTATTCGTTTTGTAGTGTTCTGGAAAAGCAGGACGAAGTGTTCAGTTAATTAAAAAAACATGCTGGTGTTTCCTTCCATGACAATTGTAAGCTTCAAATGTACAAAATAACTCCTCTGAGATGGAGGCCCTGCCTCGCTGATGTAAAAACAAGAGCAGCAGGGAGCATTGCCTAAGAAATTGACTTTTCAATTTGAGTAAATTTGGACTGAACGTAATGTTCAAGACCAGCAACGCCTGATGGGAGGAAGAACAATGACTAGGGGTGAAAAAAGTCCTCGGGGTAAACAGACAACTCCAGGTTCCCAAACTTTGTCAATATTGGTTTTCATTTCCATCTATATACAGTTTCTAAAATGTCAACCAGGCTTTCTATATAAACTGTGGCACCCTGTTCAAAGAACCGAGATCAGAGATTGTCTTTCTGTGCTAGGTGTACCGTCTTTAATTGGAACCTGTTTTATTTGCAGTCACATTATGGATCATCTAGATGGTGTCATTGAAAAACCTGAACAGGAGATGTCTTCCCAAGAGCTTCAGCTTCATTATTTTAAAATGCACGATTATGATGGGAACAGCCTCCTGGACGGATTGGAGCTTGCAACGGCTATATCACATGTACACAAGGTGGTAAGCAGTGCGTTCAACATTTCATAGCTACAGGTGCCCATCTGGTTTGTGCTTTTAATTCCTGCTGTTAGGAAAGTTCAGTTCCCTTTTGTGATCCAAGACTGGGGTCTGAGGATATTGGGGAAAACGGCAATTCAATTCTGAAACTTTAATTTTAGGGGTGTTACGGTCCACTGTAGATTACTATTTTGAATGTACATTGTAGACTTTCAGAAGAAAAGTAAACCGGGATGCCCCTACACCCCCTCCCGTCCTGCATAACAGTGTACATTTGTGCATTATTCCTCTTTAGTTTGAAGCACTTACTACTCTAGGTTAAGTTTTACCTTTGTGACTCACCAGTTTTTCTTCGTCTTGTCCTTGGTCTATCCTCTCTCATAATCTGGCTCAAAACATGTTTACTTTGTGCTAACGTACAGGCACCCATTCGGGAAACGCCTGCTCGATCTGTACTTGTATTGCAAGTCCATTCTGATGGAAATTTGCATCCATGTTGAAATGAAAATGCACGATATACAATGAGAAGGTGCAGACATTTGGGTGCAGGTCTGGGAGATTGCTGCGTATTACACATGTTTATGTTCAAGCATCAGGGGCATGACCAAGTGAAACATCTATGTTCTTTTTTAGTACTTCACCTTATTCATCTAACTTTTAGTACTTTATGTACAGCACAGTAAAATCTGCAGAGGATGTTTAGAGGATGAGCCAGTGAGGCACATATTTTGGACATGTGAATGCACTTGTGTTGTGCCCTCCACGCTCCCTTAGAACCACTTTTGAATGCACATATGAATGTGTTCTCTCATACATATGCTATATTGCAACCCAAAGTCCACATACCAGATACAGCAGTTGAAATGGTGTTAGAAAATCTTCCACAATTCCCCAAAGTTTCTTCCTCCTTTGCGCTGAAATTTGAGAGGAAGGTTTAATCTTCCTTAGATTGTTATTGCTGAACGCTTACATAGGATGCTGAATGCCACTGTGGTGTTAACATTTTTCATCACTCTATGCATGTTAAGTGACACGTCTTATGCCACGTGCATCAGAGGGCAGTTTCAACGAACACGGTATAAGCGGCGTGGCCAGGATTATCTTATAAGTGGGGCCTGAAGCTAATGTATTGGGCCCACTGCAGTGACATTTACATCTGAAAACGCACAGACGGCTGTGCAGAGTGGGCATTTACAGATTTTGGGTGGGCCTGGCCCGCTCAGGCCCTACTGTCTGTCTGTGGGTAGAAGTCTCCAACTAGGGGTGCATTGCCACAGGTAGTGTGAAAAGCTGGTCCAGATAGATGAATACCTTTCAACAGATGGCTTGCTTCCATAATCTGGCTATTAGTATCCAAAACCTGCTTTTGGTTTTGGTTTAGTTTCTGTAAGTGGAATTGATCGTTCATTCCACCATTTGGTGCCTAGGCCAACCAATTTCTGATTTTCTACCCTCCACCACCCATCTTAACCTTCCTCACTATGGGAGTAGTATCAGTTTTTTCTAAGTCAGCCATAGTTTATGAACCATCATGCATCTGTTAAATCTTACTGACAGTCACCCTATAAACCAGCCAGAGTACAGAGCTTCTCCAGCATGCGGTCTGGCATGGATATTCCCCGTCATCCGGCTGGGAACCCTGGGTAGAAAGTTTCACTTTTACTTTTAAACTGTATTTCTCCTCTAAACCAATCGCTGCCCTGTGGGTCATACACCCCCCTGCCCACCAGCCCCCCCTCTTTATCCCCATCCAACGACCTCTCCCTGAGCTCCACCACTGGTGGCCATCTTCAGATTTTTACCGCACGCTTCAGTGTTGGGAGTCAAGTTGCTCTATGAGCTAATTTTGAGGTTTTCTTTCTGTTTTTTTTTTTATCCAAAATAGTTAGAATTGTGACCTATTTTTGCTTAATTATCTTTGACGAAGGACATCTGCTATCGGCAAAGATTTTCATCCACCGTCGGATTGTCATCGAAGTTTTGAGAAGGCCTGGCCTTGGGCTGACTTCACGCCTTTCATCCATCAGTGAAGAGAAGGAAAGTCAAAGCCTCTTTAAACTCTGCCCGAATTGTGGATTAAGGAACGTCTTTCTGGAAGATTGGCATCATAAGTGCTTATTTTGCCTGCATCCGAACCACGATAAGGAGAGGAAGGATGCGAGGTGTGCTGTGGTTTCTCAGTGAAAACCAAAAAAGACAGATATAGCAGACTGTAAGCGTGGCTCAAGTCGAGCAAGGCCGCTGACTCAGCCGCGGGGCAGAAACTAGCCTCATCTAGGACCGGCCAGTCTGAGGAGTGAACTCCCTCCGGGAGGAGGTTGAGATCCATTGAGGACGTCCCGCTTGCGTGGGTCCAAGAAAGGCACAGCTCGGCAACACTAGCGCCGCTGGGTTTGCCGCTGATGCGGGTGACGAGTCTGGTAAAAGGCGATCGCCATCGTCCTCTAGGGTGAGCCTACCATCGACGGGTCCTCTTCAAAGAGGAACTCCCCAAACCCCGGCAAAACTGTCTGTGGATAACCTGATGAACGACAAGCCCAGAGAGGACTCGTCGAAGTGGTAAAGACCTTGCTGTAAGCCAGATCAATGGAGTCAATGACGGCACCATCGACAAGCTCATCGTCGACTAGGTCAATGATGAATGCGGTTATGGCGCTGACGGAGAGTGCGTCTGCGAAGGAGGTGGCAGCCATTTCATGGGTGTCTTTACCCCGAGGTGAGATATGACTGCGGAAGCGGCGGCGTCGGCTACTCAGGGGTCGGGAAGGACCCAGCGACTGGACAGACCCAGCAGCCTCCTGAGAAGCAGAGAGACAGTCCCTCCGGTGGAGCTCCCCTGGTACATGGACCAGGGGGCTGTCCCAGACAGACCGGAGCAGATCTACTCTAGTACTGACTAGGACAATGATCTGCTGGACAATTGCTACAGGGATCATGAGGGGGGTCTCTTGCTCACAAGAGGAGGCACGACAGCCCAGACCCTACTCCGCTGGCTCTATTCACCCCTAGACCTAGGAATGTGTTGCTGGTTATTCTAACGACCCTGCACACAATGGTCACCAAAAGCCAGCAGAGGATGCCTCCAAGACATACCCTTTCACAGGACACTCGGGAGCCTCTGAGGCTAAGCTCGCCCCCGTGAAAGATGAGGGCCAAAGTGGGCACTGGTCCTCGCCATCATCCGACTCCACCACCACTGCTTTGTTGTGAAAAGACCCCACCCAGAGCCCTGGACCCGCACACTGGCACAGACACAGTTACCACAGCCATTGCCATCGACGAGGACTACTTCTTCGAAGCAGACGGGGCATGCGGACGAGCCCCATCGGGCCTCTCCACCCGACGAAGATGGATCCTTTAAGTCATATCAAAGGCCTCAGAACTGTTTCAGTTAACCCCAGAGGAGACCAAGAACAAAGGCTTCCTATACCAACGGTGTGAGTCGAAAGACAATGTCTTTTCCCTTCCTGGACCACCTCTAGGAGGAAGGCCTAGCGCTAATGAAAACCCAGAATGCGGGACAGGCTGGAGAAGTACAGGGTTCCAGATTCAGCCCCAAGGTGCTTAAGGCCTCGGCCCTCGCCCGACTCAGTGGTTTCGGCAGCAGCCAGGAAGCACTCAAACAGTTGTCAGCAGCCATGGTACCTCCGGACCAGGAGGGGGAAGAAGCTGGATTCAATGGGCAAGGGAATTTATACGGCAGCCTCTACCATCAAGGCAGCTAACGCCTCAGCCATCTTGTCTTGATATGACCGGTAACTATGGTTCAAGTCAGGTTCTTTTCTGGACTTCCTGCCCAAAGGCAAGAAGGTTGAAGCACTGGAACTCTTTTCAGGAAGGGGAATTGGCCTAGGACCACGTCATCACGGTGGTTGTGGACAATAGCAGACACAGGTTTCTGCCAGATTGGGAACGGTGTGTCCCTGCGTCTTAAAGGTTGGTTGAAGGCAACTAACTTCCACCCGGACATTCAGACGAAGGTACTGGGCATGCCTTTTGATGGGGAGAACCTCTTCGGAAAGGTGCTCGATGAGTCTTTGGAAGCGATAGTCTGGCACGCTTCTTGGGAAATTTGCAGCAGCGACGGCTGTCGTCCTTGCGCTCTTCCAGAGGAAAACCAGGACGATCTTCCAAAGGATGTAATTCGCGGTACCGACAGCCTCCATGCTCTTCCCCTCAAGCGTACATGGGTCGCTCTCAAGGCAGTGGAGGACAGCAGCGCCCTTAAGGAAGCTCTCTGATCCCCCCAAGCATGCCTTAACAGCTGTGGCCTTGGGAGAGGTGGGGGGGGGGTCACCTCGGCACCCCGGTGGAAGGCACCACCTAGGCGCCCTGGTGGAAGGCCGGCTGGTGAGGTTTGTCGGCCCGTGGGAGAGGATCACCATGGATGGATGGGTGCTGGACGTCAGGGACAGGGGCACACCTTGGAGTTCCAACGCAGGTGTCCTCTTATCCCACTGATTCAGCGACAAGAACACGGACCACAGCTTCTGCAGGAGGTGCGGGCCATGTTACAGAAAGGGGCAATGGAACCCATTCCCCAGTGACTGCGGGGCTCCGGAGTATACTCCAGATACTTTCTGGTTCTAACAAAAACTGAGATAGAGACCGTTCCCAGATCTTTGTCGTCTAAACAAGTACTTGAAGTCCCAAAAGTTCTGGATGGCCATGTTGCAACACATGCTCAGCCAGCTGGAGCAAGGAGATTTTCTGATGTCGTTGGATCGTGAGGACGCCTACTTCACATCCCCATTCACAAGAAACACTGCAAGTTCCTACGGTTCATAGTTAAAGGTCAGCATTACCAGTTCAGGACTCTGCCTTTCGGCCTGAAATGGGCCAAAGGGCGTTTACAAGTGCCTGTCCCTGGTGGCAGCACGTCTTCATCTACAAGGCATCCACGTATAACCCTACCTTGATGACTGGCTGGTGCGTTCTCACTGATGCGCTCTGGCAAGCGAACACACATCGAAGACAGTACATCTGCTGACGGAGTTGGGGCTCCATAAACTATCCAAAGTCTTGCTTGACGCCATCTCAGGACGCGCTGTTTCTAGGTGCCCGACTCAACACGGTTATATTAGGCGTCGCTCTCGGAGGAGAGGGTGAGAGCCATACAGGGCAAGGTACAGCGCTTGTCGTCGGTACAGACGGTGATGTTTCGGTCCATCAAGTTGCTGCTGGGCATGATGTACTCCTGCATTGGCCTCGTTGGCCTGTGCAGACTTCACATGAGATCTCTCCAGGTGTTCCTGGATGCGAGGTGGATGCAGGTGTCGGGGAATTTTGCAGACAAGAACTTGCTCAACGAGGAGTTCTGTCGGGTGATTCAGTGGTGGGGCGTATGGCCACATCTCATCCAGGGAGCTCAGTTTCATTCATGTTCCTTCTTACCAGAAGACTGTCACAACAGATGCCTCTCTAGAGGGATGGGGAGCCCACACTGGACAGTTGCACGCCAGATGCCTCTGACAACCGGAGACGAGGGAACTACACATCAACATCCTGGAACTTCGGGCTGTATACTGGGCACTCTAGTCTTTTCTCTCGTCGTTGAAAGGCAAGGTGGTGAGGATTTTCAGACAACACCACCATGTTCTACATCCAGATACAAGGGGGACCCGCTCACCAGTTCGTTTGTCAAGACATGTTCCTTGTTCGTTTCACCTAGCGGGAGTCCAGAACACCATCGCAGAATCGCTCCGCAGTGAATTGCGTACTTGCCACGAGTGGGAATTTCGCCAGTACCAGATGGATTTTCTGTTTGGTGAATGGGGCTAAACCCAGATCGAGCTATCCGCGACGAAAGTGTCAAAGGTTTGCCTGCAGGTTCCCTCAACCAAGGAGCAAGGGGGACGCATTCTCGAGGGAGGGACGGTTCCTGTACACCTTCCCACCATTCCCACTCCCCTTACGTGTGATCAACACACTCGGACAATGCCACTGCAGGGTACTTGTTGCCCCGGCGTGGTCGAGGCAAATCTGGTATCCGGACTTGCATCTGTCAGTGGCCCCATCCATCCAGCTGCCGTTGTCCCCGGATCTTCTCGCCAGAGAAGGGAGGGTGATTTTGCATCATGACCCGGAGTCCCTGGACCTGAGTGCATGGCTCGTGTAGCCTTAGTGTTTGGAGGTTATGTTTTACCCGCAGGATGTAAGTACATCCTGGCCAGGGCCAGAGCTTTGTCAACGTTGAAGTGCTACAGACATAAATGGAAATGTTCTCCGTGTGGTGCTGGACTCAGAAGGTAACCCCTCTGCGTGTCATGGCTCTGCAACTTGTACCATACTTGCTTCCCTTGGCCAAAGTGGGACTGGCTCATGCCTCTATCAAGGTGCATCTGGCTGCCATATCCAGGTACCCCAGGTCCCCAAGCAGACCTTCACTGTTGAACTGGATGATCTCCAAACAGCACTTTAAGATGAGTAGCAGTACCCTCGAGATAGATGGGGATGCAAATTCATACTTGTGCTCAAATAATTAAGACAACTCAATAGTTTGGCAAAGGGAGTCAGTTTAATGACAAGTTCATAAAACGGGGAGTACAATGAACATCAGCAACCGCTCTAGCGTCTCGCTCTTTACTTTTAGGAAACACACAATATTTATAGCAAAAATTCATAATTGTTGACGTACGACTTGTGCACGTACTGACGTCATTCTACGTGGCAACCTTAAAAACCTAACATGCAACGTGATTGGTTGTAAAACGGTAACTTAACATAGGTACTATATCTGTATATGGTAATGGGGAGAGGGGATTGGATAATAGTCAGGTGGGGCAACTAAGCCCTCCCTTCAAAATAGCCACTATGAGCGTCACTAAAAGTATGACGTCCCGTTGGCTCTACTCCCTATAGGACCATAGATTACATGTCCACTATGATTGGGTTGGCATCCACCCCACTCCTACTTTTCCACCTACGTCTAGCAGCACGCAGAAAGAACATCCAGTGCAGAGAAGTTCGTCTGCACCCCAGCTTCCCACCAATTATGCTACAATCAATCATCACCTCAGTGGTCATGTGTCAATTACTGCTTTGTAGTTTGGCCTTGTATCTGTTCTGTACTCTGAGAACTTTTAAGGAATATGGCATGGCGGGGATCCATACGTAGGTGTGAAACTTTCACCCTTCCAGTCTGCCTTTTGTCCCTCTCCCCCTCTGACCCCCCTACCCTCTCACACTCCAATCGCAGCAAAGAAACTAAAGAGGAAACGTACCCGGTCCCCCTCAATCTCTCAGCACTCTTCGCCTCCCCTGTTCCGACCCACCACCTCATTCCCCCACTCACCTCCTTCCCCTGTAGCTTCACCCTTCCTGAAACCCCTCTCCCTCGATTCCTCTCCAACTCCTAACCGCCCACTCCCCACCTTCAAATCCCCCGAGCCAGACCAGATCATCCTAACACATGCAGCCACCCAATCCCACCCAAAGCCCGCCAATACTTGTGCTCGCCCACTATTCCCATCGATCATCACCCCCCCTACTTCTCTCCCTCCCCAGGTTGCACTCTCTCCTCCACCACCACCCCCTTCTGCTCCAGCTCCGAGACCAACCTTGCCTGCCGATGTGAACTGCATCCTATTTAATGCCCGATCCGTAGTAAAAAACAGACATTGCATCTTTGACCTCCTCGCCTGTGGCAAACCAGACCTGGTTTTCATCACCGAAACTTGGTTCTCTGACGACTTCGCCCCAATCGCTAATGAAGCCTTCCCCCCTGACTACTCCGTCATCCCACTGAACAGTCCCTCCAGATGAGGGGGAGTAGCATTCGTCTACAAGTCTCGCTTCCATGCCTCCATCCTCGACAACCAACCTTCCATTCCTTCCTGTGAATCTCTCCTCGTTAAACTATCCCTCTCCCCGTCGCTCTCACACAGTTTCCTAATAATCTACAGGCCCTCTGGCTACGATAGACCATTTGCAATCAACCTCTGCGACTTTATTGCCACCCTTCAACTAAACCATCCCAACCTCACCCTTCTTGCAGACTTCAACATATGGCTCGACATCCCCACCAACCCTATGACACACTCTCTGGTTGACGGCTTGGACGCAATTAACCTCCATCCCCACATAAAAGGCCCGACTCACTATAAAGGACACACTCTTGATTGCATCTTCAGCTCAAACACCCGGATTCATTTAAACCCCCCCCCCCCCCACCCCCCCCCATCATCTGGTCCGATCACTTCATTCTTTCATTTGCCATTCGCTCACCCGACCCCCTTCCCGTACTCAAATCTGAACCTCCGAATCTACGCAAATGCTGGAAAAAATGAATTATCGTCCCGGACCTAGCCGACGCGCTCCTCCAAGCTCCACCTACCTGCCAACTCCATAAACAACTAACCCCTGACGCCTTTGACTCATGTCTCAACGCATCTCTGATGCGGCTTACACCCACTTGCAAATCGTCAAACCGCCATGGGCTCTTCCCCAAATGGTTCACTCCTGAGTTGAAGACTACTAAACAACTATATAAATACTTAGAACGCAAATGGCAGAAAGACAAAACCCAGGAGAGCAGGGCCACCTTGGCCCGACACCTCTATCAGTACAAGGCCGAAATTCAGAAAGAAAAAAAAGCCCACTACAACTCCCGAATCCTAAACTGCAAAAACCCGAGCAAAGAACTCCACAAAATCATCTCCGAATTCACCAAACCGGCTTGCACCACGACCATCCCGACCCCCTCACAATCACTGTGCGACTCACTCTCCCTCCACTTTTACACCACAGCTCTCGAAAGAACAAATACTCTTGCCACCAAACTGGCTCTCTTGCATCCACCAGGTTATACAACCCCCCGCCCCCTCCCATACCGACCTGCCCACCAGCTGGAACCACTACGCAACCAACGTTCGAATCCTTTAGTCCAATATCACCGGAGCAATTTCTCAAACTATCTGCCCGCAAACCATCTGGCTCTCTGCTAGACCCTTGCCCAGCCACAACCCTCAAAGAAATTTTCGCTTCCACCTGCGCAGGAGAACACGCAAGATCCATCATAAATGCCTCCCTTTCCTCTGGTAGCTTTCCCGACGCATTCAAAACGGTTCATGTCAAACCTCTTATTAAAAACCTTCCCTCGACCCTCTCGAGCCCAAAAACTACTGCCCCATCTCAAACACCAGGTTCCTTGCCAAACTCATTGACCGAACCGCCTACTCCCAACTAAATGCCTTTGTCGAAGCCAACAATCTCCTAGACCCCGCACAATCAGTTTTCAGTGCTTGTCACCGAACTGAAACCACCCTAACCTCAATCTGGGATGACCTTAAAATGACAACTGACTCTGTGGGATGCTCCGCACTAATCCTTCTCGACCTATCCGCCGCCTTTGACACAATCAAACACTCAATCCTCCTAGACCGCCTCCACTCGCTAGGAATATGTGGAACCGCTCTTAAATGGATCGCTTCATTCGTCAAAGATAGGTACCAAATAACGATACTCTCCACCTATACCTCCCAAGCCTGTCCGGTCGACACGGGAGCCCCACAAGGAGCATGCCTATCCGCCCTCCTGTTCAATCTCTACTTGATCATCCTCCCACCAATAATTTGTTCACACAACATCCTGTGTTACAACTACGCCGACGACACTCAACTAATTCTAAAACTCCTGAACTCGGAACCCAACTCCCGACCTGACTTGGCCTCCTGCTTCCTTGACAACTCTGGATGACCCAAAGCCACCTCCTATTAAACCCCTCCAAAACGGAAATCATGGTCTGTGGCAACTCCAAACTTCTTCCCACTACCCTGGCCACCCGCCATGGGCAGCTCACTGACCCCCTCCAGCTCAGTGAAAAATCTTGGATGCACCCTTGACTCTGACCTAACACTCTTGCGCCAAGTCAACAATGTCTCAAAGTCCTGCCACTACCACCTTTAAAACTCTTAGGTTCATCTTTCCATATCTCTCCTTTCCCAACAGACACTCCGCGGTCCAGTCAATCGTTATATCAAGACTGGACTACGCAAACCCCCTATACCTCGGAATCCACGCCTACCAACTGAATAAACTCCAAAGGGCACAAAACGCGGCAGCCAAAATGCTACTTGCGCTTGGCCCAAGAGACCACATCACCCCAGCCCTTAAGACGCTGCGCTGGCTTCCTGTAGCGCGAAGGGTAACTTTCAAAACCTTATGCATCTCCCATCGAGCACTGCATAAAACTGGACCTCAATATCCAAGACAAGCTAAAACCCTATTACCCCACACGCATCCTAAGATCAAGTTCAGCCGGCCTCCTAGTCATACCTAAGACAAACTCAGTCAGGTTAAGAGGATCATCATTCTCAGCCTTGGCCCCCATGCTATGGAACTCACTCCCAGCCCACATCCGCCTAACCGAGGATTTAACGTCTTTCCGCAAACTGCTGAAAACCTGGCTCTTCCCCTAAAACCAACCATACCAAACTAACCCAAACAGAATAACAGCATCTCAGTGACACCAGCCCAACAAACTACCTGATGAGAGAATTGGCAGCTAGTAACCCCTAATATTAACTAGGACAATCACAATTAACCGAATAAAATAAATCCGAGCAATGTGAAGTGGTTAATAAGTGAAGTGGTTAATAAGAATAAATCATACGGAAACAGTAAAGAGACTTAAACTCCTGAAATGGACATAATGCATGAGGAGCGAACTAAGTGAATGGCGTGGATGAAATACTTAGAATGGATGAAGCAGGTGGATCAGATGAATAGGCTGAGTGGAAGAATGCCGGAAGAATGGAAGAATGCCGGGGTGGAAGAAAAAATAACTATATAGCTCGAATGAGTGAGGAAATCAAATGAGTATGTAGAGCGGAGGAGTGTAAAGAATGGATGAACATGTTGAGCGGATGAGTGTGAAGAACGGCTGGGTGTGTAGAGCGGACGAACTTGTAACATGGATGAGTGGGTAAATACAGAGAAGCGAGTAGAACACAGGAGTGTGTAAAACAGTCGAATGAGCAGAACGGTTGTGCGTAAACCGGATGAGCGTGTAGAACAGATGAATATGTGGAGCGGATGAGTGTGTAGAGTGCATGACTGTGGATAGCGGATGAATACAGAAGTGCAGAGAGTGTGTAGATCGGGTGAGTGTACAGAGCGGATGAAGGTATAGAACAGATGAATGTAGAGCTGAACATATAGAACAGGATATCGCTGCTGAATCCGTGAAATGCACGAGTGCGGGGAGCGGATGGGTGCGGGGAGCGGATGGGATTGAGTGCCTGGAGGGGATTTAGTGCGTAAAATATGTAAATGGATAATACGTGTGAGGGCCTAAAGCAGATGAGTGCCTGGAGTGAACGAATGCCTGGAGAGATCGAGCGCCCAGAGTGAACGAACGTGTTGCATAGAGCTCATGAGTACATAAAACGAACTAGCACAGATTACATCTATGTACTGATGAGTGTGTAGAATAGAGGAGTACGTAGAGCTGCTGAATGCGTAGAGCATGGGCAGACAGGAGTGCATGCGTGGGGCGGACTGGAGTACGCTAGGCAGACTGGAGTGCGCAGGACGGGCTGGAATGCATGAGTGCATGAGCGGACAGGAGTGTATGGAGCTGTCTGGGGTGTACGGAGTGGATAGGAGTGCATGGAACGGACTGGAGCGCATAAGATTGCGTGACGTATATAGTATGGTCTGGAATGCAGAGAATGTTTGAAAAAGCATATAACCCATCAGATCACACCACCACGCTTACTCTCTCCTTACATCACCACTCAGCTAGAACACAGAGATACTATGACGGTATAACTGTTCCCATACCAACATCCGCCGCTTACTCCACATCACTCTAAGTACACACTGCTGGTTAGACCCCCCAGCCAGGCGTTCTCCTCAGGCCTAACGCAGCCACATCCGGTCTGGATAAATCCTGCCAGAACTAACACATTCCCCTGATCTCTCAACCACCACGCCTACCGCTAATAAGCAGCTGCTACACGAATACCGCACGAGCTGCACACATACCCGGTGCTCACACGCACCTTTTGTCTCCCTCTACTGATCTGAACTTCGGTTGCCAAGGGCGTTCAACCTACCAGCGCCTTCAGACCATACCAATGGTATATAAGGCACTATATAAATGCAAAATAACATAACATAACGTGACTGGACACAGTGAAATCTGGTTTTCTCCGTGTCTTTTCGTATATTTGATTTAATTCTACCAGTTCTCTGACATCTGTGGCTCATCTTGACCTTTCTGAACAGGATCCTCTGTTCTCTTCTCTCCTTAATTGTATCCAATGTCGGCACGTTCCAGTCAGGTAAGACCTTGGCTTCTTGGCATGATCATCCTTTTGCTGAATTTTGTTCAATCTTGATTCTCGATTTTCTTGCTGCGACACACTCCATCTGAGGCCTTTAGTAACCTTTGTTCAATTCTGCTAATGTACGTAGTGGATTTTCATTCATACATAAAGTGCTTCTTGTGGTATATATTTGTAAACGTTGGCACTTGCCGCAATCTATCAACTATAAAGCATAACTGCATAAGCAATCTTCACAATTTCTTTGCCTCTTGCAGTTACCTGCACCTGTACATGTTTAAACTAACTAAATAGCTTCATGTATGTGGCATAGTTTCTTCATCTTGACATCAACTTCTTCACCTTAGCTCAAGATGTCACTTATCCATGGTATTTCGTCTTTGTCAGTATTCTCAGGTCATTCTATCTTCTATATATGCGACAGTCCGATTTCTTATGACGTTACCTTTCATCTTCCTTCATCATCTTCTTTGCTTCTTCAGGTATTTTATTCAAACAACTGTCATATTGTTTGGAATGTAGATATGGCTTTTTTAATGGATACCTTACTGTCCAGGTTTTCTTAGGTGTTGGTATATTAACAGGTGCTGTCATCCTGATGGGTACTGGGCAGAGCCCATGTGCTGCTCTCGGCTGATTTTCCTGTTCTCCATACGTCATATTTTGGTGTGAACTCAATAGGTAATGGGAGGGCGCCAACTGGAGTGGGGAAGATGCACAACACTTCCTCTTCTCTGTGGCCTCACAGCCTCGTCAAGGAGTTCCTCAAGGGACTCTTCAGGACTTTCCCACCGGTGAAGGCCCCTGCCCGGGAGCTCAATGTTATGCTGACTAAACTCATGGGTGTGCCCTTCGAACCTTTGCATCAGGACCAGCTCGGGTTTCTCTTGTGGAAAACAGCTTTCCACGTGACTATCACTTCGGCCAGGCGGGTTGGGGAGATTCAGGCCCTGTCATGCAAGCAGCCTCATCTTTCCATGCTTCGAAGGTGGTACTGCGTACACACCCAACTTTTATGCCAAAGATACCATCTGAATTCCACCTCAACGAACCTTTTGGTGTTGCCTGTCTTCTTCCCGAATAAGTTATCGCCAGCGGAAAGGGCCTTGCATTCGCTGGACGTTGCTCGTGCCTTGTAGTTCTACATATGAAGAATTTTCAGTACACTTATCAGTTCGCCAACTTTGGACCTGTAAATCAAGCAAAGGCCTTGTCAAGGGCTTCCATCTCCAGGTTTCTCTCCGGCTGCATCGTGCACTGTTATCGACCAGCTGGCAAGCTGCTGCCAGGCAGGCCGAGAGCCCACTCTGCCAGAGCCATCTCAGCAACAACTGCTTTTCTCTCTGGTGTACCCCTGCTCGACATCTGCAGAGCTGTGATGTGGAGGTCCACGCACACCTTCACAAGGTTCTACTGCTTCGACAGGGATTCCAGGGAGGAGTCCTGAGTTGGCTAAGCAGTGCTACGCAACCTGTTGTCTGTCCAGAGGTGAGTGCCTATTGCTTCTGTTGAGCATGGCCAGCTCCCGTGGTTGTGTAGGTGTACTGCAGTGTAATCGTTTTTCATGAGTATGTGAATCCATGCCATACCCCATGCTGGAGAAGGTTTAAGTTACTTACTTGGAACTATTGTTCTCCAGCATTGGATCTTTCATGGATTCACATGCTTAGAATATTCCCCGTCGTCAGACTGGGAACCCTCGGTACACATATATAGTCGTTTCCTATAGGAAAAAACTTCTGACACTCGTGTGTCCTATCCACGTCTACGTCCTCTCCGGGGCCGTCCACGCAAGCCCCGTTGGACGTAATGGTATAAAAGGCCCCGCCCCTGCGGGTCCCGTCAGATTTCAACCGTCTCCAAAGATAGTGGGATCTCCTCACGTAGTCTCTACTGCTAGATTTTGTCGAATTGTCGAACTCCTGTGAGTTTGTTTATTTTTTCGGAATGTTGGGAAAACCTCTATTTCGCCCGTGCGCCACGTGCGGATTAAAGAAGGTTTACGAGGGGGACGGCCATTTAGACTATATTTATTGCCTCCACCCTCACCACTCGGCAGACCAGTGTGATATATGTAAGGGTTTTTCCCAGAAAACCCTGAAGGATCGAAATCGTCGGCTGATATCCTGGTTAAACGACGGTGCGGGAGCGTATCCTCAGTCAGAGGTGGGCTCTGTGCGCAGCGTGGCATCGGGAGCCCCTCGACGCTCAACTTCGTCGGAACCTCTGGTTAAGAAGTCACGACCTGCGGAAAAGGACGTTCCACGGAGTCACTCCTCTAAGGACTCTTCTAAAGACTCTGCAAGAAAGACATCTTCGTCAACTTCGTCGAAGAAAGGAAAGGAGAGGCCTAAATCCTCCTCGGGCGATCAACACAGATCAGCCACGAGTAGAGAGGCGGAAAAACGCAGGGAGAGTGCTGTGAAGGCGGGACCGCCTAAACCACCTGCAGGCCCAACGTCGACGACGACGAACCAGTCGGTGTCCTCACTGCCGCTGACGCAGTTGATTTCACCCGTCATCAACCCTGCGACGATCTCGGCGACGATGTCCTCGTCGACGGAAGTTCTGGCCTGGAGACCTGAAGTATTCGACATGGGGTTGCCTGACACATTGCTACAGGAACAGGCAGTGTCAATTGCCTCGAAAGAAGACGACGGCTTCAGAATTGTGAGCCCGGAGGACCTCGGTCTACGAGCCAGGTTTCCATCAGGAGCAACCTGCTCTCAGGTGCTTACCCAACCGCTAAGCTCTCAGGCGACCCTGTCCATGGAGGTACTGTCCTCCTTACACTCGCTGCTGAAATCACTAGACGAAAGGCTTCCACCTGTACCGTCGACACCCCCCGCCGACGAGCCCGGCCCTTCACACCGCCCGACCAAATCGATCGGGGTTCCAACTACTCCAGTAGTCCAGGAGGAAGGTGAGCTTTCGGACTCCCTATCTGACCACGGGTCAGCGTCGGATATATCCCTCTCACCATCTAGGGATCCATCCTGGGTGTCGGATGTGGAAATGGAAACACCAAAGAGTCCCACTCACCCGTCACCTCCAGACGATATAGGTGCCTTTCATTCTATGATGGAAAAAGCGTGCAAGGAGTTTGGCCTGGTCCAACAGGAGGAGAAAAAGGACTGTTTTCTTTTTGACCATATGGGCAAGAGTAGACGCTCGATATTCTCAATACCCATTTTAGACCATGTCTGGAAAGAAGGTGTTCAAACAATGCGTCACCCTTTTTCTGAACCGGCTGTCAAAGGTCGCATTGAAAAGAAATTTAAAGTGCCAGACTCTACACCGAAGTGTCTTTCGGCTCAACCTACGCCGGACTCGGTGGTGTCGTCGGCGGCGACGAGAAAAGCAAAGGCCCAACATAAATGCTCTACACCTCCAGATAACGAGGCGAGGTGCCAAGATGTGTTTGGTAAGAAGGTTCTTTCTGTGGGGGCCTCAACGGTGAAAGCAGCTAATTCCCTGGCGATTGTGGCCAGATATGACCGGGAGATGTGGCACAGGCTGGCACCTATCCTGGACCACCTCCCGGAAGAACATAGGACGACGGCTATGTCCTTGGTTCGAGATGGCGAAGAAGCATCGAACCATGCTATTAACATAGCGGTGGACCTGGCAGATTCGGGTTTTAAACAAATAAATAACGGAGTTGTTCTGAGGCGCCAGGCTTGGCTTAAGTGCACCAACTTCAGACCCGAAGTTCAGTATAAAGTTTTGGACATGCCCTTCGAGGGTGATCTTCTTTTCGGGGAAAAGGTGGACGAGGCCTTGAAGGGCATGAAGGAGGACTCCGATACAGCACGCTCGTTGGGTTCTCTCCAGAGTGGTAAGCCCTTTCGTTCTTTTCGTCCCTTTAGAGGAGCATCTGGAAACTCAAGGTTTTCAGCACCCAGGGATAGATCTTTTGGTAGATCAGCGTATCCTTCCCAAGGATATAGACGCGCCTCTCAGACCTCAAACTGGCGCAGAAACTTCCAGTCTTCCAAGAGACGTCCAACTTATTCGTCGTCGACGAGCAAACAAAGACCAGCAATGACGGGAAGCGTACAGTTCTGGGAGGAAGAGTGTCAAGCTGCATCGAGGAATGGGAGACCATCACAACAGATCAGTGGGTTTTGGACACTGTGAGGTACGGACATTCCCTACTATTCAAATGCAAACCTCCAAAATGTACACCAATACACCTATCCCAGCCACATCTAAACATCTTGCGGCAAGAAGTAACACTCATGTTACAGAAAGGCGCCATCGAATTAGTCCCTGCATCGCAGAAAGACCTAGGGGTATACTCACGGTGTTTTGTGGTAAAGAAGCCAAACGGAAAATGGCGCCCTATTCTCGACCTGCGAGACCTCAACAAGACCCTACAGAGTCAAAAATTCAAAATGCTTACACTGCAGGAGGTGATCAGATCCGTCCAAAGGGACGAATTTTTGGCGTCACTAGATCTACAGGACGCGTACTTCCACATTCCGGTGTGTCAAAAGCACAGGAGGTTTCTGAGGTTCATGGTAGGTCAGACACACTACCAATTTGCAGTGCTCCCATTTGGTCTAAAGTCCTCCCCAAGAACGTTTACAAAATGTTTGGCACCGGTGGCAGCCTGTCTGCGAAAGGGAGGGCATCATGTATACCCGTACCTCGACGACTGGCTGGTGAGGGGATCCTCCCCAGCGTCGACCAACGACAGCGTCCAAGCCACCTTACAACTTCTGCAACGACTGGGGTTCGCAGTGAACTTTGAAAAGTCTTCTCTAAAGCCCTCAAGGAGCTTGAAATTCTTAGGAGCTCAGTTCGAAACCCACTCGGGAATTGTAAAACCGTCCCTAGACAGAATATTGAAGATCGAACAACTGACGAGTCAACTTCGCCTACAGAGCACAATTTCCGTGAGAAAATATGTGGCAATCCTGGGTTCCATGGCTTCGTGCATCCACCTAGTAGCAAACTGCTGATTGTTCATGAGGCCTCTACAGGAGTTCCTGTCGGACAGATGGAAGCAGGCCACGGGCCGGTGGTCAGACAGGATAACCGTCGACGACGAGGGGGTCATCAGATCCCTCCAATGGTGGAAAATCTTTCACAACCTGGACAGAGGGGTTCCTCTACAAGAGCCGGAATTTCAGAACACCATCATCACGGACGCCTCCCTGACGGGCTGGGGAGCACACATGAACGATCATCAAACCCAAGGCAGATGGTCGCCGACCGAATCGCACCTACACATCAATGTGCTGGAACTGAGGGCAGTGAGATGGGCCTTGAAATCATTCCTTCCACATATCGAAGGATCAAAAGTAAGAGTGCTGACAGACAACACGACAGCCATGTTCTACTTGGTAAAGCAAGGCGGCACCAGATCCAGGACCCTCTCGGCGGAAGCTCAAAAGATCTGGCACTGGGCGTTGAAACACAACATATCCTTAGTGGCTTACCATCTCCCGGGGGTGAAGAATGTGCAAGCGGATTCCCTGAGCAGGACAATGGCTCAATTACACGAGTGGGAGCTGGACACCGATCAGCTACAAATGATCTTCGAAAGGTGGGGGACCCCCTCAATCGACCTCTTCGCAACGAAAGAGAACAGGAAATGCGAACAGTTCGCAAGCAGATGGCCTCAAAAGGGATCCCTGGGGGAAGCGTTCTCATTTCCTTGGACGGACAAATTCCTGTACGCTTTCCCTCCGTTCCCCCTTATACGAAGGATAATCCAGGGGATTCGCAGGTACAAATGCCGAGTCATTCTAGTGGCACCGTATTGGCCGAGACAACCATGGTTTTCCGACCTCCTACAGTTGTCGTTGGAACAGCCTATAACTCTCCAGAAGGTGCCGAACCTGCTGTCCAGGGACAAGGGAACGGTGTGGCACCACAATCCGGACAGCCTCAACCGAACAGCATGGCTCCTGACTTTTCAGAGTTTGGCAGCTTGAAAGTCTCTTCGGATTGCCGGACAATTCTGCAGGCGGCTAGGGCCCCTTCGACTAACAAATCATACATATGCAAATGGCAAAGGTTCTGTACATGGTGTCAAACACAGCAAGAAATTCAGCCTTTGGAAGTAACCCCTGAACAAATTCTTCCGTATCTTCTTCACCTAGCTGAGAGTGGTCTGTCATCGTCGTCCATCAAAGTGCACTTGGCGGCCATTTCAAGGTTTACGTGGAGGAGACAGTCTTCACCATTATTCAGTGACAGACTGGTGAAACATTTCATGAGGGGTCTCTTTAGAACTTTCCCCCCTACAAAACGGTTCCCACCGTCGTGGAGCTTAAATGTAGTGTTGGCTGCCTTAATGAAGCCTCCGTTTGAGCCAATGTCCTCTTCATCCATGCAATTCCTATCTTGGAAACTGGCTTTCTTAATTGCTATTACATCGGCTAGAAGAATGTCGGAATTACAGGCATTGGTCATAGATCCTCCATATATGAGATTCTTTAAGGACAAAGTAATTCTATCAACTAACCCTACTTTCATCCCGAAAGTACCGACAGTCTATCACACGCACTCGACCATGGTCCTTCCTACTTTCTTTGCGTCCCCGTCGTCGACGGCGGAAAAAGCCCTTCATACTCTGGATGTCAAAAGGGTGTTAAAATTTTACCTGCAAAGGACGCAAGATATCAGAACTACCAGACAGTTGTTCATTGCCTACGGTCCGTCGAAGAGAGGAAGGCCATTCTCCAAGCAAGGCCTGGCTCGTTGGGTCTCTTCGGCGATTGCTTTTAGTCACTACAAGGACACCCTAGAGCCCATTCCACGAGATCGACAGCCTCCTCCGTGGCTCTATGGGCAGGAATTCCTCTGACGGACATCTGCCAGGCGGCGGCATGGTCAGTTCCACACACGTTTACACGCCATTACTGCCTGGAAAGGCAGCATGCGGATGAGGTACAGATGGGAAGGGCAGTGCTGCGCCATCTGTTTCAATGAGGTAAGCCAAATACGGTGAAGCTGTTGTCTCTTACCTTGCCTATGTTTGTTCCCCTGATCTTAAGTATGTATTATGAATATGTTTACATCTAAAAATATGTTGCTGCTCACACACATATACATGTTTGGACTGAGAGTGTTTTATCTTGTAAAAGTAAGTTACATTGCATTCTCACCTCCGTCTTCTATGATACTGCTATACAATCTATTCTAAGCATGTGAATCCATGAAAGATCCAATGCTGGAGAAGGGAGTAGTTTCTTACCTGTAACTCCATTTCTCCAGCGTTGGTATCTTTCATGGATTCGCATGCGCCCTCCAGCCTCCCCGGATTGCAATGTGTAAGATATGTGCATAAGCAGGTTCCCCTTTTTCTACTTTGGAGGGGCTGAAATCTGACGGGACCCGCGGGGGCGGGGCCTTTTATACCATTACGTCCAAGGGGGTTGCGTGGACGGCCCCGGAGAGGACGTAGACGTGGATAGGACACACAAGTGTCGGAAGTTTTTTCCTATAGGAAACGACTATATATGTGTACCGAGGGTTCCCAGTCTGACGACGGGGAATATTCTAAGCATGTGAATCCATGAAAGATACCAACGCTGGAGAAATGGAGTTACAGGTAAGAAACTACTCCCTTCTCCAGCATTGGTCTGGCATTGATTCACATGCAAACCCTCCTGCCTTCCCCTCTGTGGCACTTCTTGGTTCATACTGCCACTTTATGTGCTCACCAAATCTGAAGATGATGACGAGGGGTGGAGTTTAGGGAGAGGACTGTTATTGGATGGGGGCAGTTTGACCCAGAGGACAGCGATTGGTGTAGAGGAGGAATACAGTTTTAAAGTGAAAGTGACACTTTTTTTCTATTACTGGGGATTCACTACCTGATGACGGGGAATGTTCATGAGCATATGAATCCATGCCAGTCCCATGCTGGAGAACAGTAGTTCCAGGTAAGTAACTTAAACCATCTCTTCGATGTTCATCCTCATATGACTGCTAGGGGACAGCCTGTCACTGGATGGGGCTATTTGGCTTCACAGAGGATTATTAATTTTGTAAGACTTTGAAGACCGTTCTAACACACCGTTTTAAAAGATTTAATCTATTTATGGCAAGCTAACTGGCTGCGGAAGTGGGACAAACGTTTACTTTGCTGGTTCGTGCAACTGCTCAGAGAAACCGTATACCTGTCTCAGCAAAAATGGAGAGATTTGCCTAGTACATTGCAATGGAAAGTAGGTATTCCCAGACGTTAATAGCTTTGGTTTTAGTATAGGTGTGAAATAACAATGTGGCGCTAGCGTTTAGGAATAATGGGCAATTCTGGCTTTTTTGGAAATGTGTACTTTTCATATTTTTAAGTGTACTTATTTGGCTAACAATCATCAACTCTTGGACTTGCCTTTCTTCCCCATTCTACCCATAATCTGGGTTCCCGGCGTGCCCATGTCCAAGCGTGTTAGCCGCAGAATGGGGCTTCAAGGATCCCCCTTAAGCACAAATGTATATTTCTTGTATCTATAAAGGTTCCATACATATATTTGGAGGGTCTCCCATTGTTTTCACGAGGTAAATTATTTTGTAATTTTTATGGAAATAACTTCTAATTGATAAATGTGTTGTGGGTTAAGAGGAACAAGGGGGAGGGGAGGGGTTTGAGGTGGGTGTGTAGTGGTGATGTGGAAGGGAGGTTTGTGTGGGGAGCCCTCCCATATAGAAATTCAAAGTGATTTCCACAAAGTAATGTATTTCATTGAAATGACATGGAACCCGATTTGAGGTAGTGTAGCCCTCTAAAGATATACAATATGTAATGCAATGTGGAACATGACATTTAAAAACAGTTATTTTACAGCAAAAGTAAAACATTAGAAACATGTTTAGTACATATATTGTCCCCATCTGTGTTTGCTGAGCATGTTCTCATATTTGTAAACTTTGTCTTATAATTACCAAATGGAATGCCACTCAATGATTTGACCTTGGAATGATGACCTTGGAACTGCAATTTCTGCAGGCGAGTGAACACTCGGAGCTATATGAAAGGCCATACGTGTTGAGTCATGATATTCAGCTGCCAAGGCTTTCTTGTTCTACAGCATGGGGTCTGACATGGATTCACATGCTCATGAATATTCCCCATCAGGCTGGGAATCCTCGGTAAAGAAAAAATCAGTTTCACTCCTGAACGGTCTTTCTCCTAACAACCAATCACTGGTCTCTGGGGTCATACTGCCCTCAGCCAAAGACTGCCCTCTACCCAAGCCCCTCCTCTAGCAGCCATCTTCAGATTTCTACCGCATGTTCAAGTGTTGGGAGTCCTCGTGCTATAGCTCTCGAGCTTTTACTGCATTTAGCGATTTTCCTAAGAGTTTTACTTTATTATTTCGGTCAATTTAGCCTCAAGCTCCATCGATCCATCTTCCGATTAACGGGGACCCATTTTCGGATTCTTTTCAAGGCCTACCCCGCGTAGAGATGGCAGAGAAGAAGGAAGAGTCATCGCATCTGTTCAGGATTTGTCCATGATGCGGCCTACGGAACATCTACTTGGACGATGGGCACTATACTGCCCGCATTCAGACCAAACGCACGTGGAGGATGACTGTGCATTTTGCCAGGAGATGGTGCCCCGCACCATGAAGGACCGGCACAGGTGCCTCAATGAGTGGCTCCAGGCTAAATCCCCCTGCTACAGCTGAGTCCCGGCAGCATACCTCCCCCAGCCACAAGAAGAAATCTGAGCGGTCTTCTAACACCTCTGAGGGTGGCTCGGCGATGGGGCCCAAATGAAGGCCAAGCACCGTGAGTCCACGGACACGGGGAGCGTTGTTGCGACGGGCTCCCCGGCGGCCAGGGCGAGCACAGCGTCTTTGGTTCCTTCGACCACGAGCCAACACTCTCTTTTTCGGCGAAAAAGAGGAAGTCGGACCACCCGGGTAAGCTTCTGGAGAAGCTCTGTACGGACCAGTCGGAGATGGCCAAGGGAGGGGGGTTGCTGACCACCCCCCCCCCCTCTCCCACCCCAGATGAAGGCCCCTAGCTCGACCAAGGTCGTGCAGGTCCAGATTTACCCGGCGAAGCCTTCCATTGAAGGCGTGGTGGCGTCCCTAGCGAAGGCTGCGGTTTCGCAGGGTACGGTCCCCAAGGCGAGAGTTTCCCTGCCTGCCAGGAGGGAATCATTGTTTCAGCCCATAGAGAAGACACCGGAGAAGGCGATGCCCATCATCTCCCCGAAACAGTCTCCCCTGCTCGAAAAGAGGGGGATGAGGAGGCACGGTAGTCCTGCAGGGCACAGACATCTCCTCTGAGAAGCTTTCTACTCTCCAGACCATTTTGGAGAAGAAATTTGTCGAGGCCAAGGCCTACGGAGGTACCCCGACGAGGGAGACGTCAAGAGTGGCGACGAGACCGACTAGGGGGAGCTAGCCATGGAAGAGTGGGAAAACCCTACACTGCTACTTCAGCCACCTCAACCCCCAGTGGACATTTCAGTGGACATCCTTCAGGCACTCCACACCTTGTGTTCGGAGATTAGGACGAGGATGCCCCTTCCTCCGTCGAAGGTCCCGCAGCACCGGGGCCATCAAGTGCCCCCCTACCAAGAAGAGGAGAGTTCACCCTCCACCTCCTTTTCACCTGTGCACACTCCCCCCCCCCCCCCCCCCCCCGCAATCCACTGAGGGAGGACACAGCGACGTCAGGAACGGGCACAGACGAGGACGGTGGGTTAGGAGACCTCCCGTCTCCGCTTCCCAGAGTCTCACCTGCCAGCGAGATCGGCTCGTTCCATGCCATGATCTCTAGGGCCTCGGACCTGTTTCAGCTGACCCCCGAGGAAAAGAGCGGCGCCTCCCTGGAAGGATGGGGGCGCGCACACCGGAAGTCTCCACGCAAGAGGCCTGTGGTTACCGGAGGAGAAGTCATTGCATATCAACGTACTGGAGCTACGGACAGTGCTTTGGACCCTCTGGGTCTTTCCTTCTGTCCCTCAAGGGCAAGGTGATGCAGGTCTTCATGGACAACACCACCATGATGTTCTACATCCGGAAGCAGGGGGGCACCAGATCCCCAGCGCTCTCCAGAGAGGCGCACGACCTATGGCACTGGGCCGTTGCACAGGGTGGATGTTCCTCATCCTGTTGCGTCTGGCAGGAGTGAAGAACACCATTGCTGACTCCCTCTTGCCACGAGTGGGAGCTTCGGCAGAACCAAGTGGATCTTCTATTCTGTCAATGGGGCAATTCCCAGATCGATCTGTTTACAACGGCGACGAACACCAAGTGCCGGAGGTTCGCCAGCAGGTTTCCCCAGCCGGGGAGTAGGGGGATGCATTCTCATTCCCCTGGGATGGCCTGTTTCTGTAGGAGTTCCTGCCGTTGCTTCTTCGAATAGTCAATCAACTCAGACGGTCCAGGTGCAGGATTATCCTTGTCGCACTGACGTGGCCGAGACAGATATGGTACCCAGACCTTCTGGACTTGTCGGCGTCCCCTCCAGTCAAGCTTCCGGCGGCCGCAGATCTTCTCGCCAGAGAAGGAGGAGCGATCCTGCACCAAGGCCCAGCGTCGCTGAACTTGCAGGCCTGGCTCCTGCAGCGCTAGAGTTTGGAGGATACAATATCCCGGCAGACTGCAAGGAGGTGCTTGCCAAGGCCAGGGCTTCGTCTACACTGAAATGCTATGGACATAAGAGGAAGAGGTTCGCCGTCAGGTGCCGTGCACAGTAGATCGACCCTCTACGGATTACAGCTTCGCAGGTGATGCCGTATTTTCGATTGCTGGCCAAAGCAGGCTGGCTCATGCCTCCATCCTAGTTCATCTGGCGGCTAGCTCCCGCTACACCAGAACTCAGACGGTCGTCGTTATGGTCACACCGCCTGGTCAAGGAGTTCATCAAAGGACTTTTCAGTTTGTTCTCGCCGGTGAAGGCTCCGGCCCTGGCGTGGGAGCTCAATGTGGTGCTGACTAGGCTCCTGGGTCCTGCGTTGGAGCCTATGCATTCTGCGTCACTGAAATTTTGTTGTGGAAAACAGTTTCTTGTGGCCGTCACCTCTGCACAACAAGTGGGAGAGATGCAGGCCCTCTCTTGTAAACCACCTTCCTTGGCATTCCACGAGACGAGGGTGGTGCTACGGACGTACCCCTCCTTCATGCCCAAGGTGCCGTCGGACTTCTAAACGAGCCCTTAGTGTTACCTGTGTTCTTCCCGACGCCTTTGTCGCCAGCTGAGAGCACTTTGCACTCGCTGGATGTGGCTAGAGCGCTGAAGGTCTACGTGAACCGCGCAGAGTTTTCGGAAGACATCACAACTGTTCGTGAACTTTGGCACTGTGAACCATGGGAAGGCCCTCTCCATGGCTTCCATTTCCAGTTGTCTCTCCGGCTCATCATCCATTGTCACCGGTTGGCAAACCGACCGCTGTCGGCCGGCCGTGAGCCAACTCCGCCAAAGCTATCACTGCGACGGCGGCGTTTGTCTGGTGTGCCCCTGCTGGACATCTGCAGGGCTGCTATGTGGAAGTCGACGCACACCTTCACGAGATTATACTGTGTCGACTGGGATTCCAGGGTTTCCAGGGAAGAGTCGGCCAAACCGTGCTACGCAACCTGTTAGCTTGAGGTGAGACTGTTTGGGGGGTAACAATTGTTTGCTTCTGTTGAACCTTGCCACCTAACGTGGTTGTGTAATGCTGTACTGCTATATATTAATTATTCATGAGCATGTGAGTCCATGCCAGACCCCATGCTGGAGAAGGTTGAAGTTAGTTACAGGTAACTATTGTTACAGCATGGGTCTGGCATGGATTCACATGCAAACTCTCCCTCTGTCCCCTCTGCAGCTCTTCTTTGTCATACTGCCACTTTACATGCTTACCAAAACTGAAGATGGCTGCCAGAGGAGGGGCTTAGGGAGAGGACTGTCATTTGAAGGGGGCAGTATAACCAAAAGGACCGTGATTGGTTTAGAGGAGAGGAACAGTTTTTGAGTGAAAGGGAACTGTTTTGTTTTACAGATGATTCCCAGCCTGACTGGGAATATTCATGACCATGTGAATCCATGCCAGACCCATGCTGGAGAACAATAATTACAGGTAAGTAACTTAAACCTTACTCGGCTGCCACCTATACACCAACGCCTGCCACCACTTAATCCACCAATGGTTGCACTGGCTTCAGCGGCTCAGACGATCAGCATCTCAAGCAGCATCTGAGGAAAGGTTCAAGTCACAGCAGATGTCTGGCATATTGAAGGGCTTAATTAGGGAGGTGGTGCCAGGTTCAATCCCGAGTTCCGCAACATGATCTTCAGGGATTAGCTCCTATGCCGCTGCCTCCTTCTCCTCCTCCCCCTCCGACAGTTCTGGATGTGACTGCACCAACGCGGTTTACTCCTGTGGCACCCGTTCAACCACTGGACACACTGCACAATGTGGTGCAGAACGTGTGGCACAGGGAGTACATTGCCCCAGTAGGGAGACAGACTAGGAGGATGAAAAAGACACTTCATATTCAGCTAAAACATTTCATTACCTCTTGGGAGTTTTTGGAGTACCTGCGCTGCATCAAGAGCAACGGGAAGCAGGGGGTCTTGTCTGGGATCCTATGACTCGGGCAAACCAGCTTCTCAAGGATTCCCTTGCCAAAAGTATGTGTTGGCGCTGGCAAAAATGGTTTGGATTAAGCCTCACTCTACATTAGCTACCAACACGCACCATAATGCTAGATTCAGACAGGGGGCAATGCTGTCTTATTAGCATATCACCCTCAACCACATTCTTCTGTGGTAGCTGTGTGTTGGCTTTATTTGAAATTATCAGCAGGGTCTGCTTCCTCAACGCCTTCAGCCTGCTTAGCAAAGGAGGACACGGTTTTAGAATATTATGATAAAAAAAGTCTACATGAATGCAGATTTGCACTGGTAGGCTAAAGCAGATGCTTTTAGTGGCAGCTAAATAGAAATTATGGTGAGAAATAGCTGACTTTTTGCCACATCTACCTGTGGAGAGGCAAGCGATCTTTACAGAAGGCCTTGCGGAATCAAAGATTATTGCCCAAGATATTCTCACGTGTCGATGGGGCCAGCAGAGCCATGTGCGTTGCTACAGACATGAGGACATCGGCATGGATGTATGCTACTACATTCAACGCGAAGTGCAGTGCAGGAGAGTATTGGAGATCTCCCCTTTGAGGGCAAAGACTTTTTTCATTCCTAGTCTGATGAAGCGCTTACAAAAAATACGAGTACACAAAGCGCTAAGTCTTTGGCGATTTTGTGCAAACGGTCTGCTAAGCGGTTTTCAAGCTCCCAACAAAGATCTCACCAGAGGCCCCGCCCTGCTCTTTCGGTGGCTTCACAGGGTTTTGGGACAGAAGAGCCAGGCAGCTTGACCGTTCACCGTGTACACATCAAAGAAAGTGGCAGATTACTGCAACCAAGGGGTACTTTTCATCCCCCTCCTTTTCCCAATCCTGAGACCCTAAAAGACAAGATGACCAGTGTCCGGGTCCATGAAACGCCTGTGGTGGGCATGTTTGCCCAGCACGTGTTGACTTGACGTGTTAGCTTGACATCGCCTGTTTCAAGACTGATAAATCATTGCTGTTATTTGACTTCCCCCCCCCTTGCAAGCCTGCCTCCTGTGTCACCTCCCCTCCTTCAAATTGGGTGACCAGCTCTCCTCACAAAGATACACAAGCTGGTTCTGGTTCAGGCAGTGAGAAAAGTCCCGCAGAAGGAGGGCCTGGGCTACTACTCCAGAATATTTACTGTTCACAAGAAGAGCCCAGCAGGTCTGAGAGTAGTCCTAGACCCGTCATACCTAAACCATTTCCTACCTGTAGAAAGTCACAATGGTGACTCCAGCTGACATAGGCGAGGCACTGTGCTCGGGAGATTGGATGTGCTGCCTGGACCGGAAGGACGCCTATCTGCATGTCCCTATTTTGCAGCCGCACATGTTTTACGGCAATGGGTCATCCCTTCCAATACAAAGTACATCCGTTTGAACGTGGTTCCTTGGGTGTTAACATGGCAAATGAATGCCATATCTGCTGTTCCCGTGATGGAGGGTCGCCACATATACACCTGACTCAATGACTGGCTCATCTCGGCCATGTCTCCACATGATTCAACACTTTCATGATGTTTTTTCCATCATCCTAAGCAAGTTGAAGCTATTTCCCTCCAAGAACTTCTGTTTCTAGGGATAAAATGGGACACAATATCAAACATTATTTTCCCTACCCAGGACAAATTCAGGGATATTGTGTCAACAGCATACCACTTTCTTATAAAACCAACATCAGCATGGTGGTTGCAGCCTATTCTGGGTCTGCCGGCTTCAGATGTTGTAATGGTCCCGCTAGCCAGGCTTAAAATGAGGGCACTTGAGATGCATTTAGCTATTTTGTGGGACCAGGAAAAGAGAAATCAATTAGACAAGATCCCACTCCCTTAGTTTCTGCACCATGATACGCTATGGTGCAAGCATGAGGGCAATGTCATGAGGGGGGTCCCGTTCCATCAGCCTGCACATTCAGTAATTATTACGACCAATTGATCTATGGATGGCTGGGGTGCGACCTTGGAAGTAATCACCATTCATGGGAAATGGAACCTCCAAGAGCAAAAGTCCCACAAACTATCTGGGGATTATGGTGATTGCGCAAGCTGAGGGCTTTTCAGCATGCCATGTGCAACAAAACATTCCTGGTCATGACAAAGGGTTCTGCTGCGATGTACTACATCAACAAGCAGGGAGATACAAGGTCTCGTCTGCTTTGCAGGTTAGCTGTAGATTGTGGAATTGAGGGGTGAGCCAGGGAATTCACCTCCAGGCAGTACTCCTTCCAGGGGTAAGAGAACACAGGAGGAGACCGGCTCAGCAGGCTGTCTTACACTTCTACGAATGTGAGCTAAACCAAGTTTTGCTCAGCAGAATATTCAGATGTTGGGGGCACTCACATGTAGACCTGTTTGCCACAGTGGAAAACACCAAATGCCTCAGTTATGCTTAATGGACTGGGCAGGGGACTGGATCCGTGGGAGACACTTTCCACATCTCATGGTAGGGGAAGTCGCGTTGTGTTTCCCCCAAACTCTGTTCCAGAAAGTCCTCTGTAAGCTCTGGGACTCAGAACATTGTGCAATGATGCTGGTAGTTTCACATGGGCCAATTGTAGTGTGGTACTCGAATCGGCTTCAGTTGGCAGGCAAAGAGCCTATTCCTTTATAGACGGGGCAGCTTCCCCTATTAACACAGCAAGCAGGTGCAGTGATGCATCTGGCTCCAGACAAACTAGCCCTTGGGGCCTGCTTCCTGAAGAGCTCACCTTAGGTCATCTAGCTCTCCGACAGCAGAATTTGCAGATAATTCAGCAGGCCAGGAATGGGTCTACTAGAGCCCAGTACAAGAGCAAATGGTCTAGATTTTGTTTCTGGTCTAAGGACAACATTAACCCTCTACGGTGCTCTTTAGACAATGTATTGTCCTCTTTCTCTCACCTGGCTTACTCTGGTGTACATGTAGGTTCTATCTGGCAGCCATAGGAGGGTACAGAAACTCTGAGCATTAGTACTCAGTTAATCCAATTGTTGAGACATCTGCAGGAGCTTAAAAGAATGTCTCCCCATGTATCCCTTCCAGATCCAGTATGGGACTTGAATATAGTTCTTGCTTCAATGGCCCATAAACACTTTGAGCCTATGGCATCCGTTAACATAAAGTTTGTCACGTGGAAAACCACTATTCTAGTTGTCTTGACGTTTGCCGCTGGCGGGCACTGTCAACGAATGACCCATAGTCTTTTGTTAAGAGAAGGTGGTGCTTGGGACTCATTCAAGTTTTCTTCCTAAGGTGGTTTCAGCATTCAATCTAAACCAGGCGATGTTCTCCAACAATTTTTCCGAATCCCAACTCAGACGCGGACAATGTGTTGCAGTGCTTAGATATACCTAGAGCATTATAGTTCTAAAGTGTTTGGTCCTGTTCAAGTAGGAGTTCAGAGTGTACAGGCTTCAGGGTAAAGAACCGCCTACAGGAATTCATGCGCACATGGTCCGGGCTAAAGCCATTGCTGTGGCGTTTAAGCGACATATACCATGGCAGGTGATACTTGGGTATCTCCTTCAGCATTCGGCAAACACTACTGCCTAGACACTATCACGAGGTCAGATACAGCATTCGGACAGGCAGTGCTTAAAAATCTGTTCTCCAATTGTTTATAAAAAGTGCTCGTCCTCCTTTATAAAAGGGTGCATTGGAATCCCCCATACATTTTGGAGGAAAGGGGACAGGACATAGGTGTAATAAAATGTTACTTGCCATAGTGACGGTAGTACTCCTAGGCCATAGTCGCCTTTCCTCCATACGACCTACCACCCCCCTCCCCCTACATAACAGCTATTGAAAGAATACTTCTAGGGTCTGATGCCACAAAGGGAACTGAGGTGAGACACTCGTGGGAGGGGCTAGCGGGGCATGGTTGCATCTGCACAGGCACAGAATTCAAAGGGCAAGCATTTTTTAGAGGCAAAAATGGTGCCGGGACGCCCATACAGTATGGAGGAAAGGGGACTATGGACTAAGAGTACTACTGTCCATACGATGAGTAACCTTTTATTTTGCCATCAACTTCGACTTCAGGAGGAGGGCAAAAGGTCATGGGATCAGCTAAAAGTATTTAAGAATAGCACAAGCCCATGCGAGAGGAAGACAAATTTAACACTTGAAAAAGCCATCAGTTGGGTTTTGAATGTATTCATTTTTGTATGTTGAAACAAATGATTTTGTTTTAAAGATGCAGCCTTATATGGTATAGTAATCAAATGTAATGTTTCACCACGAATGTCCAGTTACCACCATCATACACTAAGTGCAGTCTCAAGTGCCCCCATACTGCCTCTTAATGTCTTCTTTCTGTTTTGTAAAATGCTCTATTACCAAAAGTGGCCTCTTGGCATTATTGCCGTCAACACCTATGGGTGCAGTGAGTGAAAAGGGTCTACGTATCCTAATAAAATGCAAATAGATGCTTTTTCAGCTTCCTTTTAAATATTACGGACTGGGCTTATTCTACCATATGCCTTAGTAATGTCTTCAAGTGCTTTAACACGCAGTTAGATTACATTTAGGAGCACTCTCAAAACTCCATATTGATGTTTGTTTTTGCATACTTTCATGTCTGTGACCTGCTTAACATGCTTTATAATTCATCATTTGGCACTGCTGTATTTTCACTCACATTTTCTTTGGTCATATTAGGTGTGGTGCTAACATAAATATTGCCTACTATATTTACAGTCCTGGAACACTATCTATGCCCAGCATGTCTCCTGTCCGTGTAAATGCCTCAGTATTTAAAGGTATAATCTCATGTTGGAATACCACCAATTTTTCTGCACACGCAAGAGATGAAGGTAACACTAGTAAAATCTCACCTGATATTATTTATAATGTTTACCTATATGGAAGGGAATCTCACTGCATCCTTTCAATACAGATAAAACACTTTTTCTTTTTGGATATTGTGAAGGGTGCCAAAAAATGGGCATCTGATTCCCAACTTCACCAGGTAATGCCTAGAACGGTCCAATTTCATCCATTTGTTTATTTAAAGTAATGTACAGTAATGGTTTGATATGGATAAACGATTTCTATCCTCAAAATGAGGATGCAAATGGTTAAACACCTACTTTCTCATTGATTGTGCCCTCTTACGGATTACTAATCTTTTATATACTCGTATCCTGCTTGCAGGTAGGGACATTTCCCGACACCATGCATCGTTGAGTCGAGGTCTCTCTGCAGCTTCCATCCCTGTGCTTGGATGTGATGTTGATGCTGGTATTAAGAGGACGCACAATGGCCATTTCCTCAGTAGTGTTTTTCTGCATGCACAACATGCTTCCAATGGTTCGACTGCCTGAGCGATTCCTTTTTTTTTTAATTTTTTTTTTTTTCTTTTTTTTTTTCTTTCCCATCTGCTTATTTACATTTTTCAAGTAAGTCAACTCTTAAATCTGGGTTTAAGAGATGTGCAGACTGTGATTCGAAGAAGTCAATCACAGATCTGCACAGGGATATGCCTCTGCTACCTTGTAGTAGATCACAAGATCGATAATTGCGGGCCTTACCAATCTATGACCAGCAAGGCCTTGATGGAGAGGAAGACCAAACTCGCCGTAAGTCTTGTCGGCGTCTAAATCCCCTTCTCCCACTCCCTCAAAGAGGAGATAGTCTGATGACAAAGGTATGAGGAACACTTCTCAGAGACAGAATACTCACGCGAAGCGCTCGCAGGTCTGGCTGCGATTCACGGCATTCCTCATCACAGCATACATAGAAGAAGAGGTGCTGTCACTCGTCATCTTCATCGGACTCCTAACCCAACAGGAAGAAGGTAAGCTTTCCAAGTAAATCTGCCTATAAAGCAGATTGGGAGGAATTCCATCTGAAAATTATGGCAATGTTCTCGAAGGGGGACTTGCTCTGTCCTTCCAGTGAACCAAAGAAAGCTTCAGACCCTGTTGTGCCCCGGACGCAGACTGTGTGTTTAAGGCCAGTTCTCGTGCTGCTAAGAGCGCGGGTAGTGCGTCGGAGAAGCATCCTCAAGTGGCGTTGACTGTGTCGTTAACACAGAAAGTCGAAGCCACTGCTCTGTCTTCCACTCCGTCAAAGACATCGTCTTTCTCTTGGCCATCGATCGCTTTTAAGCCTTTGTCAAAAAAAGACTAAGTATATGGGATCCATTTATGAAGGGGAGGAAGATGACGATACCGTCTTTGGTATAAGGTATGGCACCCCTAATATACCGGAGGAGCTCTTCTCCGAGGACTCGGATTTGGTTGAATGTTTAAAAGATGGCAATGGTCTTGACTCCTCACCAAATGTAGTTTGCTACTCCTGATTCCGCTTGCCATGCTAGTAGTTCCTACAGGTCTGTCGTGAGTAATGGGACCGATTACTTGGGCTAGCGTCATCCTGCCAAGGACATTGAGCAGGATGATTTGACAGACATCCTTGACAAAGGAACTCCCAAGGAGTCTGCTTTGCCATTCCATTCAGCCTTAAGGAACAAAATCCTGGAGAACTAGCAGAAACCAGGCACTACACCAGCAGTCTGTAGGAGCTGGTCAGAAAATATAGACCACTTTCTGTTCATCCAATGTTCTTGTCTAAACCTCGTACTCCAGAGAGTTTAGCATTTCAAGCGACTACTTCCACTTTGAAGGAAGCTGCCTACTCTGCAATCCCTCTTGACAGGGATGACAAAATTGATGTTCTGGTTAAGAGGTTTCCCAACTGGTAGTATGGCTTTGAAGGCCTTTAAAGGATAGTTCCGGGACTTTTTTTTTATTGTCCCTACGGTTCGGCCATGTGTTTTTAAGCATAAATCGGTAGATCTTAGAAAACTTTCCTATGGACCTTACCCGACTTTTCGTCCATTAACGCACTCGAAATCAGCTGCCATTTTGTGATAATCCTATCACTTTCCGCATCGCCCTGGCTGACCTGCTTTTGCGGCACTAAATCAAACCCCCCGAGCCTGACATCAGCAGACGCGTACCGCCCATTTCCCAACGCCAAAGCACGTTTCGTGTCAACAATCGCTGCGCCTCAGCTAATGGAGTGTCGCCATGGAAATTGCAGGACGCCTCTTTCCTCAATAAGTATAAGCACACCGTTTCACAACACACAGCAGCCGATTTTCGATTCCATTCCTCTCTCTGTGTTACTTTGAGTATTCTGTGACTCGTTTCTGTGCTCTGGTCAGCTACCTTCGCCGCTTCTAGGCCTTGTGAACACCTGTACCATCTCTGTAAATTATTTTACTTTCTTTACCACACAATGGCTACAATAATGCCGTATATGTACGAGCCCGAGTACACCGAGGAGGAACTACTGGAAAGGCAAGCACGCGAAAACGATGGGGATTCGGACGGCAGTTGGGAGGACCAGTCAACGGATGAAGAGCCTGGACCATGTCGCATGGACGGCGTCTCCACCTGGTGCACGTGCAATCGGTGCGAGCTAATGCCAACTGAGGAGGAGAACTGCTGCTGCCGTGAAAATTCCGGGTGCTTGGCCTACATTTCGGAAGGCGAGCCAAGTCCGCAATGCATCACCGAGCTGCCAGAGTTCGGGGAAGCCTGCCTCTCACGAACCGTGTTGAGGATGATGATGGTGCTTATGCACGAACTTCGCGGCACTGTTCGTCCGCGTAATCCGAGTAACGAGTAAGTATACTCTGGTTGTGATGTCAGTGATGCCACTACTATTTCATGGTCGTCTCCCACATATAAAATTACATCTACATATCATTCGAACGCATGTAAATTGGTTCCATTGCATCTTTCTTTTTCACCGGTGGTACAGGCTGGTGGCCTATCGTTGCTTCACTTGGTGGCTTCACGGGAGGCTCGGACACCGCGTTCGGAGAGTAATACCTGCCTGTGCGGTACTTGCCATTAGACAACATTTCCCCAGCGACAGTGGACAATACCGCGGATTTTCCCTGGATGTGCTGCAACCGGAACTTTACAATGTGTAATGTTTATTATTTATGTTCAATTGAAATTAATATCTAAAATAAAACCCAACATATTTTAACAATGGTTGTTTTGATTTGGTATTTATAAACTCACCCCCCTGCCTTCCATGTACTAGATCCTGCATCCTGCCTCTTACATGCAGTTAGATGGCCTCTCCTTGGTGAGGCCCTGCGGCAAACGAGTCTTGTCTGCACGACCACCGCCCCAATCCACCCCCCCGCCCTATCAAAGGCAGTTCGCACCGGGGTACTTGCGCTGGCAAGTGGAGCTGTCAGGGAGCGATAAAGGCCAAGAGGTGCCAAAGACCATGTACACTTCAAAGTGGTCTATAGAGCATGGGTTGTTGTTCCCATGTCTACCTCCAGACCCTGTCTCCTGCCAAGCATCCCCCCTCACGCTGGACGCCCCCCTGCAAACTGCATAATGCCACGACATATACACGTCATTCATTCACAAACACACCCCTGTTTCGAATTCTTTATAACCCACTTCATATTTCGAATGAGAACTTCTTTGCGCTTTGCTAGTCAACCCGTGAAGGTGCTGGTTATCTGCTCTTCGTCTCTGTGAACTTCCGTGACCACTTCGAGCAAACTCGTCAGTTTGCAACCTGTGAACTGCTCCCTGTTCTACGTCAAGAAACTACTCTGATCCTGCATCTAACTGTTTGTTCGTCAAGGTAAGTCCATGTACCATAATCATTTTGCGTCCAATTTTTTAATTTATATCTATTTGCTAGTAGTCATCAAATTGCATCCATGTTTTCTTTTCGTTCAAGACAGTACATGCAAGGAACTAGTCACATGTTCTGAGTTTAGTCAAATTATTTTTCTATTTTTTTTAAAGTTATTCAAATACTTATCCGCATGTGAATAACGTGTATAGTTCCAAGAACCAAACCGAACCTTGCATTGGACCTTTTATGTGTCATTTAATTTTTTAACACATTGGTATTCATTGAGAATTGTTGATCTTTACTTTTCAGAACTTTCCACAATGCCTGCCTGTTCCATTGGCGGTTGCCCTTCGAAGACCCATAATAAATCTGAAGGTACTATAATGCATGTTTTCCCTAAGACAATAGATCAGATAAGAGAATGGGTCCGATATTGCGGATATCCACCGTCTGAGCTTGAAAGTAGAGTCCTAGAAGTCTTTGCGGACAAGAGGGGTGATCGATACCGCATCTGCAGCAGGCACTTTAGCTCAGACATGTACTCCACATCATTGCTAATAAAGAAGAAAACACCGCGAGCGAGGCGAAAATTGCTCTCAACCGCTATTCCCACTCTATTCGTCCACATCCCCACCACTGGTGAGTCAAGTTTACGGATCTAGCTCTCGGCCTTGCGGTAGTGTGTAGCATTAGCTAACAATAATTTCCCCATTTATGTATCCACTCAATATGAAGGCGGAAGATTCTCCATCCGTGTCGTTATTGCAGTCATCAGCCACTTCAAGCACCTATCGGGTAATCTTACTTAGCTATTCTGCCACTGACTTGTTTTAGGCATGTAAATCAATACTTTTAATTTATCGTGTAATTATTTTACCTAATGGTACACCCTAGTACTCGTCCTCCAGTCTTTGTTTTCAATTATAATTATTGTTATCCAAAATAATGCAAGTACTGTCTTTCAGGGAGATGCTGAGGAGTCCAACGCATTGACGACAACCGTTGATGTCACTCAGATGCTCGAGGTACGTTTCCGGACAGTTCCATCGATGGAGATCATCAGATCTTGCATTCTTGTAGCGTGATTGTTACACACAATGTTTCTTTCGTTTTTAGCCATTGATATGTCCTTCTGTCGTCGCCCTCCTATGTGTCTTCTTTTTTCAATATTGTGTTCATTACTAATGAAAGTCCTATGTTTCAGGGAGTCGATGGAGCATTAGTCCAAGAAGAAGGGGGAGCATGCAGTTACGGGTCGGCGCAACAGCTTGCAGAAGTGTGCACCGGAGTTACAGCGTCCCTTGATGTTCTCATGCATTTCGAGGTATGGATACTGACAGTTCGATCAAGCGAGATCATATGACGTGATTACATCCGCTATACTTCCTTCTTTATTAACGCAAGTACTATGTTTCAGGGAGATGACGGAGCTTCTTCTACAAGAACATCACTCCTAGTAGTTGATGCAGATCTCTGGGTGGTGACACTTCCAACGATCGAGCAAATCGAATCATATTTAGATATCCATTATTTATTTTTGACAACTGATCATTTGTGCAGGTCTATTTAGATGAGCCGTTGACGCCTGCACAAAGTTTATGTTCTTTTTAACAAATAGAAAACCATACTAATGCAATTACTGTGTTTCAGGGAGTTGCTGAAGCGTCATCTTCAATAATATCATCAATGGAAGTCTATGCGGAGCCCGAGGTCTGGATCTTGACAGTTCCATCTAACTAGGTCAACAATGCGTGAATAATTGTCGTTTAAATGTTCTACACAATGCGTTCATTCGTGTTTTGCTATTGAGATGTACGTGGGTATTGGTCCCCAAGTACATTTTGTGTTTTCAATATTATTATACATACTAATGAAAGTTCTATGTTTCAGGGAGTCGATGGAGCGTCAGTGAGTGATGGATGTGCTTATCGTGAAAATATAGTCGTTGCATCGCAAGAGGAAGTGGAGACATGCACACACGAGTCGGAGAAACAGCGTCCAGATGTTGAAGTTCGAGGCAAGAAAGTTTCAAAGAAAAGAACGCAAAAGAAGGTTAGTGTCCTGGTCACTATATTATGTTGTTTTTCACTGTTAATAGTTCAATACTGTAAGTTGTGTTTAAACTGAACATCCCTTTTCCAATCTGTCCTCTAGTTGCGAGTGGGTGTACGAACTAGATCTACACAGACAGTGAAGCGAACGAGAGATGTTGCTTGTCAAACCTTTTGGCAGAGACTTGAGACTGGAGATGCATCGTGCCAATGGGAAGAATATGAAGTGATTGACAACGGAGCTATACCACCACCAGCCATTGATAGTGAATGTCCTCCTGGTGGTTCGGATGCAGTCGGAGATCAATTCACAGAATCCACACCCACAAAAACTAAGACCGCGAGAAAGTTGAAGAAATTGTTTTATTCTCCCATCGCCGGAGAAGGAACAGATGTTGCAATGGAAGAGAATGTAATGGACAACAATGAAACACCATCAATATCACTGAACATAGCGGAAGACGATATCAGAGATTGTACCTTTACTGTGAGTGACATGTCCTCAACGTTACAGGCCGAACCAGCTGGGATGCAGAGTGACAGTATAAGGAAAGAGGCCAAATTCATTTTATTCGATAGTTGTTTGATTGATATTATTATTATGCTGAAATGTGGGCATTTGGTTGGTGGGGAAGTATGTGGGGAGCCATTGATTAATGTGACTCGTGCAATTCGAGGCACTAACCTTAAAATACATGCCACCTGTACACTATCATCCGTTCTCATGGTCTGCACAACCCATGCTGGGGCAACTGCCAGCAGGCAATCTACTTTGTGCAGCGGCCGCACTTTTTAGTGGTTCAAGTTTTAAAAAGTTAGAGTCTTTCTTTCAGTTTGTGGGAAACTCAGTTCTACAAATACCAAACCGATTATCTATTTCCAGCCATTAGCGCAGCTTGGAGAATTGAAAAAATGTCTATTGAAAGTACATTCGCGGGCAAACGGTTCAGGCTAGCCGGTGATGGACAGTGCGACAGCCCAGGATTTTCAGCCAAGTACTGCACCTACCACTTTCAGGACATGGAAAGTAAGAAAATTGTGAGTTCGGTGGTCGTGCAGTTGTCACAAAGTACATCCTCAGTGGCCATGGAGAAAGTTGGCTTTGTAGCATCATTGCAAGAACTACAATCGCGGGGAATGGTGATCGACCTGATAGCCACGGACAGACACGTTTCAATTGCCAAGACAATGAGAGAAGAGTACAAAAATATAAATCACCAATTTGACGTATGGCATCTTGCAAAAACAATCAATAAAAAAATGTCGGCTGCAGGTAAAAAAAAGATATGCAAGGTATTTCACAGTGGTCCAAGTCAATCAGCAACCATCTTTGGTGGAGCTCAAAAACATGTGAAGGGTCGTTGGAAATTCTACTGGAAAAATGGCGGTCAGTAATGCTACACTGTAGCAACGTTCACCGCTGGAACACGAACCAACATTTCCACAATTGTGAACATGGCCATTTGTCCACAGAGGAGGCACGGAAGAAGAAGTGGTTGATTCCTTCATCACCCACTCACAAAGCCATTGAAAAGATTGTATTTGATAAAACTATAACAAGAGATTTGAGGGGACTCACGGAATTCTGCCACACAGGAGATTTGGAGGTGTTCCACAATATGTGCCTAAAGTACAGGCCAAAACGATTGCATTTTGGCATGGAGGGCATGATAAATCGGACTCTTCTAGCGGTCTTGGCACATAACCATAATGTTGGCCGTCAACAAAGTAGGACGACCAGAACTTTAGGGACGCTTCGCTACAATAAGGCCTTCACTAAAAGAAGTAAACAATGGGTGATCAAACCAGTGTTTGAGGATATGCAATATGAGTTTATTGAGAGACTTATTATTGATGTCCTAGATAGGCACATACATGGAGTTGTGAACGAACCTGTGCAGGGGACAACTGCATTGCCACCCAACATTGCCTCTGTTCCATGTCCACCTAAAGCAGAGCTCATTGAGAAATACACATCACGGTTTAAATGATTGTAATTTGATTGTCTGTTCTCTCGAGTCTCCTCATGTCGCAGGCCCATTGAATATGTGTAGCTATGTATTGTGTAAATAAAAGTGATTGCTCAGTGTACATGCAATGTGTCTATTCCACCTTGTTCATTTGCGCATTAAATTAAACCAAACAGTAATATAAATCATTTTTCAAAAAATATAGAATGTCTCCGTATTTATGGTTTTCTGGGGCTGCAAAGCACGCAGACAAAATGCAAAGATGGAGTGTAAATTTCAAGTCCTGTGAGATCGCCTTACACTGAATGTAGCTAACTAGGAATGTGTGCTCGTTCAAAGTGAAGGTCAGCTGCTTTGATTTTTTTGCTCGGGTGCCGGAATGGCCCACGACTCAGTATAAGGTTCTATTGTTATTTGACCTTGACAGGCCGGGACCATCCCGAAAGACTTCTTTTTGGGGGTGTGGTGCAATAACGTAAGAAACGATAATGAATAAAATGTCAGAAACGAAAGCCATTTAATGTTCGTTCATTAGAAGAAATAACGTCGGCATAGAAGGAGTGGTATTTCGGGGCTGCCCGACGCACAGACACAATGGAAAATGCAAATATAATGTAAGTAACTCTTTAGATGAGTTTATACCGCAATTTAATTACTATACAGTAGCTTTAAAGACTCTATGTGGCATATTGTTTTGTACCGCGCACTATCTTGAGGAGAACCATCTCCTTTTACGGAAGCACCTCACCTTGCCTCGCCACGCCTTGAAACACTTGTGTATAGGCGCGTTGCAAATGCCATATTATATCATATCAGTGACGAAGTGGTCCACTGGCGCTCAGGCGGCTCTGAAAAAGGCGGAGGAGAGGGGGTGGGTTACTGGAAATGACGTATAATACCCAGTTGCACTGTCCTAGCTATGAAATAATTTCCCGACCTAATATATAAAATGAATAATTTTAATAAAGATCTGATGGTGAGACTAATTTCATTTTTTATGTTTTTAAAACAGGTACATCCTTCATTATTGTCCGTGTCACGAGTACCAGACACCGGCGGATGGATTTTACAGCCGCCAGTTGCTTCTCCGCGTGAACGTTACCACCCTGACCATTTTATGGGACGATCGCCAAGTACAAGTATGCCCTTACGCGGTACTAATGGCTAGATGCAACATACATACCGTTGTGGTGGCCTAGTGCCTCGTTGTTGGAACAGCCATGCGATTTGGATCGAGAGCAAAGAAAAATGCAAATCGCTGAATATTCTCTAAACATTTGATGTCCAATAAATGTACTTTACCAAATGTACCGTGTTGCTGTTTGATTTTAAAGTACAGTTTCATATTCCGAATTGTGGCGCGCTGTGTTGTGAGCTGATCTGTGTCGGTTTCCGGGTTCTGTGTGGAGTCGCGTAGAAGACGCCTGGGCGCGTTTGCCTACGCAGCACAGTCACGTCACGGATAGAGGCGGGGAATATGAATGTTTTGATAAAGTCTGTTTCAGGGGCGCGCGATTTGATTTAGTGCCGCTAACGCAGGTGAGCCAGGGCGATGGGGGGGAAATGATAGGATTATCACAAAATGGCGGCTGATTTCGAGTGCGTTAATGGACGAAAAATCGGGTAAGGTCCATAGGAAAGTTTTCTACGATCTACCGATTTATGCTTAAAAACACATGGCCGAACCGTAGGGACAATAAAAAAAAAAAAAAGTCCCGGAACTATCCTTTAATGCAACTTGTGCTTGGCGAAGTACACCCACACTTTATGGAGTGTTAGCCCAAGCAGCTGAGAACGTCCTTGAAGTGGAAATGAGAGAGGGCTTCTTAAATATTATTCAGGATGGATAAATAGCAGCATGCAAATCCTTGCAATCTGGATTAGATGCTTCTGATTGTGTGGGCCGTTCTGTGGCGGCTAGCACTGTTGCAAGAAGGTTTGCATGGCTGGAAAATTCGGGGTTTGCCCTGGTTGTTCAATCCAGGCTATTAAACATGCTTGTTGATGGATCTAATCTTTTTGGCATTAAGGCTGATGTGTCTTGAAGTTGCAGGCCTCTAAGGCGGGTGCTAAATCTTTAGTAGCAGTAATCCGCCTGCCTCCTCAAAGTCTGTCGTCTTCTCAGAGTTGGTGAGGTAGCGCCTTTTGATTTTACTCCTCAGCCTGTAGGACCAGTGGCAGTTTGCCCAGAGAGGTCCGAGAAGACTCCCTCATGGTGCACAAGGCCGTGGATGTAGAACCACCCAGGCAGTCTACACCTCTTTACCATTCGCCACTGCTCTAAAACCTCTTTGAGCCCTTGACTCCCAAGTCTGTAGTGGAAGGCAGATTGACTTGGCATCTAGAAGAATGGCGAAGCATTACCTCAGATGCTTGGGCACTTAAACAGTAGCCCAGGATTACTCCCTTACATTTTTTAGAAGACCTCCAGATTGTCTCTGAGCAAACTATCTCTCTGGGAACCAGACCTGCTCCTTCTGCATGTGGTTCTCTCTCTGCTGGAGAAAGGTGCAGTGAAAGAGTGCCTGCAGTGGAGCTGGTCCTCCACCTATTTTCTGGTTCTCAAGAAAGACTGAGGAATGCAACCCATTTTATACCTGAGACTCTTGAACAAGTTCCTCAAGAAGGACTGGTTCAAGAAGGTCATTCTTTCGGACATCCTTCACCTCCAGGACTGGATGAAGTCACTAGCTCTTCAGGATGCCTTCTTTCACGTGCCTATACATCCCAAGCACAGAAGGTACCGGAAGGTCAGCATTGGCAGTTTACTTTTAATTGTGCGTGCTTCCTTTTGGGCCCGCCTCCGCCCGAGCGTCTACACCAAGTTGATGGCGGTCCTGGCAGTGAATTTCGAGGGGAAGGATTCACATCTTTCCTTAACTAGACAATTGGCTGATCAGGGCTTGTTCTCCTGAGCAGGCTCTGGGACATCTGAACAGCACCAGCCATTCACTCCACAGACTGGACTTCTCCCTCAACTTCAAGAAGTCTCGGGTGCAATTCATTGGAGCAGTCCTGCATTCTTCCTTTCGGAAAGCTTTGCTCGGCTGATGGGCTCGGCACATTTTTGCAGACAGTGGAAACATTTAAAAATGCCTAGCAGCTGTCGGCCTTTGATTTTCTAAGGTTGCTCTGCCTCATGCAGTTACCTGCTGCCAGAGGCCCATCTGAGAATGAGGTTTCTCCAGTGGGCCCTCTGGTTTCCAATGGTATCAGTTCTCTGGCAGGATGACGGACCTTCTTCAGGTCCAGAGCAAGGTCACGCAATATCTCCTGTGGAGGGCCTGCAAGGAGAAAGTGTTGAAAGTGGAACATTTTTGGCAACTGTGGCTGGAAATGACAGTAGTCACAGGCTCCTCCCTCACGGGATTGGGAGCCCACTTGAACGATCCAACGATCAGCGGTCGTTGGTCTCCATCGGAGTCCAAACTACACATTAATGTATTTGCTCAACCTCCTGCTTCCAATGAAAGATCAAACCATTAGTCTGGTTTTAGACTTCAGGCCAACAAATGCATTTATAAAGCCACAAAATGTCTGCATCACCACACTCCAGTAGGTGATCCTGCTGTTTCTACAGGGACACTTCTTACCACTTTGAACTTGTGAGATGCATTCTTTCATATTTCCATGTTCCCCATGTTGCCTAAGCTTTAAGGTGGCCAACCGCCACTATCGGTTCAAATTGCTTTCTTTAGGGATAGCATCAGCACCTAGTCTATTCCCATGGTGCAGTGGTTGCAGCACGTCTACGCAATAAAGGAATATCCCTACCTGGGTTACAGCTTGTCAGTTGTGAACAATTGTGGGATTCAGCCACTTCTCCCCAGAGGGGTAGTTTTTCCTTGTGAGGCTAGGCAGGTGAGCCTGCTATGCAGTAATCCCCCTAGGGTTGTCGGCAAGCGGGACCCCCCAGGGAGAGACTCACCTCTGGGGGACAAGAATTTGCGTTCTGCAGAGTAACCTCAGACCTTCAGAGACATCCATCAAACCACTATTTGTTATTGTAACCTATAAAACCCAAGATTCAAACTGAGGATCAATGTAGTAAAACTACTGTGACGAAGAAGAATGAACAGTGATAAATATAGATTACTTAAGGGCTGTAAAAACAACACTACTTGGATGAAGAAGATTGCACAAACAATGAAGAGTGATCAACTAAAAGAGAGTGGGGGAGGACCCAGCCGCTAATCATAAAGAGATGGCCTACTGTCCATGAGAAGTGGAACCCGGATGTTTCAAACCAGCCCTGCGAGGATTGCTGAGAGACACCCGTGAGATACATCAGTTGGGAGGAAACCACAAGGTGTTGCGGGCAAGAAGCATTGAGGATACTGAAAGTCAGATAGAGAGGGGAACGAAAACCGCAAGAGCGAGTCTAGAGCGGTGGCGTAACAATGCTAAAACTGCTGGAACCAAGGTGCTGCAGAGTCAAAACCGAAGGAGACAGAGCCAGAACCGAAGCTATACTGACTACGAAGGAAGTTCCTATCTTGTAAACATTCCTATTGACGTCAACCCATAGAGAACAAGGTAACTGGAACGGCAGAAGACTAGAATAAAGAGTACACTTGGTCTACTCGTCCTAGTTAAGAAGAGTGAGAAACACAGATGGAGGAACAAGATGTTAAATGCCTTATTAATTTAAAGAACTACAGAAACACTAGAGGATAATAACCACAGAATTCAGTGCCCCTAGTAATCTCATAGGAGACGCTGACACTTTAGAAATACATTGTGCAAGAATATCTGAAGCCCCCAACGGTGAGGAGGAAAAACATACAAAGAGAATGAATAGAGGAGCCAAAGAATTGGAAAGTCCCCTAGAAGAAATAAATCAGTTAATTCGAGAGATATCTGAAGAGTATCTCAAGATTGTCTGAGGAAGCCTATCCAGGAGAATCGAGTCATTCTGCTGTTTTTTTTTTATTTTCTATTGGTGGTAGGGACAGAGCAGCTTAGTTTTGGACGGAGGGAAGACTGTTTACGAGTTCACCACAGACCAGCACCTTATTTAGTTTGGTTAGGCAGGGAAATCCATTTATTGGGGATAACTGGGCCTTTTCATTTATTACTTTTTTAAAAACTTTATTTAACATGGAATTTGGCAAAGCAACAGAGAACCTACTGTAACTCAGATCAGAGAGTCCACATATGATGTACAAACAAGAATGTGAGTCAAACAGAGCAGTAGAACATTGAGGCATGCAGAAAGAAATAAGCACTAAATGCGTTATACAAGTTACAATACACATTGGTTAACCAATAACGGGAGGAGGGGGATGCCAAGTTGGCAGACAAGGAGGAGACGAATAGGCAGAGAGCTCCTCAAATGTCCCTTGGTCTAGATCTGCTCGGTTGTAACAGCAGCCAACTGGTCATGCGTATGTGGTCTGGATCGGAGCCACACCAGGAGGATACAGCGGGTTGCTAGGAGACCCAGGCTCGCCAATCTCTTAAAGTCACGGTTTAATGCGGGAAGCTCAAAAGAGGCAAGTCAATGGAGACTGGGTGATGATGCACTCTAGCACTTCTGAGAGGGATGTACATACTGCCGTCCAGAATCGGGTGAGCGGAGTGCAGGACCACAGCATGTGGATATAGTCTGCATCATAAGAGTTGCATCTTGGGCATGTTGGTGGGTGGTCTTGTGACATATGATGTAACCTGATCGGCGTATGGTGGAGCCTATGCAGTATCTTGAACTGAATTTGTTTGAAACGAGAGTTAAAGGAGATGGTCTGCGACCGGGTACAGATCTATTCCCATTGCTGATCGGACATCTCTATACCCAAGTCCCTAGCCCAGGATTCCCTGAGTTTAGTAAACTGTGAGGATGCCCTACTCTGAAATGCAGTGTATAGCCCTTACCCTTAAGAGTTGCAGTGTTGACTATTTCTGATAGAAGCAGGTCATCCTGTGGGATAGCAGGGAAATCTGGGAGTTTGGCTTTTAGGGCGCGTCGCAGGCCCACATACTGTAGCCAGCTAGAGGGCCTGCCCCGTACCAGCCCATGCAGGTCACACTCAATGAAGGATCCCTGTTCAAACACATCTCGGACAGCTAGCAGCCCGGCTGTTGCCCAGCGGTCCACAGTCCAATGTCCACCCGGGGGGAATTCGGCAGCAAGTTCCAGAGGGGGAAGTCGCTGTGGAATGGTCGCACTGTGGCGCCAACGTGATCGGAGTTTCAAATCTAGCGACATGGGGGTGGTGGGAGTTAGGACCAAGCAGCGGATATCATTGCCGTCCACAGCGAGGCGCTCCAGTTTAACATGGAGGGAGACGGGGGGGGGGGGTCAACCGGCATAAACTAGACAGTTGCAAAGTGGACTTGGGCAGCTATCCAGTACCCCTCGAAGTTGGGAGCACAGAGTCCCCTTTTGATACTGGGGCTGTTAATGTTGTCAGTTTCAAACGGACGGCACCAGAGTGCCAGAGGAAGTCATTGACAGTTCGAGCAAGCATTGTAAAGAATTCTCGGCCCGGCCATATCGGGACATTTAGAAATCTGTACAGCAGTTGAGGCAATACCACCATTTTAAGGATGGCGGTCCTTCTCGTCAGAGTAATTGGAAGTTTTGCCCATCCCGCACACGTCCGGGCGAAATTGGTTATGTATTTACCTTAGTTTTCATTGTATAGTGTAGCAGGATCACATGTAATTACTACACCTAAGTATGTGATCTCAGACTGCGCCCATGCAAATCCCTGAAGGTCTGAGGGAGGGACGGTGGCCTACGTCAGTGGGAACAGCAAAGATTTAGTACTGTTAACTTGGAGACCCGACAGTTCGCCAAAGCGAATAATGCCCTCCAATATTGGGGAAAGTTTTAGCTCCGGTTGCCGGATAAAAAGTAGGGCGTCATCCACATACAGCGAGATGATCTCGGGCGGGCCAGATAACCTCTGTGTGCTTGTCATTGTTACGCTCACCTGGTTCCCACAGGGGCGTCCATCGGACCCGGACAGTTGCAGTCTCCACCAACGTGATGCGTAGTGCAGAGATGACAGTCTGGATTGACCTGCCTAATCTCGTCTGCTTGATCCGTAGAAGTATTCTCCTGCAAGTGGAGAAAGGGATTTAGCCACCCGTTGATTTTAGTGATGGCCCCTCCCCACTGTTCTCGTTCTCCCCACTAGTCACCTCCGATATCCCCGTTTAGTAACCTCAAACCTCACCTTATGTTTTTAAATGATGAGCTCTCCATCTTGCGTGGCATGCAGGGGCGCGTAGATACCAGTTAGTTCACTGGTTTGAAGTTACTGGAGGAGTTCCGGAGGAATATTGACTATGGGGTTTATAAAGTTCAAAGAGTTCAATATGTCCGATGTTCACTCTTGTTCCATTCCCTTGTTGAATTGCAGCTAAAAATATTGTCTGGAGGCTGCTGATGGCGTTCAGGTAAGAGTCTGTATTACCCAACACTGTCCGGTAAAAGTTGCATGAGTTTAACTTGTTGTTTTCTCTCCCTTTATAGATGCAGCATAAGAAGATGTGGTGTATTAAAGGGTAATGCCTCCGTTGGTAAATCAGGTAATTCTATGGTGGTAAAGTTTGTATTTGTCGGCTCTCTCTCAGCTCACCTTGTTATTCCTTTTGTTTTCCCCAGGTGCTAGAGTTCGCCGAAGAAAATGATGGAGGCAGCGCCGAGTCGAAAGATGCTGTGGGCTGGTGAGTATGACGCGACGCTGCTGCTGGCGATCCAAAGCGTGTTGAAGTAAGATCCTTTCAGGCTCGGAGATGTGCTGGGTCCAAATCGGGTAAGGAATGAAAATAATGTCCGTGATCTAACCTTTTCTGCTTCTTTCCCCTTTTTCTAGGAGCTCTGGATTCGAGGCGGGCATGGCAGAAGACTGGATGCGGACTTGCAGGCACGATGAGCGTTACGCTGCAGAATGCAGAATAACGCGAAGCGTGTGCTGCTGTTTTGGCGTGGTTTAAATAGCCTCCAAAGTAGTTCCAGGTAAGAAGCTCCCCAGAACCACAACCGAGTAAAAAAAATAGTCCCTGTAATAAAATAGTCCCATCCAGGCCCCACGTTGGCTTGGATTCATTTGCAGCATGGTCTGCATGAGGTAAGGAATGTCTATGAGCCTGGCGCCTATGGTGCAGAACTGATTTCTAAGATGAGCCCGGCGCCTAAGTTGCCAGGACTGAACCCAAACAGCCCCCAGCCGGGGCTGCTGGGGTTTTAATAGGTATCTGGATGCCTGCTCCGGGGCTGATGGACTCGATACGGATCCCCGGGGGTAGGCATCATGACAGTCGTATACTTTCGGCCAATGGCTCTATGGCCTATGGCTCTATGCGCAAGGCAAAGATTAGCAGCGAGAAGGAGCAACCCTGTCTTGTGCCTCTTGCTATCAAGAATTGGGTCGTACAGATATTGGTGCGGACTCGTGCAGCGGGGGAGGAGTACAGTAATTTAACCCAAGTTAAATTGAGGACCGAAGTTGCATTTTTCAAGTACCTGCCATAGAAACCTCTATGAAACAGAATCAAGGGCTTTTTGCGTTTCTAGGGTCGCTGCGACTGCTTGAGTACTGGGATCAACACAGGTTAATATGTTAAATAGTCAACACAAGTTATAAGAAGTAGAGCGGGCCGGACTGAACCCCGACTGGTCCAGATGTGACATACCGCATGTATGGGGCCAGTCGCAGGGCTAAGACTTTCGCATACATTTTAGCGTCACAGTTAATAAGTGAAAGAGGGCAGTAGGAGCCGCACTGTGTGGGGGGAATTGCCTGTTTTAGGCAACACTGTTATCGCTTCACAAAGGGAGTGGGGGGGGGGTGGTAGAGTACCCGTATGGCATGCCTCGTTCCACAAAGCCAGTAATGGTGGGACGAGGCGGGATTTGTAATTCTTATAAAACTCGATCGGGAACCCATCGGATCCCGGGGCCTTCCCAGAAGCTAATGAGTCTATGGCGTTTGATCTCATCGGACATGATCGGGATGTCAAGGGTGTCCCTAGTCTCGGAGGAGAGGACCGAGAGCGGGAGACCGTCCAAGAACGTACTTATGTCAGCGTCATTGGCTGTGTCAGTATTGGTTTAGTTTCTGGTAAAATGAGCGGAATTCAGTTTTTACCTCCTGTGATGACAGGGCCAGGGTACCACCTGCTTTTTCTATCACCAGGATGTGTGATGTGCCCCCCTCAAGCTGGATCAGCCTAGCGAGAATCCGACCAGGGTGTTCGTCCTGCCCGTATTTCTGTGCAGACTGGGGGGCATCAAGAAATTTCTGTTCGCGTTCAGTATGGGAGCAGAACACTAATTCGGTACCTATATCAGCAAGCGTGTTGGTTGATTGTGTAGAGACGTATTGGGTCTCAAGGAGAGCGAGTTTGGTTTCACTTTTAGTAATATCCCTTCTAATAGTTTGAAGGATCCCTGCTTCTTTAGAAATTGCCATTCCCCTAATATTATATGCCTTGAACGTCTCCCATAACGTGGCTTGAGATGTGACGGTGCCAGAGTTTAAAGTAAAGAAGTTGTCAATATCAGTACCCAGTTCGGATTCAAAGGCAATATCTAACAATGAGTGTTGCTTTACTCTCCATGACCGGGTCTTAGGATCATCCGAGGTCCATCTCAGGGAAAACGTCACTGGTGAGTGAACCGAGAATGTCCTAGCAAGAATAGAGACGCAAGTGATATTCATAAGTAGGGTTTCAGTAATAAGCCATCTGTCAATGAGAGAGTGAGTCATGCACAGACGAGTAGGAGACTGTGCAAGAATCAGGGTGTAGCAGTCGCCATGGATCAGCAAGTTCAAATTGGGCTAGCAGGTCGAGGATAGTTTTAGCTGTCTTGGATAGTTGACGTGGCTTGGAGCCAAACCTATCGTAGTGAATCGAGAATGGTATTGAAGTCCCCCTCCCCCCATAGTATTGGAATAAGTGGAAACCCAGATAGGAGTGTGGAGAGATGTATGCAAAAGTCGCGATCATCCATGTTTGGACCATATACATTCAGCAGCACGATTTCTTTGCCCTGCCAGGCTCCAAAGAGCAAGAGATGGCACCCTGCGGGGTCAATGTGCACAGCCTTCTTGTGGATAAGTGTCATGACACCACGGTTCTAAGTAGAGTAAACGGTGTACCATTGGGGGGCCCCAAGATTTTGCAAATCCCTCATATGTGGCTGTAAGGGCGTGCGTTTCCTGCAAAACAAGCAGATTAACATGATGCCTTTGCACATTTTGGCCTAATTACCCAGTCCCCTGACGTTCCAGCTCATGTATGTGACAGAATCACATTGACCCACCGATCGTGAACCACCTGTAAGTAGTAATCTCGACCAGAAGGTATAGCACAACATCCCAGCCTATGAACATGAAGTAGTGGTCCCATAAATCTCAATAAGTACAATGAGGAGATTCCAGTCCCCCGTTGCTTGCCAAGCAATTTTCAAGGTAAAAATCCCCTTCCCACCCATCACCCCTCTCCCATTCAGAGAGGTGGCACCCAAGTAGAACTCAAACCAGAACATAACCATTGGCGGCATTGCCTGAGGAGCTTGGCACCACTCAAGCAGGAAGCGCTCGTGCCGGGGCATTGACTAGGCATACTGTGGCATACAACGTACTGACAGAACGATCATTGCAATCGGATGGGTTCAACATGCGGGACCAGGCCTGATAACGGAGGGATCCCCTCAACGGAGGACTAACTTCCAGTATTGATTTCGGGGCCTGCCCCACAGGAGAGGTTTAACTAACACTAAAATACCTAATCAAGGTTACTCCTGTGAGAAGTCGCAGGGCAGGTCACCGAGGGAAGTAGTACTCAATAAACTTGGACGCCGCTTCTGAGATGGTAAAAAAGAAAACCTGGTTAGCATGTTCAACCCTAAGCTTGGCAGGATATAATGTAGAGTACTTGACTCCCAGGTCCCGCAATCTTTTTTTCACAGAAAGGAAGGTCTTCCGCTCCTGCTGGATGGCAGTGAAAAAGTCCGGATAGAGGTGGATCCTGGGGGATCCCAGGAAAAGGTCGCCTTTTAATCCTTTCAGAAGGGCGTCCCTGTCGCGGTTGTTAACACCCTCGCTGTGATAGGGTGGGGAGTTGCTCCCAGCTTGGGCCTACCCGTTAAAGATCGATGTGACTTTTCAATAGTGAATTGTGGAGACGGCTTCAGAGAATCCAGCAGGGTCAGTAAGGTTTGTTCTATGTAGTACTCCATGGGACCTTCGATGTTGTCCTCCGGAATGCCGAAAATGTGATTATTACGCCTAGAGTGTGATTCAAGATCTTCTTTTTTCTTGCTGATCACCTGGACTTGTCTGGACAGTGTTCATTTCGGTCTGAAGGGCACCAATGTCATCCTCTGCAGTACCCACTCTATTTTCAACCTCCGTCACTCTATTATCTGTCTTTTCCATGTGGGCCTTGATTGAACAGATAGTCCCACTCGTGTCATCTAGCTTGAAATGGAGGGTGGTGAATCCCTCACACATATACTTAAACATTTTCTGACGATTCTGGGGCATCCGGGGGTGACGACCGGGCTGCCTTGTGCTCCGGCAGTGGCTCCCCTGATTTCTGTGTTGTCTTTGTATACATATTAATGGAGCTCTGCTTCTTATTGGCCCCTTTAGTCATGCTGTCTGAGAGTATGCGTGTAGCCAGGTGGTTGCAATTGCCAGACTTCAGTGTGAGTGAGGTCACCCTCCCGGGTATGGTTTATCTTGGACAGGCCACAGCCCCCGCGGTGGCTGCCCGCCGGGCCTGGTGGGTGACAGCCCCCCGCACTGGGTGGTGGGGGGGTAATGTCTCAGGGATCGGTGTGTGTGTGGGTCTAAGTTGAACTCATTGGGCGGTGAAAGAAGGCTAAGTGATTCAAACTGAAGCAAAGAGCAGGGGGGCCATTATGCTGATCGAGTTCTACAGTGGTAAACTTGGGAGCCACTGCACGGAACACACCGCCCCGGGACCTGGCAACTTCAATAAGGCCACAGGGGTGAACCCGGTTCTAACCAATAGTCACGTGCCTTTAAAAATGAACTGTGGCCTCCCACGTATGTGTAGATATGAAAGATGCAATGGTGAAGTTACAACTTCCCAGGACCACTACCATGCAGCTGGAGTTTTCAATACCTGTGTGGGCCCTACCGGACTAAATCTTCTATGTAGACTCAGCATCCAGCTACCATGGAATCCAGCACACAGATGCATCCGGGTGAGAGACCACCTAGCGTATCGGGCCCCCTCCCCCTCCCAAGACCCACACAGCGATGACGCCACCAGCATGAACAGCGTGTGAGACGAGTTGATGATGCCCACCAGGAAATGCAAAGTTTAAGTCCTGTAGGTGCCCCAGCCGTTATGTGTGGCACGTTGGTTGAATGTCTCTACGACTGAATGGGGGGAGGGAAGGCACAATGATATGCCCCACCAGTTTGGGAGAGTGTAGGTAGGGTGACACACACAGCGCGGTGTGCAGTGCATGAACCCTGTGACCAAGGCCACACAGGAACAGCATGACAGATGAACTGAGGGGGGCTGTGGGGCGCAAACCAAGGAGCAGCCCGACTGCTCCACATGGGCCGCTGCAGTTGGCGCTGCAGACGCGGCGGCTCCCACCTCATCCGGAGCCGGGTCTCCCCACAGCACCAGGCGGTGGGGGGGAGCCACAGAGACACCCCATTACTTGGTCAGCGCCCACGAGCGCGGTCTGGGGCCGTGGAGGTCAGGCAGTCTCCAGCCAATGTGCCCGGATTCAGGATCCCGGGCCATAGTATCAGTCAGGCGCCGCCTCCAGACGGCCGCCAGATTCCTGCAGATGGGACTGGAGGCCGGGAGGAAGCTGTTTTCTCGAGGGTCTCTGCAGCCCGGCTGCGTCCTATGGAGTCCTCTGCAATGGCCGTTCACTGTCATGCTGTGGTGTCGTTGCAGCCCAAGTCGGGGCCGAGCGGGCGAGGCAGAGAGCCGGCTCAGTGCGGCCACTTCCCCCTTGGGCCTGCAGCTCCCGGCCCCCAAGTTATTGGCAGGGCCGTGCTAGGTAGAGCCGCCGCTCTGGTGGCCTCTGGATAATTGAACAGTGCTCACAGATGCAGCAATTTCTCTGTTATTGTTGCACCCACGTGGGCAGTAAATGGTCAGTAAACACTGGGGTGGGGAGAAAAGCGGGTAACCCAAAACGAGCAGGATTCGTAACACCACAAAGCAGTATTTCGGCAGAAGGATAAACCCCGGGTCGTAGCTCACGCTCAACGGCCATACTCTTCACGCGCAACAGCGCCCCCCTGTCCCCCATTTTCTTTTATTTTAATAAAAGAAAGTGAATACCCAAAACTGGTCTGTCTCCTTCTGACCTACCACACTTGTGTGTAAAAAAAAAAAAAAGTGTATCCCTATGTGGATGACTGGCTCATAACTGGTTAAAGCACCAAACTGTGCCAACAAAACACACTGATAACAATCATTATATTGCATCAACTAGGCTGGCAGAAACTCGAAATGTGTGGGAGCTCCGCTGAACAAGGAGCTGGTAGTTTCCTATCCTTCAAAAAAGACTGTACAGGCACTGCTTTTGCAAAATCAGTCCAATTCGAGCTATTGCAGTCAGTCATGACGCTTCATTCCTCATGCGTCCCCCCCCCTACACATGTGCCTGGCAAAGAAAGTGACTGTGACGATCTAATGGTTATTTCCTAAAATGCTGTCCAAGTGCTAAAGTTGTGGACAAGAACAAACGCCACCCATTTGTGAATCCATCAGTGCTGGTGACCATTACACCATACATATCTCTGGTGAGGTGGAGTACTCTGCCACGCTTGGCTGCCCAGGGAAATTGGTTGGTGCAACAGGAGAGCCTCTATCAGTGTACTGGAACTACTAGCAATTAAACACATACTCCACGGTTTTCAAGAGCAAGCGGCACAAGACTAATAACATTACAGCCATGTTTTACATAATCAAGGCAACACCTGGTATCCAAACTTGTTGTGGATGGCCCCACAAATCTGGCAGCGGTGCTTCTGCAAGCAGAGCATATAGCACTGTTACAAAACTGCCTAGAAAAAAAACCTAAGCAAGTCAGTCATACAAGACATGAGTCTGAGCTAAACATCAGCCCGGTTTTTAGTAGGTGAGCATTCCAAAATGTAGACTTTCACAACAAAGGAATACACAAAATGCTCAAGCTTTGCATTCGGATCCTGTGTCGAATGCTGGGAATTCATCCCTTCTCAAGGGGGAGCCACCCCCTTTTGGACTAGGGAGGTGAGCCTGCAATGCAATACTCTCAGTGGGGTTGCACGTGAGTTGACCCCCACCTTTGCGAAAACCAGGAAGCCCCAGGTAAAGCTGTGATTACACCACCATTTGAGACAGAATTTTCACCATTTGCTGGTTCTATTGTAGAGGGCCCTTCGATGTGGATGGCTTGGATGCTGACCCCACTTTGTTAGCTTTGATTCTGGAAACACAGAACCAATGGTGTTTCCTCTTGTTTCAGAGAGGAACATAAAGGGATCAAGGACTGTACCTGTGGGGGAAGAGTCGGCCTCAGCAAGCCCGCGTACAGCGGAAGCCTGTGCTGTAATACTGGGTTGATCTATCTTTGTGGTAGAACCACATGGAATACATATTTGGAGGAATCCTTGAGCCCACAGAACTCTTCCGAGTCCAGGAGGGCAGAGCCTGAGGAACCCAGTTCCTCTAAAGCGGGAGACTGAGCCGCCGCAGACTAAGCACAAAGACGTCCAGGAACCACAACGCCAAATCAAGGAACCTCTACGAGAGCTGACTGCCACGGAAACTGCTTTCCGCAGTCACCACCTCCTCTGAGCAACACTGTTAAAAGCCAGGTACACAGCCAACACTGAGGAGAGGGAGAAGAGCAGTGAAACTATGAAACATTCCAAGAGAGGGTGTGGACATTGTACCAGACATACTGCTAGTGAGGACCAGAGAACCCACCTAGGGGTGAGAAACTAAGCTACCCATGGATTGAGAATCTCAATAATCCACGACTGGCAGCAGAACCAGCAGGCCCAGGCGGGAGCGAGAAAACTTGCAAGATAAGTGAGCAAGTGACTACAGTTAAACAGAGCTTTAAATCATGTTGTAGCATGCAAGTGACTGAACTGCAAGTACAGTGTTGACAACTAAAGACTGAACTTTTTTGAGTTGAGCAGGAAATCTTTTAGGGGGGATCCGGAGCCCCCTTTAGAAAATCAGGAAAGACACAAAACTTGTTTTGAACTCTGCCAGCAGGCTGAGGCCTGAATCAAAATTTAAAGAACTGGAGATGTAATTGGGTGGTGGGTGGGATCATGCACATGCCAGCCTGAGCAAAGAGGGAAGTAGAATACTGCGGTAGGCTAATTTATGTAGGATTGGGACAGGGGACGAATGTAATTTTGCAAGACATCCTGACTAGAACCATTTTATTTTGTAGAATAGGAAGCCATCATTGTAAAATAGGCTAGGCGTTTCTTTACTTGAATACATGTTAACCATTTGTGAGAACATATCTTCATGTCCTTCTCCTTTTTCTGACTTGCCACAATACCCTCAGATATTTGCTTACAAAACCCCCCACACCAGACTCCCCTCCTTCACATCATAATGTACAAGCTTATTCAACAGAATTCATCGTAGTTCTCTTACCACACATGTGTGGTACCCTCACCTACTTCAATCTGTTCCCTATACACACAATCTACTAACTGCTCAGCTACCAGATGACCCCAAAATCCACAAACCTTGAACTTGGCAGCTTGTCTCCTGAATATACTTTGAGGCAAGAAACCCCAGTCAAACATCCTGCTACTTTAACAAGCACAAGTGTAAACATTTTGTCATCTGGTAACCAAACTGATCAATCTCATTGACTGTTTGCCAACTGACATTGTCGCCTAGCTACTCTTGCTGGACTCTGGGTCCACCTTGCAGCTCTAACTGCATAATACCATGCCCTAACACAAGGTTTCACGGTGCAAGCTGCCATTGATCAATGCTTTTATGGAAGTCATTAAACTTCACTTGTCTTGAGCAAATTCAGCAAGAAAGCTGGGATCTCAATACTGTTATATAGACTAATGGATCCCCATTTGAACAGTCCTCAAATCCACCCTTAAGTTGCTCGCATACAAGGTGTTTTTGTCTGGTGGCCATCAAATCTATCCAGACATTACATGAAATTCACACACTTTCTACAAGCCATTTGTTGCTCTTCACAGGTGCAAGGTTGTTTTCAGGACTCGCCCTAGTTTCGGCTAATACATTGGACTTCTAACCTTCTCCCCGAATGTGTTAAGACGATGGGAAAGGGCCTTGTATTCATTTGAATTCAGCAGAACCGTCCTGTTCATGAACAGGACTGTGCGCTGCCAAGAGCAGTCCATTCCTTGTTTCTTTTGCCACAGGCCGATTGGTAACCGAGCACCAAATGTCTTGATTGCACATTGGATTGTGTTCTATGCAAGAAGGCTATAAATTGGCACACAATCTCTTGATCTTTCCTCCACAAGCTCATCCCAAAAGAAATACAGGTGCGCCATTAGCGTTCATTGTTTCTGTAGGCACCATATGAAAGGAAGTTACTTGGAGTTGAATTCATACCCTTACAAATCAATAGGGTGAAAATGCATAAACAAGGGCAGATTCCCAGATGGGTCAACCTATTTTAAAACTTGTATTAACCACTGTTCCTGCAGCATGCCATTGCCTTAATAATATAGGAGTGAATTGCGGGTCAATTGCAGTCTGAGGCAGGAAATCCTGAGTCTGCCTTCACTGTTCTTTGATTGTGGGAGGGCCCACTTTCAGCCTACATAGACTGATTTTATTTCTTCCCGCGGAGCGGATCGCAGAGTGAATTGCAGGTCAATTGCAGTCCAAGACTTCCAGGCTCTGGATTGAGGCACCGCTATGGAGGATGACTCCAGAACTCTGAGAAGCGGTCGCCCCGGGATCACGGAGGCCGGTGGCCATGCCCGAGAAAGGGAAATTGAAAATCTGTTGCTCGGCACCTCGTCGGACATCACAGCGGAAAGCACTTCCCCGTTGGAGGACCCAGGTTCATTTGAGGACGCGAGGAAGGACACGGGTAAGAGCCCTATTGACCAAACGGGTGGGACAATGGGGGGGCGAGGGGAGTACACCATTGAAGATCTGTCCCCTTTTTGCCCACAAAGCTGCCAGCGAGTGTTCTGCAGCCCCGATTGAACCTGGAAGTACGCCCCCAAACGAACCCATCCCCTCAAATAATGACTAAGTGCACCAACCAAGTCACCAATACAATGTGAGGGGGGGGGGGGACTGGTGGCATCTCCAGGACGCTCGGTTATACTGAACTTGAAAACTTGCACGAAGGAGGGAGCGAGGGGAGGAAAGGGGCTGAGACCCCTGAAGATCTACTCACGCCACAGAGTCGCAGAGGTGGCACTCAGCAGGGGACTGCCGCCTCCTGGGCGTCCTTATGCCCATCTACTCAGCACTCCACACCGTGTGGGGACATACCAACTCTGTTTGCCGGCCTGAAAACTGGTAGTGGACATTGTGGTCCACTGCGAGAGGGAAGGAGCGGCACCGCATCACTGTCTGATCAAAAACAGGGGGGGGGGGGGGGGGAGTCTTTGGTAAGTAACCCCCCGGAGAAGGTGGGTGATTTATTCCCAGGAGCAACCCTCCCTCAGAAAGGGGGCATTGCGGAGTCCAGCATGAGAAAACCGTGTTTCAAGCAGCCAAACATGGATCAACTGAGCAAAAGGAACTGTCAAAAACCTCTAGAAATTAAATTGAAAGGAAATTCTTAACAAAAGCTCGCATTGTCAATAATGCACAACAAAGAAAGGCGAAGCAAACGCCAAAACAAATGGATGGACCAAAATTGACGCAGATCAGACCACAGAAGGTTAAAACCACGTCGTCCACCTTTGAACAGAAAAAAATTACTAACCACCTCACTCAAGCTTTGATTTCAAAAAAGGAATCGGATAGTGGCATCTGGAACCGAGAATGACCTGACAGATGCAGAATTAATTGCTGAAACAGAAACCCTTGAAATATCTACACATTCTCTAGATAGAAGTCTATCTAGAGCAGATGGCAGATGGGGAGCAGGTGCAAGTGAATCTAGGTCACCTGGCCTAAACCCAGCCCACCTGGTGCCTCCCAGCTTCCCGCTCTTTTTCACCACTTAGCAAGCCATGCCCACCTGGTGCCTTCCTGCTTGCCGCTCTGTTTCCCTACTTAAGGAGCCCTCCAGCTTCTTTTCCTTTGCAGGTGGGGAGCAGGTGCAAGTGGATCTAGGTCACCTGGCCTAAGCCCCGGCCACCTGGTACCTTCCTGCCTGCTGCTCTTTTTCACCACTTAGCAAGCCCTGCCCACCTGGTGCCTTCCTTCACCATCACTGTCTTGTGGCCAATGCTGGATTTGACTTTTATGGACTTCATTCATTCACGGTGTATCACTCTTTCTCAACTCTCATGCTGGACTTCCTTTGCATCTTGTACTCATGGTGGCCCTGAATCAGGCTGTTCCCATCTTCATCTTGTATCCTGGCTTGCAACATTATGTGTTACTACTGACTTCTGCAATTGTATTCGCTCTCCACTCTTGCTTCTCCACTCTTTTTGACTGCTTACACTCTTTTCTCTCCTCCTTTCCCTTCTCCCTTTTCCTATCTCCTCCCCTTACTTTCTTCTATGCACTTACTGTATCAGAATTGTCCCTCGACCTAATATAATAGCAACCTCGTCTGTTTCCTCCACCCTCCCATTACTGTTTTTTTTTATTTTTTTTATTTTCCTCCCATCCATCCCTCCAGCACTATCTGAAATGTCAGGCCTAGTATGATAGTCGCTTGTTTTGTTCCTCTCCTCTCTTCCCTTTCTGCACCCCTCTCCCTCACCTTTTGTTTTTCTCCGGCTCTACCAGAAATGTCGTCAGGCCGAGTACGATAGTTAATTTCACATCCTTACTGTTCATGGCCTGTAAGAATGTGGTTGTATTTTCCCTTGTTCCCTCCCTTGCCTTGAAGTGCTTTGAAACACATTGTGTATAGGCGCTATATAAATAAACGATCATATCATACCATCAAAAAATAATGAAAAACTGACAAATGAAGGAACAAATCAGAACTCTCCGGAGCCGGAAATGCAGCTCTCTGATTATGAGACAGTCACCACTCTTAAAAACGCAGATGACTCCCGCAGACAGAGATGGCACTATGGAAAACCACGTGACCCCCATCCAAATGGGAGGGCCTCCCTTAGACTGTGGAACTTCGCCAGACAGCGAAGTTATGCCCAATATCCAAAAACCCCAAAACATTTGATGAATGGTAATGTTCAAAGAGATGGAGTGTCAAAACACTATGAAGAAAACGGAAGCAAAAAAAACTATAATGCGTGTGACGAGCTCAAGATAGGATCACAGTCTCCGCAACATTCAAATGATCCGCTAAGGGATTCGCCAGGGGAAAAAGAAAATGACCCCAAGTTGGGAAATATAGATCTAAGAACCCCAGGACAAATTGCTAAACCCAAGAACGTTGAAAGAAAGACAGGGGAAGGGGAAAAAGTGGCGACCCGAGTTTACTATTCCCTGGAACGCCCTCAACTCCGATTGGAAGACGGCACAGTGAAATTTTATCACTTCCACAGAGAGACATACCGTCAAAGAAGATCAACCTTATGTCAACTATAACAATTGCCTTGAACCCATTTTGTAAACTTTACGAGACACTAGGTAATAACGTGAAGGATCAAACATCCTTAATAGCAGCAATGAACTCAAAATTAACCCTTCTACAAGGGTATATGTTGGCTAATTCGGCTGAAAAGTTTAGCCAACAACACCCTTGAAGTTGGTTAACACGGCATCTCAAACGGAGGATTTTCAAGGCCGGTACCCAAAGGTCAGGGCTTCACCTGTATCTACACAAACAGACACCACCACGGTCCAAATCCCTCCGCAGAATGGGTGCCGGGAACAAGATTGAATTCGAAGGGTGACTCATCTCAACAATGGATTCAAGAGCTCTACTTAAGGTGGACGATAATGTGACAACCAACAAACCCAGACCGAAGCAAATCATCACAGGGGTTGGTACAACCGTGCCTACGTTCAGAGGAAACTGCTCAATCGCCGACGATCCCACTCTGCTACATAAGATTGCTGCTTTGCCACTGACTGACCAAGAACGAAATTCTAAGGTCCTCCAGACAAAGGACAACCAACCGTCATACTGTTTTTTTTTCTCAAAAACTTGGTGGCTCTTATAAAAGACCAGCCAGATAAGGCGGCAATTTTTGACTTCGGAGGGAGGGGCCGCCAAAGTACTAGAATCTTTGGAAAGGAGACAAAAGCAGTCCAACTCAAAATAGGAAAACCACAAAAGAGGGAGGCAAAAAGCACCGCCCAAACACCCAATTCAACGGAAGAGAAAAACTTTATTGATCTGAAGGTGGAGGGACTTGACTCGGTCAATTTTATGGTCCTGAGTCAATATATTTCTGAGGACTCTGACATATAGGAGCTCCCACCGATACAACTGAAAAGAAAAGCTACATCTCCGCCAGAAATGGATCCTGTACGGAAATCAAAAAGAAAGATCATAAGAGGTGATAGAAGGGCTGCTCAGCCGCAAAGGGATCAGGACAGATCCAAAACTCCCTCCCCCCTGCCCCCCCCCCCACCCCAAGGACACAATAAATCAAGCCCAGACGGTCCCAAGAAGAAAAAGCGGAGACAGAGCACCTATTCTCAAAGAAATCTTTAGAGAAGAGAGAAGAAGAGACGAGTGGGAGCCGCAAGGAATTGCTTCAAGGACAATCCAGGAGAAATCAAAAAAGGCCTTGGGGGACTACCTGGACTATAGATGCAAGGATCTAACTGAAGGAGAGAGAGATGGAAAACATGAAGCTTGGTGGAACTATAAATCTGCAAAATAACAAGAGATTTCTCCCTTAGGATCCAACCGAGATAAAAAAAATAGACCGCATGACTAAAATGCAAGTCTCCGAGCATTCAAACTAATGAGAAACATTGATAAAAATGACAATTTGATCTTGAGCCGACGCACAATAATGAAATTATGCGCTCAAATTCCAACCCTAAGTAGTCTCCGTTCAGAAGATCTAACCATTGTAGAGCCTATGCACGAAGGTAGAAAGCCATGCTCATATTTACATATATGTAATATATGCAAGAACAATAGCTTTAATTAAATCTTCCAGTCGAAATTTCCTAAAATTAGAATTCACATTAATTGATCTATCTGCAGCCACATCGCATGACCTCAAGGTAGACCCTAAAGACCAGGGAATTACGTTGGTATCCTCCAACACAAGTCTCAATAAAGGACTTCTCTCGATGTCGACCAAGATCTGGAAATCACGGCGCCAACTCTCATCACCAGTTCCTAAAAAGGATACCACAAGAGCCTTAAGGAAAGAGTATGTTAGGGCAGTAAGCCCTGGGGCCTACACAAAAAAGGAAAGCAACGTTAAAGAAATAGTTGAAAGGCGTTGGTTAAGAAGGGACTATGAAGACCGTGAGGGAAATAAACAGTCACCATGCAAACAGAGAGGAAGAAGGCGAGCATTTCCATAATGAAAACGGATACCCTAAAGGCACGCATTCAAGCAGAACTACGCGAAAAGAAAGTGATGCTTTTAGAAGACCACATCCAGCCAATTCTAGTAAGAGAAGGGCTTCTGTGACAAAAATAGAATGACAGATCCAAGAAATTGGACTTGGGTCTCCATGGCAACCCAAAAGCAATCTGTGAAGTAGCCACTAAAACAGGACCAGGCCAGCCTCACTCAGACATTTAGCACTAATAGACCCCTTCAGACACAAAATGATCAGATAGTGATGGGATCATGGAACACTCGGGCTATGGACACCTCACAGGGTCCTCTGATGTAAATCTTGGAGACTTATATTTTATGTCTCCAAGAGACCTGGCTGGTGACAAAACCAAGTATGGACGGCTATGAAATTGCCTTCTCAGCAGCTAAAAAAGGGCACAAGGGTAGACCCTCAGCTGGCTTACTAATTGCCATTCGTTCTGGTAGTGGGCTATTTCTCAAATCAATACTGACCCAAACAACCTTGTTTCAAGCAGTGTTGATTGAATGGTCAAAACACAATATAGAAGTAAATCGGGAAACTCCAATTTTGATTTTGCTAATCAATTCTTACTGGAATCCTGCTGCAATTACTGACTAAGTCTTTATCCAATCAATTTGGAACATCCTGGAAGACTCAATTTTAAATGTATCGTATCATCTTTACCGGTGACTTGAACGCACTTTTTGATGAAAACAACTACCCACTGAAAGAAAGCATAAAAGCCTCACCCTCTTACAATAGAGGAATAAAATGGAAACAACTAATGGAGGTATTCGATCTTCATAACCTTCACTCTACAAGAAAATGTCAACACCCTTAAATTCCATCCTGGGAACAAAATGGCCAAGGGATGACGATCGATCATACATTCGTATCGCGAGAATTGTTAATCAAAGTCATAAAACACAACATAGCGACCACAACTTGCTTCAGACAAGGTGGAAAACTACCCAGAATAGGTTGCAACAAATGTCGGCAGACCTGGAACTGTACAGCAGGAACACTCGACTTTGTTTAAATGAAAAGGCCATATGAACCCTAACCCAAAACTACCAAATCCAGCTGGAAAAGGCCTCAAATCCTCAACCAACAGCCCTGGACTACCACCCTTTGCTAGAAACTTTTAAAGTAAGCAAGAAAAAAAGGACTGAAACCAAATCAACGAAATCACTCACCTACAATGACCCACTAGTGGCAAGAAGGCGAATACTCGGAGCGCTTAAACGACAAGCTAAAAAGACTGGTGACCCATTGATCAAGGAGAAATGGAGAAATGGGAGCAGGAAGTGCTAAGCTACAGAGCATGGGTTCGTAACAATAAGCATACTCTATATCAAAAAGACTCTGAAGATATGCTTCGAGCACTGTCTGGGAAAAAATCTAGACACTCCTGGTCACTGATTCGAGCTACGGGAGGTGAGTCCAGTGGGAGGCTACAAAATGATGTGGGAGAAGAATTTGGGGCGAATCACTTTAAAGAACTGTACAAATCCAACACCACCACAGTTAATACCAGTGTTAAAAAAGAAGGAAAATGGAACATTACTTGGGCAATAGAGGAAATTGAATCAAGGATAAGAAAACGTAACAATTCCCAGGCCACTGCTCCTGGTGGAATTGCAAATCTCCTATTGAAAATACATCCGGAGTCCTGCGCGCCCCTTATCAGCACAATCTTTAAGGAAACAGTAAAGACCAGTAGTATCCCAACTTCATGGAGAAGGGCACATATTGTCCCAATCTTCAAAACGGGTGACAGCAGATCCGCGCCAATATCGACCGATCGCCCTGCTTGATACAATGGGGAAAATCTTTGGATCAATAGCCCTGGAAAACCTGCAAGTCTGGATAAATCATTCAGATAATTTTGATCCATTACAAACAGGCTTCGTGAGAGGTCTGGGTACAACAATTAACATCTTACTATTAAGTACACTGAAAGCGAAAATAAAGGAGGGGAAGCCACGAATGCACTTACTTAGTCCAAGCCTTTGACAGGGTCGATCGGGAAATCCTGTGGGACAAGATGGAAAAGTGAAACTGTCCAAATACAATCACGGGTCCAATAAGAGCCTTGTACACTGAAACATCTGTAAAGGTGATACTCAATAGAGCAGGAGACTTATCACAAGAAATTGCCACTGCTCGGGGTGTCAAACAGGGCTGCCCCTTGGCTCCCGCACTGTACATCCTATACACGTCGGACCTCATGGACACTCAAACTTTGATGAGATCCTTTCCTCCAACATTGGGAAATGAGAATCTCAAGACTGATCTATGCCGATGACATCATCTTTATTGACCAAACCCAAGTCGGCCTGCAGAGGCAGTTAAAGAACCTCATTGCATATTTGAAAAAGAACAAATTAGAATTAAACAAATAAAAAAAAAGTCATGTCATTTAAAAAAGGAGGAAACACAAAGAATATCAAGCTCTCTGCAGAATGAACACAACTTGGAAAAGGTAACAAGCTTTAAATACTTGGGGTTCATATTGAACAATAGCCGGGTTGAACTCCTGATGCAGGAACATCTGTAAAATAAACTCAAAGCCCTAATCAATCAGTCTAAAATGATCAATCGAAAGTTTGGGCGTTTCTCAATTCTTTCCATCGTGAATTATTATAAAGCAAAAGTTGTGCCAACACTGGTTTATGGCGTTGAAGCAATGCCAGGGCTGCCATCAAATCTATGGCCAACATTGGAATGCTGTTTTTGGCGTAAAGTCCTAAATCTGCCAAATTCAACTCCCACTGCGGCGATACCGAAAGAACTAAGTCTAAGTTCAATGAAAATCCTGGTGGAGAAAAACTCCTTGATGTTATTTAGGAAAGTAACAGATCCATTAGCAAAACCCATTCTTAAAATGATCAAAAAAGAAATGGAAAAAGAAAAAAACGGGATGCTACTTGAGTGGAGGACTCGAAGCAAACAGTTGCTGGAAAAAATTTGAACGGAAGAAGATCTGCTAGCAAATCCTACACTGATCAGCACAAAACTCCTAGAAATGGATTGGATTGAGACAAATGATTCAGCAGCCCAATGCAAACTGCTGGCGGATCTTCCGTGGAACCCAAAAAAACTGAATGAGGTGGCTCCGTACTTAAATTTCCTGACCAACGAACACGGTAAGCCTTTATGCGAATTAGACTGAACTTGGTCAATACTAACAAAATTCTAGCAGTCAAAGGGAAGGCTTCATCAAATAAATGTAGATTCTGTCCTCTTACTCACATAGAGACGAGAAGGCATTTACTTCTGGAATGTGTGGGTTTGGCGAAGGCCACCTCTTCAGGGATCTTCACGTTTATAGTGAAGATGATTGGTGGGCTTGCCTAATGAGTGGGGAGCAAACCCGCTGGGTCATTGCCGTGGTGGGCTTTTTTGGACAGTTGGGATTGGAGGAGCAAGTGAGTTGGCCTGCGAATGAATATCTACCCACGCTCCACGGCTACTTTGAAACTGCGGCAGTCTTTTTCTCGCCTCCTACACAATTTCTTCAGCCGAACAGTCGCTTCTACTCATTTTGTAAAAGTTGTTTGTACAATTAAAATAAAATTTAAAAAAATAGGTACTTCTCACTAGCCTATGCAAAGCATGCAAGTCATAGCATATTCACAAGCCTCCGAAGGCAGATTTATACTTACCAGTACGTTTCTTTCTGTACCTTGCATCTCTAGAGTCTCATGTGCTCGCCCTTCACCACCAAATGGGAGCTGCAGTACCCTCTAGTCTTTCTATTCACTCTGATATCACAAGCAGGTGTCTTTTTGCTCAGAAAATAAATAGGAGGATGTTGACGCATGCAGCATTGCGGTTACACACTTTAGTAGGGATCATCTTTGTCCACTGGCTTTTACTTTGGGAAAAACCACTTGTAATATTGCATGCAAACCACCAGATGGCCTAACAGCCACATAATGGCCTCATTAAAAGTTGGCCAGTGCGGAACTAACGTGCCAGTTTTACCGTATACCTGCATGTTTCTGCACCAGCCAACTACAAGTTCGCTGGTGGGGTGGAGGAATTGCCTCCAGCTAAGAGCTGCAGGCAATTCCACCACCCTACTGGTAGAAAATAGCTGGTATTAACAGCACCGGTATGGGATTCCATGAATGGGGATTAACTCAGCCAACCCGGCACTCGTGATCCAGTGGTAATACTGCTGGACCGAGTGACAGAAACATTACCATTTGCGATCCCGGCAAAGGTGTAATGAGGACCAAGGAGTCTTGTTAATTAACTACTGCCATATACTCTGCAGGCCAGCTGTTCTTTTTTTCCAACCTAGTAAATGGAGCAAATGAGTGTCCTTTTATTCTTGCAGTTTTTTTAACCCTTTCTAAAATCCTGGTTTCAAGGGTTTTTGTTTTTTGTTTGAATGTTTACATTTGTGGGGCTTTGCTCCAAAAGCTAATTGTTTTTAACAAAATGTCTTGTAGATATTTTTCTTATTTTGGTCCCTTTCCCGCCAGCATGTGTGAAAGGCTTCAAAGTGGGCATCAGTGGCCGGATTACATACATAAATCTGCATGTAAATTGTACCGGGGTCTTCAAAGTTTCATGATCTCTTGCAGATCATGGTAGTTTATTGTGAACTAATGCACTTTTGATTTGGAGCAGAGTAAAAGGTTGGATCCTTTACTAGGTTGAATGTGGATATCTACAGCGCTCTTCAGTACTGGACAGAGTCCTCATCTCTGGGCTTTCTGGGTCTGCTGTTTCTAAGTCTTACTCATTTAAAGCATCCTCCAAAACTGATATGTGCTGTTCTAAAAACATTCCTACATGACTAACTTCCTTTTACAACCATATGATGCTGTGAAGTGGCGTGAAGACCATGGCTTGTGTTGTATACTGGTCACACCTTCCCTGCAGTCAATTTGGTTTCCTCAAGAGGATACAGTGGTTCTGCAGGATCATCCTGGAATGGAACGTAGTGCCTTTCTGCTCCCCATGCTTTGGTCTTAGTCCCTCACAGCTTGCAAGATTCCTTGTTTCTCAAAGGAGAAGTGATTATCCACCAGCCAGTCAGTACCTCTTCCATGAGAGTAGAAAAAGCAGTGTACCTCGATTGCTTTGGTAGGTTAGCAGATGCTGTATTACACTTCCAACTGTATTAGCCACTGGGAAGTGTAAGTGAGGGGGTGGTGCCGCAGCATCCTGCAATCTCCTTTCTGGGCCATACAATGCCTTCAATGATACAGGCACAGTATTGGCCATTTCTGGCATTGTGATTGTATCTGACAGTGAAATTCCTGATGATTCTGGGATATGTAACCAAGGCCTTGAGTGCAACATACTCCTTATCCTAACATTTTACTGTGGATTTCCCTTTTACATGAAATTCCTCCTCCGAAACAAAACTCTTCCAAATGTGTTTAGTTAAAAATATTCAAGTTTCTTGCTCATTCAGTTCTGTTGTCCTTAACAAAGCTGGGAAGGGGTCGCCTTTATTGAAGGAGTCCACTCTAAAATTCATCTTGTTCTGTCTTTTCGCCTCTTCAGATTAGGAAGAGATGCCAGTGACTGGAGCACTCGTTTTATGTTGCTAATTGTAGTTTGCTGCTGGATAAGCCTGTGACTCCTAGCTAGTGCCATGGGTGCTCTAGACCTTTTGCCTACATGTTCGAACTTGCTTGCTAAGATCTCACTAAACACATTTTCTTTTTGCTCAAATATAGCTCTGTTTTAGACTATACAGCACATTTGAGCGAGAAACAATTTGCAAAGCTGGCACTTTGCAAAAGCTTTGACAGTGAGTTAAAGCAAGACCTACAAGGATGAGCCATTATCTTGCTGGGTATTTTTAAGTAAGTTCTTTTTGTAGGTAAAGGAAGTGGGTTTTATTTCTTCCCGTATTACACAAGGAAAACAAAACTTGGGACGATCCAGAAAAGCAAGTTTTCCAATATGGGATTCTTCTGTTAAATTAGGAAAACCGTTCAAGCAAAATAGTTGGTGGTCATTTTAGAGAAGTTGGGAAATATGATGACTGGCTGACTCCAGAATCTGTTGCTTGTTTCAGGGGAGTGCTTTCATTGGGCCAGAGAAGCAGATTTTTCAGAATTGCTCATCAACCAAGGCATTACAAAGACTGTGGCAAGATCAGTGACTCGGAGGCGTAGTCTTGAGGCACCCTACTGCCCTTAAAGCAGGGTTCTGCAACCATTGGCTATTTAGATGTTCTGGACTATAACGCCCATCGACCTGAGCTAGCATAGTCCATGGTTAGGCATCCTGGGAGTCTGTATAAAACATCTGGAGTGCCGCTGGTTGTAGACCCCTTACAGGCTCAGATCTACATTCCGACTTTCGAACTAGGTTAAGGAACTGCCACATGATGGCAAAGCATTGCTTGCTCCAAATGCGAGTAAAGTGTTAAAACCGTCTGACTCACACAGGCGTACACACATACTATTCAAAGTATCCTCACCATTCAAGCATGTAGGATGGGGATGGAGGAGGGAGTCCTCACTACTTTGCAAATTGTTCTTATGCTCTCAGTTCCAGATACCTGCAAAGTCTGCATAATTGGGAGCATTGTTCCTCGGTGCATTGATATAGGACTAGAAGCTGGTTTAGCTTTATAAGAGAGCTTGGCTTTCATTGGGAAGAATGTGTCTCTTGCGAGTTCGTGTGCGTTTTTTCTGACGTTGAAGATGTGATCACCGTGGTCGGGTGAAGACTTGGGAATTATGTTGAGTTGTGAGAGGTTGAATCTCTGGTGGCTATTGGTGGAGGCTGTGAATGAGTGACTGGTAGGATGTGAGCAAGTTACTGAATGTAAACATTGGAGGAAGTGGTTGAGTGGGGGTGAAGGAGCCGCGCTGTTGAGAGAGCACAGAGTGAGGATTGCAGACATGGGCTTGCTTTGCATTGATGGGTGATAGGAGAGGTTTGTTTCTTTGCATGATGTGGGTGAGACTTATACGTTGGTGACTTGGTGCCTGCTTTGGTGATGGGGTGATGGAATTGGCTGGTCACATGGAAGGGCTCTCGCCAACATGTCTTTACAAGGTGTGCCTTACTTACAGTGGCAGGATTTTCCATGTGGTTCGAAAATGCGGTCCCTGGCATGGGCTCCTGTGATCATCCTGCGGTTTGTTTATAGGCTATTGCTTCGGCTGAACCATTCTTTTGGCTTAGTGCCCAACAAGACATTTGCACCTTTTACATTGATCAAAAGTAATGAGTGGAGCCTTTGCAATCTGTTATACTAGACATCAATGATAAATGTTTTCTTCTCTGCTTTTTGTAGGAAGGTGGTGAACATACAGAGACGATGAAGGAAGATGAGCTCATCCATTTGATAGACAGCGTATTACACGATGATGATAAAAACAATGATGGATATATTGACTATGCAGAGTTTGCAAGATCCATGCAATAAACGCCCTTTGTGCTTTCTTAAGTTATATTCAGTTGTGACCCGATATAATGTGATTTGACTTCTAGTTGTACCTGTGAACACCAGCTTCTGTTTTTTACGGTTTCCCAGCACTGCACCTGCCGTTTGCTTTTCACGGGTGCAATTGTTCTTGCTGTAAGGAGCGTTACCCTAATGTCTCTCTGTTAAAGTTAATATTGGACAATTTCCTGGACAGTGAATTTGTCTGCATTTTGCATTTGCGGTCTTTGGTCTATACCGTAAATGTGGCAGAAATGCTTCAGTTTAAGACCCTTAAAGTGCACTGCGTTGGCATGTAGATTTCCTGTGAAAAGTAACAAGATTTGTTAAGGAATATCCTTTTTCATGTATGCACTCGGACATCGTTTGTAATGCACATGCTCCATGACTGCAGTGTAACTTGCCAGGCACTGTACACAACTGCTCTTAAACAGACCCAACACTTGTTATGCTTACATATCGGCTTTTTCTCATCCCCGGGTACTGGTGAACGTCTTTGATAAGGACATCATTAAATGTCCCACAGTCAATTAGAACATCACCAAGTATTTGGCATAACGGCAAAGTAAGTCCACTGAATGAGAACATGTATACATCTGTATCGAGGGCAGCCTCCAGACCAGACTTCACGTTGGGAAGGTCACGTGTTAAATTTAAGTTGGGTCACCTGAGAAACAGTATTATTCTAACGAAAGAGAACTGCATTCAGATCAGGAAATAAAAAAATGCTAACATTGTTTTGTCCTCATGCTCGATTACATATTTCAAAGTAACCCGTGTGCCACTATATCTATCGCTACTTGTACAGTGCACTGAATGGTTCCCTTATTGAGGCTTAGCTTTAATCACCATTCCTAACAAGGCACCTGCTGATCTTGACTTGATGTGCAAAGGAATCGCATGTGATGTTAACGTCTTCTGTTTTAATGCCAGTTGTTGCTGCGCAAAAAGATGGTTCCATTTCAGTATTTTCTTTTTAGCTAATTGTAACCTTGCTGTTTATTTTAAGTGATGCCGCTCAGAACGTACGATTTCAGGAAGTAACGATGGCATGCATTAGAAATTGGTCAATAACAGAGCTATTATTTTATGAAAATGATATGCCTATTACCAGGTGTTGGAGTTTCTGAACAGGCCTTGCTTTTATGCCGTACACTGACCACACTAAAGACGTCCTTGTTCACAACGTGTAGTTTTGGGCTGGCCAGTACGTTATTGTGCCTCATCGTATTGCACTTTACTCGCATCAACAAAAATGCTAGTTCTGCTCATATTTTTGGATTTGGTAAATTTTTCAGGGAGCCAAACCGCCAGAGTAAAATGCTCATGTATTCCAGAGTGATGATCCAGCTTGCAGCCATTTTTTTGTTTCCTATATGATCGTGAAGTTGCATTCGACATTACATTACATTGCGAGATCCAGTCATCAGACTGTAGCGTTTGGGTCTGCTGGCTGTGTTCTACTGCTCTGCACACACGATCGATCCAAATGTGTTCCGATAGGCTATTGCCTTAGAAATGCTGGTTAGTCTCGATTTCCCATGTGTAAAGCACTTGCTGTACACTGTCTTGTGTGGCCACAATTGGTTGGTGCATTGTTTACGACATGCAAGAGATGCAATTGCTTTCCCACGTGAGCAACACATGGAACCGCCTATAATTTAGATCGGATGTCTTAAAGCAACATGCCTTCTCTTTTCGTTAGGTGAAGGAAACGAGCGGTGGCAGATACCAAACGCCATCACCTACTTAGTAGCAGACATTTAAACTTGCCTTATGTAAATGGGGTCAATTGTGTAGCCCTAGTCATCTTAATGCGTTGTGAAATCTGGAACGTCACATTAATAACAATTTTAGACGGCGTACTCACCTTGTAGTTAATTTAAATAATGTTTATGAAGGGGAAGATCACGAACAGATGTTGAAAATCTTAGTCAATGTATTTCCGTGTTAGCCATGTTATGTTGCTTTGTAATTGCACATAAAGGGGTTCCTAAACATGGTGCACATGTAGTGCATTACCAGCTGATAAGTAGAATGTTGTGGGAGGTAGCAAATGCCACATAAGTTTTCTCCTAGCTGGCACATGTTCATTTATTTTTAATAATGTTTTAAATTATGAAATACGTTTACAAATGTCAAACACAACGTAATGTTATGTTTGGAATCCACACAATAAATTTGGCTTTACATTTTCTATTGAAGTGATTGTTTCTGTTGGCTAGTGTTGCAAAGCGATTTCCAATGACCTAACCCTCTTTCACAACCACCAGGGAGCCTGTGGACCATGCAAATGCCGTGGTGGGTGGTAGAAATCCCAGTAACTCGGTGCAACCATCCCTATTCTTTAAAGTGGATCTCTGATTGCTGCCTGAATTGGTTTTTCTTGCCTATAATAATCCCTGGTAAAGGCTTCCTTCTTGGTAATTCGTTGTAGACCCGATGCAGTCCAAAACAGACTAGAGGCCACTCATTTGGCCCAGCTCAAGTTGTACTATGTAATAGCAGAGCGGTATCTAAAGGACCCATTTGAAACTAAGAGCGGTTTATCAGTAGTGCAACACGTCTTCAACGTCCCTGCACCACTGTCTGGTGTACTGGGATCCTACCTTGAACCATTCCATCTGCTGCTTTGGGTCCCTGGAACATCTGTGAGCGTTGCTCCACACTCCTCCATGCCAAACTGAGACTACCCTGTTTCTCCTGCTGGGACTGTCATCAGAGGGATCGCTCCCTCCCTGTCTGGTCAGCTGAACCGCAGCTCAGCAGAGAAGCCGTGCCTTGGCCCGCCTCTCCTTTGCCTGCCCCAGGACTGATACGATTTTGTTCAGGTGCAGCAGGGCAAAGTCCCTGCACCACTGTCTGTAGCGGTCAGCAGCGCTTCAGTGGCACGGCAGACTTTGCTTACAATGACTGCCTCTTCTTCGTTCACCTCCTTTTCTTCCCCTAGCTTGGTAGTCACTTTTTCTTTCCTTTCACTGATCGCTGCACCATGCCTCAAAATCATTTGTGTGCATTGGCTTTCTCTTAAAGCTTATGGCGCGTCCTTTCAATCATTGCAGTGTCATTCCTTTGTTTATGGTTTTCCTACATTTTCCTATCAAGTTTACAGCTTAATATGGCTTATCCTATACCTGCCCATTGGTCTGATCATTCCCAGACTTTTCACCCCTGATACCATGACGTGGATAATTTCTGTTGCCCACCTTCATATGATCTCTCGCTCTCTTAGAAACGTGCAGTCCTATATTGGACACTTTCCTCCACCTTCTTCTCCATGTCTTCTGCCTAATCAAAACTTGCCTTGCACCATTAAACGCTGTTACTCCATCTTCTCTGACTTCTTCCTCATCTTTCTCTTATACCCCTTATTCTTCTAGGAGCCGTGGAGGTGTGAGCATATTCTTTTCGCCTGTTCTTACACTCGCCACTGTCTTACTTAAGCTCCCTTTCCTCACCTATTTTGAATACCAGTTTGCTTACTTTACCCTTCCCCTACCGCTTATTTTGCAACTATTTACCGTCTTCCAGGATCCGTCTCCCCCTCCTTTTGTGATGATCTTGACTCTCTGCTATCCTGTCTTTCTCTTGTCACCCTTGATTCTTCAGGGTGACTTTAATTTACATATTCTCCTGTACCATCTATTGATTATCACCTATTTTCAATTCCTTCCCCTTTGCATGTTTCTGGTTGTTCGCTTGACTTGGTTTTCGCTACTATACAACCACTTCCTTCTGTTTCTGCACTCCTCTGCCCTTGCTCTGATAATCTTCTCTCCTTCTCCCTCTCCATCTCCCCTTCCATTGCTGTTCCCTCTCGAGCATCGATCTTTCTTTCACGAGACCTATGGTCCTTTGATCCTTCTTTATTTCTGCACTCCATTCTCTTCTCCCCACAGAGTTTTTTTTCCTCGCTCTCACCTGACTCTTATGCTTCTGTCCTAGCTTTGGCACTTCTTGATTCTCCATACCCATCCTCCCCTTTCTACCCCTCGCACAAACCTCTTCATCTCTGGATAAACCACTCTCTCTGTCTTCTTAGGTGGCTTCTTCATAAATCTGAACGCCGTTGGCATAAGACCCACCTGCTGGCTGACCTTACTTTTCTTGCTTCGCTTCACTCTTTAACTCGCTCTTACTGACGGCTAAAAAGGACTATTTCAGTAATCTCCTTACCTATCTTTCATCCTAACCCTGTGACGTATTCCATACTCTTAATTGTATCCTCTATCCCCATACTCAAGACTTCGATGCTCTTTATAACCTTATGGCTTCTGACTTTACAGATGTTTTCTCTTCTAAAATCTTTTACACTTTTATATTGGACCTTCCTCCACCTATGCTGTCTTCTTTTCGTCCTCTGTGATACTGATGTCTCTATCGTTCTCTCTAGAGCCAATCGTATTTCTGCTCCCATTGACCGTTACATTCATCACTTATCCCATCAGTTCATCCCCTTATAACTCCCTTCCTCACTGCTTGATTCAACTTTTCTCTTTCCCTTGCTGTGTTTCCCTCTCTATTCAAACTCACTTCTATCCTTCCCATTCTGAAATAAGATTCTTGGACCTTTCCTCTCCCACTTAATTTCGCCCTATTTCTCCAGCATGGGGTCTGCCATGGATTCACATGCTCATGAATATTCCCCCTTCGTCAGGCTGGGAATCCTCGGTAAAGAAAAAAACAGTATCAGTTTCGTTTCTGATCTGTCTTTCGTAGTAGCAACCAATCACTGATCTCTGCGTCATGCTGACCACAGCCAATGACTGCCCTCTACCTAAGCCCCGCCTCTGGCAGCCATCCTCAGATTTTTACCGTACGTTCAAGTGTTGGGATCCTCGTGCTATTGCTCTCGAGCGTTAGTGCTATTTTTTTCACGTTTTTCTCAAAAACTTCGTTTTTTCGGTCAAAAAGAGCCTCAAGCTCCACCGACTCTTCATCCGATCAACGGGGACCCGTGTCGGATTCGTCTATGCCCCTCAAGGGTGAAGATTTCGTCGAGCTACGCTTTTGGAGGACTCCAGAAGTTTCTCAGGCCCATCTCGGACATGGCCCAGGAGAAGGGAAGCTCGACGCCCGGAAAGCTGTTCAGGGTCTGCCCTGGATGCCAGCTGCAGAATGTCTTTAAGGAAGACGAACACTCCTTTTGTCTTTACTGCCTACATGAGGACAAGACGCACGTGGAGAAGGACTGTGCGTTTTGCGGCAACATGTCGGAGCGGACCATGAAGGACCGCCATCAACGTCTCGCCAACTGGCTGGAAGGGAAGAGCCCGTCAGGCGAGAAGAAGAGGAAGAAATCCGAGCAGTCTTCTAAGACCTTTGAGGACGCCCTGGCGACGGGGGTCCAACACAAGGCCAAGCACCGCGAGTGCCGAACGGTCGGGCTCTACGGGCGCCAGGCGGGACGCATCCTCCCCGGCACCATGAACCACGAGCCAACGCTCTGGTTCGGGTAAGAGGAAGGCCGAGCACCCGGCGAAGCTCCTGGAGAGGCCCCGGTCGAGCTCGAAGGCCCCATCGGAGGGAGAGCGAGGCAGTGTCCTTCCCACCCCCCCCCCCCCCGGAGAAGGCGGTGAGCGCACCTAAGGTGGTGAAAGCCTTAATCCATACGGCCAAGGCCTCTATCGAGACAGTCGCGGTGGCCCTGGCTCAGCCTGTGGAGGCTACACCAGTGGTGGCGACCTCGGGGCTCAGAGTCTCCCTGCCACCGCGGAGGGAGTCCTCTTTTATGCCCATCGACAGGACCCCCGTAAAACCTCCGACAGAGAAGAAAAAGGGGGGGCAGGAGGTCGTCGTGGATTCGGCCTCAACCTCTGAGGAAGAGCTGATCGAGGTCTTAAGCCACGGCGTTAGCGTGGAAGAAGACCAGCCCGTCGGGAGGGATCCCGACGTAGGAGGCGACGATATCGTCGAGGGTGACGACGGGGCCCCTGACCGCCCGTCGGACTCCCCTCAACCAGCGCCGCAAGACAACTCGGCGGCCATTTTGTTGGCTATACAGTCCTTATGCTCGGAGATGAGGACGAGACTGCCGTTACCACCAGCGGAGGAAGCGCTCCCGACGGGGGACCCGGAGCCAGGCCCTTCTGGGAGCCCTCCCCCTAAGAGAAGAAGGATTCACCCTCCACCTCCTTTTCAGCCATCGCACCCTGTTCAGCCCTCCTCCCCGTCCACGACTCGTGGGGATGATACGGGGACTGACATGGCCGCGACCGGTACGGACGACGAGGATCTGCCGTCGTCACCTCCCACCCGGGCTTCCCCGCCCGACGAGATTGGATCATTTCACTCCATGATCGCCAGGGCATCCGAGCTCTTCCAGCTCTGCCCGGAGGAGAAGAAGGAAGGTTTCATTTATCAACGGCGCAAGGCCAAGAGGAAGACGGTCCTCTCCGTGCCTCTACTGGACGATATTTGGGATGAGGGCCTCGCCCTCCTCAAGAACCCATCCACGACGCCGGCTAGAAGGGATCGTTACGAGAAAAAGTACCGGGTCCCGGACGCGGCCCCCTTGTGCCTCTGGGCACAGCCGACCCCGGACTCCGTCGTCTCCGCGGCTGCCAGGAAGAAAGCGGGGGGGGGTGCGGCCTCCACGGCGAGGGAAAGAAATTGGATACGATGGGGCGCAGGGTCATCTCGTCTGCAGCGACGACGATTAAGGCTGCCAACGCCTTGGCTATCGTAGCCTGCTACGACAGGGAGCTGTGGTACAAACTAGCCCCCCTGCTGGACTTCCTACCGGACGACAAGAGGGCGGATGCCCTAGAGATCTTGCAGGAAGGTGAGGTGGCGTCGGACCACGCCATTACGATTGCGACGGACATCGCCGACACTGGATTTCGCCAGTTGGGCAACGGCGTGTGCCTTAGGCGGAGTGGATGGCTCAAGGCTACTGACTTCCGTCAAGACGTGCAGACCAGAGTCTTGGACATGCCGTTCGATGGAAACAACCTGTTTGGGTGAACAGTGGACGATTCCCTTCAAGCCATCAAAGCAGACACAGAGACGGCCCGAGCTCTCGGGGTTCTCCAGCAACGGCAGCTGCCCTTTCGGAGCGGCAGAGGCAAGGGCGCCTCCAAAGGTTCCGGCGGCAGATTTTCCACCTACCGTCAAGCGGCCCGTTCGTCGTCGCAAGAAGCTTACAGGGGACGAGGCAAGTCAGGCGGACCCCGCCGTCGTCGTCAAGGCGGCAAAGCCTCATCGAAGCAGGACTGAACCGGCCGTGGGGTCGGGCCCCCACCGAAGCAACCCGGTGGGAGGCCGGGGGGCGAGCTTCGTCAGCGTGTGGGAGTCCATCTCCACCGACCGTTGGGTGCTGGACGCCCTAGCCCAGGGCCACGCGCTCGAGTTTCAAAGAAGGTGCCCGCATGTCCCCCCTGTGGCCAGGAAAGAACTTCACGTCCCTTAACTTCTCTTAGAGGTAAAGGCGATGCTCAGGAAGGGCGCCATCGAACTCGTCCCAAAGAGGCTTCGGGGCTCCGGAGTTTACTCAAGATACTTCCTCGTGAAGACGAAGACAGGAGGATGGCGTCCCATCCTGGACCTACGACGATTGAACAAATTCATCAAGGCACAGAAGTTCCGGATGGTCACCCTCCAACACGTCCTGGGTCAGCTGGAGGAGGGCGATTTCCTGTCGTCGTTGGATTTGGAGGATGCCTACTTCCATATTCCCATCCTAAAGGGACACCGAAAGTTTCTCAGGTTCGTGGTCCAAGGGCGTCACTATCAGTTCAGAGCCCTTCCCTTGGGACTAAGGTCGGCACCCAGGGTGTTCGCCAAGTGCCTCGCACCGGTGGCGGCGCAGCTGCGCCGAGAGGCGATCCACGTCTACCCCTACCTGGACGACTGGCTCATCCGAGCCAAGACGAGGGAGCTCGCCGTGGAGCACACGGCAAGGACCGTCCAACTTCTCACGGACCAGGGATTCTCTGTAAACTACGCCAAGTCCCACCTGGTGCCCGCGCAAGACGCACTGTTTCTGGGAGCGAAGCTCGACACAGTGTCGCTTCTGGCCTCCCCGTCGGAGGAAAGGACGAGGGCCATTCTGGGCAAGGTGCAGCGGATGCTGGTTGCGGACGCGGCCAAAGTGAGGTCCATCAAGTCCCTTCTCGGAATAATGTCTTCTTGCATTTACCTCATCCCCCTGTGCAGGCTCCGGATGCGCCCGTTGTAGGAGTTCCTGGACGCGCGCTGGATCCAGACGACGGGCAGCTTCGAGGAGAGGATCACACTCGACAAGAGTTTCCGACGAGCGATCCGGTGGTGGGGCACCCGCGCGCATCTGACTGCGGGCATGAACTTCCAGACCCCCGGCCACCAGGAGACAGTGACCACGGATGCCTCCCTGGAAGGGTGGGGAGCGCACACTGAAAATCTGCATGCGAGAGGCCTTTGGCTCCCGACGGAGAAGTCCCTCCATATCAACGTCCTGGAGCTCCGTGCAGTGTTTTGGGCCCTCAGGTCCTTCCTTCCGTCCCTCAAGGGCAAGGTGGTGAGGATCTTCACCGACAACACCACCACCATGTTCTACATCAGGAAACGGGGCGAAACCAGGTCCCTAGCCCTGTCCAGGGAGGCCCAGGATCTGTGGCATTGGGCCGTCGCCCAAGGGATGTTTCCGGTGCCGTTTCATCTGGCAGGGATAAAAAAAACACCATCGCCGACTCACTCAGCAGGGAGCTGCGCTCGTGCTACGAGTGGGAACTACAACAGGATCTAGTGGACCGCCTCTTCCGCCGGTGGGGCACACCCCAGATCGAACTGTTCGCGACGGCGACGAACTCCAAGTGCCGGAGGTTCGCCAGCAGGTTTCCCCAGCCGAGGAGCATGGGCGATGCTTTCTCGTTCCCCTGGGAGGGCCTGTTCCTATACGTGTTCCCTCCATTGCCACGCGTACCCTTGGTGTTGCTGATCCGGCTCATCAGCCAGCTCAAGAGGTCCCGGTGCAGGATGATCCTCGTCGCACCTGCGTGGCCGAGGCAGATATGGTTCCCGGACCTTGTGGATTTGTCAGCGTCCCCGTCAATCAAGCTGCCAGTGGACGCGGATCTGCTCTCCAGGGAAGGAGGCGCCATCCTCCATCACGACCCGGAGTCGCTGAACTTTCAGGCCTGGCTCCTGCAGCGTTAGTTTGGAGGATACGACATACCGGCCGACTGCAGAGAGGTTCTTGCAAAGGCCAGGGCGTCCTCAACTCTTAAATGCTACGGACAGAAATGGAAGAGGTTCTCTGGTGCCATGCACAGAAGATTAACCCTCTGCGGATTACGGCTCCCCAAGTACTGCCGTACCTACTGACGCTGGCCAAAGCTGAACTGGCGCACGCGTCCATCAAGATTCATCTTGATGCGATCTCCCGATACACCAGAACCACGGGGCGGACGTCCTTGTGGTCCCATCGTCTGGTGAAAGAGTTCATGAAGGGACTGTTCAGGTCGTTCCCGCCGGTGAAGGCTCCGGCCCCAGCGTGGGAGCTCAACGTGGTGCTGACCAAGCTCATGGGACCTCCGTTCGAGCCTCTGCACTCGGACCCGTAGAAGTTCTTGTGGAAAACAGCGTTTCTTGTGGCCATCACCTCCGCACGACGGGTGTGAGAGATCCATGCCCTTTCCTGCAAGGCCCCGTACTTGACTTTTCACGACACGAGGGTAGTGCTCAGGATGCACCCCTCCTTCATGCCCAAGGTGCCGTCGGACTTCCTCGCTGGATGTGGCTAGAGCGCTGAGGTTCTACGTGGACCGCACAAAGGGTTTTCGGAAGACGTCACAACTCTTTGTGAACTTTGGACCTGTCAATCAGGGGAAGGCTCTCTCGAAGGCTTTCATTTCCAGATGGCTCTCCGGCTGTATCATGTACTGTCATCGGTTGGCAAACCGACCCCTGCCTGGCCGTCCGAGAGCCCATTGCACCAGAGCGATCGCAGCTACCACGGCGTTCCTATCTGGTGTGCCCTTGCTGGACATCTGCAGGGCTGCTACGTGGAGGTCGACGCACACCTTCACGAAATTCTACTGCGTCGATCGGGATTCCAGGGAGGAGTCCAGGGTCGGCCAAGCAGTGCTGCGCAACCTGTTCGCCTAAGGTGAGCCTGGTGAGGAGGTAAGATTTGCTTAATGTTGAGTTTGATGTAATGCTTAATGTTGAGCCTTTGCCACCTCCTGTGGTTGTGCATGTGTGTACTGCTATGTATTCTTTATTCATGAGCATGTGAATCCATGCCAGACCCCATGCTGGAGAAGGAACAAGTTACTTACCTGTAACTGTTGTTCTCCAGCATGGGTCTGGCATGGATTCACATGCGAACCCTCCCGCCTACCCCTCTGCGGCTCTTCACTTGGTCATACTGCCACTTCACGTGCTACCAAATCTGAGGATGGCTGCCAGAGGCGGGGCTTAGGTAGAGGGCAGTCATTGGCTGTGGTCAGTATGACGCAGAGATCAGTGATTGGTTGCTACTATGAAAGACAGATCAGAAACAAAACTGATACTGGTTTTTTCTTTACCGAGGATTCCCAGCCTGACGACGGGGAATATTCATGAGCATGTGAATCCATGCCAGACCCATGCTGGAGAACAACAGTTACAGGTAAGTAACTTGTTCCTGCTCTCTGCCTTTCCGATCTAACCTCCTGGAAGGTATAGTTTACTCACAGATCTCTCATCATGTCCTCTCTAATTCTCTTCCACATCACCAATCTGGCTTTTTACCTTCAGAGTCCACCGAAATGGCTCTCCTTGTGGTCTCTAATTCCCTTCTCACCGCCCGATATTCTAAGCACTCCTATCTTCTTGTTTTTCATCTTTCTGTGGCTTTCGACACTCGTCCTCTTCATCCTACTTTCCCCTCTTTACAATGTTGGTTTTTGTGGCACAGTCCTGCACTGGTTCTCCTCATATCTATCATACCATACTTTTCTGCATCTTCTGGCTTAACAAATCCTCCCCTGTTCACCTGCTCACGTATGGAATTTCCTACGGCTCTGTTATTGGTCTTATTATATTGTCCTTATCCACTAGCCCCCTTGCAGCTATTTCTTCCTTTGGAGTCTCCCACCACCTCTTGATTACTCCCAGATCTTTCCTTTTCTTTGGAAATCCACTCTAACCGCTCCTTGTTTATTTGCCATCCAGACTTGGATAGCTGCTCATTTTCTCCACCTCTGTACCTCAAAAATGGAGGTAATCTTTTGTTCCTGCTTCCACCCCTTTGCCCCCCCCCCCAACTCCGCTTCCTTCTTCCCCCTTCTATTACTTGCTCTCATTCGGCCCAAAATCTCAGCGTTATTTTCTACTCTTTATTTTTCAAATATCCTCGATTTCCCGATCATTTCGACATCAGCTGCACAATATACAAATGGCCCGTCCATTTCTTACTGCTTGCACTATAAAACGGCTTCTTTCATCATTGGTTTGATCCCATTTTTATATTGTTCTAACCACTTTGGTCCCCCTCCGGACAAACCTGTCCCCCTCCGCTCAATAAATAACTCCTCTACCTGTCTTTTTTCTTTATCCCTTCTTGAATCGATCTGCCCTCCCCTGCTCTCTCTACATTGGCTCCCCTTTGACTCCATCTACTGTTTCACTGTGCAGTTTTTAAATGTCTGAGTCAGCTTGCCCCTCCTCATCTGCCTTCTCTGGTCTCTTTTTACTCGCCCTGCTTGATCTTTTCGATCTGAATTTCTTCTTTCAGTTCCATGTGTGCCCTCTCACTTCTGGTCTTTTATCTCTGGTTGCTCCAAATCTTTGAAATCCTTTGCCCCTTAGCCCCTTAGAGCGAATTCAATCTCCTCTCTAACTGTTCCAAACCCACCTTAAAGACAATCTGATCTGACCTCCAGCCCTGATTGAATACTTTCTGTTATTGTACCATTTATTGTATTGTCCAGTGCTTTGCTATAAGGCACTGTACAAATCGGTATGCATTTGTTGAAACATGTTAAACCCAATAGTATTTGTTACATATGTTTTGACTGTCCTCTTTCTAGCTTGTAAGGTTATTCAAAGATGGCTTACATAGGATCTGCAGCAGATGAAGCATGGTTGTGTCTGCTCTTGCCCTTCCTTTTCAATGTATACATTGCAGAAATGTTTGAGCTGATGGGTGGGAGTAGATACTGTCCTTAGAAGCTGGATTACACCCGCTTAGATATACTGCTGATTTAATGGTGCTGGACTTTACTTTGGTTGGGTTATGACGGGTGATACAAGGCTTCACAGAATTCTTTGGGAATTTAAATCTGTAGATCAACACTTCCACATCAAAAGTAGTGTTTTTCACATTTAAAAAATGTGCCCTTAAAGTTATTACATGGGAACAAATTGCAAGTAGTCAGGAGACCTTAAAGGAAGCAATTAATGATCACCCTTAAGACTCAATATGGAGGATTTTCAGTGAAGCTGCTAAGAACTGCCTACAGTACTATGCATCTGAGACATGGTCTATGGAAACCCCAGAGTGGTTAAAAGTAGGGGAGGGGATATGGTGGTGGATTGGCTCTTGGCATACAAAAATCTATTTTAGTGGCTTTTCTGTGGTTGAACCTGGGTTTCGTTTGTTGGCGTACAGAGCATGAATTGTTTGTTAAAATAGCACATTCAGAACCAAGCACACTACTGCCAGTACATGAAGACGCTATTACTGGAGATCTCAAAGTGGGGACTATTGGACATTTGTTCACAACAGTTTAAAGATTTGGAGAGAGATGTTATTGTATCAAACGTGTATGGCGAAGGTGATCTATAAAATGCTTGTTACTTCGAGAATATGAATATGATGACCTATTTCAAACATTTGCAACAGCATGGAATAGGTGCATCCTTCCTAAACACATGTCTCCTGCCCTATACAATTTTGGAAATGCATTGTACATGTGCAATCATTTTAATGCACACAGTAGAATTGATTGGGGGGATTATACAAAATCCCCCTATCAATAGGACATGTTGTCAATGCAAGGACATTAATAAAATGGGGAATATGAATTGCCTAGTAATAGAATAGGAGGCCACTGGTACAATTTAGCTAAGGGATTTGTGATCAGTTAAGCAAAAAATGAAATAAATTATAAGGAACAGTTGGAGGAAATTTGGAGTTCACTAATGAGTTGATGTCAAAATAATTTGGGAGGCTCTGTGCATGCGGCAGAAAATGCAATTTGTCAAATGAAAGCATTGTGAAGACATTTTGGTATGAATTATAATTTGCTTATGTTCTTTTTAAATAGTTTGGATGAAGAGTGAAACCTTTAGTGTAAACCATGTTACTTTATAATAAAAACGTATACTTGTGACGCTGCTAGTTTACTGGCAAGTATAGTTTTGAAGAAAAATATAACTGTTTAAATTTATGTATTTTGAAGAATTTAAAAACCTTTTATGCAGAAAGTGTACAATGGTTATATTTTGAAATGCCCTTGGAATCTTTTTTTTCCAGTCAATCTTTGTACATTACCTTGAAATTATCAAACTTTAATGTTGTGTATGCTTTGTACGTTCATTTGGAGCAGAAACCACCTGATCACAAATGTATTCTGTGCAAAAAGGTTGTGTAGCTTAAGAATTCAAAACCAATTTCATTGCAATTTTACTTGCCAGCCCTGAATAACTTTTTTTCTTGTTTGTACATACATTTTGCACAAGCAGCACTAAGGAGTTAATGTCTTCGGCTGAGATATTTCTCGTTATCTGTGGAGATCAGCAGTTGCTCAACTACTCATGTTAAAGATAAATGCATAAGTTTTAAAATATGCAGTAGTATCAATTTCTTGTTGAGATTCTAGCACTGGACCCAATCTTGTTTAAATGTTTTGGCACATTTTTCCTTTAAATGAGATTATGCATCCAAAATGTGTTTTTTTTTATGTAATTGCTTTATCCAACCAAGTCAACCCATTTCTAATTTGCATGTGCTTCATCATGGCTCCATTTTAAAAATGAATCCATACTTAGAAAGTAAGAAAGAAATGGACAAAGAAATCATGACAATTTGGTCTGTGTAAAACCAGCATGTACAATTTTTGATTTATAGTTCGAAAGTTTTTATCTTCTGTTGAGCCATGTTAAAAAAAAATACAAGTGCTTTTCCAGCTCATGTTAGTTGAAATAAGAAAAGCAGGCTGAAAAAGCCTCTTCCACAGCTGCAAGGACCTCGTTTTAACTGATTTACCGGATCACATATAGGTATCCCACGGCGTGGCATCTATGATGATCTAGAACCTTTGTATGTTTCCTGGATTAAGTAATTTTACCTTGTTTTATTATTTTTATTGCCTTGGACAATTTCAGTTGCACCCAACTAGAAGTTATTTTATGTGATTTGTGTTGGTGAAATAAGAACCTAAATTGCAAATTTTGCACATTTGTCTTTTAAAAATAGTAAAGAAATTGTGTATTTAGGCATTTGTTTGACCTTTTACAGAACATGTTTTCCTAAATTAAGCCCTTCTATACAAATGAGAGAGATGATTAGGCGTGGATGGATGCAGAAAAAGAAATGGTGTTTGAAATGTTGGCACATAATGGTCTAAAAGAAAAAATGCAAAAAACATAATTGCAAATGGGACACTTGTGTCCAAACAAACAATATGTTGATATTATGTTTTGACTTTAATACCATATCACCCTGTGCCTTTCTTGTTTCAGGGCAGTCAGCCTGCAATTTTAAAATGCAGCAAACCTTTAAAAAAAAGTTTTGCGGAACACTATAGCAACGTTTTTATTTTTTTATATAAAAATAATTGAGCTGTACAATCTAGTAGAATATATTTATTGTAGAATTTTTGCTTAAAAGCAAAGCTTGGATTGTAGACAATAGTGGGTAGGGGTGATTGCAAAGGGAAGCAATTAGGTTTGTGAAGTATAAGGATTTGGCAGAGGGCAGCAAGGGTATTGTTATGGGCTTGAAGTAGGGTTGGGGTACTGCATTTGTGCCAGTGTCGTAGGTCATGATGCAGGTTTTTTTTGAGGGTCTGAATTTTAGAGGTGATCCAAGGCTGAGGATTGGGGTAGGGAGGTGTAAATGTGCAAGGAGGATAGTGTTGGTCAAATGGAAGCTAAGTATATAGAGAAAGTGCAAATAAGAATGGTTAATGGAAGAGGCGGGAATTGGGGAGAAGAGAGGCTCCTACATCAATGCAACTGTCGAGAGACCTGCCTGAATTTCCTCTTAATCCTTAAAGAGAGGAGGCGAGAGAGTAGAAGATTGGAGGGATACATATGTTGATCAATAGGGTGGTCAGAAGGAGAGGGGTCAATGGAGAGGTCAGAGGAGGTGAATGAATTGGAGAGACCCCATGTCAAGAGTTCCCACCAGAATGAGAAGGTTGCTTGCAGAGGTAGTAGAGAGAGTGGTCATAAAGTGTGGAGGTAAGTGCAAGGCAGGTGGCTGCAGAGTGCTTGGGAAGGTTAAAGTACCCCTGCATGAGAATGTAGATGTCGGTAGAAAGTCACTCGAGGAGAGGTTTCACCTGAGGAAAGATGGAGTTGAGGACCAAGGGTCGATGGCGAGCCAGAAAAGTGAGGACTAGCGGGGGTCAGGGGTGAGAGGGGTGAATTGTGGTATAGTCGACAGAGCAAATAGTGATGTCGGACTAGGGTAGTGGGGCAGTGTTGAGGGTCTTATTGTTGAGGAACCCCACACTGCCACCTTTCCCAAAAGGGGAAAGTGGAAGAAGGTCATAGTCATGAGGGGGGATCCAGGTGTCTGATAGAAAGAAGTGAAAGGTGAGGGTGATAATAGTGGAAGTGGTCAGTGATATAGGATGACTTGTTGCAGAACGATTGTGCATTCCAGAGGCCAAGTGAAAGAGGAATAAGAGGTGGAGGAGAGGAGCTGCTGTTGCATGGTAAGCAAGGCCGGCGGTTAGATGAGTTTGCAGATCTTGGGAGAACAGGATCGTCTTGTTTGAGGGGTGCGGGTGCTGGGGGGGAGGATGGATATGGTGAAGATAGTGAGGTGAATGGCGGTAGAGACTGAAGGCTTTGTGAGATGGGAAGGAGAAGAGTTTGTAGGAGGAATGGGACGAAGCCAAGGTATAAAAAGCAAAGTACACCATCGGAACTCCCCCGCCCCCCCTCCCTGTTCCAACCACACCCTGCGACTCCCAGAAACATGCACACCACCCATTCAGCCACCCTTGCGCCTAACCAATCGCACATTGACCCAACCCCACTTGCATGAATCTCTGCACAAAGCAAAGGCACTGCAAAACCGACAGCGATCCCACTCAATCACATCATGAACACATTCACGGGCACCCCTCACCAACCTGTTTCTACCAGTAGTATTGACAGTTGTCACCCTAGACAAGACCTGCTGCGTGCACAGCACCCTCTTGCCCAATACCTCCTCTAACAGTGGTACTCATCACAAACATTCCTATAAGCCACTTTAACACCAAGCCCACACGCAGATCCCGGATGCCACACAACCTTCCTTGTGCCGCTACTTGCCCAACACATACCATCCAATGCAAAGGCTACGCTCGAAAAAGCAAAGCCTGTCTAGGGAATCACTCGCTGCTCTCGTCTTGGGGGCAAGAACATTTGCACCCAGCCCTCACACACTACCCAACTCACTCCCCTGCTTGGGATCGCACAGACTGGCCAGACCTACCACTCACACGCTCCCTCTGCATCCTCCTACCTTGCAGTTCCTCCACTCAAACCATGACAGCACCTGCACCGCTCCTTTCATCCCGTGAAGTGCCTAAATGTTCTCTTCTACGCCAATCTGATACCCCTCTCTCCTCTACCAGATCAACAAAAGAACCTTAAATGTGCCCTGACCAACACATGCTCCCTAAGATCATATGACATTGATGCCCACAGCCGGATACTAGAACACCAACTAGACCTATTATCTATCACAGAATCGTGGTTACACCCAGCTTCAGACTCTATCCTCGCACTTGCTGTCCCTCCTGATTACGCCATCCTTGGGGCGGACCGCCTTGACGCTACAGGTGGAGGAGTTGCACTAGTGACGAAAACCTCATTGCTAAATGGATCCTGTTCCACTCCCACCATTCCAGGATAGGAAATCCTACTTATGAAGCGGACTACTAACCCCAAAATCACATACAACATCCTGTTGATCCATCGACATCCTAACAACACCAATCGACCAGAACTTGACATTCCACTACTCGTCACACCACTAATGAAGCCTTTAACTAAATTCATTATCTTAGGTGAGAGCAATCTTGGCTTCAGCGACACAGCGGACTATAAAGCTGCTGTGTTAGCCCTCCAAGGCATGCATTTCTCCCAACTCCTCAATAAACCCACACAACAATTCTCGCATCCAACTCCATCATTAACATTGAGTCCATCTCTGAAGTACCTTGGGCTGATCACTTTCCGATTGTCTTTGAACTTGGTATCAACAATTTACAGGCCACTCCGGCACACCCCCCACTTCACAATGGCTAGAAATACCCACAAACGCCCACTTGACTGCCTCAAAGCCCACAATGTCACTCTTTACAAGCCACACTCTGGGTCAAATCATTTTTATCTGAATGCACTGCCATAGTCTTTGTTGGAGAAGAGGCAGTGGATCCCACCTCTAGGGGTTCCCCAAGAATCCTGCCTCTCTGCGACCTGCTACAACACTTATACATACAAAGCCTCTCTTTGCTGTCCTGGACTTCCTTGGCATCCCATATACAAACTTTACTGATGGCACTCAAATTCTTATCCCCATCTCTTGTGACTACAAGCAGGACACCACCACAATCAACAAAGTGTACTTCAACATCCAAAATTGGATGGCCACGCACAGCCTTTCCCTCAATGACGATAAAACGGAGCTCCTTGTGGGCTCCCCCACTCGGCTGAAATCTCTTGATAACAACTACTCCTCCATACTCCTTGGTGGCACATCCATCCCTGTATTGAAACAGGTAAAACACTGGGAGTCTACCTAGAAGCTGATCTCTCAATGGCCAGGCACATTAATGCTTTATCCTCCTCCATGATATACACCTCCAAACTCCTCTCACTAAGCAGAAAGTTCTTGTAACCACACAACTGCCTGACCTTAGCGCAAATGCTGATCCTTTCCAAACTGGACTATTGCAATGTGCTCCTCAGCTACAAACGTATCTAAACTGCAACTATTACAGAACAAAGCTCGACGAGCCGCTTTAGCGTTAAAACGCAGCAACCGTATCTCAGCCAGACGAGAAGCTCATTGGCTGCACATAAAAGCGCGGATTCGCTTTAAGATGCTCACCCTGGCATACACGTGCATTTACAATGATGCATATCTCAATGACAGTATCACCCTAAAAACATCACAATCTAGTGCCATCATTTTGCTGGACATACAACGGTATAAGAGCAAAAGGGCAGGAGGCACCATTTCTCAGTTTCAGCACCCACTCTTTGAAACACTTTGCCTGCATCTATTAGAAATGAACAATCTTAATCTACATTAAAAAAAAATGGTCAAAACCTGATTTTGACAAATATGGTTGATGCCACCCGTTTATGTTCACATGCTTGTTGTACTTGTAACTGAAAAATATGCTGTAACAAACGCTGTGATACACCAGGGTTTGGGCGTTCAACAAATGCTATGAATAAATCAATCAAAAATAAAGTGTGTAGTAAAGAGTAGAAGAAATAAACGAGTGAAGACAATGAAAAAGGATGCAGGCCCAGAGACTGAGAGAGTAAGAAGATAGGTGGGTGAGCGGAAAAGGAAGTGTTGGCTGGTTGCCTGAGAATATGCAGGTGTAATTGCAACAATAATGTGGCTAAAGGCAGCCAGAAAATAGCTTCCCCTAACAGGAATGCTCCTTGTTCCTGTGAGGTAACACAAGCTCTGGAGTGAATCGATGGTCAATGGCCGTAATGATCCCGATGCGTGGAAGCAAGAGTCTTGTAAACTGTTAGCTTTGCAAAGCCCTGGCTTGAGGAGGGGTTCTGGCCCTAGGCCCTTTCCAGCCCAACAGACCCAAACTGGGTGTTGCCCTTTGCTTCTTTTGCACCTTTGCTGCTTTTGCACCTTTTCTGCTTTTGCACCTTTGCTGCAGACACCATTGTTGGACTCCCAGGGGGAGAATGAATAAGGGAGGCAGTGTGTTGCATGCCAATCACAGTGCTTCAGGTGGTTTCCAGACTTTCATGCAGGGTCCTGGGAGTTGTAGGCCCAGGGAACTTCGTTTTGCAGACAGGACCATCAGGCTGGTGCACATGGTCCTCTGACAAGGTGGGATGTGGCAGTTTACATTGATCAATGTGACTGGTAAGAGGAGAAGCATTTCAATATGGTGCTATCCAGGCTCATTGCCAATTTTTAATCTGTATATATGTCATGGCCAATTGTAAGGAAGTCCGCATGTAACTGTTGGTGTAGCCTGGTGAGAGTGGAAGTCCGGTGGATGGGAACATAGGAGGCCATTGCATTCCAGTTGGTAGAGTCTCGATTATTACCCTCTCTGAAGGGCTTTTGCTGTAACGGGGAATACCTTGAAGTCGGACGTTTGCCAAAATATCTTGCCTACACATGGCGAGAACCACCCACATAAAAGGCAATTTAACTTGTATGGACAGCATTAGTATGCCTTTTTCTGGTGTCCCTAGACCAGTGGTCTTCAAACCTTTTTGGCCTGGGCCCCCCTGAGCAGAATGTGGGCAGGCCGGGACCCCTCGACAATGCCAAATGGACAGTAATTCCAAATGGCTATGAACTAGCACGCGCCGTCGCCACACCCTGCTCCCCCAAATGCTCCCCTGAGTCTCTGGACTCCGTCAAGCACCTACCATGAGACAAGTCACTACCATTTCAATACCAAAAGGGTATTGTCACTGTAGGGCTAATACAAATGTGTTTCCTGCGTCATGCACACTTATCTGACTCTTGCAATGACGGTTTATTAATTCAGTGATGGTACCATCTGAAGTGAGGTGTTTTCTATTTTTACACACCATACCCACAGCCATCGTCACTTATTTATTGCAGCGGTGGCATTCTTCTCTTATTTGATGGTACTTGTTTTAGTAATATTGCACTGGTCACCTTGGCAGTAGTTGTATAAATGTTGCACTTGTGTCAGTCCTACTGATGATGACCTTTCTGTATTGCAGTGCCGGTGTCCTGTGTGAGGTGTGCTTGCGCCGTTCTTGCACTGAAGGGCGCATTTCAATATTTTAATACAGGTGATTTGTCCTAGCTGAGGTGTTTGTTTTAATCCCGCAGTGTGAGTCGCCTTTTAGTATTGCAGTACTGGTGTCTATTCCCGTTTGATGGAGGCTTGTTTCAATCCTTCAGTATTAGTCTCTAGTCAGTATTTTATTGTTCATGTCATGTTCTGGCTGAGGTTACTGTGGTGTGTTTTTACTTATGCCCTCTACTGTATTAAGGTGCATTTGTTTTAGTCTTGCATCCATTGTCACCTTTCAAGTTTGCAGTGCTGGTGTCCTGTGTGAGTTTAATTGATTGTAATCAGGTAGTTGGTGTCACCATCGAGCATTGCAGTGATGATGTCCTGTCTGGTATAAGGCACAGTTGTTTCATTCCCCGCAGTTCATTTGTCCTCTCTGGTGCGAGTTAATCATGTGTCTTCAGAAATAGCCTCCTGATGAATAATGGTGTGCCTGAGCAGATTTCCCCTTTGAAATCTCTGTTGGAGAAATTAAAGTTGCACCTAATTGTAATCAACAGTGCTCCCTGATGATTTCCAATGGAAAAAGCCCCACAAAACCTTTTGTGCAGATATGACACCTAGAGAGCAAGTGTCCTCTGCTATGAAATGAACGCTTGGCATCCTATGGCTTCTAATAAATCACCTATATATAAAACATTCTGAAGTGGCTGCTGGTGACATCAAGGTACAATATAAAACTCACAGATATTTGAACTGAATGAATAATTTAATACATGTATCTTTCGTTTACAATGCACTAACATGCGGTCCTTACTAATATAAGATTACATGATTAAAAAAGTAGTGATAAAGCCCACAGTTTTGGTTTTTGTGTGGAAAGGAAATAGGCCTTTGCAGGCACTACCTTAACAGTGGTATCTGTCCATAAAATGGCGACAGCTGGCGAATCATGTGAATACCTGAGCATATGCATAGCAGTGGTTGGCAAACTATCAAATAGCTTTAAAAGAGCCAACAGTACCTTTGCCAAAGCTTGTTTTGTTTGCCATTTTTTTGTGATGAAAACAATTATCCAAGCAGATTTTAAAAAAATACTAAAGCTATGAAAAAATGTCAGCCTGACAATAAAAAATAAACTCACAGAAAACAGGAAGCCCTATATATGTTTTATTAAGCATATGAAGGTGTGTATCCTGTAGAAAGACCAATCACGGGTACAAATCCCTTAGCTTGCTCAGCAATCGCCCTCTTACTGGTGCTCCTCAAATCGTCTGATTTTTTTTTTTTTAATACCAAACTTAACTAATGCCATGGTTTAACAGAATATGCAAGATCCAATGCCCAATAGAGAGCTACAATACTGTATGTTGTGGCCATTATACTATATGCTAAATGTGTTCTTCAGCATGCAATGAATATTGTGTGTAATATTACCATTTACTCGCATACAGCTATCATTACTCTAAATTTCATCTAGAAATGTAGTGTAATGATAGTCGTATACAAGTAAATGGTACCATTACACACAATATTCATTGCATGCTGAAGACCAGATTTTTTTAAATCTTGAATCTAGCATGCAGTCTAAATTCTAGGCTCAAAGAAAAAATATATATATATTTATTTTCTATGCATTCAGAATGTGTGTGTGACCCCTCTGGGCATGAGGCTGCGGCCCCGCAGGGGGTCGCATGCCACTGTTTCAATACCGCTGCCCTAGACTGTCAAAGTAGATGGTTATAACTGTTCAAACAGTCATTTTGTCCAGCCAACACCATCTAAAATATCACACTGCTTTTTAAAGATCTTAACATTCAGGTGCACTGGAGAAAAGCCTCATTACCAACATGTAGTTACTGAATCAGGTGTTGTCACCCCTCAACAAGACCGCATCATCCTCTAAACAGGATAAGGTCCCCATCTTTCAACTCTGTGCCCCATAAGAGATGTCTTTAAAACATCCTGTTTTTCCTGTTGCTAACAACAAAGGTGTGTTCACATGGAACAATTGAGTTGAATCAAGTTTTTTGTGTGCATCATCACCGTTATGACAGCATTGTGGCACTAGCTAGCCAACATAATCTGTAGCTCACTGAGGCATCTGGGAAGAAAGGTTTTTGAAGATCAATTTCTTTTTAGGAGAAATTTGTCTAATTGTCGAGGCCAAGGAATTTCTCAGAACAGTAGCACAGCTAGAGAAGTCCCAACCACCTAAACCTTTTAGTCTATGATTGGGGATCTGTAGGCAAAGACATGATCTACATTGCAGGGTACAGGCAATACAATATTCCTTATGGTTATCCTTCTATTTTTATCCTTGTATTTATCAATAAGGAAACTGCTCATAGAAGACCATATGAACCATGCAGTGTTATGCAAGTTAAGCAATTAAATAGGCTTCATATATCTACTTTGGCTACTACTTGAATTTTAAGTAATATGCAAGTATCAGATTAGCACGTTTTAATTATGCTACTATGACTGGCAGGAAAGATCCCTCCAGCCCTTCTGGGTGTGGGGCCATAGAGCACACCCTCTGGTGGACTTTGCTTGCCTTCACATCCTGGTCTCAGAAGGGCAAAAGGCAGAGGATTTGGGATATGTTGTGGCCCTCTGGGACTCAGCCGGACGTTTTGTCGTGTCGTGCACAAGAGATAATGGAAGTGCCCTTGAGTCGGACCGAGAGTCCCTCCCATCATTTAGGATCGAGTAAATGATAGTGGGAGTAGTGTCTCATCCTGATAAGCTTTACAGTATTCTTATTGTAGGTTCTCTTTCAGCCTCATTTTGATCAGCGGTGCACGTCTGCAGTAAAGCTGATGAGTAGAGGGGCTTCCTCGGAGAAGACCGCTCCACATCTGAAATATGGCAATATGAGCAAAGGTACAGAAGAAAAGTAGGCCCCACAAAAGGAAAGATTGCCCTTAAAGATTGCCCTTATTCCACAACCTCATCATCTAGGCCAAACTAATCCCAAAGGTGCTTTCCTTCTGCTGGCTATAAACCAGAACGATCCATAAAGGATCAGAAATGGCATTCGTAAGATTATTCAGATGTTTTCCACTGTGCAGTCAGGCAATTGAACCTAAGCGATCCTGCTTCTAAGCCAGAGAGCTATGCATCCCAAGTGTGATTGCAGTTAAAAAGATGCCCTTATATAAACTCACTTCCGGTCAAATTTGGTTGCAGCTGTGATCCAGCTTTACGATAGTTTTCCATGGGAGCTCTGCTTCAGCAATACAGAAACCAGCTGATAACAGCGGATTTCCTTCTGACTTGGGGGTGGAGGGGTGCAATTTTCAAGGAGTGAAAAGAACCAGTGAGATTTCCTGAGGTTACCAGTTCCTTTATGGGTGGATTGAGTTGTCAAGCGTCTTGTACTGGTACGTAAACTAGCATGGGAAAATCGCATCAGCTCCCGCAGTGAGCCTCCACTCTCATACAATTAAGAGATAGGCCAAGGGACTCGAAGCCAGGAGCAGTGTGTAACAACCAGAGAGGATCTCCCAAGGGGGAGGGACTAGCCAACCTGTGAGGATCAGAACATGAAGAGCTGGAGTGGTCCCAAGCGCAAAACATGCACACCGAATGGAGAGTGATGCTTTGCCCAGAAAAGCCCTCCTGGATGGCCAGTGCATCAAGAGAGAGAGATTGAGCTGAAGTGTATTTACTAGCGGTGGAAACCACAGCAAAAAAAAGAGGGCTTTCCCTGCTGGTGGAACGCCACTCCTGAGGAACAGCAGGAAGCGTTTCATCTCCTGGTTGCAGAAGCCAGCGCACCGAGAAACCAAGCCCTGCCTGGTAAAGAAATGGATACCTGCCACATGAGCTTGCCTCCAACTATTCCTAGGGACTGAGAAAACAGAAGATCTGTCCTCCCCACGCCAGACCAGTTCCATGTAATAATGTCCCTGCACAAACGTCTGCTGACTAAAATATCACAGTTTTTTGCTGAGACATTATTACATTGAACATGCGGGAGACACCCCTGCGACCACTTTTTTATTTTCACAAGGGTGTGGGGGGTAGGGTAGGGGACATCCCCGCAACCCATTCTGATACATAATGTCACCATAGGCTTTTCCAGGCGAAATTAGGTACCGGGACATTCTTACCGGATACCGACAGAACCAGGATCAGCAACTGCGAGCAGCGCCTAGACTGGGCAGCCCAGCAGGGGGGGTAGGGCCCCGGAGTTCACAGGAACCGGTCTAGGAGGGGAGTGGTAGGCTGCAGGAAAGACTAAATGGCAGTGGGGATCAGTTTATTCCACATGGAAGAATAGCTTCAGGAAGAATATACCTGAGCCTACTAGGGAAAGATGTTTCCAGAAGCACTGAAACCAGGCACTTCAGGATTTAATCTACCACCCATACAGTTCCCATGAAGAACACTGGGAGAAGACATGGATCCACCCAGAACAATCATATATGTTATAGTAAAGGAGAACATCTGTTTGTTATGGCCCTTTTCAGGCCACACAAGGACAAGTGATGTCAATGGTGGGACCGTGAGCATGCCATGGGATCCTTATTAGCTCTCATCGGGGCACTGCAACACCTACAGCAGGCTTTCCACTTACAAGGTCAACTGGCTCCAGCTGAGAGTTTGACTTTCTAGCAAGCCCTACACCTACAGGGGACCCAATTGACTGAGGCAGTGGTGACTGCCCAAGTCCATACCAACATTTCAGCAGTAGTACTCCAGAAAATCATGGCCAGAGAAGAGCCCACGCCCTCCTTATATAAAATTCGAAAGGTATAGCCCCGGTGCCCCCACTCCATTGGCCTCCAGACTGATTGGGAGAGTAAATTGTGTCCTTGATGACTGGGGCCTGGTAGAACGCTTACCAAGCAATAAACTCAACTGGGGAGATCCCATATATGAGTATAAAAAGAGCAGTATTAGAACAGATGGGCTTTGATGAAGAAACCTACCGTCTAAGTGCAGAAAGGTCTAATTACGTCTGCGGAAAACACTGCAACAGCCCTTGTACCGCATCAAAGATCTTCCATGGCAGCAGGAAAACGGGAATCCCAGGGCATTGATTAGATGTAATCATGAGGATATCAAGAGATACCCCTGAGTGCCCGGGACAGTGACTCTATCAAATTAAACTGGAAATCCATTCAGTTAATCACTGTCCATGACCCCTACACCTCCACCGAGATGATGGTATCTCCCTCCTTGCAGTTCCCCCTACTGCTGTGATTTATGCAGCACGTCAAGCCTGCCTCCTCATTGAACAGAAGAAATTCGGCAATATTACACCCCTATGGAATCCAATTCGATGGTTTTCTCTTCAGATATGCATAACGTTGAAGACCACCTGCATCAATTATTTTTTTTTGGTGCACGTACCATGTACTCCTGGAACAAAGAGGTGCGCGAGGGAACAGGATAGAGGGCTACCGTCAAAGGATGTCACAGGGCTGAGCAAGCCACTGATTCCCACCTCAATTAAGAGGTTATTTGCAATGCATTAGTTCAAAAATCAAATGCATACCAGAATATCCTGAGATGGACAATGAGGCTATCTTTTCTGTTGGGCCCTGTTGTTGTGTAAACCTTGCTAAATATGTATGATTTTTAGCCGTTTTCTAAAGGTCATGTTCCTGCTTTAATGAAAGGTTCAAGGCATTTCATTGTGCTCGCCCTGCAGCCGAGAGTGATGTACTGCCTTCCCTTGCCATTCAGTAGGTGGTTGGACACAGTTTGTTGAGCTAGACCTTGGGGGTCTAAGAGGACTATCTATTGAGGCATAGTTGGGTGTACCTCTGACACCAATTCCACACCTCACTGCTAATGAGGCAAGGGCTTTAAGCTTAATCTTCTCTTTGATATGTAACTAGTGAAGAGATTGTAATGCCCCCGAGATATGATCACATTTATTCAAACCAAATATGATAAAGCTGCTCTGTTGTGGATCACCTGTAGGGGAGTGATCTTTTACTGGGAGGGGGGAGGGGGGCGAGGAGGGGTTCAGGATGAAAAGTCCAACTTTGACATAACACAATGTGGATCGGATTTATGGTAAAAAAAAAAAGAAATGCCAAAAGTTTCTTGAATTACAAAATTGAGAACTTGTTTGCATTTCGAAACTCAAGCTTTTGGAATTTTCTTCATTTGTCCCCAGCTTTACCTTTAATGTATGCATGGGACACCCCTGGATCACATAATGCCGAACTTGTGGAGTGGGAGACACCCCTGCAACCCACACTCACCTAGTTAGTCCTTTTGGGCTTCAACATGATCTGCTATGCCGAATGTGCAAAAAACGTGAATTCAAATGTTTTTAAAACATTATTTTCGGCAATACCGTGTGGATCAGGTGCACTTTGTATTACAACTCTATCCCTTGAACTTGCGTTGTCTAGCCCTGACAACCGCCACCCCATGTTGGTTGGCATTAAATCCCAGTATTATCAGAGATCAAATATGAAAGAGACTATAGCAAAACTCAAGAGGTGATGGTTGGAAGGGTTAGAACTAATCGTAACCTTTGGCATTGCTATGGAAAACCCTCCAGACATTCGTTCTTTGCCTGCCAAGCCATTACAGAAGGGGAACAACAATATGCAAATCACCCCATAATTGTTTTGCAATTATCACAGAGAGCCAGGCCATTGCCTGATGAGAACCCAAGAACTGCAGACAGCCAAAAAACAAGCCTTTGTGTGTGGACTGTGAGTCAACCTACCTTATCACATCACACTGGCTTTTTCTCTTCTACGCTTGGGAAGGAAGATGACGACCTGGCTCTTCAAGTATCTGACCGATCAGTGTATGTGAGCAGCCTTGCCATACTACCTACCCTGCACCCCCAACTACCCTGGACCCTCTCCTGTATCCCCTAATACATAGGGCTGTTCTTCTGATCTAGTTTAGGGCTTCTAAAGCAGTGTGCTTTGGAAAATTCTCCTTTAGTCTTCAAACTAAGATTAAATGACAATGGTGAGGTCAAAGGTTCTTCAGAGATGGGAACTCCACTGTTTGGGGCTCCTGGAAAAAGCCTCTTCCACCATAGAAGACTTGAGAGTTAATCCAACAAAAGTCCAATTAAAAACTGTAGATGGCCGATTGGATTGAGACGTCGGAGGAGGTAAGCGCCTTGTTATTTTATAACTTAAAACACGAGCCAAGGGCCGCAGGCTCCCTCCATTGATATCTCAACAAATCTCTGAATAGTACATAAAGAGCTCAATTGATGAGATTAAGATTCAATCTTTTTCCGTCTGGTGATGTCCTAGCAATATGGGCCAGCAAAGGACTTGAAACTGCAGTATGTAGGTTCTGAAGACAGGAGGGATCCGTCAAATCGATTAGTCACTTACTCCTGTGTTGCGGTTGCTTTAACTAGACTGTTTGCAGGCTACTTCGATATGAAAAAAATCTTGATGCCTGAAGAATGGTGGAAGCATTTGCTAAGTGGGGAATGTTTATTTATTGTTCAATTGTTAGGCGCTTAAACAGGAAGCAAATACTGTTTCAAAAGTGCCCACTGGGCAACTGGGAGAGGACAGGGTTGATAGACAATGTAATTACAACAATGTTAAATAACTAAATACAACAAAATAAGGGAATGGGGAGGTGAAGACGAACCTACTATGCCTTGTGAGAGTTCAGAACGTGCAGAGGGGAGAGGGGTATTGGCTAGGCGCTGTGGTGCTCATGGAGAGCCGCCGGTGAAGCGCTATGAAGAAAGGTTAGTGCAACCTCCAGTGGTGGAAGGTGAGCCGAGGCAAGTGCACAGGATAGACAACAGCTGGGATGATAAGATGTGGGAGGTCACGGCTCCGAGGATGCATAAGGGACCTGCACACCAGTCAAGGTACTGTGCGATTAACAGGGGATAGATAGAGGGAGGGAGAGAAGGAAGGAAGAGGTAAAGCGGAAGGCCTTGAGGCTACTCTGGAACTGAAGGAGGTCCAACTCAAGACTGAGGGCGAGGCTGTTCCAAAGAAAGTATCCCTCTGAAGAAAGCTATCAACCTCCTGCCCTCTGTTTAGCAAACCGCTTTACAAACAAGGAGTTGGTGCCAGAAGAGTGCAGGTGTCTAGCGGGGGATTATTTGGTCAGAAAGAGTTACAGATAGTGGTCCCCGGCCCCAGACAGCCTTGTGTATGATGCAGAGGGATTTGAATTTAATCTGTGATGCGATCGGGAGCCAGTGAAGACTTTGTAGGGCAGGAGATGTTTCTCATTGATGTTTGCATCACTTTAATTCTTAAACAAAATCTTTGAGAAACCTTAAGCGGTTTTATTTTTTATTGGGCTTATGCATTTTAATGGGAGTTGAGAATGTATATGATATGATAGGGACAGTATGCCTGATGTGTTTGTATTGTTCGTTTTGCTGAAAAGTTTTGTAAAGCCATCATTGCACTGTGCTATATTATATTGCAGGTGCTGGATTGATGTCATCTTATTTCAACAGACTGTGTGGGAATTGGGATATCAAAAAAAAAACACCACCAATCCAGCCAAACCAGTTTAACAACTCGCTCTACTATATTGCAGGTGCTGAATGTGTGTTGCTTTTTTCAATAGACTGCTTGGGAATTGTATATAAACCCCAAGTTGTGAAGTTGTGAATGGGTTTTATACAGGGGAAGAATTGGGCCGGAACAAGACGGAGATGTGCTCCTGGAAAAATCGTTTTGCAGGCGCGCTGTTCCATTTACACCCAAAGCTCAATAAGTTGAGCCATTTTCTGTTCCACAAATATCTTTAATGCTGTACGTTGGAAGTCTGCGGTGCATTTGAAATCTGCAGTGAATCTGGACTCATGATATGCAACATTCACAAACCGCCTCAACGTTTTCTTGCTCACCAGGACAGCCCAAACTCGAGCAATAAAACCGTCCAAAGCTGTATGTCAAATGCCTTGCACACATTTTACTGTCATGGTGACTATTCTGACAGTTGAAATTAGCACCATACCATGTATTCATTGCATGTTCAGAAGGAATGCTCGTTTGGATTACTATTACAAACCTGTTTGATAAATTGGTGGCCATTCTTATGTGCCCAAAATGCCTTTTTTATGCAAAGCAGCCAGCATCCTATATTCGAGGCATTCACATTATTCAGCACCTACCCTCAGTCCCGCCCACACCACTGGCAACCAGCCCCCTCACATACTACCCCCTTGCCTGCGTGTGAAGGGTGGGGGGAGGATGGGGGAGTTTCCCCCCAAAACAGTTTGTCCATTTCCAGCACTGGTTTTATATCCCAATTCCCAAGCAGTCTATTGAAATAAAACAGTACCTCGCCTTCACCTGTGAGATAGCACTGTGAGATGTTACACTGGTTTGGCTATCCCAAGCAGTCAAAAAGCCCAGCTTGGCAGTGATCTGCGTATGAATGCAGACATGCCAACCCTCCCAATTTAGGTGGGTGACTCATGATTTTTTAATCAAAAATGTTGTTATTCCTTTCTCCTGATTAAAATAATTCAGACTCGCTTTATGTAGCAGAATCTCCTCCCAGGTGCTGCAAAATGTTGGCATGTATGTAAATGGCTCTAGGCACAGCGGTCTTCGCAGGGAATGGACAGGGTGTGTATGGCTATAGTCCTGTCCCTTAAGAGGTGCAAATGGTGGTTGATTGAAGGGGTGGCTGCATGCTGCGGGGGACATTTACGGTGGTCCTTTAAATGCATTTTCTGTCATTGTGTTTTGTCAGTCTTGTTCGTGGGGTGGAGGAAAGGAAGGATCCAGGTATGGGGTTTAATTTGGGGTAGGCTGAAAGTGAATGGGTGGGTTGTAGAAAAGCTGGTGGGGCAGAGGGAACATCGTTCCCCTACATTTGTTTGTACTTTCACCACTGTGCTCCATTGGGTGCAATGGACCACAAGTCAACTCTGCGGCCACTGCACACAGACAGCATCTATATCTTCTCCAGTTCAGTCCCCGCTGCTGGCTCCAGGTACACCCACACCACACCACACAGCACCACCTCGAGGAGTGGTACAGTGAGGTAAGATACGTGGCTTGTTTGAGGGGGGAGGGAAAACTGGTGAGCAGAGGGTGCAGGATGGTATGGGGGTTTCTGTTTTTGTGGGTGGGATGCTGAAACCTGGTAAGAGACCTGGCCTTGTCTGGTGTGGAGGCAGGGTGCCAGGTATGAGGCCTGTGCTCTGCTGGTAGGTTGCTAGGTATGCCGTTTGTGGTCTGGCTGGTAGGAAGCAGGGTGCCAGGTATGGGACCGTGGATCTGGTGCTGAGGCAGGATTGATTGTATAAAATGCCATACCTAATTCTAACACCCTCCTGTTGTAAATTGCTCCACTGCCCTCAAGCTAGGTTTGCAATAAAATAAATGCCAGGTATGAGGCCTGAGCTCTGTTGGTCTGAAGGCAGGTTGCCGAGTATGTGGCTCATGCTTAGGTGGGGGGTACGGGGCTCACACTATGGTGGTGGGTGCAGGGTCTCAGCCATTAGGCAAGAGCTGCCATTATGGAAACCAGGAGCCAGTCCATAGTGCGTGGCAAACGTAACTTGTTTGTAAGATGTAAGCTACCTTTTTGTGTCAATAGAGATTCTCGAATATGATTTAAATGTCCATTAAAGGGGTAGTCCAGCTAAACATTTTATTTAAAAAAATAGATAGGCAACATTAAAAAATAAATACTAGCACTTTTTTTTTAAACTTCCTATGTAAAATTTTGAGCTATTCAAGCTCAAAATTCGCATGAGAAATAGATGCCCGCCTGTGCTGGCTTTTGCTTTTGTGGCACTAATGAAGGAAAAGCCAGCCAGCTGTAATAAACAAAAGCTACCGCTGGGTGGCTTTTCCTTCATTGGTGCTGTACGCAGAGGACAGGGACCGGAGACCAAAGCAGGAAAGCTGCAGCTGAATCTCGGTAAGTGCTATTTATTTTTTTTTAAAAATAAGCACTAGCTGCGTTTTTTTTCTAGGTTTTCCGGGCTGGAGGAGCCTGGAAAACTTAGAAATAAAACCGCAGCTTTAAAAACGTTGTATTTATGTTTGCGGTCGCTTTTGAAGCTACCGCACACATAAATACAACGTTATTGTGTTTGAAAACGCTGCGGTTTTTCTTTCCAAGTTCCTCAGGCTCCTCCGGCTCGGGGAGCACCAGAGACCCAAAGTGAAAGCCAAGGCAGGCAGAAACACAACACGGTTGTGTTTCTGCCTAAATCTGCTTTCCCATTTGGGGCTCTCGGGCTCCCCACGGGGAAAGCAGATTTAGGCAGAAACACTGCAGCACTTAGCATTTCCCATTTGGGGCTCTCGGGGGGGCCCCCCGTGGGGAGCCCGAGAGCCCCAAATGGGAAATCAGCTGTAGGCAGAAACACCGCAGCGTTTTCAAACACAACCAAGTTGTGTTTCTGCCTGCCTTAGCTATCACTTTGGGTCTTCGGTGCTCCCCTGGGGGAGCCTGTGGGCCAGTAGAGTGGAGGCGGGGTCTGTGAAAGTATGAGCTATATGTTAATTTCCCTTAGTTATCCTTGTGAGAAGTAGTGGCCTCTGTTCGTAGAAGTGGAGGGGAAGAGGGGCTTTTGGGGGGTGGGTCGCGGGGACCCTCCCACCCCATAAAAACATTTTGAAGTGCTTTTTCTAAGTAATTTAAACAAACTAAATTACGTCAAAGTAATTTACTTTGTTGAAACGACATTGAACCGTTGTCTAAAACAAATGTGAGCCTTCACACATGGGGTTGCTGATCTAATGCTCTGTGCTAGTGTCTCTGGTGGGACGGGCATGCTCTCGTTTGAAACTACAACTTGCAGGAGATGCTGTGTGTTGTTCTGAGGCTAACCGAGTTGTCTCTCACAGATCTTCTGGGTATTATGATATGGTGTCCAAGCTAATTAATCTCCATCTCATTAGGAACGCTGAGATGCAGCCATCTCATGTGCATGCCTTTCTCTTGCAGGTTGCCTTAACAAACCTACCTCTCCATTTCAGAGGGACTTGGTGAGTTGGGGAGGGATTAATATTTCTACGTTGCCGAAATCTGCCGTATCCCCAAGCACCATAGGAGATTCCTTTTTAACCTGGGCTACCTACTTATTAGCCTATTGTAGATCCATTTACTGATCAGACACTTCACTAAGCTTCACGATATTTACTTTCAAGAATGGGGAGGCAATATTTTGGCAAAAATGTATCTACTATTCGTACAATCAAATTAGAAGATTAAAGATATAGACCAGTCTCAGAATACAGTACAATAGGGCAGAGTAATCTGCATCATCTTAACCTCAGCGTGGATGCAGACAAAAGCTTTTGCACCTCCACAAGAAAGAATTAAATAAGAGAAACTCACAACATAATAAATGAATAAATATTGAAAATCAACCTAACAAATATTCCAATGGCCGCTTGGGCCAAGCTCTCGACTTGCCGTTCTTGCAGTTTCTTCAATTGTGCTGGCCCTAGCTTTTTGCTTGGTTTTGGTTCTCCATAAGGGCCTGAGAATCATCATGGAAGTCTGTGTAGGCCATGTGCAGCCCTCCACCCCATTTGTTGCCTGGAGCGCGCGCCCTGTTTGTTGCCTGGATCCCAGGGTATGGAGCAAGGTAGGCTTGTGTTCCGGCTGGTGCTCTTACTCGGACAAGCCCGAGAGCTTGACTTCCTGGAGGAAGTTGAGACTCTATCTGGGGTTCACAGAATCCTGCGCTGAGGAAGGACAGTCACCTTGTGTCAATGGCTTGGGCCCTAGACCAGGAACTCCATTAATTCATTGGGGCTTTCCTACCAAGTACATTGTTCTGCAATATCTGAGCTAGGTTCCAGTCACCTCTGTGCAAGCAGATGCCTACTCTGCAAAGTTAGAACTCCAGGAGCGTTGCAAGCACAGTTGCATTGCAAACCATGGTCAGTTGCGCCAGCCACTGACTGCAGGCAGCTGTCCCTACCTAGGGCAGGACTCTGTGAGCCTGTAGAGGAGTCCTACCCTCCTCAGAGACGCCAGGTTCTGAATGGCATGTTTTCAATCTCCAGGATGGCTGCTGCTGGCACGCCCTACTCTGTTAAGAATTAACATGAATAGCAAACAAAAGTAAATGTAAGACGATTTCAGAGGTTTTAAGGCACCACGTTACATAATTGATCTCAAAACGTTAACAGAGTTGCCAAAAATCGAGTCTTGTATGCTCTGTGTGTGGTTTCTCTTCTTGGAAGACGTTCCTGTGTTAAATGGCCAGGCTGATCACTGCATGCGATTCCCCCTGCTGTGCTGCCCCTCCTTTTTAAACCAACTGGCAGCACTGACGATCCCTTCCTCGAGGTCCATTAATAAACAACTCAATGTAATGACTTAGTGCAGTTGATCCCCGCTGTTATATGGCCAATGCAACTGCAAAATAGTGACTGTTACAGGTGGGCATTCGTGACCACCCCACTAAACTAGAGAGCCTGGCACTTACACCCCCGGCATACATAAACACTGGGTGCACTGGCATTAATATTACACCACACTGCAAAAGAAAAGTAACTATTAGAGCAAAGCACCAACTAAGCGAATGGTTCCTGCAAAGGTATGTAATGCTAGGAGTCTATAGAGAGAAATTAGCGAGAGTATGCTGTTTATAGGGGGTCATTAGGAGTTTGTCGGTATCCCGCTGGTAATTTTGTCAGAATATCGGCAAATGGACCTACCATTACCGGTGCCTGGTATCCCAGAATTACCTGGATATTACAGGCTTTCGGCAACGGTAGGTAAATCCCCATTCCATGGAGCCCTTAGGACCCCGTTGGGGGATTGCCGGTATTAACGGCACTGGTAATACCGGATTCTTTTAGCTGGTGGGGGCAGTGCTTTGCTTTCATCCATTTTGATATTAACAGATTACTACCCTGTCCCCGTCACTCTGCAACGTCTAGGATGACCTACCTTCTTGCGTCTTTGTTCTAACACTCTAGGATCACTTTGCTCTTTAGAACTCCACATCAAATCAGTTACATCCTGTGCTTACATACATGGTTGATTGTTATATTATGTATACATTTCAAATGTCAGATGACGATATGAAACAATGCTGTCCAAAGAGCACTGAAATGTATGTGTTACATTTTTCAGAGCATTTTTTATTACATTTATTTTAAAACAATCAGCAGAAAACTCGAGCCTTTTTTTTGGCTTCAGATATTTTAGCACAATATTTTTCACATTTACAGAATTGTTTGCAAAGTTCATAAATCTGTTCATGTGTTCTGGACATTGTTTAACCTGTGGTTGGTTATCAGGCATATTTTTAATTCCAGTGAACTGAAGGCTCCAATGCTGATATCGATGTCAGGGAGAGCATCGAAGGTGGCATCCCAGCATTTGGGGAGTTAACAGATCGCAGTGGAGTGTACCACTCGTCGTGCTGGCGGGAGGGTGCTGGAGCAGTTGACATGTGTGGGTGATTGCTTGAGCACGAGAACTGACCAACGGTGGCGTGCGTAGAGTAACAGTTGCTTGCCATGGAGGTGAAGCGCGGCATGTGGTTGAGGGCATGTGGGTACTGATATTGGCGCGACGGCGTGGGCACGGAGCCAACCCCAGGCATTAGACTGTTGCAGGCTGAAATCAAAGAAGGAGCCACTGATTTCTGGTTTGCTCTTTCATGCTTGCGATGCTTTGCTCTGCGATTCTGGAACCACACCTTTGAAGATATCAAATATATGTATTGATGTGTATTCAACAGTGACTGATGCATAGCAAATTACATTGTAGCTAATCAATTTACATTAACAATTGTCCAGGGAATGTTGTCAGCCTCACAAATCTTGTGTACTTTTACAGTAAAATCTTCAATGTACAAAAGCGCGTCTTGACTTTACACATGTGGGGACGCCTAGAAGATCACTTATAGCATCACCACAACCTCCCATACATCTTTGCCACCTTGTTGCAATCTGCAGCGTCTCTAGACACAGCCTTTTGCATCCAAAACAAAATCATGCCTCTGCAAGACTTTTAAATCGAACCTACACCACCGCAACCTCCCCAGTCTGACATTTTCACCAAAGGCCTCTCATGTTGGTTTTGTTTAATTTTTTTAACCTAGTTAGCCTGTTTATGGCTTCATGGTTTTATATATATATATATATATATATATATATATATATATATACACACACACACACATATATATACTTCTTTTTAGTTAGTACTTTATATTCCATTTAACATGTGCGTACCGTGTAATACTGGGGTGGGTGGCACAGTTCTACATCAATTTTGCCCTGCTTCATTTCGCAGGAAAATCCCAATCCTTTACGATTCAAAAGTCTACTTGAATCTTCATTCTCGTGGAGGAGAAAAACATTTCCCGTCAGCCACAAGACACTGGGGCAGGGGTGCTTTTTGTAAAGGGGGATCTGTGTGTTTTAGTGTGTGTTTTAGTTGGACACTTGCTAACTTGAGATTGGCGGATCTGCTCCCCCTGTTTCCTACCCTAGTTGCTTGTATATCCCTTGTGCCTAAATGCCTGCCCTCCCCTGTTAGCTCACCTTTCCTTATACCTCTACTTCCCTCACTGTGTCCTTCTACCCCATGACTTGTAAAGTGCTCTGTTGCTTCCGGAAGCTAGGCCTGCGCTCAATAAATGCCTTAATATTAATGAGAATGTCTTCACTCGAATGGACAGAATCTTGAGTCCATAAAACCCCAAGAAGTAACCCAACACAGTGGGTGCTTCCTGTCCAATTTATTTGCAATCCCATGCAGCAGATTTGTAGGTTCGAAGTCACCACCTTTGCTGGTGGAATCTTCTGCATTGTTTCCTAGGGTGCCTTGCTTCTGCCGGAGTTGCCGGATGGCAGATGCTTGCATGCTGTCATATCCGGGTTCCTGAGCTCCCAGTTTGCTGTTGCTCTGCCTGTTTGCTGACTCCTTGAGCACAAAGGGCCCCCCCGTTGCACGTGCTCTAATCATCCCATGATCTGCATTCTCCAGGAGTCTGTTATGGGCGTAATGCGTCTTTTCATAGGCTTGCACATGGTTTGTGCACTTTTGGTCCTAATGGACCAATTTAATACATATGTGTGTGTATGTGGGGGGTATAGAGGTGGGAGCATAGTGGACAATGGGACGGGGGAGTTTTGGAAGGGTGGTATGGGGGAACACCCATTTTAAAAAAAATAAAAACGGTTGAATTAATTTCAACAAAGTCATTCATTCATGTTGTCATTTGTATAGCACCTTTCACCTTAATTGTGGTCCCAACGCTCTTGTTGTTTGAACGCTCTCGGAGGGACTGGAGTCGAAATTTGGGAGAATTGGGAACTGCTATTATGCGTGTGTGCATTTCACCCATTAAAGTTATACGAGTGTGGCCAAGACTGTGTTAGTCACCTATGTCTAGATGGCGTGTGGATTGGTGCAACAGATGTAAACTATGAACTAAAGTTGGGGGATTGTGTTTAAGGAGATGGAGAATCATGTGGGAAGGTACAGTTCGCATTTTTGTCATTAAAGTGCATGAACAAAGTGCACACGTTTAAAAAGGTGGCCATGTTAGCATGTAGAACCTGTTGTGGGTTTCACTCAGCCTTTGGACGTCCTACCTTCACACCTACATAAAGTGTGGAAGTGTCAGTAGGGCACAAGGGATACTGTGTCCCAGGTTCAACACAGCCAGCTAGCTTTTTTTTTTGATTAGTCTTACTATGGTTAAGTAAACCTTTTAACACATCATACATATACATGCCACAAGGATAACCCATAAATAACAATTGCTAAAATGCGTTCAAATTCCATACAACAAAAGCTATCATTTCATGAACAAAGTAACCTCATTCCTTAGCCCAACCTTAGTCAATTATGCTTTAGTGTATATTTTATGACAACCTCGGATTAATTCTAGGCATACAATTTTGATCTTCGTATATTACCCGTCTCCCACATATGCTATTATATTCCTAGTCAGAGAGATTATTTGCAGGTAATTTGTTTTTCAATGTGCAACCACTTATGGTATAACTTAAAATGTAATGCAAATTCCCCCAAAATAATCAAAGCCATGATTGTTCGGTGTAATAGTTGTCCTTTTTGTATGTTAAGTTATAAAAAAAACCTGTTAGTGTATACATCGCTCAAATTTCTGCAGCTAGTCAGAAGATGTGTTGTGGTTTCTGCAATCAGCTGGTATCAATTCTGAGAGAAGGGTTGTTGTTTCACTCTTTGCATTCGGTCCCAGAAATACATTGCTGAATGGCAAGCTCAGCACATGCATTTATGTCGAAACACGTATGGAGCTTACTTTCTTTTTATGAACCGGAACTTATCTTTGGCAATCTTCTGCTTTCTGTTTACTGGCACAGCCAATTTGGTAGTGCAGTGCCACTAAATCTGATGGAGCTTTGGGAACACCAATGCAGTTTGAACAGGAGGCTTTCCTTTGTTCAATAAAGTCTCATTGTGCCTGGCTATGGTTTTTGGCCTGGCAGTTTTCACGATTAACCTTGCCCTTTGGTAAATGTTTATGTCCTTGGTTAGATATCAGAATTATTTTAAATCATCTTCCTTGCCAATGGGCTGTTAAAGAAAAATAAGCTGCAACACAGATGTTCATGTGGACTTTTAAGGCTGCACGAAATGTGTGTGTTTGGAAGGTTGTGCGTTGCTGCAGTACCCCTTACTTAGGGCTGTGCACAGACGTTTACATGCATCACTGTAATGATGGTTAGTGCTTTGGTGACTTGCCGTGTTGGCCATTATCCATTTTTGGTGTAACCACCAAGACCATCTTTGGTCACAGGTAGACAGGGGATACATTTGGCAAGACACTTTCCTGCAATATCCACCTTTACTTTGTTCCTACAATTGTGAGGTAAACTCAGGAGTGCAGACCTCTCAGATAGCATTTTGTCACAGATGTGTAAAAATCTAGGGTGCATGGCGGATGAGGGGAAATATGTGTCGGATTTAGCAACATATGTTTCAGATAGGAAGACGCCAGCAATGAAGAATGCAATCCCCCGTGGACTGCCACACCTGCCTCTTTCTACAAAATGGAACATCTTGGATCTTTCCCAATGTGTCTGGTTGCAGATCCCAAGATGTGGCTCTGAAAGATCAAGCCATGTGGGCGTCCTACTTTGGGTATTGGTTTAACATTGTGCCACTCAGTGTTTGAGGGTCAGCAATGTAACCCTGACAAGAGGGAATCCCCTCCCACCCTGGGGCAGGAGGCCTACCACTGGGGTTTGACAAACTGGCATGCCCCACAGTGAGTTGGGAGGGCCCAGTCTCTTTCCTTTCTACATGTGCCTGGCTGAATATGTCAAGTACCACTTCTTCATGCTCCATACCTGTTAGGCAACATGCTCGCCAATGTTCTCTTTTCTTACAGGAGCATGCATACCAGGATTCCTAGTGGCCGAGACCCAAGTTAGCAGCTCATCCTAGAGAGAGGCGGCAGCAGCAGCAGCAAGCAGAGAGGCTGGGGAACACCACACTGGCGATGCAGTCTAACACATTACTTTGTTTGTAGTGGGCATCCATTTCCAGCTGGTGTCAGACCAGAGTATGAAAAGGGGGGGGTGAGTCTTAAGGCCCATTACATGATTTTAGTGATTGTAATCTAGCCCATATTTAGAAGGAAGCCAGTGGTTGGCCTGGGGAACCAGCTGATAGGAAGCAGTGTTAGTTGTTTAGGTGAGGTCAAGGGAGGATAAGGAGGACTAAGAGACCAGGCGGAAGGAGGACAGCGGAGCAGAGCATGGAGAAGAATTCTCAAGAGTGTGCAAGGTCAGAAATTGGTTCCTAAAGAGAAGGTGGGGCTTGGGTATGCGAGTGCATGCAATATGAGTAAGGGTAAAGGAATCATGCAGGAAGGTGTGATAGTGACTGAGAAGGGTGACTGAGATTGAAAGGAATGGGACTGTTGGAGAAGGTATGGGTGGAGAGCAGTATAGTGATAGCAGAATGTAGTGGTAGGCGAATGTAGCGGTAGGAGAGTGTAGGAGAGAGAGAGTAGATGTAGGCAGTAGGGAGAGGGAAAGAAGATTAAGTATGAGGGAGAGAGGGGAGAGACGATGGGAGTAATACCAGGAGGAGAGAAGGAGAAATGTAGAGTTAAGAGAATCTTAGGGAGAGGAGTACAAGGGCATGAGACAAAAGGGCAAGTGGAGCCTGGGTAATTGAAAGGCACTTAACTCAGTCGTAAAGATCATTGTGATTTTGTGTGGGATCCCTGGATGTGATCCACCTAGGAATTCCCAGAGGGAGTCGGATAGATAAGGTGTTTGCCTTCAGGCCTCACAAACAACAAGTGAGATTTTAGATAGTAGGGGTTACTGATCTCTAATGACAACCTGTGGGGTTACGGACACCGGCTAGGGATGGAAAAGCCCATGTAAGACGAGAGAGAGGGGGCGGCTCATAACCAGCCCCTTTGCAGAAATCTTAATAAAAACATTTGACCCTCCTCCTCGAGTGTTGTTGTTCTTGAAGCCATCTGTGACACTGGTCCTAATTAATTCTGATTCATTCTAATGGCTGGAGCGGAATACAAACCGATTGATTTTGGCAATAACCCCCCTCTTCTCCCATGGCAAAATGCATTCTTATACCTGTATTCGTGCCTCATTGAGCTTGGTAATCCGGGCCAGCTCCTCTCTACAGTAGATATCTGGGTAATGGTTCTTGTTAAATGTTGCCTCTAGGTGTTCCAGTTGTTCTTGGCTGAAGGTTGTTCGATGTCTCCTGCGCGTGGGCGTTGGGTACTGTGGTGAAACATGCCCACTGCTGGAAATTAAGGCGCTGTCTCCAAGACCAGGACCATCTTCATATTTTTTGTATGAATTCTCAATGCCTGAAATAACAAGAATTTTCTTCAGATGATTTAAAGTCATGCCAAAAGGTTAACATTAAGTCTCTGCTTATGAGATTGTGCCTACACCTATCCATATCTGTAGACGCATAAAAACATTTAACCGTACGTCTGAACTTGGGCAGACTGGGTGCATTTACTTTATGTCACCACTAAAAGGATCATAGCCGCAAGGAAGTATTGCAGATTATTGAGCACTGCAAAAAGAGGTTGTGGTGCCCACTTGTTAGAAAAGTTCGAAAATTATTTGGCCATATTGGGCATTTTACACTGCTATTGTCCAAAGAAACTGGATACAAATAAGTAAGATTTGCAGGCATTTCTGATGAGCAATACAATAGATATTTCAACACATCAAAGACCAGCCTTCCCACAGCAGCACCAAATCATACTCTAGATCTCCCCAAGTAGTTATTTGGTATGTTGTATACAGGTAGCACAGGCAAAGGCAATTCCCTTCAGAGAACTTACATGGACTGATGAGGGGGAGGAGCTTTGGTAAGGGAAGAAAAAGGAAATGCAATCAACCCTTTATTGCGATGGTCAGATCACGTCAGATTCATGGGAATCTGTTAAAGTGCTTATTGTATGTAAGTGTTCATTTGGTTTTCAGTAAAGCAGTTCACCTTACAAAGTTCTTCAGGGGATGCTATTCATCCATAAATGTCATTTGTAGAGGCTCCCTTTTCATACCACTTTTGAATCTTTCAAATTCGTTTTGTTTGCAAAGCTGTGCTGAGACATTCTTCAAATGACCTTGTGATGCCCCTAATCTGCAGCCAGCCATTGTTTTCTTTCTTTTTGGTCTGCATATTTCATAATTCTTTTTTTCTGTGGGTGTTCTCATTTTTCTTGCTGGCTGGTAGCCTGATAGTCATGTGGATAGGTTGCTGGGTCTTTTCTTCCAATAGTGTGTGTGCATAGTGAACAGTGTTTTCAGTATCATGACCTTGTCAAGTGGGAATGGAATCCCTTCTCAGCCTGGGGCTGGAGGCCTTCCAGGAAGAACTCATAGCCAGTCCTATCCTTGAGGGGAATGTTGGAGTTGGAGGGGGGTGGGTACCCCCAATTCCTGTCCCCGAAGCCCACATCTGACAGTTTGTTCACGTGCAGTACTAAGTTGCATCACCCCGTGCCTATGTCCCGAAATGCTGGCAGAGTTTTCTCTTCTCATTTCGGAGACCCAACAAATCAGGAAAGGTAGTACCCACAAGTCAGGCAACTAGCAGCACCCCATGCAGAGACCCCTGAATGATCCGGCGGAGAAAGAAAATCACTGTTTCCACATCCGCGAACATACATGAGTGCTATGCAATCAGGGCCACGGGAGGAATAGGAACACAGACTGGAGCTGAAGCACCTATGTGCCAGACCCCGAATGTCCACTCCATACATCAGCCTCAAGACACCAGAGGACGAATACAGGGTTGGCGCCTTAGACCACCAGGAACTTCAAAGAGAGCAGCAGCTGCTTCAATGGACTGTGCTTACCACAAGGGGGGGCCACACCTCAGACCCCCAACATGAACATGGACACGTTGCAGCACTGACGGCAATCCTGCAGCATGGCGGCCCAGCAGAAGGAAAGGAGTGAGGCTTAACTTGCATTTTAAAAGGGCCTGTAACTCCTATCCCTCCTGCGAGGGGGAAACCGGGCCAGATTGGTCAGGGTTGGAGAACCAATCATGGAATAGGGTGGTGGTTAAAAGAAGCAACAGGAAGTGTTAAGGGATGCGTTGCTCTGGTGAGATTGGTGGAGGTGGCAGACCAAGGGACCAGCAGGAGGAAAGATGGTGGAGTAATATGGAAGTTATTTTTATTTTAAGCAGATGAGGGATTGGTTAGTGTGTAGAAGAGTGGCAAGAGTGTTAAGGAGAGGGAGTGCAGGCATTGAATGTGAAGTATGTGTGCGAGTGAAAAGAAAGTGTTTGAATAGAATATGGGGTGGAGCAGTAGTAGTACAGCAAAGGAGGGAGTAGGACAGTGGAGGAGGGTTTATCAGGGAAAAACTAGTAACATCAAAGCATCAAAGGTTGGAGACGAGGCTTAAGCGTGAGAGACATTGGAGAGACAACGGAGGAAGATGTAGGGAGTAATGGTGAAGGTGGGTGGCAAAGTGAGAGGTAGAGGGAGAAGAGTACATGTGCTTGATAGAAAGGAGACCAAATTGGGCAGAGAGTTTACAGAAGGAAGGGTAGAACACCCCATTCAGATTAATAACCTTTGGATAGAGTAGGATTAGTCTAGGAAGTTGCTGAGGGAATTTAGAAAGAGAAGATGTTGTGCTTTTAGGTCTTCACTTCTAGTACCATTAAAAATGTAGACAGTGTGACATTTGCTGTATATACTATCCGTGGGAGCAGGGTGCATTGGCTAGGGAGGATTGGCGCTTTTTAGATGAGCGAGGGATGGCCTGGAGCCATGGAAAAGCAAACAAAAACCATTGAACCCTCCATCAGACTTGGAGTATTTATTGAGCTGTCTGGGAACTTTTATTCTTTTATCAACACTTATGTAAGGGTTTGCAATGCTGATGAACTGTGTTCATATTTATTAAGGTGGAAAATCAGTCTGGCCTCCCTGTTTTGAAGTAGCTGGTGATGCTTTACGAGGCACTTAGGGAGACTGATGTAGTTTCCGTTGCAGTGGTCGAGGCTGCTTAAGACTAGTCCACATGTCTTGTGATTCGTTTGTTGAAAAGGGATGATGTTTTTCAAGATGTGAATTTGATAGTGTTTGCTCTTTGTTAAGGCATTTATTTTTCCTGATGTAAGGGCAAGCTTGCTTTGAATATAATTCATCAGTTTTTGTTCTGTCAGTAGATGTGGTGGTGGGCCTAAGGATTTGGCCCATTCGTTTTAGATATATATATATATATATGGTTGAGCTTAGACTTCCCTTGATTGTGGTTTTTTTCTGCCTTAAAATGTTTGTTGGAAATCCTCCAATTTTTATTGCAAGTTGAGGATTTAAAAATATTATTGTTCTCTCCAAGCAGTGTTGATATGTGGTTTTGGCAAGCAATTTGCCAATTTGTACGTGTGCAATTCTATCTTTGATCAAGAATGAATCCAGAGTAATCCTTGGTCTACCAACCCCATTGAGGTCTCGTCTCTCTAGGCGAATATCGTGGCTCACCATATCGTGCACTCCTGAAAAGTCGAGTCGGACTAGGTCTTTTTTATGGTTGGTGCCTGTCAACTTGATGATCATGTCCATTAATGTTGTGTATGTTCGCTGATGAGATTGGAAGCCTGATTGTCTGTAAAGGCCTGAGTATTAACTATATGTTTGAAGTTGTATTGCTGCTCATCTATCTAATGTTTTGACTAGGAAAAGGAAGGTTGTAGATCAGCCTGTTGGATATCTCGTCAGTGCTGTGATTTATTATTTTCATAAATTACGTTTTAATTGCTTGTTTGAGTAATGTGGGGACTATTCGTTTTTGGAATGAAGCATGTAGTGTCTGAATTATCTGAATTTGCTCCATTGCTGGTTTTGAGCATCATCACTAATGCCCTCCTTTTTTAGTTTTTTATTCCAACCATTTAACAAAGGAACACAAGGCATTTGTCGATGTTTCTCTAAGTGCTTGTCAATTAATTGGTGAAGCTCATCAATACCGAAAGACACTTGAGAGGACCTACTTTGAAGTACTGCAGGGGTTCTCTAATCACATTTCATACCACCCAAAATTGACCGACATATTCATTCAATTATTACTATATGTACCAAGACACTGATGTCTGCAAGGGACAGCACACATCGATCTGTCCCTAAACCCACCACCCCCTGAACGTAGGAGCTGGTGGTGGGCCGCCTATCCAGGAAGGGATAGAACAAGTAGAAAATCAGCAGTTTCTCTACGGTGTCTTGGTAAAAAAAAAGTGACTTTGGCCATTCGCTACTGTTTCTATCGGTATTTATACAAGTCTTGGCACCCAACAGAGACCATAGATGCGATGAACTACGAGCTTAAAGTGTCAATGTCTCCAGACCTACAGAGTTTTATCTATCTGGATCAAATTCCACTACTACTTAAAAACATGCACACAATCTTGGAATAAGTTCTAGGCACTATTACTACGAAGATGAAGTGGGATCGCCAGAACCTTGCTCTCTGTGATCAGGCAGTCTGGTATATGCTAGTTTCCAGCATCTTTCCCAAACTGAAACTGTTGACCAGTTTCAATGACTTGCTTTAATAATAGCCATCTTCATCAGTGCCGTCTTCTATCATGATAGTGTATTAATATCAATGGTGACAAGTCCAAACAGTTAGTTCTGTATAGAACTTGGACGGGCTGTGTGCGAAGACTTCACTGTGGGCAACAACCTTTTGGATCCACGTCCACTAATGGTGGCTTGTGTTAGTGACGACCCGTAGTTGTTGACACAATGTCTCCCTTGTCCTACGACGGCATCCTCCGATGGCTCATCAATGAACAAGATTTAGACAGAAGGTGCTTAAAACTTTGCTAGAATATTCAGGTGGAGTACAGTGAACCTAGGGCAAATGTTAGCACCCCAAAAAGGTTATAGTCGCCCATTTCCCCAGTTCTATCCATCATGGACAAACGATGCTGGTAGGTGAATTATACTATGGAGGGAAGGGCAGCATATAAATTAAAACGTTTTAGATGTTGCATCTATTTAACAGCTTCGTGCCCTTTGGAAACGAATGCTCTTCTACCTAATGTTTATTTGGGGAAGTGATTAGCTGACGTATTTCACAATGGTAAGTAGCATCCATGCACTCCAACGTTTTTTTTCACTCACACTTCTCCAGCAGTTCATAACTTTTTTTTAATCATTCAGTTAACTTCTACAATACTGTTTAGTAGTGGTTTGGGCGGGGATTGCCACTTCTAATCTCCCAACGTAAGTACTACAGCAATCTTGGCTTTCAGGTCTCCACCAAATGCATTGTGGGCCTTGTAGTCTTGGGGTACTACATTTGACTATGTCAAGTTAAAACTGCCCATAAATGTGTGGCTTGCAGTTGCTCATCTATCCCCTCCCCCATACTCGGTAAATGCCACCACTCAGCAGCCCTAAGGATCCCTCTGCATTTAGGTTTGGTTGGCCAAGGCATAGAAGTAAACATGCCATTCTAGGAATGTTATCTTTTCAGAGTTTTACACTTTTTTTTTGTAGTATACACTACAAAAGATACTTAGATACTTAAAACGTATTGATGCAATCCTGGACAGGGCCTCAGTAATCTAAGATCATAACTTGTACATGCGCCTAATACTATCCTTCCTACACAAGCAATGGTCATGAACTGGTAAACTCGGGCACTTCAATCCCACCATTTGTGGCATTGAGCCTTCCAAAGCTCAGTCTCCTCTAGACGAGCAGTGCTCTGCTCCTTCGGTTTAGTGTAACACCTCCTCTCTGACCATTAGTATTAATGATAATTCTTTAGAGCATGTCACATCTTCTGGCACTTCTACAGTAACACCACCAATCTCTTTATTGTATTTCTGTCCTCTCCCCCACCACCCATTGCCTTCAATCCTTGGTTAAGATGCAACATGTCATCTTCCATAACTGTTTGTATTATTATTTTGTGTTAAGTGGATGCCATTTTGGTCAATAACAGTTCATCTAAAATAAATAATTTAAGAGGAGAGCCGAACCCATCACACAGGGCATCACTACCTTAAAGCAATTGTGACTGTTAGATCTTCTAAACTACCAATACTGTTGTTGGGAAGCCAGTGCAGGTGTATAGAAAGTTAAGCACAGCACTGTACCCCACTATGCTCTTAGTTTCAGCTAGATTAGCTCCGCCAAACTCTTGATGGCATCCTTGATGCTTGTTGTTGGGAAGGGGCAGAAGAGCAGCATCTGAACATACCTTTGCCAAAGGGCACTGGGGTGTCAACCAAGGCTCTTTTGCCAAATGTTTGGTGTTTCAATTGGCCAAATCCTATTGAACCACCTATGAGGTTGACTGTATGTTGGATATCAAATTAGCATGTGCCCAACTCTGCCAATGAAGACCTATGATTCAACAACCTTATTATGTTTTTCCCACCAATAAAAATACAACTTTGACAACATCCTGTGGCCTTGGTATCAGAGTGGATTTGTCATGTGGATAGTTGAAAATAGTCCTTCCATTAGTAAGACGTCTTCCCCCTTGCCCCACGTCCAATGTACTAGCTATTTGTTTTCCTTATTTTTACTTTTGTTGTTTTCAAATGTCTTTGTTGTGTCTATTTTTTATGTTGAGAGGGAGGGGCTTAAGAGAAATAGGTGGCAAACCAAAGCAGATGGGGTGGGTCTAGCATGATCACAACAAATTGATGTTCAACAATGGTCTTGCATAATTTCAGCCATTTGGCAGGTGGTCGCTTTGTTTCTCTCCTTTAGTGCCTGTCTGTAATGATACCCTTGTTGGTACATATTTAGTTTTTTTGTTTACTAGGAAAGTCTGTTTTCAGAAAATTGTGCTCATTTCAGTCCAACAAAGGGTAGGCAGTGGTGGCTTGTGAATTTTTGAATTGCAGAGAAATAAATGTATGCGCCTAATATGGGGGAGCGACCGAGCATAGCGATGGACTTCAAACCCAACAAGAGGGATTAGGCCCCCACCTACATTTTTAAAATAAGGGGTTCAGATGTTAGAATGGTGCATTTACAGCACTTTGCAAACTGTCTAGCTTTTTACACAATTTCTCATTGATCAGTTGTGTTGTAGCACATGAACCGCCAAATAGATGGAAGTAACCAACACTGCACATGACCATTTTGCAACACACTTTCATGATGCCTTTGCCCAAAACATATGCCAGTATATAAAACATGTTCATGCTGGCTTTGCCCATACATGTCTATGCATGCTGCACCAATATATGCCAGTATTATAAAATACCATGCAACAGAAACAAAGTATATACAGACTGTCTATACCAAGATATAGTGTAGTACACAATCACAATGGCTTTTATCCTTGATGCAGAGCACAAAATGTTATGACACACACAGAATATATGGCTAGACTGGTGTCATCAAGGTAAGACGGTCTAGCCATGTAATAACATTGTTCATGTTTGCTTTGCCCTTGATGCCAAGTAAAAAGAAACACATGCCATGCTACAGTAAGAAAGTAACTGCACACTGAGACCATAGGCCAAGCTACCCAAGTAATAGCACGTATTGTCTTTGCTTTACCTTTGATGCCAAGTAAAACAAAATGTTATGCCACCATTCGAAAATAGGTGCCGACAGGCACTATTAATGTAGGTCAGTCTAGCCAAGTAATAACACTTGTATTTGCTTTTCTGTTGATGCAAAGTAAAACATGCCATGTAACATCAAGTAAGTATATGCAGACTAACACTAGTAGTGACCGTCTGTATATACGTAATATGGCATGGCATTTTTACTTGGCATCAAGAGTAAAGCAAACATAAATGTTATTAAGGGTAAAGTGTGTAGTGTTACTACCTGGCTAGACTTGCCTATATTAAATGTAGGTTAGTGACAACAGTTCACACTTAACACAGTAACTGCATCAAGGTTAAAGCAAAAATGAGTGTTAACTGGCTAAACTTGCCTACATTCAATGTAAAAATACTTAACATTTCTGCTTTACCCTTGATACATAGTACTGTGAATCTACACTTTATTCACTCTATTGTGCATCAAGAGTAAAGCAGGAAACAAAGCCACGCCCTGAGCACCCCGTCCCTAAATTTAGGGGCTCCATTGAGCACACAAACTCTTCTATCTACATATGCACACATTCACAAAAACACCCCGATATACATACATATTACATACAAAGCACACCTGCATGCACCCTTCAAATGTGCCCGCTCAGCTACAGGTTTGACCAGATGGCCCTACCGTCCGGGATGTAGATGTGCGACTGCAACGTGAACATGTTGACTGGCAGGCGAAGGCTCCTCTCATGTTAGGCAGCATGTGTACACTGCTAGTGCAATAATATGTTGGCTGGGCCAGACTCTCATTATTGCCCAAAGGGCTGCGCATAGAAATGGAAACGCAAGAGCATACTTACTTGTGGACCGTGCTGCCTGCCACTCAAGTGGGGAGGGTGGAGTGCCCCTCACCCGTAGTGGCATGCGACCAATGAGTGTAGGCCATTTTAGAGCAATCGTACTTGTAAAATAGTTAAGCACTGATGGATGCATTTGCAACCGCTTAAACAATTCCTCAAAATAGCTCTGACCACATATGAATACATTTGATTTTTTACAAAGAAAATGATGTAACATTTAATGTACAGTGTTTTTGAATGAGGTCAGGGGACAGTAGGGGAAGCAATGGGAGAAAGCAAACAAGCATACATAGGGGAGTAGGGCTGTTTACCTATTGTCTGCAAGTCCCTTCTCCAGCCACCCCTTCAACTCCAAACTTCAACCCATACCTGCTCATACTAAGGCACCACTGGGAAAGGAGAAACTGTGTTTTTCAGTTTAAACCTAGAAGGGGAGTTCTCTTCGGGGGGTGTTTGTCCGGTGTTTATTGGATTTCACTGAAAAACAGCAAAGCCTACATATAAATCTTGGGAAAATAAGCCAAGGCAACTCTGATCCTTCTCCCAAGTTGGTTAATTGTTCCTCCCCAATGTTCATTTTTTTTTTAACAAGGTAAATGCCTGCCACCTTCTAAAGTGCTAATTTCTAGATTTGAAAACCACAAGTCCTTTATAATAGAGTCCTATTCTAGTGGTGCTCTTTTCGTGCAGGGTTTGGTTCCTGAACAGAGTTGAAATTGGAATGGAGAAGATGTTGGTTTCAGAAACAGAATGGTTTTCAGAGCAGTGATGCAGGGGTAGAATTTCCATTGGATTCCGGAATGGGAATTTGGGAAGGGAGTCGGAGATGAACCGCAGAATGGACGTGTCCGGTCAAGCGAGGTGAAACAGTAGCCGTGTGAACCATCATTCAGGTAGGTCTTCAGGAACATCAGGCACACACAAAGCGAGGCATTAAATGGCTTCTGGGACAGAATGAACTCTGGATGATTCAGTCCATTCCAAAGAAGCATGCACATTATAGTTTCTTTCTGTCCTTGTTCAATAGGAGTCTGATTTCTGCTTGGCTTGATGAGAATTGTTCCCTACCCGGATATATCTGTAATTTTCCCAACTCTAGAAACACAATATTTCAAGGTCGACCCTCTTGAAGACTGTCTGGGCCCGGTGTGATACTGAAGAAGTGGTCAGTCCTACCTCTAGCATATGTACTTGGGCACCCCATGATGGGCGAGTACCCACCAATCGCTGGAAGTTTTAGAGGAGCAGAAAGCAGGGTGGTGAACTCTGTTTCCTCCTGCCTACTTACATCTGCATTGTTCGTATGTTAGGTGGTGTTGGGACATTGCTGGTCTTTATGGCATATTCACACTATACTCATGCCACAATATGGGTGGATGCTGTCCCTGGGTCTAAGGTGTTGTTTTGAGCAACTATTGGGCATGAAGAAGGGCTAGTTTGTTTATTTATTTATGATGCGCACCAAACCAGTAGGTATCTGGGCGCATTGCACGAGGTTACAAGTGTTACAGTTACACACAGAGATAAATACAATCAAAATAAAATAGTGGTTGACGGTCATAATGAGCAAGCATGGAAGCGATACGGAGTCAAGGCAGTGGAGGTATTGAGGCGGTTAGATGTCATTCGAGACTAGCCAATTTTTTGTATTTTTTCCTTTGGAACGACTGGTCAATTTGCAGGTGAGTAGGCAGAGAGTTCCAGAAGCGGGCGGCCTGCACAGGAAAACTGGTGCCACTGGCCTTTATCAGATTGAATCAGGGAACTACGATGCAGTGTGAGTTTACGGTCCTTGTGGGATGTGATGAAGCTTTTCTCAGAATGTGTTCTCTTAGGTACTGAGGTGCATCATTATTTAGACATGTGTGTGTGATGGAAACTATTTTCAAGTGGATCCCATCCTTGCTGGAGAGCCAGTTGTGATTTCTTTTGACCTCAGAGATTTGTCTCCTCTTTGGAATGCTTAATGCTGTTCTTAGTGCATTATTTTGTAATATTTGGAGTTTGTTCAGAATCTGTGTGTTAGCTCCTGCATAGAGGGCATTAGAGTAATCCAGTTTGGACAAGATTAAAGCTGTCGCTAATGTGATGCAACTATTTGAAGTTAGGAAAGGTTTGCATACCCGTATCTGCTTGCCAGTGTATGCTGTTGCAGAGGCCGTATCGTTGACTTTTTTTCCCCAATTTCAAAGCTGAGTCCAGGTAGAATCCTAGGGTTTTGGTCTCCTTGGCAACTTTAATATCGATGCCATCAATATTGAATGAAGTGCATTGACTGCCAAGTTTGATAAGGTTAGCCAGGGCTCCTAGGTTCAAGATCTCCGTTTTGTCATCATTCAGGCAGAGGCCGTCGGCTGCCATGCATGCCTGAATGATTAGATATAGTTTGTTGACGAAGGCCAAGTCTGTGTCATAATCACCCAAAAGGGGTAGGAGTATCTAGGTGTCATCTGAATAATTAGTGTAGGTGATACCCAGATGATCCAAATGGTCAAACAGCTTTGTAAATATATTATACATGGTCGGTGAAACGCACAAACCTTGCGGGACACCACAAGTTATAGGAGAGGGGTCAACGTGGCCAGAACGAGAGAACTCTCATTGACCTATTATTGAGGAAGGATTGAATCCAGTCAGTGGCTTCTTGAGAGAAGTTGACAGCAGTGTACACGTGTTTGCAAAGCACTTTGTGATCGACCAAATCGAACACGGCAGATAGGTCTATAGGTCTAGTAAAAGTAGTAAGGCTCATTGTCTGTTGTCTTTAAGTTGGTCAATTTGCATTTCCAAATCTATCGGAGCAGTTTCCATACCGTGGAGTGGTCTGAAGCCAGATTCTTAGTCCAAGAAGGTTATTAGTCTCTAGGTATAGCTGGATCTGGAGATCTGCAGCTCTATCTATTATTTTGAGTAAGGATGGGGCACTTGTAATAGGCCTGTAGTTGGTTGGAATGGTTCGGTCCAATGATGATTCTTTTAGCAGTGGTAGCACCCATACATCCTTAAGAAGCGCGGAATGAGGCGTTTATTAATTTGGTGATGGAAGGCTACAGGTCTCTGGCAGCCTCTTTGATCATTTCTGCTGGGCAAGTATCTCCCTTGCATCTTGATGGTTTGAGTGAGGCAATAATCTTTTTCACCTCTTGGTTAGTGGCTTGAGAGAATTTGAATTCTTGTAGAAGTTTGTGAGAGAATTCTTGGGGTCTGTAGTGGGTGTCTAGTTTCATAGCGTTGCGTCTCTTGTCAGCAATTTTATTTTAGAGGGTGGCAATTTTATTGGCTAGTGCATTTTGTATGTTGGTACACCATATTTTATCCTATGCACACAAATCCTCTGGAGGAATGGGAGATTCAATTTCCCTCAAGATCACAAAGAGTTCCTTAGTACTAGAACTAGCTTTGTTGATCCTGCCGTTAGATGTTTCACTTTTGGTTCATAATATTTCCGCTTTGTATTTCGTAGACATTTCATTTGTTGTTTTTTTTCTTTGGAGGTCATATTTTTCCATAAGACTTCCAATTTTCTTTTCTCTGCTCGATCTTTTAGCTGAGGTGTAAACCACAAGTTAAAGTGGGCTCTGGGTTTACTTTTTCTCATTTCGAGAGGAGCAATGATATCTAATGCTTGTGTAATAGAGGAGTTATATAAATCTACTAGTGCAGCAGGGTCCGAAGACTGAAGCCATGTTTCTGATATGGCTAGGAAGTCAATTTCTCCAGTCTTGATTAGGTCTATATCTATGACATGGGCTACCACAGGCACCTTTGATATAGGGGCTAGTAGTGTGATGAAAGGTAGGGGATTTCTTCTTACGGTTAGCTCTTGTTATTTTCTTGCAGTTGGACTTGGGTATTGAGTTGTTGGTCCCCGATGGAGGACTTAGTATGTCTATAGGTTTACTTTGAATGGTGAGATGACTAGCAAGTCTAGAGCCAAGCCTACTGTTTCTGGCATTGATAGAACAATGCTGGTTAGGTGTTGGTTTGGTCGCATATAGACTGATCCATTGGATAGGAGTTAATCTACTGCTTCAACAGGGCTGGTTAGATCAGTACTGTGGGGCTTAGTAGCTAGGTTTAATTCTGGTAAGAAAGAGGTCAGCCTAATGGATATGTGCAAGGTGGTGTATTTAAAAGGTTGGCAAAATTTGGTGGGTTTAATCGCCAATAATGTGGATGCCGTCAAGACCGTCGTTAGGTAATAAATTGCTGGCTGCAAGCGGTTGCCCCCTTTGTTGTAATATAGAACAGCTGCTAGGGTGATCACAAGGGTGACTATAATGTGGTTGGCGGTCTGCATAGCATAGGAGAACAGGAGCAGTATGCGTAAAGAAGACAGCGATCAGAAAATAATACGCGCTTTGGTCTGTCCTTATGGGAACCTATCAGATAGGCAACAACTTTATACAGTATATAGCAGATTCCAGCCTAGGCTGCACCGTACTAAAACATAGTGGCAAGCTAATAAACTGTGGCAAGAAAGGCAGGACTGAGCGACAATTTACAGTATATAACATTCCAAGTGTATAGCAAAATCCGATCTAGGCCACGAGGTACTAATACCTAGCGTCAAGCTGATAAAATGTGGCTAGAGAAGTAAGACTGTATGAGACTGGGCCATCATTTGTTGGCTAAACCCCTTGCAGGCGGTGCTCATTCCAGTAGCATTGACCAGGCTCTAGTTTCCGGTAGTCTTGAGTGGTATACAGGGCAGCAAGAAGCAGGATGGTGGGGCCCACTTTCTCAGGATTCCTCACATCCATGTTGTCACCAGCCTGATGTTGCATCCGAGTGCATCAAAGGTCTTTACGGCATTATCAATATTATCGGCATGCCCTGACATAGGTTGATAGTTTCAGTGATCCAGATGTTGTACAGACTGACAGAGGGTTGTCTGAGCCCGGCCTAAAGTGCTTTGGACATTTCCTGAGCATGACCAATAGAAACACCCTCTGTAGAGTGTACACATTTGTGAAACATCCTAAACACACTGCTCGCTACATTGTGCCGCCATCCCTGGTAATTCAATCATACATGATGTAATAGCAGGAATTATGCCTGCTTTTAGGTCTAAGTCCGGTTTTAGCACTCTAAAGTTATATTTTCATGTATTCTCCCACTTCATCTCTCCCATGCCTCCTAGAATTGTGGCACACCTGCAATTTCTCCCACCAACCACTTCACATGTTAGCCAGGCCTTTCATCCAGTCACAGCCAGCAAAGAGCTACTGATCAGCCAGCGACAGATGAACATGGAAGATGGAGAAGGTACTGAAAGCAGTATCAGGACAACATTATTGGCACTACCCACCCCACTGATGGCCTGTTTTTGTTTCGCTATATTCCTCACATGTGGCAAAGCCATGAAAACAAAAGTAGCATGACAGCAATCTTTTGTTTTCACTGCTTTCTCTTTGGCTTTTTCAACAAACTGGAACTGAAGAATAAACTATTCATATTTGATTAAATATGACAAGATGTTTACAACGTAGAAACGCAGTGCATGCAATCATTGCACATTTAAAACTACTGAAAACAATTACACTTGAAAGAAATTTACTTTATTTTGGTAGGTTTTGTCTTTACTGATCTAAAAATGTCACTTCTGGTGAAAAACATTTTTAGGAGTTATGTTGACACTTGCACCTTCTACTACTCGATCAAAAAGCTTACCAAAGGCAACAGGTCATCTAGAAACTCCCACACCCAATTCCAATGTGACTGCTCGGAGTACCATTATCCCCATACATTCTTATTCAGAGTGCAGTGATGTTCTGGATGAGCATGCATGACTGATTTAGGCAATGCATTGAGAAAGGTTTTGCTGTAAAATAAAACCTCACTTTCCTTGTTCAGAGATCTGAGTTGATTCCGGGGACGGTAAAGGTAGGCAGGCACAGTAAGTCAGTCGGGGTAAGCCTCCGTTTGAAGACTTCCCATACACATGCACATCCTGGGAAGGGAGACAGGACAGGATTGGCTGGGGCAAGCTGTCCAATCCATACAAACAGTAATAAGGAATTGTGGGTTTTCGGGGTGAGGTCTGCAGTGGAGGTGGACCAACGAGCAGCAGTAGGAAGGATGGAGCAGCGGCTGGTAGTGGAGCAGGTGTGGTATTGGTTTAGTGAAGTGGTTCTGCAGTATGAAGTGCATGTTTGTGTGGCAGGTGAATAGAACCTAGTACAAGGAGTGAGTGTGAATTGACTGGTACTGGGTGAAAGGAGGGTGTTTGTGTAATGGAGTAGTAATGAACGAGAGGGGAGTAATAAAGCAAGGTGGGAGGAGTGGTAACATCAAATGGTGGAGGCAGGACTGATAGGAGTACGTGGAGGGGAGTGGTAGTGAATGTAGAGGAGAAGAGGTGAGTGGGCGTGACTTAAGTTGTCATTAGCACACTATCCTTTTGTTATATGGAATACTAGCAAGTCCCTGAGAGAGTTAGCCTATCTCTAGGAACCAACATTAGCAGAAAACAGATAATAGACAGTAGCGGTTACCATTCAGTAGAATTAACCGGAGAATACGGTGCACGTGTGTTAAGGGCGAAATCCCATGGGAGGAGAAAGAGAGACAGGGTGGTGGTTTTATGGCCCACAAAAAATTGAAGTAAAAACTCTTGAACCATCCTTGAGACAGCTTTATGCGTCATCTGTGACACATAATTAAAAGGGTCTGAGTCTCCAATGTTCTTTGTTTCAGCTGTGAGAAATATTCCATTTACTAATCACAATGTTTTATTCATTTTATTCTTTTCTTGATCAAAATACAAATAAATGTATTTCTCTCCATATGTAAATACAAATATATATAATATCTATGTATGGAAGTTATTAATACCAATCTCACAAATATTTCATTTGACACCCATGAACACCTTCACCATAATTATGGATGCACTGTATCTGAATAACAATCAAACAATCAAATAATTTGATGTATGTTGATCTGATTTTACCCCGATGGCTCCCTTGCATCCTAGTTTTATAAAACAGTAAATAGAATTGTTTTGAAACTAGGAAGAAACATTTTTTGCAAGATATTTGAGGACTTCTGATTCATGAAATATGCAGAACATTGTTTTCTTCGAATAGACAGATAATTCATATTTGTCTAGAACACCCACATGTGGCTTTTGGTTCCAACCAAACCTTTGTTCAACAAATTTTGAGCACTAGGAGAATAACTCCCTTCTCCTCGTATTGGTCCATACACTCCAATGTAGTTCACAACAAAGCCAGGGGGGAAAGTCTCCCTTCGCCTGGTATCTCTCGTATATTCAAAGGGCTTCCGTTTCTTCACCAGGAGAAAGACACCCTTCACCTGGTGTCTGAAAGTTATTTTACATATCTTTCAACGTTATCTTTATTTTGCCACTCTCTCACAGTATTAGCCAAGCCCAAAATCCTCCTGGGTTTTAGTGGACATGTCTCTGCCGCTATGACAATGAAAATTTCCTTAGATGTCTGTTTCACTGGCTTTGGGGTCCAAGATCATTCGCTCTTGGACAGTTGGCTCATTGCTGCCACTGTGACCAGGAGAATCTCCTGGGATGCCCTGTGAATTTATGTTGGGGTCCCAGACCCGTCTCTGGCTGTACCCTAGGTGATCGTCCTTGTCCCTGGAGGGGGAGTCCCTCCCCATGAGGTCCTTGCACATTAAACCACCTCTACAGGCACTACTGGGTAGCAGCTGCACCTCTCTAGCTTGATTGGAAAGGGCTCCCCCTTGGGGGAGAAGTGATGATACCTCACATACCTCACAATTAAATTGTCACATACCTCACAATTCTGGGAAAGAAACAGGCAGTTTAATCAAAACTCAAGTGTATTTAAATAAATGAATGGTGCTTTATGTAGGGGAAGTCGCCACAATATTACACAATCACAGACCGGTTTTCCATGAAAACTCAAAATAATCTGCCTGCTTGAATCTCATCTTTTCTCACACACAACCATCCTTTTATATAATTAAATCTCGATAGGTTTATTTCTGAATAACAATAGGCATTATAGACTTAAATTGGCCACTGTGTTCAAACTCTTTACTAAAACATTTTCAAATTATGCATAAACTCTGGTGGAGGGAGGGGAGTGGAGCTAACAGGAGAAGAACCTGCAGGTTTGAGCGGCTAGTTCTTGTGTGCAAGCTGCTTTTGGTTAGGGATGGCCCGACCTCGGAATCTCAATGAGGAATTTCCCCACATTCCAGGATTCTTTGCCTTTCCAGCAGGGGAGTTGCTAGGTCTGGAAAAGACCTGGGGCTGCCCTGATGGCGGAACTGTTGGGACTGGGGGCTAGCTAGCCTTTTGGCTGTAGCTCCTGAGATTCTATCCGGGGCTACAACCAAAAGATCAGGGGCTATAGCCCCCTTAACCCCCCCCTAGCAACGCCCCTGCTTTCCAGCCTGATCTGCACCATGAAGTACGAGCATATAACTTAGCGGCCCTAAGTCAAAAGGTTGTTTTAATAAAAACTACTAAAAAGAAATGATTTAATAAAACTGCTCCATGACAGCATGGAGCTGTCTTTCTGACTCATACTGTCATGCCCCTGTGGTACACGAGTGCACGCAGGTGCTGACAGCGACGCCACGCCAGGACCCGGAAGCTCTGTCAAGGGAGACCGGATAAGTGTGTGTTTGTGTGTGTTGTATGTTTGTTTAGGTTGTGGGGAGTCTTGGGTGGGTAGGGCAGCAGGGGGCAGAGGGAGGGGATTTTGTGGGGTGATACCCCCTGTTTTTGATGTAATTGCGCCAGAGAGGGCGTGGCGGTGTGTGTGAGCGAGAGAATGACGTTCTTTCACTTTTTGTAGGCCGCTTATAAATGTCTGAAAAAAATCATGCAACCTACAAAAAGCTAAATTATGACATAGAGCCATCCTAGCATGACCCATTCCAGTTCTGGTTTTCATTTTGTATTATGGGGCTTGTACTGCCAGACTTCACATTTATAAACCTTGGACTACAAGTTCCATATTGCTAAGTTAGGGCTTACTAGCATCACCTGACTTGAATGGGGCATGTTGGAATGCGCAGCAGTGCTCTATTGGTATCTCGGGTTGATATGTTCCATTTACTTTTAACATAGGGACATAGGCTACCCCACCTGTCTGGCACTTGCCGGTAGTATAATGCCGCACAACTAGATTGATGATAACATTTGATCTATGCTTAAATGAGAGAGCACCAACAAATTATATTCACACATTTGACAAGTTTTATTATCTAATGAAACAATAAAAAAGCCTATTTAGGCTGTTATGCATGTATAGCCATTTTCAACTCCATGTCTGAAGGGGGTTTGTACAAATGCAATCATATTAAGTATTCATATGACTAACAAATTGCTGTATGTTTTTTTGACTGTGAAGGTTAGTACAAATCGTGACTTAGAATGTGGTTATTATAACCAAAACAGCCGTCCAGTCGACACTAGTGGTGTTTCTGGCACGAACTGGATAGTGTTCTACTGCCGTCTTCAGGACTGTGGAAGTGGACTGTATGGTGTCACTTATGTACCCCATCGGTGGGACATCTAAAAATAAGAAAAATAAAATCAGAACATAGGTGTCTCTCTACAGGGGTAATTTCCTGTGGTGTGTGCTGCGGCGTGTCCTACCTGAGCCAATGATTGTAGTGTCACAGGTGTTGAGAAGAGGTGCAGCGTTCTTCTCTCAAGGTGCCTGCTGTGCGCCTTGGATTTCTTGGTCCTATGTCAATAGGGTCTGATGATTAGTCTCTTGCTGGATCAGCTGTAAAAATATAGATATAAAAGCTTCTGTCATCTTTGTGTCTATGAAGTTATAGACCAGTCTAGCTTGCTGCATCTATAGCTGGGCATGCGACTATTTTGCACATGTTGCCCTGGTGCAGGCGACCCATAAGGGGTAATGTCGGCTCTTAGTGGAATCATTTCTAGGAAAGGGCCATTTGATGCATGGTGCCCTGGTGCTGGCGAACCCTTAAAGGTGAAGGCCGACTCGTGATCGTAGAGAAACCCCAGTGGGTGGTGTCCCCTTGCCTGCATAGTTATAAGCAATGGTGAGCGAGTGTGTAAAAATACGTATACACTTGTGGGCGTCTGCCCATTTTCTGAGTGGTGCCCTGGTGCTGGCATGCCCTTGCAGGGTAGTGCCGGCTTGTGGTTGTGTCAAAACAACACATAAAGGAACCCCAGTGGGTAGTCCCCCCTTGCCTGCATCGCTATTAGCAGTGATTGTTTAAGAGAGCACCGCTCCTCTATCGGAGACGGTCTTACCTGTGGCAGCGTCTTTCATCGCAGAGCTGTGTCCGTGGTAGTGTTTCCGGATCTGCGCATGTGTTAGTCTTAATGTATATGTGTTGCTTGAAACTAAGCGACCCATGTGTTGGACTTCGCATGTGTGGGAGGATAGTGCTACAGTCTAATGGTTTGCACGGAATCCCGTGCTGCCTAATGGGTTGCGAGTACATTGTGTGAATTCCGCACAACTTCTGTCAAAATGAAAGCATTGTGTATGTCTTGTCCAGTGGGTGCTCTCAGAGGACAGGAATCCTTCAATGGATGTCGTGCGCTTGTGTGTATTGAAGTAGTGTGATCTGGAGGGAGCTTCCTGGTATCACCTACGTGTGCACGTCCTAATAAAGTGGAACAACGAGATTACACGATTTTACAGAATGCATTAATGCAACAAATAGAAGCATATCTAGTATAAACAGTCAGTTTGACATCTGTAAAACCTCTATGTTGTTATCAAAGAGGGGGTGTTTGACATTCCTTCTATCTTTGTACATACAATCGGTAGTATTGTCCCATTGTTTGGAAGTAATCTCACAAATGTTAATACATTAACACCTGATAGGTGACAGTTGCAGATTAACACGTATCATACAGAAAACATGCAAGTATTTTAGCCTGAACCATCAGAGGGTCCCCTGTAGGTTCCTTAACTGGGGGTGATTTTTTTTCTATTGATGGCTTAGGTATATGTAAACCCCTCATGTTAGAAGTAAAGGTTCCATTCTATTGAAACATTTAACCCATTTTTCACTGTATCTAAGCGGTGTATCCATTTCTGCTCTAATTTTCTGAGTTAGCTCTCTATCTCCTCCTCTGGCCTTAGCATTTATAGTTTGGATGACACACCATCGTAGTTCTGTGTGTTTGTGTTTTTCTTTAACGAAATGCGCCACCATTGGTTTATCTTCGATAGTGTTCTTAAGGCAAGATCTGTGCTCACAGATTCTTTGTCTTACTTCACACTTGCATTTCCCTATGTATAATAGGTTACATGGGCATTTTATCATGTAGATATTCCATTTTGTGAGGCAGTTTGAAAAAGTTTGGGGACCGTCCACATCTTCAACAGGAGGCAATAAGGCAAGAGGACACCAACAATTTTTTCAAGGATGAGGCAAACAAGGCAGACCGCGACAACAGGGATACCACGGGATGTGAACACTGCAATGGACTACACAACCACAGCAGCAAACCTGGTGATTCCAATATTTAACTTAAGTCAATATGTCCTGACATCACAAGACACAGAAGTCCTAAGTAAAGGACTCAGTTTTGTCCCAAAAAGCAAAGCAGATCGCTTCAACACCGAAGTAGAAATTAGAAAAATGTTCCGGTTGATGCGGCTACAATATATTTTCCATTTCTCTACAGGAGAAAAACCAGTCGACCATACTACTACGGGATTAAAACCTAAATCTACCTTCACCCCCGTAACATCCATGGTTTGCCCAGAAATTCTCACTTTCGAAAACAAAATCCTAAGACAAATGGAGACCATCTTCAAAACTAAAAACAACTACAGAGACAACCTCACACAGACAGAAAGAAAGGCCTTAAAAAACCTAGAAAGCAATGACCTCTTTTAGTAAATACTGCCGATAAAGGGGGCGGCATAGTCCTTTGGGGAAAAGACCTATACGAAGAAGAAACCCTCAAACAACTCAGCGATACCTGGTTCTACAAGAAACTAGACACTAACCTGACCACACACATCTCAGAAGAAATTAAAATCCTCATGCTCTTTGCCACTACACAAGGATGGATTGATGAAGACAAGAAGGCCTTCCTCATAAAAGAACATCCAGTCATACCAGCATTCTACTGCATCCCCAAGATTCACAAAAGTGTTACCAAGCCACCAGGAAGACCTATTGTGTCCGCAATTGGGTCACTACTAGAGCCATTGTTCATATACACCGATGTTTTCCTCCGTCCCTGTGTCAGAAAAATGAAATCATACATCCAGGACACAACAGCCATGATCTACCATCTCAATAACATACAGACATCACAACAAGATATTCTCGTCACCTTTGATGTCAAAGCTCTTTATACAAGCATTCCGCAAAGCCAATTCATTGACACGCTAAAAGAATATCTGGACAGAAGAACAGATGTGTCAACACCTACCTCTTTTATCCAAGAATGCATTCGCCTGGCTCTCAGAGAACTATTTTATACACCAGGGGCAATTCTACCAACAAACTAGAGGCACAAGCATGGGATCTACCTTCACAACGGATATCGGCAATTTGTACATGGACAATTTGGAAAACAAGTTCATATACAACGACAACATATACAGGAACCAACTAGTCGGGTGGGTGCGATACATCAACAATATTTTCACCATCTGGAGAGGAACAACCATACAACTCCAATAATTCCATACCTGGCTCAGCAGTGTAGGCACCTGCATCAATTTCACAATGCATCATGATATTACCAAAATAGCATTTTTGGACCTCAATATCATCAGAGCAGAAAATGGCAAAATCGCAACAACCCTGTACCGAAAACCCACAGACAAGAACACTACTGAAATTCACCAGTTTTTATCCTCAAGCTCTAAAACAAAACCTACCCTACGGTCAGTTCCTTAGAATTAGGAGGAACTGTACCACGGTACCAGAATATGATCATCACGGCAAGGAACTGGAAAATCGACTCAAAGCAAGAGGGTATCCATCTGCAATCGTTAGGAAAGCATGCAAGACAGCAAGAAACACCAACAGGACAGATTGCCTGACGAAACGTCCGAGAAAAAAACACAAAGAAAAAATGACGTGTGAGACCACATTCACCCCAGTCAGCAATGCAATCAGGAAACCATCCTCAGCAACTGGAGCTTACTACAAACAGAAACCTTCACACCAGAGACACCAAGATTCGCGTTCAAAAGAAGTAAAAACCTGAGAGAACATTTAGTACACACGTACCATACTGAAAAACCCAAAAAGCCAGACTAAACTACTCTATGGTATCTCCCACCAGTGGTTGGACATTACAGATGTGGCAAATGCTCAGTGTGCCATCTCACACAAGACCAAAAAGACGTTTCACTAAACGGCACTATTTGGAAGTACAAAACTTTTTCAAACTGCCGCACAAAATGGAGTATCTACATGATAAAATGCCCATGTAACCTATTATGCATAGGGAAATGCAAGCGTGAAGTAAGTCAAATAATCTGTGAGCACAGATCGTGCCTTAAGAACACTATTGAAGAAAAACCAATGGTGGCGCATTTCGTTAAAGAAAAACACAAACGCGCAGAACTACGATGGTGTGTCATCCAAACTATGAATGCTAAGGCCAGAGGAGGAGATAGCGATCTAGAACTCAGAAAATTGGGGCAGAAATGGATACACCGCTTAGATACGGTGAAAAATGGGTTAAATGTTTCAATAGAATGGAACCTGTTCTTCTCACATGAGGGGTTTACATATACCTAAGCCATCAATAGAAAAAATCACCCCCAGTTAAGGAATTTACATGGGACCCTCAGATGGTTCAGGCTAAAATACTTGCATGTTTTCTGTATGATACGTGTTAATCTGCAACTGTCACCTATCGGGTGTTAATGTATTAACATTTTTGAGATTACTTCCAAACAATGGGACAATACTACCGATTGTATGTACAAAGATAGAAGGAATGTCAAACACCCCCTCTTTGATAACAACATAGAGGTTTTACAGATGTCAACCTGACTGTTTATACTAGATAAGCTTCTATTTGTTGCATTGATGCATTCTGTAAAATCGTGTAATCTTGTTGTTCCACTTTATTAGGACATGCACACGTAGGTGATAAAAGGAAGCTCCCTCCAGATCACACTACTTCAATACACACAAGTGCACGACATCCATTCAAGGATGCCCGCCCTCTGAGAGCACCCTCTGGACAAGACATACACAATGCTTTCATTTTGACAGAAGTTGTGCGGAATTCTCAAGATGTACACGCAAGCCATTAGGCAGCAAGGGATTCCGTGCAAACCGTTAGACTGTAGCACTATCCGCCCACACATGCGCAGTGTAACACATGGGTCGCTTAGTTACAAGCAACACGCATACATTAAGACTAACACATGTGCAGATCCGGAAACGCTACCACGGAAACAGCTCTGCGACGAAAGAAGCTGCCGCAGGTAAGACCATCTCAGATAGAGGAGCGGTGCTCTCTTAAACAATCACTGCTAATAGCGATGAAGGCAAGGGGGGACTACCCACTGGGGTTCCTTTATGTGTTGTTTTGACACAACCATGAGCCGGCACTACCCCGCAAGGGCATGCCAACACCAGAACACCACTCAGAAAATGGCTGCATGCCCACAAGTGTATACATGTTTTTACACGCTCGCTCACCATTGCTTATAACTATGCAGGCAAGGGGACACCACCCACTGGGGTTTCTCTACGATCACAAGCCGGCCTTAACCCTTAAGGGTTCACCAGCACCAGGGCAACATGCATCAAATGGCCCTTTCCTAGAAATGATACCACTAAGAGCCAGCATTTCCCCTTATGGGTCCGCCAGCACCAGGGAAACGTGCAAAATAGGCGCACACCCAGCTATAGATGCAGCAAGCTAGACTGGTCTATAACCTCATAGACACATAAAGATGACAGAAGCCTTCATATCTATATTTTTACAGCTGATCCAGCAAGAGACTAATCATCGGACCCTATTGATACAATGTGATTATGCCAAGGTCCTACTTCCCTCACATGTCCGGCAGTTTAAAGCTTTGTCTGCTTTCTGCTTGTACTTGCTGAACAGGAATATTGTCTGTAAATATGCTTTGCAAATGTGAAGAAACTGTTCTCACTTCTTGTGCATGGCTGATATGAAGAAAAGAGAAGGAAACTGATAGGTTCTCTGCTCTCATCTTGAGTAAAGTAACTGGCTTTCCAAGAGACCCCTTGTCCCCCTCTTGTGGTTGTGTCCAGCCCTTCTCACAAAAGTAACCCCACTTATTACCATGATATCTGCTGGTTTGATATAAAAGTTTGCTTTTTCTGTACCTTCAACCTTTTTTGATGGCCTGCATAATAACGGGTGGCTTCTCTGGTCAAACAATGACTATGAATGGGTTACCTTAGCTCAGATGATCTTCTTGTGAATCAAATTCTTGGAAGTAGATTTACAAAATCCTCAGGACATTTGTAAGCCTCACATTGCTTTACATTGTGATACTTAAAGGTGTACATTCAAAATGGAGAAAATACAGCTGCAAACATACACTTTTTGCATTCCATCCTTCTATATGGACTTCATATATAAACTAGCTTTCTCCCTCTGTCTCACTTTATAACTCTGTCTTTTTCAGTGTGGAGTAGAGTTGTGTAGTCAAAGGAGCATTTGCAAGAGCCATCCCAGCCATTGTTGACAGCAGTGTGACCGGATTAAGGAAATGGATATAATGGGCCCGGCGGGGGGTGTAGCTGTGAATATTTCATAAACCCCTCATGCACTTTGTTATTAAAAGGATTTCCAAGTGTACAAACTACCTACATGATCATTTCTCTTGCCTATGATCGTGCTTTGTGGCACATTCTCTTCTGTTTCACACCCATTCTCTCCACTTTAGATGGCTGGATGGCTGATTGCCGGATTGCCGAGAGACCCCTCCTTGAGGATCCATGGGTGCGCCTGGTGTTCCCGTTTGTTGGCATGTGAACTGAAAGCTCCCTCCCTGCTCCACAGTTCTGTGAGCTGGCCTTACTGTGACATAAAGCGCTATATGGAGCATGCCATAGCCTTCTGGTAACAGTAAAATCAATGTAACAAATAAAAAGAGAAGGCTGTCTGCGAGGGTATACAGAAGGTCTGACATCTGGCCCTACTCTCGCTACCTACCCTGTTTGCTCGTACATCTACCTTCACCTTTCACATAGTCTAATGAACACATCCTACACAAGGAGCTCTACATCTATTTTATCACTATGGAAGGCTTATTATTACTATAGTTTGATAGCCAACTTCAAAATAAGGCATCCCCTGTCTCCCTGTGAACTAAAATAAAGTCTACGGCAATCTGGAGGTTAGGAGTTTGAAGGAACTGTGGATCACTGCACTGATCTGTTATTTTCTCCCTCGATCTTGTGTATTTCCTGCACCTGTGCCTAAATTACAAACTGGGATCACATACCAGCTTGGCCATTTAACCAAAATATGTTAGACTGGTTACATCCTTTAATCGTTGGTCCCTTTATGCCAAAATGGGGAGTCCCTATATGTAATTCAATGCCCCGTGTACTCTTTTAAAAAACGAGCATTGACAGAACCACTGCCTTTGGTTTGTGTGTAGGCATTGTACTATCATGGGTGCTATGATATGATAGGTTATTTCTAACATGCTTAATATCCAAAGGTTTCTAAGCGCGGACTCAGGGACTGAACCTGTGTTGCTCCGTGTTGTCTTGCTTCCAAGACGAGCGCGTTCCCCTGAGCTATCCTCCCGAGACGCTTGTCGCTTGTCAATGTAATGCTTGCCTTTTTTTGCCATTTCTTGTTGCAAAGATCCTTCATGCGATTTACTCTGCGCACCAAACCAGGTTTGGTCCCTTTGCTCGTTTTGTCTTTGGTAGTGTTCACTGGTGGATGTATATGCATAATCTGTGGCGTTGCATGCATGTTGTATGTGCAGTGTACGCATGCTTTGCCAGGCGAGGGTGCATGTACAGCGTTGTATAGCCTTACAGATGCTGTTGTTCGTTTTCCATGTTAAGACTAAATGCTCCAGTTATGGCATAGTCCCCATGTGTAAACTTTAACCAGGTGATGTGTTGAAATGTGAAGGTGTTAACGGTAAGCTCTCTGTGGGGCAGTCTTTATCCCTATCTGATACAGAGATTGTTTAAATTAGTATGCAGCTTAAACTTACTGCCGTCTTTCTCCATGTTGTTCCTCCTTAGGTATATGGAAGTCACCACGAAGAAATCAAATTTGGTTTTAGTTTGTAATTTTTAGAATCATGACCTGTGATGTTTTGATAAATTACCATGTTCTACTCCTGAAGAAGTTCTCGCAATATTACCAACTTTTGCTAGAGAACGAAACATGTTGGGTTCATTAAGGCGTTATATAATAGCCAACACTTATTAATGTTATATTGAATTGTTTAGAACCGCATACCATGGTTTAGGCGGATTCACTCAACAAGGACATTAGGTGTAGAGAGAGAGTTTCCTAGAGAGCAGGGACTGTCTTGTGGTTTACATTCGGAGTTTGTTATCACTGTTCAGGTGCTTTGTTATTGTGTGTACATAACCAACCTCTGATGGTAGTGGTTGTGGCATAGCTTTTTAGAGCTTATATCTTTGGGTTCAATAGCACAACGATAATGTACGAAATACAAATGAAATTAAATGAGTGTTTTTAATAGTCCAGTGTTACACACTGAATTTTACAATTAGATGAATATGTTCATTCAAATGTCAATTTAATAAAATATTATATTGTATGTATCACCTAGTGGATTTACTTTGTTTTTTTTTTTTTTTTTGCCTAGGTGTTTTTGATTTTGGTGATTTGCATTCATAAGGAGGCCCCACATGGAAGCCACGAGTTTCTCTAGTCCAGAAACAGTCGTAAGCCTTGCTAGGGGGATGAATCTCGTGGCATATTAATAATTTCCCCTGTGTCTTTCATGAGTTATATGATGTGTTGAAATGCAACATCAAGTGTGAAATGCCCTAATAATGCTGTGACGTGCTTTGTAAGTCACTAAATACAAGAGATGAGGTGATCTGGGTGGGCTCTCTTGCTGCACTGGCTGGGACCACTTGGGGAGTGGTGTGGGGGGGGGCAAGGAGAGGGAAGCATTAAGCCCTACCAAACAATTCACCAGCCGCCACTGCTACTTGATTTTAAAGTCACAAGTAGAGCCGTTCTCGGGTTAGTGCTGAGCCGCTGTACAGTAGGATAGTTTGGGAGCTGCAGGGCTGGGGTCTGCGAGTGACCTTTGCCCAATGTCACTGAAGACACATATTGGTATAACTTTTACTTTTTGAAATTGTGCATGCAAATTGCTTGCAAAAGTGAGTCCATGATTGACTAGCATTATGTTATGATCATTTCACTTAGTTACAAGAAAATGTATTCCATGTGGTTTGCTGTTCAACTAATTGTATGTTTACATAGTGGTGCGAATGAATCATTATTTTCCGAACAGGACCTAGTTTGAGGATACATGTACCCTAAATAAGGGTTCATTCAGAATATTCGTATTGGTAATTTGTGGTGCATGTTTTTGTTGTGCAGCACCTGGTCCACGCTGCATTTCACACTATGGCGGTTTTTAAGCCATTCTAACTAATTGTTGGCTATGGAAGATTACAAAGCTGGCAAACGGTTAGAAACTGTTAGGGAGAATTTGCAGAGCTAATTCCCTTATACCGTGGAGAAACCCAGCTACTTTGCTGGACTTTAGGACTTTTAATTTTTATCCTGGAGAGAGTGAGACCTTATTCCTCACTCTCTCATGTATTTCTCTTTGATTTGAACACTGTTTCTTTTGGTTTTGGAGTCTGACAAACTCTAAACGCATCATCTTTTTACAATGTGTCACACAGCACCTTCAGTGCAGTGGCACAGGGAAGTCTCTTGGATTTCCCAAAGGTTTAAATACCTTCACTTGGTTAAACTACTGTTTCCAAGAGCAGTAAAGTGAAAGTGACTATACTTACCTTTTGTAACTTTGTAGACCCAGCACACGCTATCTTACATTGAGTGCTGGAGGGGTTACTTAGTGTTCCCTTTGTCTACTTTCTCATGTAACATTTTTATGTTACGCTTTCTATAATTAATGGCTGGAGGAAGTGGTTTACATTTTCCTACAATTGTGCGTTTTTATAGCAGGCTGCGTTCGCAGCTGCAGTATAGCAGCCATGGGTTCCCATTTTTTCAAAATGGAGAGGCTCGTCTTTTTTTTGCCATTTCTTGTTGCAAAGATCCTTCATGGGATTTACTCTGCCTGCCAAACTAGGTTTGGTCCCTTTGTTCATTTTTGTGTTTGGCGGGGTTCACTGGTGTAGCCCGTCTCTGGCTCCAGCGTGTCTGGCAGGGCAGGAAGCGAGGGAGGTGCCAGAAACTCCCTGTGCTTAGTCTCCTTGGTTACAGCAATGCACCCGAAGATGATTGGCTGGCGTGTGAATGACCTTTAGGCTGCGAATGAATGGGAATGACTTGCATAAAAGGCAAGGTCTTTTGCAGGGAAGGCAGAGTCAACCACTGGACGAAGGAATCAGAAGAACTTGGAAGAGACACTTGCTGCAACTCCTGGGCCGTGGATTTGGCCGGTGAAGCCCTGCTGCAGTGCTGAAGCTCGACTATGGAAGCCCTGTAAAGGACGATTTCTCCCCTTGAGTTGGGACCAATCGACCCCAAGACGAACACGACTCGAAACCTTCTCTCTGCTGGCTGTACTTCCATTGCTGCTGCAGGAACCGAGTGCGAGGGGACAGGAACATCAGAATCCAGTGCATAATTATTTAGCCACAACTGAGCTTCTGGAAGATCCTCTGGACTCCCTCAAAGCAGGCTGACCAAGCACGAGCCACCTCAACAGAGTGCTGGACCCCAGAAGCAAGTAAAGTCCACAAGGTGTCCAAGAACCACATTGGTGCAATTCGTGAGAAGCTGAAAACGTGAAGTGCCGCTGATCTGAACTTTGCCCATTGCTGCCGCCGACCTTCGAATCACAGTGCCGGAGTCCCCCAGACATCCTCCCTCTTGTAGCACAACTAATGCCCAGGAATAACAGAATCTGCCATACTACAACAGGAACAAAAGCCAGCTGGAACCCATTTCTTCAGACCTAAGGTATTGTGAACTAAGGGGTACTTATCTCTTGTTGTGTAGCTTGCTTTCTCTCAGTTGAGACTTGCATGTGTTGCCTTTTGTAGAGTTGCTTGCAGCTTTGCCTATCACAAGCCTCCCAGCTTGTGGCCCAACACTGATTTAGATTTCTATAAAATTCTCTGACATTGTGCAAGACGTTTTACTTACCTCTAAGAAGTGCCTCAGCTCTCCTATATTTTGGTCGATTTCCATTGGCTGCCCTGGCTCCCTGAAGACTCTTCTAACTGCTGACTTTGTGTTTTGATCGGTTCATCCAAATGTCATACATTCTTTAATTGTATAGCTGGGAAAGGGTTAACATACATTACATTGGGGGGTTCAAAGGTGCTTACTTGTTTGAGAAACTTGTTAACCATTGTTTCCTTCCCTAACCTTTTCTTTTTTGACATCAAACTCAGTATTGCTCTAAATGTACCAGTGATATAACGATGTCCACAGTGTTGCTAGTTTTTGAAGTCACCTCAGGGTGTAGGGAGTGTCTGTATGCATCCCAAAAGGGCATCTACTGATTTTTTGAAACTGAGAATGTGTATTTTGAAGTATATTTAAGTGTTAAATATTTGCTCTCTTCTAAAGAAGACTTTTTTTAAAAACTGACTGTTAAATTAATAAATAATTGTTTTAATCAAGAAACCTTGAGTATAAGTGTTATTTGGATACTTGTCACTGTGAAACTCTGTTGCAAACCTACAGCTCACATTGACCCCTCTTGAGATGAGCCTGGCTGCTCAGTCACTCTACCAACTTGTGTAGTACAGACTTATACCAAAGGGTGGGTTACCCATTGCCAAGAGGACAAGGCTGGTGCAGTCTCTCACAGGGTACTGCATACAATCTTGCCTAACATAAACTAACACCGGCCACCTAGTTAACTAGATGTTTTAAGTGTGAGTTGGGAAAGGCCCTCTATCTCAATGCCCAGGGAGTTGTTTCACGAGTGGCAAGCAGCGAGTGTGTACATTTGCACTGTGGTTTACGATGTGCATTCGGATGCACCAGCATTGGCTTCACAATTTTGTTTTTTTTCAGTTTCTAATGAAATAACCAATTGTTATTTTGCGTTTGTGTCACCTGCTTTGTTTTTTTTTCTTTTATTGGACATACTGCTCTAATATCAATGAGTTTTCTTAAATTGGGTTGGTGTATATTTGTTCCCCTTTTTTACTTTGGTTTTTGTCAATGGAACTCTTTGTTATGACCAGGACAAAGAAAAAATGGTTAAAAAGCAATGTTTGCTTCTTTGTTTTGAAATTATTGTGACACAGTACTGGATTATGATGGATCATGCAAATGTCACTTCATATATTCTTTTTTTCTATTTTGGTTGACTGTGTCTATAATATTAAGTATTGAGCAGCCCTGAGGAAGACCCTCATAGGTTGAAACACATGTAGGCTGCTTTTGTTTTTTTGAAATTCCAATGATTAAATATTTTGTATATCACTTGGAGTAAGCTGCAGTTTCTAATTTGCCACATTGTTGGACAATTTAACACAGGCTGAGTGCAGATACAAGGGGACTAAACCTTGTTTTTTTCAGTTTAAAGTCACCTGGTATTCAGACTGATGTCCAAATCGTACTACAGTCTTCTCTATCGGTCCTTTTTCAAGAGTGTGTTGCATTGTTCCAACCATGTCTTCTGTCAAAGCACTCCTCATCATGGTTCAGACTGCAGGCTATGTTTTAGACAACAATGCTTTGATTTTAGGGTAGTTCGGCCTCTTCCTTCTCATCAGTCTTCTGATGACACATATTTTTCTCCATTTTTGTGGCACTCCAAAAGGTCATCGTAGGATCATTTGCAACATCCTTTTAAAGTGTCTACTAAGCCTTCCAAAAATTGATGGATGACTCTGTCCCATAAACCCCTCAAAGTTTAAATTGTGCCACTTGTTTGATTTGCAAGCTATTTAATTCAATATTTACACAGCCATTCCCCTACGGATTCAGCTTGCTTTTGACCATCGAGCTCCACCCAGGAATTCTCTGCCCCAAACACTTATGTCTTAAATGAACACAACTGAAAATTGCAGTGCTTATACAGAGTATTTAGAAGGCACTGACCAAAATTAAAATGCATCATTGGGACACTTGAAGCTGCTTTTTGCATTTGATGAAATCATTTAGATCTACTATGTGCACCATTTATATGAGGCCATAAGATTATTGTGTGGCATTGGAGGCTTCCCTTATCAAATTAAAACAAGTTACACATGGGAGGTTGAACACTGCCCATGGTGCCTTATATCATCCATACGAGACATTAATTGGCATCAAGTTATTTGTGTCTCTGTCTGGCATATGATAGCAGAATATAGATACGTGAGATTGTAGAATACATATGGTGACTTTTACCATATATATATACACGGATTATTGGGGCATTTGAAGTAGTTTTGGCATATGATCGTAGCAATTATACATGCAAGGCTGAGCACTACATGTGGTGCCTTACACCATGTATGTGATGCCTTAACTTATCTTGAATGGCATTATTGGATTATTTGAGGCTGCACATGACATGTCTTGGCAGCAATTGGACATGTCTTGGCAGCAATTGGAAATGTGAGGCAAAAGAGCACATATTGGTGACAGCATACATGTAAAAAGTAAGTGCACTAGATGGCATTACTCAGATATTTGCGGCAGCACTTGGCATTTGATGGCACCATTTACTCAGAAGTGAGATTGCACGTATAGTGCCTTATATCATACATACTTTATATAGGCAGGGAATGTCATTTCTCACCCATTTAGTACTGCACTGCACATAATCTACAATGTCAGCAATTAGACATGTGAGGCTCTCCCTTACATTTGGTGTTTATACCAGGTGTATAAGGCATTAGGTGACATTGGGATATCACATGCCGTTTGAGGCCGAGTTTGGCATATGAGGAAGCAACTGTAAGTCTGTACCTTCCATATTCTGGCTGCAATAGATATAAGATGGCAGTATCTGCATATAGGATACTACAAGATACAAGGTAAGATAGCTCAGTGGATTGAGCGCTTGCTGCTGTGATCTGAGCGTGATCTGCATGTCGCAGGTTCGAATCCCGGCAAGGCCAACTCAGCTTTTCATCCTGCCGAGGTCGATAAATGAGTACCAATTTCTGTTGGGTGATATTGTATGTAAATATGTGCTCTGTAAAGCGCTTTGGCTTAAGGCGCTATATAAGTAACACATCACTATCATTACACTAAGCATAATGGATTATAGCAGCACCTGGGAGTGTGGGCTTTACTTGGCATATGACTGACATCTATAGGCATAACAGGTACAAGATGGCAGTAAATAAACATATAATGCTACAGTGGCATATGAATGGCAGCGTCCTTGTCCATGTCCGTTCTGCTGGGAGAAACATTTTCATCTCATACCATATCCATGGCACAGAAAGGAAGCACCCTAATGAAAATATGGCTGGCATCTAAAATAGTCATCTGTTCGCTTTAGCCACTTTTTGGTATTAAAGGCACATATTACACCCGTGAGCACTTCCAGGGGGTGGACCAGTGGGGGAGGATCACTTGGATGTGAGAACTTCAGGTAGTGGAAGTGGGACACCGACAGGTGAGACGCGGTACCCCCTTCCTTCTAACCCCTTTTCTCCATCCGACCCCCTTTTCGCACATGAACACTTTCCTACACGTGAAAGACAATGGACTAACACCAGAGCCTTTTGCCTGACATGTCCCAAAACAAGGGTAATGCAGAGTCAGGCAATTGACAATAACTATGCACACCTGATGGCTCTTTGCCTTCCCCAGGGATAAAAGGCAGAGCACCAGAGCACACTTTGAGCCTGGTCAAATGCACGAGGTAACAGCTACAACAGACCGGAAGTTCAAATGGAGGAGAAAAGTGGTGAGACCTGGAAGGGACGATGAGGGGGGGGTCTGCCCTTGCCCTTTTCAACTCGGTCCCGCAAAGCCTCTGAAAGGGAAATCATAAGACCGGAAAGTCCAGGTGGCGTGTGGTGTGACGGGTGTCAATGGCATGCAGGGCCTTCGCGCGCTGATAGCCAAAGCGGGAGAAGCACTTGCCACCATGGTGCCGTCCTCGACTCCCAAGACAAGAAACTTCAATAGTTCAGCATAGCCGGTGAGTCGGAGAAGGCGGATAGTAAAACCAAACTGTGCTGGGCCCAAGGTTGCAGGTGGCAACCTTGTTGAACAAAGAACTTGTGTAATTGAACTTTAAAATAACCTCAATAAAAGGGTCAGAAGTGGAGTGGTCAGGCATTGTGGACGCTCATTCGAAGGACTCTGACTGAAACTTTTGTGGGTTGTGTTTGTTGAAACTACAAGAACCAAGGGGCCTTAGGAGAGGCCAGTGTGAAGTGTCAATGTGGCCCTACGAGGGTCGAACAAAACCTTTGACACATTGCAGAAAACTGATCAAACTGTGAATGTGTGAAGCCTGACTGGGGCCTAGGAGAAAGCCTGGCTGGTGGCTGGAAAATGAAGGGAAGCGAATCCTGCATAGTGTTGAAACATGTTTTGAACATTGTGACAAGTGTGAACCTGGCAGAGGGATGTCCACAATGGATAGTTGTTTAAAAGTACATTGAGATTGTTAGAAAGATCAGAGCCCGGCTGGGGTGGATGCAAAGGGATGAAGACCAATCGTCCAACGTGAAAGATTATGCTAAAGACTACCCAAGAAACTTTTGTTTGTTTATTGTTTATGGTACAGCAGGCCTTATAAGACAGGAGACTTTGCAGGAGGTCCTGGCATCGTTGGAAGGAACTGTAACCTCAAGCTGGTGAGGTTCAAGAGTGTGCTTGTTGAGGAGAATTGTACTGGAGAAGTTGGATCTGACATGATATGGGAGGAATTCAAATGCACGGTTCGAGGTATGTTTATTAGTCTGGCGAGTGGTATGAAGAGAAAATAGGACAATACACAAAATGTACTGGAGCAGAAGATTAGGGACTTGTTGGGGGTTCTGATGGTGGATCCTACGAGAGTCGACTTGCTTCCTGAGTTAAACAGGCTGAAAAGGGAGTTGAAGGAGCTAATATCTATTAGGGTAGTTAAGAAGTATTTCCATCAAAAATGCGTGTACTTTGAACATGGGGAGAAATGTGATCGCTGGTTAGCATACAGATTGCGGTTAAGGGAGTCTGAGCGCTCGATCATGTCTATTGCAGACTCCAGTGGTCGGGTCAAATTCAATCCGGAAGCTACAAATGATGTTTTTAAACAGTTTTATGAGAAATTATATAAGAATGAAACCCATATTGACGCAGCGAATGGAGACTTTCTGGAGGATATTCAAGTTCCAGATATTTCAGGGGAAGAGGCGACTTTATTGGAGGGAGATATTACGGTGGAAAAGGTCAAGAAGGCAATATCAAAATTGAATGTTGGTAGGTCACCGGGGCCAGATGGACTGCCAGTGAAATTCTATAGGTGGTTGCCTAATTCTGCATTGACGCTGTTTACGGAAATGTATCCGACTTCCAAGGTTAGGGGTATACTTCCTGACACTACTAGACATGCTATTATTTCTGTCTTTTTAAAGAAAGACAGGTATGAATTGCTGGCGTCCAGTTACAGACCGATTAGTTTGATTAATGTGGACAATAAGATTCTGGCTAAGATTCTAGCTCTGCGAATGGAAAATCTTTTGCCTATACTGATAGATCGGAATCAGTCTGGTTTTGTTAAAGGTAGCATAACGTCCAGTAACATGCGGACACTGCTTTGTACTATCGTGAAAGCATCAGAGTTGTCTGAAGACTCAGCTGTCCTATCACTTGATGCGGAGAAGGCATTCAATAGTTGATTAGCAATTCATGTTTAAAGTTTTGGATAAGATGGGTTTTGGGACTCAGTTCTGTTCTTGGATTAAACTGCTGTATACCAGGCCTACAGCTGATGTTAAAACTAATGGTCAGAGATCAAAACCGTTTGAATTGGAACGTGGCACGAGACAAGGTTGCCCATTGTCACCTTTTTTATTTGTACTTAGTATTGAACTTTGGCTATTACGTTGAGACATGAGGAAGGTTTACAGGGCATAAATTGTTGGGGAATGCAGCAAAAAATATGGTTATATGCAGACGACTTATTATTGGTCCTTAAGAACCTTGGAGAGTCAGTACCGGTTCTTATGAACATTCTCAACTCTTTTCACCGGTGCTCTGGATACAAGATCAATTGGGCAAAGTCGGAGGTTTTACCATTGGTGCCTCTGTGTGACAAACAATTTTTTACCAAGTTGGGCTTTAAGTGGTGTGCTGATAAACTATTGTACTTGGGGGTTTGGATTTTGCCCAATGTTGCTGATTTTGTGAGTGTAAATATGACTATGGTGTGCACTAATTTCAGATTAGATTTGGAACAATGGTATTTGTTGAACCTTTCCCTTTGGGGGAAGGTGAATGCTTTGAAAATGGTGTTGACTCCTAGAGTAAACTTTGTTCTGAGTATGGTCCCATTAGACATCGAGAAACATTTTTGGCGGGAGTTGGATAGACTCATGCAGGAGTTTTTGTGGGATCGTAAACCTCCGCGTCTGAAAATTTGCAAACTGCAATTACCTTTGTCTAAGGGTGGACTGGGGGTCCCTAATTTCAAGGCATATCATCTGGCCTTTATTTCTCAGTATATATTTGCTTTTCTCAAACTGGAACATGATGATTGGGTGTGTGCAGAGTCTAGCCATGTAGGACCTTTGTTGCCGGGGGCTGTGTTGACCAGTAAGCCACATCAAGCTAAGATGGTAGGCCCGCTGACCAGGAGTTTGCGGAATTCATGGTTGGCATTGTGAGTGTCTGGATTACAATGCGTTGAAAGATCTGAGTGCTTCCATTTGGCTGAATACGTGTATTACATATGAAGGGAACATTTTGTTCTGGCATGATTGGTATCTGGCCGGGGTGCGGTGGATTGGTGATCTATTTAATGGCTTGAATTGGATGACGGCTAGAGAGATACAGTTGAAGTTTGACATTCCTACTTTTCGCCTGGCAGATTATAGGAAGATCAGGAGGACGCTGAGGGTTGTGGATATGGATAAGAAAATCAATACGGATATGCTTGGTTGGGAGCCTGGAGTGAGTGGGTGTGGCCTGGTTAGTTATGTTTATGGGCTGGTTGTTTCGAATTATCAGCATAATGATGCTTTAAAATTGGATTGGAGTCAGAGAATTGGTGAAGATATTACGAAGGATGATTGGATGAGTATTTGTGAGAATGTGAAGTTGTGCTCTTTGAGTCTTTCAGACAGGTCGCGTCGGATAAAGATCTTGAATAGGACATATTGGACGCCTGAGAGAATGAAAGAATGAAGAGGGGAATGTGTGACAATTCTGAATGTTGGGCGTGCTTGCATGAGGTTGGCACCTTTGAGCACATGTTGTGGGAGTGCTTAAGGGTGAGAGGTCTGTGGTTTGAATTTGATCAGATCTTGATCAGATCTGTGAGAAGATCTTTGAAGAGAAGGTTTATTTGGATTTTAAGACCATTGTACTGGGTCGTGGGGACTTGCTGGATGATCTGACTACTTCTCAGAAGAAATGGATCTTTCGTGGTGCTTTGGTGGGGAAGAAGCTCATATTGAGGCATTGGAAATCTTCTACCCCTGTTACTATTGAAGAATGGATTGCTGAGATGCATTCTCTAGCAGACATGGAGAGAGTACTGTATCAGAGAGAAAAAAAAAGATGCTTTATTTACTAAGATTTGTGGCAAATTTCTGTTACTGTATTAGACTTGTTTTATTGATTGTAATGGGGCTCCTGGGGGGGGGGGTGTTTCTAATGTATATAGCTGAATTGATTTGCTGTGATTATTGCATGATGTTTATATTTATTGTATATATGTTGTTATGATGTTATGATGTGATCTGTGTTTAAAATACATTTATTTTTTTAAAAAAGAAAAAAAGAGTGTGCTGTGATCAAAGGTCCTGCCTTTTCCTGTGCTAAAAATGTGGGGAAGGGAGAACCCAGCCCTAGCATTCTGCCTTATCATTTGGTAAACACTTCTTTCTTTCCTTGTGAACATTAACCCCCACTACTTTGTAATTTAATTGTAAGGATTGGCAATAGGTTTTTTTAGTATAGCCCCTTTTTATTTGACAAGACGTCACTAGGACTACGTTTATTATTTGATGGCCATAATTTACTCCCATCTTAGATTTAGGTTTAGATTAGGTGTTTTTCTCATCCATTATATAGTTTACTAAACACCCTTGAACTGTGATCACTTGTCTGTCTATAACGTTGCCACCATGAGTTCCTTACATATGGTTTAAGTAGTGGGATGTGACTCAATTGAACTATTTGGGAAACCCTACAATTTAAAAAAATTAGAGAGCTTCTAGCCCTTCTGTTCCAAGGAATCGGTAAATGTTTATATCTGGAGCAGCAGGGAAGCTACTATTCCCCCTGGGAAATGAGGACTGATTCCTTCAGACCTGGTTTTAATACCCCATTTAGGCTGTTACATAAGATTGGCCCCAAAATCTGGCCTAGCATGGAAGTTCGGTATAGACGTCTTAGCATGCATCATCAATCCTGATTTTTGGGGAGATGTAAAGGTTCTCCGGTAGATTCAGGGTGAGATCCGTTTTGAAGTATGCTGTGGAGACCAAATTGCTCAAGGAATTTTGGAAAGAGCTTTATTTTCTGTTTAAAGAAAATAAACCAGACGAAACCGAGAGGTATCTTAGGCTTTGGGGAAGCTGATAAACCTTGTAAAATCGAATGGCCAGGTATTCACGCTGATATAAAAATCTTTATCCAAACGTGCAAAATATGTCAAAAGACCAGCACTCTCATCCCATTATGCCCCTCTGAACCTGTTGCCGATCTTAGGTCCCCTTTTCAAGGATCAGAATGGACATAATTGGACCTCCTAGAAACTTACAGATTAGACAACAAATATGTCCTTGTGATCGTGGACTATGCAACCCGAAACATTCTCAATGTGAAATAATACCACACAGCAAATTCTTAAGCACCGCCTACCATATTTTTCCTGGATCAGCTTTCCCAAAGAAATACTAACCGACTAGGGTTTCAAAATTTCTTAAGTAAGCTTATGGCAGAAGTCAAAGAGCTACCCCGTATTACCACCTTGGAAACCTCTGTGTACCATCCCAAACCAATGGCCTGGTAGAAACATTCAATAAAACTCTGAAGAAAATTCTATGAAAACTGGTAGAGAAGGACGGGAAAGACTGGGACTGAATCATCTGCTGGGCACTATTTGCAGTAAGGAAAACCCATCCGGCTTCCACATGTTTCTCTCCTTTTGAAGTACTCTTTGGTAGATAGCCTACAGATGTCCTAGACATGCTCTGGGAAACCTGGGAAGAATGAGAAGAGGCTCCCATGCCCATCTCGCAAACCACTACCAAAATGCGGGAACATATGAAATTGGTTCGAGATGTAGTCTGTACTCCCATGGAAAAGGCCCAGAGCCAACAAAAATCCACTTGTGACAAAAAGGTGACCTTAAGATCATTCTCTATATGACAAAACATACTGGTCCTGTGACCCACCTCAGAAAACAAACTTGCATTAGGTGGCATGGGCCCTATGAGATATTAGAATGAATGGGATGTAGCCCAACCGGACAGGAAACAGAAGGTCCATTGTATCACGTAAATCTCTTGAAAGAGTGGAAAGAGAACCCGTCAGCCACCCATGCCAAAATATTAGCCTGCCTGGTTCCTGAAGTGGTAGTCCATTTTGAATTAATTCCCCCAGAGCTATCTTTCCAACACCACAAAGATCTAAAAGATGTAATCGCCTCGTTTCCCAACGTATTCTCAGAAAAACCAGGAAGAGTAAAAGGTACAAACCACTATATTAGAACACCTAACGGTAAAGTGGTTCATTTAAAACTGTAAACAGATAGTAATTGAGGAAGTCAACAAAATGTTGAAAGCCAATATCATTGAGCCTTCATCAAGTCCATGGTCCTCTGCTATCATGTTGGTCACTAAACCTGACCATTCCTGGCGCTTCTCTATAGATTTCCATCAAGTTAATTTTATTTATGACTTTGATGCCTATCCCATGCCACACAATGATGACCTAATTGATAAACCTGAGGCAGCCACCTTTTTATCCACCCTAGATTTAACCAAAGGGTACTGGCAAGTTCCAGTACACGGGCCAGATAAGGAAAAGACAGTGTTTTCAAAGCTCCTAGGATTGTTTTCATTCAAAGTCCTCCCTTTTGGCTTACACAGCACGCCAGCCACTTTCCAGCACCGCTTTGATAAAATCATGCAACCCTATTCTGATTTCTGTGGTGCTTGTATTGATGATATTGTAATTTATAGTAGGAGTTTGGAAGACCATCTCTTCCATCTTTGTAGCATCATGAAAGTCTTCAGAGAAGCCAATCTAACTGCTAATACAGCCAAGTGCAGACTGGCCCGGTCAGCCGAAAAATACCTCTGCTTTTTTGTAGAGAATAGGAGTGTACAGCTTCAACATGAGAAGGTGAAAGCTGTCCTAGATGCACCAACACCAAAGACCGAAAGAGATCCTAGAGCATTTCTGAAGTTAATAGGATATTACTCTAGGTTTATCCCTAACCTTTCAGACAAAACAGTTAGGCTGACAAACTCAAGAATGACGAACCCCAGAAACTGGAATGACGAGGATGATATATTTTATAACACTATAAAATGAACTCTGTGCCAGAACCCAAACCTGAAGGTAGTAGACTTCTCTAAAGAGTTTATATTACAGACAGATGGCTCTCTTACAGGCTTAGGAGCAGTACTGTCCCAAGTTGGCGATGGATTAGAACACCCTATCCTATTTGCAACTCGCAAACTCTTCCCACATGAAAGAAAGGACTGTGTTGAACTAGAGGCCCTGGCCATCAAATGGGCCATCATCTTTGATACTACCTATTAGGAAGAAAGTTCACTCTAGGTACAGACCACTCGCCCCTAGTTTGGATTAGCCAACGCAAAGATTCCAATCCTTGGCTCATGCAATGGGTTCTAGACCTACAACTTCACTGTGGAACACTGAAAAGGAAAAGACCAAGGGAGTATAGACTTCGTTTCCCAGTTCCCATCTGAAGCAGACGTGGCTACGCCACATGAAGGAAGGGTATGCGAGAAACCTGAAGGTGTCTCACCCGCTAGTCCCCGGAGATCTGTCATCCAGGTGGTCAGGACACGACCATCGCTATTCGATCCAGTTTGTGGGGGAGGATCACCTGGATGGGGGGGGTTTTTGGGGGAGTGGAAGTGGGACACCGACAGGTGAGGCACAGTACCCCCTTCCTTCTAGCCCCTTTTCCCTATCCTACCTCATAGGATACTTAGAAGCTCTACCCCCTCCCCTTTTCCGACACAAACACTTTTCACACCGTTAAAGACAATGGACTAACACCAGAGCTGTTTACCTGACTCTCCTGACAAAAGACAGCTGGGCAAGGTCGGGTCACCAGATTCTATGGACAGCTGGATGGCAGGATTGCAGCGGGCATGCAGTTAGTTGGATGCAAGCCGGTCTGATTTCAGGATACAAAAAGTACCACCACTTTCCCCTTTTTGTTAATGGGGATATTAGTGGGTTTTTTCTGGAACAATGGCCTTGCTTGAGTAGGAATTAGCTATGCTTGGGTTTTGCAGTGGGCTCTGGAGTAGGGTAGCAATGCTTTGGCCTTGTAGGGAAAATCTGGAATCAGCAATGCTTGGGTTTTGCAGTGGGCTATGGAGTAGGGTCAGCAATGCTTTGGCCTTGTAGGGAAAATCTGGAATCAGGAAGATGAATGGAGATCAGGAACGCCAGTGCAGGAAATTCAGGAGAGAGTGTCTGTCTGGAGCTCCGTAATGGACAATGCATAGTGACATCATAGAAGTATATGGCTGGGCAGGGTTAGCTAAACACGCCTCTAAACCACTGGATTGGTCATTGGTGCTAGTCCCCACCTCGCTCTCAGCTGGTTGGATTTCAAGGGCAGGATGCCAAATTTATGATTTGAGTTTTATAATGTTCAAAACCTCCCACAGTTACTTAGCTAAAATCCGATTTTGCCATAAATGGTACATTTATACAGTTGAAGTCTCTTAGCAAATTACATAAACAAGTTACATATTGTATGCAGACCATTCCAGTCCAACTCGGCCATCTGTGAGACATTGTTTCGCCCTTCTACCAGTTTTGTTGCACTTTTCAGTGAGAATTCTGTTACTTAAAATTCTATAACTTTATCCATGGGTGTGTACGTATTAAAATTCGCAATGGCATCATTGATACTTTCCTTATAATACCCAATCCTCTGCCATTTCTATTCGCAAAGTGTCAGAGGAGGCTACACTGTCTTAAAGTCCACAAAATCACATTTAAACTGCTACATTTTTACTTTTTTGCAAAGTCCTGTGGCAAAGATAAATCTTAATGTTTTTATTAATATCAGTCCTTGGAGGCAAATGTCAGTATTGTTCTCCATATATGCGCATGCCTTTCCAAGGCTACCCCCTCAACCAAGGGTTGTCAGAGATGTTCTTTGAAGCTGCCTCTAGAAGTCAATGGTAGGTGTGACATTTCACCTCAGACTTCCGTGTCCCAGAAGTTCCATTGTCAGAGGGCTCAGCCTAGATCATAGTCTGGCCAAAGTAGCAATGATCACTTGTGTGCCAGTATCTACTGTGAGGGGACTTTTGTTTCTGGTATCCTCTCAGCAGACACCTGTTTTTGGGCTGACAAACCCCATGCAGCCACTGCAGTTTGATTTAATTGTATTTATTTTTGCTCTGAATTGGAATAAACCTGCCGAACAGAACCATCTCATACATGTATTTTCACAGCACAATCCCCTTTCACATCACTAGGCAAGGTGAAGTTTTTGTTCAACATAGTACCTTCCAACAGGCATTTTCTTCTTTAGTTTGCAAATGCCCATTTTGACACATGTGGTGAAAGCAGGCATATTCCTTTCAAATTCGGTTTTTGCATCTGTCTTTCCAGTATGGTTCTGTAGCCGCAGCCAGCTTGCTTTACACTACAGTCTGTACCAAGCAAAGGTCTCCATGAAATTGACATGTGCACAGAAAGCTCTGATTTTCTTTTCAAGCAGTGATTTTTGACATTTGGTAGCACAATTTAAGCATTTCCTGTGTAGCTGAAGGAAAGCTTTTGTTGATTTTCTCAGGTTTGGCTGGCACAGCCTGTCATTCAAGAATAAGGCTCTTTTCTGATGGAACACAATGTGAATATGGCTGGGCGTGACAGGGTCTTTTTGATAAAAAACAATTTGGTGAAAACAGGGAAAAATAGCATCAGAGCGGCATCATTTTAGAGGTGACATAGTCCCTTTTTCAATGGGAATTTTGGGCTTGCAGCAAAGCAGCGCTGCTTTATCACTCCATTTCTTTAAGACAAACAAGAACACACCCTAGTAGACTTTCTCAGGGTGCTTCCTGTTCCATCTTGCCCAATGGCGCTTGGCAAAATATTGCAGCCATCTTTTTGTTGCTGCAAAACGCAGTTTTGGTGCAATGGTGCTCACTGGAGCCAGCGCAGCCATTTTGCTGTTTCTGCTGAAGCACAGCTTGTTTATGGAGAAATTCTGTTCAGTGGGTCAATGTAGCCCACACATACAAATTCAGAAGTACCTGGAACTACACCACCTCCTAGGAGCACGCCAATCTGGTTTCCGTCCACAACACGGAACAGAAACTGTTATCAGAACCAGAAAACTGTTGCTCTCTGACAACAGCTGTATCAACCTGGCCCAAGCCCTCATTCTGTCTAGGCTTGATTATTATAACGCCCTCTACATTGGCTCTAACAAAGCAATCATCAGGAACATCCAAACCCTTCAAAACAATGCCCTTAGAGCAGCCATCGGAGTGGCTAGGAGAGGCCATATCTCTGAGATCAGGCGACAACACAATTGGCTATCCACCAACGATAAAATCAAGCTTAAACCCATGTCACTCACTCATACATCCTTGAATAACGCTGCTCCCAGCTACCTATCAGAGAGATTCCACAGAAGAACCTCCATTAGACCAACTAGACTAGTCAACACCAATTGCCTCCACATTCCCAGATTTAAATTATTTAAGGTGGGAGGTAGCAGCTTTCAAATCAAAGCTGCCCAGCTTTGAAACTCGCTGCAGCCCTCAATCTGAGAAGACCAATCATACCAGAACTTTAAATTCAATAGCATGAACTGGCTGAAGTTTACTGATCACTAAGCCCAGCCTCTCCCTGCTCTCGGTTCACCTAATGGGTCACCATACGCTAACATAAGTACTCCTTATGGGTGCTACCTCTCTCTGCCTACTAATATTGTTACCTTCATCTTTGGCGTAGCCTCACTCCATCTATGTTTACCATATGTATGTATCTGCAATGTATATTTTACTGCCTTGTGCTCATCTCATATATGTATGTGTAATTTATAATTTATTTACTTGTGTAACCAAGCTGAGAATTTCCTTGTAACCTCTGCACCCTGATACCTTCGGGTCTGGAGCGCAATACAAATAAATAAATAAACAAAACCAAGAGGCCTTAGGAGAGGCCACTGTGAAGTGCCAAAGTGGTCCTATGAGGGTCGAGCAAAACCCCTCGTATGCTCGAAAGTCTTTGGCACATTGGATAAGACTGATCGAACTGTGAATGTGTGAAGCCTACTGGGGATAAGGAGAAAGCCTCACTGGGGGTGGGAAAACCAAGGGAAGCAAATCCTGTATAGTGTTGAAACACCTAGTGGAGGGATGTCCACAATACATAGTTATTTAAAAGGACATTGAGATTGTTGAATGATATATTTTGAGTGAAAGGCCATTGTGAACCCGATTGAGGGAGGCTAACATTGCAAGAAGGATCAGAGCCTGACTGAGGGCGATCCAAAGTGGTGAAGAGCAATCGTCTAATGTAAAATATTACCCACAGAACTTTTGTTTGTTTATTGTTCATGGTACAGCAGGCTTTATAAGGCAAGAGACTTTGCAGGAAAGAGACTTGGTCCTGGCATCATTGAAAGGAACTGTAACATTGTGCTGGCGAGGCCCAAGAAAAGGTCCTGCCTTGTCATGTGCTACAAATGTGGGTAAGGGATACCCCAACCCTACAATCCTGACCTATCATTTGGTGAACACTTTACCTCATGATGTATACGTTTTGGCCGTGACGGAATTATTCGTGGCTGAATTGACCGTGGTCAATTTTGCCGTGAAGACAATATTGCCATGGCTAATTCTGGCAAAACTTTAACCCCCCACAGCCTCCAATACATGCTCCTCCCACCCCCTAGTTACCTTTTTGATGTCCACTTTTCTTCTGACCCTGCAGCATCAGTTCCGTCCCTACTACATGGGTCGGATCAGATGCTGCAGGGTCTGCTTTTCTCAGTTTTCTTTTTCTTCCTGTTCCCTGCCTCCAAACCATCGGACGCGAGGGACACCCCTGCAACTCCCGCTCCCCATGTTTGGTAGTGATTACCCAATTTGATTGTTTCAAAACGATTGAATGGTACTGGCTGAATTTGGCTAGATGTACCGTACAATCAATTTGAAACAATCAGATTGGGTAATACCTTACCCCACACTACTTTGTGTTTTTTGTATAGGTCCTTTTTATTTGACAAGACACCACTAGGACTGCCTTAATATTATTATTTGATGGTTGTAGCTTGTGCCCATCTTAGATTTAGATTAGGTGCTTTTCTCACCCATTATACAGCTTAATTAACAGCCTTGAACTGTGATCACTTGTGTCTGTCTTTACTGTTGCCACCATGAGTTCCTTACATATGCCACAAGGGAAGTTAAAGGTCATGTAAGGTTATTCCTGGTAATGACATCATGGTCAAAGTTTACTTCCTGTGATATCAACGGGTGTGTGATGTCACTTCCGCTACCCTGGGAATTTTAGTGAATTGGCATCACTGAATTTTGAGGATCTGTACATCTCAGGCAGAAACTGCTTACTGAAACAGCAAGTCTTCACAGCCAGTCTTATACTGTGATAACGATATATAGACTATGGGCCTCAATACTAGTCCAGCGGTAACTGTGCCTGAAATTCTGGCAGGTTACCGCCAGACCCATATTACCATTCCGCCTCTGTGATTCCCGGAATTACCGGGGCATTATGACCACAGTGACCCGGGAATTCCGGAGGAGGAATTCGTTAAATCCCCATTCCCATGGAGTCCCATAGGACTCCATGGGAATGGGGAAGTGGAAACACCGGCACCATCTCCTGATGGTACCGGTGTTTCCATGTCAGCCTGCAAGCGGGTGGTGTTAAACCAGCCAGGTCAGACCTGGTGGGAATGACCCCTCCGCCTGCAGGACTCGAGATCACCCAGTATGGAAACAGTGGTGGCAGGTTTACCGCCGCCGTTATTTCCATACCGGGTGACTCGTAATGAGGCCCTATGTGTTTCTAGTCTCGAGGGGTACTACGGATTAATTATTGTGTTTTGTAAATTGGATAAACAGCTGCGACCCTAACATCAAATCTAAGGTGGAATACAGTGATATCAAAATCATTTTTCTGGATTTGCTGATTCTTAAATCAGGGGACAAATTAGAAACAACTTTGTTTAGGAAAACCAAAGATAAGAACTTTCTGCTGCATTTTCAGAGTTTCCACCCTGAGGGCCTTAAACAGAATTTGCCATATGGGCAATATCTTCGTATCCAAAGAAATTGTACCAAAAAAGAAGCATATTTGGAACATGCGATTGTCTTGAAGGAAACACTTACAGACAGTGGATACCCAAAGTGGCTGGTAAAACAAAACTTGAAACGAGCACTGAATACACATAGAGATGTCTGTCTGTCAAAAAGGGAGAAAACTAAGAAAGATCAACTCATTTGCGTTTCAACTTTCTCGTCCATTGCCACCTTGTGAAATATCCTAGCAGCCTTAAAAAAAGGCACTTTTTGCCTTCAAAAGGAACTGTAATCTTAGACAGAAATTGCTACACACCTATCCGGATAAAAAGAATGACGAACCAGCAGTGCTAAACCAGTGGGGGCATCCACCAGTGATAGGCCATTACAAGTGTGGGCATTGCGCTGCATGTCCCTATACTGAGACACATCACATTTTTAAACATGGAAAAATCAATTGGACTTTGAGAGGCCATACTAACTGCCTTACTAAGAACGCAGTCTGTTATTCTGTGCCCATGTAATATGATCTACGTGGGTAAGACCATGCGAGAAATGCGCATGAGGATCTCTGAGCATAGGTCCTGTGTAAGAAACAAATGAGAGCCAAACATACAGAAAATGAATTAAGATGGTTTGTATTACAAACCGTGAAGGTTCTAACAAATGGAGGACATGTGAGTAGTCTACTGCACAAATTGAAACAAAGATGGATCCATTATTTTGACTCAGTGAATACCGGTATGAACATCGCGATAGAATGGAATAGACTATTTTGAATGCAACAAGAACTGGACATCACTAACCTCTATTGATAGATATCTATATGAGACATCAATAAGGGTTACACTGGACCTATAGGCCATTAGTCTTTTGCAGTCATCCTCCATTAGTGAGCCTCACCACCTTAACTTTTCATTCTAGTGACGATAGAGAGAAATAATGCTAGGATATAAGGTTTTGTGGCCCTATCTCATTCCACTGTTGAGCACTAGTGGGATCCCACGCTGGAGCACCTACTCCTAGGTGACTCGGACACGTGGTTCTCATGATTCCCATGATCCAGTATAGAGGGCGTTGTGGATGCTGAGCAATTACCTCCAGGAAGGAATCTACATACATAATTGGGAAGTTGCAATGGTACATGATATACTTACATCTGACTATCATAGTATTTGTGAGGAAATAGGAGTTTAACACAATATTAAAACATTAGCGGTTGTGTTTGTAGACTGGACCATGATTACCTCTTTGGAATTTTTTATTTGTTATTTATTATTTTCTGAATTTTATTACAATTTTACCTTTTTATTTCCTTTTTTAATTTGGCCTTTTTCCCTGGTGGGGCAACATGGCTATGACTGCACCCAAATTATTCTGGGTGTCACCTGCATCTATGTGGTGTGGGGGAATCTCCCGAAAATAAATATCACCCGAAGAGTGTGGAAACAGTCCTATGTCTATGACTGTTAAGGCACAGAATGAGTAATAGTCTGTCGTCTCTTTCCAAGTAGGATCAGACGTCCTGTATGAGTTGCACACACTGCGGTCCTCTCTGAATGAGACACTAGCGGTCTGTGCTTATTGGAGAGAGGAATACAAACCGTATATGGTGCAGGTAAGGAACTACTGTGCTGTTCTGTGCCCTGAACGTACATGCGATAGACGTATATGTGATATATACACAGGGCGCCGACGGAGGTGCTAGTATAAAGATTGTAGTCAGCCCTGCCAGCAAGAGGCAGAGTCTGGTTAACTTTACCATGCACTCCTCCCCAATACACTACTATGTAATGAGGGCTATTACCAGTGTACACTGAACACATGGTATTACAAACGTATGAAGAAGCAAAGGCAATTATTGTGTAGCTAGACTTTTGGTCCTGCATACAATAGACAAGATTGTAATGTCAATATTATTTTTTTATGATGCAGATGCAGTAATGAACAAATAGCATCTGAAGAGCATATTATCAGAACACAGAATAGGACTTTAGAGATCTTGGTCCAATATGGGTAAGTGCGGGTCCTCCCGTTGTGTTAAATAAGAAGCTATTAATTAAGAACATTACATTAATTCAAAATATTGATTTATAGGTCGACCAGCAGCTGTATAATTCTGCGGTTGTGTGGACATTGCACCAATTCTGGTATAAAGAGCGAGTACACAGCGCTTCGAGGAAGTAAGTGACCTTGGCTGTTTGTCTTTATGCTCTACTCTGTGGTCTGGACGTGGATAAACTAGATGTGACAGCCACGTGTAAAATTAAGAATGTTAACTCTGGGCATATGATTTTTAGGTTACAGGGTGTGTTGATCCTATTTGAAAGTATACAGGAGGTTCAAAGACCACGACGGGGTCCGGTAGAACCTGAGGGACGGTTTGCCCAAAACTTACAAGATCCTCGTTCAGAAAAATTGGAGGTTAGTGTGAGTTACCACAACGGAGTGATTCTGGGTTGTGTTGCATAAATCAAACATGCCGTAGAAATGAGTTTGGATTATAACAAGTGTGTTTGTTGTTTTTAGGTGATTGAGAACTATAGAACCTGTGAAGACATCTACCACCTTATATATTTTGGCATATGCAGAGAGTGAACTGCTTTTCCGTTTGTATATTTTGTCCTGAAGAAGGTCCTGAGAACTATGGGCAAGACTGGTGCCAATTGGGGACTGAAACATATGTAGAAAGTGGCACTAATTTAGGTGGTCTAAAAGAAAGGCATACTGCAAAAGAGAACGTAGGGCCAAAGTTACTATTGTAAATAGGTGAAGAGGGAAAAGCACCACAGTATATATTGTGTATATGAGGTAAATATCTAAGTGTGTGCAGGCATGAATGTGTATGAAAAGTGGTAGTGAGAGATGTGGTTTAATTATGGTGTATACAGTTTCTTTGGCGGTTTTTGTGAAAAAGAATTGAAATGAGATTTTTTTTGTTAAATTTAATGCTATGAAGAGTTTATTTTAGTGGAACTAATCCAACCTCACTGCCCCTGATCCATATTGTTTTTATTATAACTGTATTGTTTACCTGAAGGGGTCTGGGGCTATACAGGTATCCCTTTGTTGTTTTTCTTATCACTGAATGGGATCCATAGAAAGTACTGCATGGAGGTAAGTAACCTGTGACCAGCTTTCACCTATGGGTCCGCTTTGTCTTACTTTGGGGTGTTTTGATTCAAGTGCAGCAGAACAACCTGAAACAGTGCCTCCAACGCCATTGTTAGTTGTGTAAGTGTGAACCACGTAAAGATTTTTCTGACATTAGTTTTTGTGGATAGTGTTTTCCTTCACATTATCAATGTTTTTTTAGAATGCCATCAGTACAATTCAAATTATGAAATTCTATGACAATTATTTTAATGTACAAGTCAACACATTTAAAAATGGGTCTATTGACTTCAAGTACAGATCAAATGATTGCATTATGTTTAGCCCTTCTTAATAATGCTCAGCTTTTTCATCTGGATCTTCAAAGCTTGCTACATGAATTCTGCAAAGACAGAAATGCACCATCCGGACCAGAAAGGATCCTGTGCTTGGAAACCGTCAATAAGTGCATTGAAAATATTTTCAAGCCACCAACAATTTCACTCCATATACTCTGGATTTCCCCACAGAGAGCCAAGTAAAAGTTCCTCACTGTTGCCAGAATGCAGTGGGAACACTTTGCCCATTATGGGGGCTAGTTCGCATCCATTACGATCAATGTACAGATTGCAACCCCAGGATTATTAAACAAAAATTGGAGCAACCCTGTGTCATCACAAAGGAGACATTCAAAGTTACAATATTCTTCCAGACCCTGTTAAACATGCGTTGTATTATTCACAAAGCCATGTCCTGGTGGATCCTAAATTCTACCACAGTGGGCAAAGCCTATAATTGCACCCAAAGTTACATCAGTGAGTGCCTTACTTTATATGGTTTGGCAGAGAGGCCAGATTGCCTGTGCACCTGTATTTCAAGGTGAAGCCAGGTGGATGCCTTGAAATACGTTCAACAGAGTAGACAAGTAAATTGCGCCAATCAGAAGAACCCTGAGAAGAATTAACACAAATGTCACCATAGCTCCATATTTCAAGTTCTCCAACCTGGTGATCAAGTCCTGATCTGAAGCATGGATTGAAAGGTTAGAAACATGTTAGGACTTGATTGGGAATTTGAATCACATCCTCTACCCCACCACACCCTTACTATGGCGAGAGAACCCCCAGAGGGCTGCAAGGTTCCCCTTTCCAATTGTTTGCAGTGCACAGACTGGAAAATATCAGCAAACAATGAACATAGTTTGGAAACCAATTCAGGGACCCAAAGCAGTCAACTTTTCTGTTTTTAAACTAGCCCTTTAGTAATGTTTTAGTACACTTTGTGGGTCACTGGAAACCAATGTTCCCTCGAATTATTTTTCCCTTAGTGCGGAACTGGTTAGCTTTCGTGCACCCATTAGTTTCCATGTGCACAACTGAAAAATGAGGTAAGCCACTTTGTAAGCATGTATACTAAGTGAGATACCATGTCCGAAGAGTTTGGAACTGAATGCTCCCTTCCTAACCACTGCAATTCTTTACAAATCAGTATAAAAGATGCATCATCTAGCACTTTTTCCAAACACAGAGGCTACAAAAACAGAAATATATAATATAAATTGGGATAGATTGGAAGCTCACCTGTGGAAGAGTGTATAACATCCTCTCAACTGTGCACCAATTGCCAGTTTAAGGTACAAACTAGGCCTCCAGTCCATGAAAGCATGGTTGGAATGGAAATGGCTCTCCCTTTATAGATTGTTCTTGATCTCCCCACCTCCGTTATTACCGTATGAGGATATTTTGCTTTCCCTGGAGGGCAACTCAAATTACTTCCTTCATTATTTGAAGTCTTTGGCATTGGGAATTCCTACAGCCTGTGAATGCACAGAGGCAGTCCTGATTGAGAATCCAGAGAAAGTTAAAGAGCACATAAAAAGTGCTGACTGGATTAGAAACGATGGCGGCCATGCGCTCCTCTAGTGTTTCTCCTTGACTTAAATGCTTGGATAAACACCAGACATGGCTTCCTGCATATTTGAAGAGATCTCTGGATCCCATGAACAGGTTGCACTTTTTGAGATTTTGTCTTATTCTATTACCCACTTCTGAAATATTCTTGATTAGACAGAAAGAGGAGTTGGTGGACAACATCTGCCCCCCATGCATGGACTTGAGCCCACAGACTTTGAGGCATTTGATGAGTAGTTGCACAGGGAAACTTGAAAAGAGAGTGAGTAGGTTGTCTCGCTTTGTACATAAAGAGTGGTGGTTAGGAACTGTTTGCTTTTGGGAATGGCTAATCTCAGGTAATGAAACACTACTGACAATTGAAGTAGTGTATCTACTGAAAGATTAAAATGTTGTTGGAGCAACTGATTCTCAATTGTAATTGTAATGGTAAATGATTGTAGGTTGAGGGAAATGGTAATTTACTATTCTCCTTGGAATTTCTCCTATTATACTCAAATGTTTTCTTTTTCTTTTTTCATTTTGTTTATTTTATTTTTTCTCTTTTCTCTTGATATTATCATTATTCCTCATGATTGCTTTTTAAGAATGGATCGCAATAGGTTATTGTGTTTTTAGAATGTATTGATGTTCCTCATTTTGTAAATTGCATTGCTATTCTTATGTTTGTGAAAGTCTTTTTTTTTGGACTATTAGACAATAAAATAACATTTCAAAAAAATAATATGTGATTTATAAGTAGTGCACATTAACCAGTCCATGACTTCAAGATATGCCATGATATGCACTATAAGTACTTCTGAGCAGCGAAAAAAACGTGAATGCACAATAAAAGCTTATGCTCAGGATAAATGATAGGTTTATTTGTGACTATTAATTTGTTGACACAGCTTAGAGACCATGCAGAAAGTGTTTAATGCCATTGGTAAAAAATACTTGTGTTTATTACAAAAAACAAATATCACTCATCACTGATGTGGCTGACCAAATGGAATAATGGCAACTTAAAGGAACATGCTAGAAAACATGCCAATAGGAGTTCATGTGCCACTTTAATGAAGTAATTCAAGTGCCAGGAGTACATGCCTCTCAACTTGTGCAAGGATGATAACTGCATTAGAATAACTCCACCACAGAATATTCTCATCAGAATTCCCGGGCCTCTGATTACTATCCACATTACATTGTCCTGTGAGTTGTCAACAGTTACTCAAAATGAGTCTTGCAGTTTAGAGGCATATAAACTATCTGTTTTTACTCCCTAAAAACAGGAAAATGTGCCCCCAAAAAAATGGAAAACCACGAACATACAGGAGCCCACCCCCTGTGCCACTGATGTTTTCGAATCTGTGACCAGCAGAGCAGTGGCATAGATGGGAACTCTAATTGTATTACTGCCTGATCTCAAGGGGAATTTTAAGGGGAAAGAACATGGTTCTTCTGGAGCCCCATTGAAGTACATTTCACAATATCCTTTTTAAGTCAATGGCAGCAATGCTCACAGGTACAACAGATTGAGTGTTGTGTTGTTGAGTGTTGTCTTCTTTAACTAGGGGCCCCTCTTCTGAAATTCCATGTTATCAGTTAAACAAGATGCATTAGGATGCTAGAGGCAATAACCACAAACACATGCATATATTGAAAAGACCTCAGCAGCTGAGCACAGAAAGACACAGATGGTGCAGTTTCCTATACTGTTGCTAGAGTTTCCTATCCTTTAGCCAAAAAAAACACATTTCCTTCACTGTATTGTGCTGCCAAAACGTCTGATTTGGTTTTTGAAAGGTGCTGATTTGTTCTTCAACTCAAAGTGATATTCTTGTGCCCTTTCACCTGTGCCTCTCCTTGGCTCCTGTTTAAGCCTCCAATACTAGTTGGCAGGGCTCTAAAAAGTGAGGGATTGTAGCAGTAAAACACTCACAGGGATTTTTGCATAACCACAATACTTTGTAAGCAAAACATATTTAAAGCATAATCCAATTGAAATGATGTGTATTTTAAGAAATTGTCATGAATCTGCATGTGCACAATTATGAAGTGCATAGAAGAGTGTTTGCAACATACTCCACCTATAAATTGCTGGGTAAGATTATATTGGTCCTCTGAGAACACGATTTTGTACAGCAGCGAGTTACCCTATCATTTGTTACTTTCTATGCTGCATGGAACTCTGAAAACCTGGAACGGTTGTTGATTGTGTGTAAAGTATTCTAGTTATCTGAATATCCTTTGCCCTGATAGTATATACAAATGATGCCAGGCATAGCCCATACCCATTATCCCTTCCGGGCCAAGTAAATGATATTGCAATGCCTGCTCTCCAGTTAGAGGGTCATTTTAGCAATGCTAAATTTGGAGATGCTGAGCATGACATTTGCCTACTCAAGATCCTTACAGGACAAATAAATATTTGAGTTTGATACTGTGTTTTGCAAGCTGGCGGCTACAAGGTGCATGTGTGACATATGTACAAAGAATAGGATGCATGGGATGATGTTCCACATTCAATTAGCCTGCTTACTTACAGTCAGTAATCGATATTTGAGTTGACAGTTGGGTTACATAGTCTGGGTGACACTTTTGCTAAGGCCTCATGAGTGACATGTTCTTGTGCTTGAATGTCATTCATATTATAGCAAACATAAAAGAAGTGGATGTAGATACAAGTCTGGTAACCATTCGCAAAGCCAAGGAAGGCAGAGTCAATGTTGTCTGGTAATATCTGAAGGAGCCCTGAGGTGGAGGTTTGAGTCATAAGATATAAGTGTGGTAGAGTCCAGTATAGGAGTCATGGGTGCGGAGGGAAGATAATCTGGTTAATGTATGCAGGCATTTCTTAGTTATATCTTCTGTTCATGCAGCCACGTTTTCATATTCGTGTTTAACGTCTTGTGGGTGCATTCTGTGTTTAGGTTTTTAAGGTCAAGCTTGCATGATAGGGGATTGTAAATAGGCTAGACCAAAATATCAAGACTAGTTAGTATGATTTAGATTTATTTTGAGAGGAAGCAAATATTGGGTACCTGCTATGGCTTGTGCCTTGTTAAATCTTTTTGAATAGCTGAGAATTGTCTGTGTGCGCTGCTAAAATTCTTCTGATTGGCACCCAGAAGGAAGCTGGGCAAGCACACATGCGCACAGCTTAGAGGGAGCATTAGAAACTCCTTACAAAGCCAGAGATTTCTAATGTGATTTTACCCACTTTTCACTGTATTTAAAACAAACCACTTGACAGATGTCTGCCAAACAGGTGTATACATGCTTTTCATAACAGAAGCTGTATCTACAAAAATAGGTTTGGTGCAAATCAATACTGCAGTATGTGCTGTTGGACATTGAGAAAATGGTCCTATGAAACATTGCATGGGAAACACAAGTGTGTCCCTCCCACCAACATAACCTCTTGTTCTGAATTTGTATGTATTTTATTTGTAAAGCGCACCAAGCCCAAAGGCATCCGGGCGCATAACTTAGTTACAGCATGGTAAAAAGGCGAACAGAACATTATACTTGCAGTATAAATTAGTTATATACATAAGGCACAATGCAGGATAAGCAAATTAATCAAGAGGCCGAACAAATTCGGAGTCAGATTTACATTTCTTTTGTAAAGATTTGTAAAGATTTGTTGAATAGCATCAAACGTAAAAGCATCTGGAAAAAGTGCTCTTCCAATGAATGTGAAAAAAAACTCTGCTTCTCATTGCAGGGCTCTGCAGAGATCAGCCTCAGCCTAAGTGTTGCTTCTTGGGCTACACAGAAGAACCACACATGTTACAAATAAAGTTAACCATTCTTAGTTTGTGGCAGTGGTAAAAATAAAATAAGGTATTTAGCATTCAGGCAGGTGGTGAAATGGATGCCAGACATTGCCACGTATTGCCCTAGGTGGCTATTGACTCATGTAGATATATGTTCGTATATTATTCTTTAAGCCTCCCTCATATCATATGGCTGGAGATTCATTTGTAACCCTATAAAGATGCCCTGTGCCTTCCACAGATATTGATGAGCTCCCTCCCAGCTAACCTTCTACACACTCCAAATAGTTGTGCCTCTTTATTGACTTCAATGAATTCACTCTCCAAAGGTGCTAGCCTTCGCGTCCCTAGGGGTCTCAACAGTTTGCGATCACACTGTGGCTGTCCAAATGAAATAATGGCAACTAAAAGGAACATGCCAGAAAACAAAAGAGTTAATGTGCCACTTTAATGAAGTAATTCAAGTGCCAGGAGAACATGCCTCTCAATTTGTGCAAGGACGATAATTGCATCAGAATAACTGCACCGCAGAATATTCTCATCAGAATTCCAGGGCCTCTGATTACTATTTATTTTAGTTATTGTGCATTTGTAAGGTGCTTATGCATCAAGTAAAAGTGCCCACATGGCAACAGGGAGGGAACATGGGAAGGAAAAGCAAATAAAACAATGAAAGATAGAGGCGAACCTACTAGGCCTTGTGAGCATTCAGAACGTGCAAGTGCATCTATCTACATTACACTGCCCTGTGAGTTGCTCTCTTACCTATGCAGTCTAGGGGGCACACACCATATGGCCACATTGTGCTGCATGATCAGTTTCAATCAAAACATGATGCTTTTTTAGAAAAACTCGCCTTTGCATCAGCGCACCCATCTATCTGCACAACCACACCTCAAATCCATCTCAGTTGGAGAATGTAATTTGACTTAAACTTATTTTCACCCCACAGAGTAGCTCTTTCCCTTCCTTAGATTTCAGTTGGAATCTCCCCTGTGCAAACCTTAATCAACCTCTGGAAGAACTATTCCTGCCTATTGCCTGGCATGCCTCTAAGACTCCTTAGATTTGGATTCAGTACAAACCCACCCACTGAGCCAACAACTAGTCCACCCGAACAGTCACACACCCACAGTCTCCCCTCAAGCAACCCCCTCATCAGCAAAATCAAACACAAACTCGCCTCTTTACACACCTTTCCAGCCATCCGCAAACAGAAATGAACCACCCAATTATCACTAAACAACTTCACTTATTACCCCAAAAGCTAGACAATACTTTGGCGATTATTTGTTTTGTATTTGAGCCAATAAAGCCGGCATATCATTTTCTTTAGAAAAAATTCCAAAACGTGGTGTCATTGCTTTTAGAGAAGAACACAAATGTCTGAGCCTAGTGAGTGCTTGCTGGCCACCGAACACTTGAGTGCATTTCTTAAATGGCTCAAAATATACAATGGGACCGTACCAAGCAAGCATATTAGCTCTTACAGTCAGACGATCATTACTGTGTGTAATAAGTAACATTTGTTAATGCACAATTAGCTCTTGTTCAAGAAACTTCTTGATATCGTTGTACAGAGAGAAATGGTTCCTGTAACCTCTTAAAGCTCATGTAAAAGAGTTCTTTACTCTGCCAGCATGTGTTTCGCTCAGAATGGCTTTTTCAAGGTGCACATGGGACAAATGATACATTTTGGATAGCAACACTTTTAATCACCCCATATATCATTCACATTGGTGGTGTATATATGCAGGAGATATATATATATATATATACAATGAAAAGTAAAAGGCGGAAACAAAAACAAAAATGATCATCATTCATTAGTAGTCTTTTTCTGCTTTTCCTACTTGGCATCAATACCATCCCATCAATATGAACATTAATATTAAATGAGTGTAATAAGATGAATGGTAAAATCCAATGCATCAGAAATAGCTGACCTGGCACCCATAAACACGCATTGTTCCCATAACTGTCCCTTGAGAATAGAATTCAAATCGTATCCTGCTAAATCAGTTCGGCTCATCTGAAGTTTTCCCTTTTCCCTTCTTAAATTTGTCAACTGTTATTATTTTTTTTTTATGAATGTGTGCAACTATATTGATACATTAAGTTCAAGTGCCAGATAATCCTTTTTGGGAAATCATTTAAACATTGATTGATGTCCAGGGAAAACACATTAAACTCTGTGGCTATGTTGATGCATTTAGTGTATATGCCACGTGATTCCATGCCAAACAAAATGACTTCAGCAAGTATCAAGGCGTCCATGTCACAGCATTGGATGAGTGCATTCTAAAAGAGATTACTCGCTTTTTTTTAAAACAATGGCATAAAGGACATGTTTTCCAGTCCAGTCAAATAACGAATATCTCGGGAGGATAGCTCAGGGGCAACACACTCGCCTTGGAAGCAAGACAACATGGAGCAACACAGGTTCAATCCCCGGGTCCGCGCTTAGAAACCTCTGGGTATTAAGAGCGTTATAAATACCCTATTATTATTATAATAATAAAATATCTGCAGTTATTATTGACCCAGAGAAAATTTGGGTCGGTATCAAAACCAGTACTTCATCTTTATTTTAGGAGGTGAAGGTATAGGGATACAGATGAACGAGAAGGCCATTCCCCGCCTGCCACTGCTTCACATTGTGTTGACCTCATTCGTTCTGCCTTATTCAGTGTATACGACATTGCACATTAGGAAATGGCGTGGGTGACCATTTTAAGTCCGACTTAACTGCCTATCCACAGCTATGGGCGAATGCATATTAGAGAGTGCCCCTGGTGCCAGTCAGCTAATCTGTAATGCACACACAACAGGTTGAACATAGTGAAAGCTCTGTTAAGGAAGCAGCCATCATGTGTGGGCGAGTGAACCCACCTAGGATGGGGAGAGATTTGTGAACTGTGCTTTTAAAAGCAAGTTTTTTTTCCCAGTGGCTTGGTACACGCCTGTGCACTGTATTACATTGTTATGGTCGTTTGTGCCGGTCCTTTTCTAAAGAATGCCCTGCACCTTAGGACAAAGAAAATGAACATTTATGAAGCCAGACCTATTGGCTATGCCAATTTTTGTTTAAGAGCGGGACTGATGCTTATGGGGCAGTTATCCTTTCCTAATGGACTGTGATGTCTTTGAATTCCTATAGTCAGTTGGAAGTAAATCAGATATTGCTGCTGTTATGGAAAATGTGGTAGCCTGTTCTTTTATAAGAAAGCATTTTAATAAAATGCTAAAACATTCACCGAGGGGCATTTGCGTCAATTCTGTTGGTAATTGGATTCCCAGACTTTGGGAAGTGAAATCCTATTGCACACGGTAGCCTGGCTTCTGATCGGCTACACCAGGGCTTCAGTTTGCCCAACCAAACCTGAATGTGACCCAGCAATTATAAATCCCCCCCCTTCCAGTCTATATTCTTGGATTTGAAAGTCCTCTATCGGTACTCGTGGGAAACAGTAACCTGACCATTTGCAGGCGAGGCGGGGGGAGAGGGATGGGTGGCGTGGGTGTGCGGGGGGGGGTTCCATCCCACCATTGAATATTGTGAGAGCAAGGAGAATATCTTCTCTCCAGCAGCAGTAGCCTGCGGCATCAGGAAGACTCATTTATCAAGAGGGCGGAGGCCTGTACATATGGGCAGATTTGGAGAGAGGTCAAGAGAAAGAGCGTTCCAAGAACGGAAGTAGCCGGTAATGCCTGGGTTTAGTGCCAAGAGGACCAGATGTGTCTACCCCGCAGGAATCGATCTATATGGGAAACTTGTTACAATTTAGATGCAAATACACGTGAATTTCGACTATGATGAAGAGCGGAAGGATAGGTCAGGGGCAACGCGTTTGTCTTGGAAGCAAGACAACGCAGCGCAACATCCCACACTTAGAAATCTCTCGCTGGTATTAAGCGCGTTATAAATGAACAATAAAATAAACGTGATGGAAGCCCTTTGAATACGACAACTATTCCTAAACAATACAATGTTATTGAATAACAACACTGATGGCTACACACAATGATACTATGCCATGGGTCACTCCTGTGCTTACAATTAATGTTTCAATAGTGATGCAATCAGCAGTTGTAATGTAGAGAACGCCAATGGAAACTCTTCTTCGCGCCAAAAAGGAGTTCTCTGACTTGCCTTGTTTGGCAGACGTTGCACAATGCAACTTGCTTCACTTAGCAAAGTCAGGCCCTGCCCTGGTTCTGTTGTTCTGGTGTTGCAACATCAGGCTTCACCAGAAAAAGGTACAGGGAGCAGTGAAGCTATTGTGCCGGGAATCCTTTCACACCCACAACGAAAATAACATTCCTAATTATTGCCACAATTAAATGAGTACATCGCCTTTGAACTATACAGACCTGCTGCAGACACACCCTGCTTGATCTTAAAAGCCCCCTCACAACCTCCTTCCTGTTCACAGAGCAGGCGTCTACTCTCCAGAGAACCAGAGGAGTAATATTGCTGCAAATGTTGGGGGGTTGGGGGACAAGGTAGGGGAAGGAAAATAGTGAGGCGGGGGGCGGGGGGAGCTAGGTGAAGCGGGTAGGGCAAAAGAGGGCATTTTGGAATTTTTGAATAAAGTGTTTAAAGCAGTGTATTTCCAGTTCGTGGTCTCTCTGCTGCCAGTGTTTGTATTAGACCTCCAATGATTTTTGCCATAAGGTAGCACAGTGGGTTGAGCACCTCTTGTTCACTGTTAGGCAAGATTTGGAGCAGCACCCTTTGGGTGCACTACCACAACCTTCACCTCCAGGCAATAGGAACCCAACCTTTGGTACTACACAGGTTGGTAGTGTGGCTGAGCAGCCAGGCTTATCTCAAGATGGGTCAATGTGAGCACTAGGGTGGTTACACATAGATTCACAGTGACAAGTATCCAAATAAACACTTACACTCAAGGTTTCTTGATGAAATAATTATTAATTTATTTAACACTCAGTTTGAATAAGGGTTCTTCAGAAGGGGCAATATGATAGTAACACACAAATACACTCCTAAATACACACTCTTAGTTTCTCTAAATACCCATTTGGGATGGCACACAGACACTTCCTACACCCACAGGTGACTTAAATAGCTCGGGCACTGTGGACATTAATATATCACTGGTACATTTAGAGCAATACTGAGATGAGTGTTAAAGTAAAGAGATTACAGAATAAAACAAAAGATCAAACAAATATTCTGAAGCAGGGAAGTACTTTTGAACCCCCAATGCAAAGTAAATTAACCCTTTCCTGGAGGGAAGGTAAGACACAAGCAGAGGAGGGAAGCCTCATTCAGGGAGCAGGGCCAGCCAATGTGAAATGGGTAAAAGTCTAGGTGAGCTGAAGCACTTCTTGCAGGTAAGTAAAAGTCTTGCACAATGTTTTAGAAGTCTTTGTAGAAAAAGTAAAATCAAAGTAGGATCAGAAGCTGGGAGGATTGTGAGAGGTAGAAGATGCAAGCAACTCTACAGAAGCAACCAAGACAAGTCTCAACTGAGATCAAGTAAGGCTACAAGAGGTAAGTCCTCTCAAACTTTACAGTAGCTTTGGTTAGAAGAAATGGTTCCAGCTGGCTTCTGTTCATGTGCAGTTCTGTAGATCCTGTTGTTCCTGGGCCTCAGTTGTGGGGACAAGAGGAAGGCAGCTTAGGACTCCTACACTGCAATGGGACGGTCAGCGGCAGAAAAGGACAAACATCTATTCAACTACACTTCGCGGTTTCAGCTCCTTGCGTCTCAGCAAATAGCACCATGCGGACTCTCAGATACCACTCTGGACTTTCCTCACATCTGGGCTCCAGCACTTTGTTGAGGTGACTCAGGCTAGGTCAGTCCTGCTTACTTACTGGGAGTCAGGAGGATCTTCCACAAGCTCGGGTCCGACTTAAGTGATGCACTCCGTTTGGTGTTCCTCTCCCTGGCACGTCGGTTCCAGCAGCAGTGGAAATACAGCCAGCTCTGAGAGGATGTCCAAATGAGTTCACTTTGGAGTTGATTGGTGCTATCAACTCAAGGGGAGAAGTCGTCCTTGCAGGGCTTCTCTAGTCGAAGCGAATTCAGAGATTCAGCACAGAAGCAGGGCTTCACCAGGCAAACCAACGGTCCAGGAGTTGCAGCAGGCGTCTCTTTCAAGTTCTTCTTTGGATTCCTTCGTCCAGATGTCAACACTGCCTTTCAAGCCGAAAAGCATTGCCCTTTATGCAGGTTTCTCCCATTAATTCCAGCAAAGCTGTCAATCACACAGCAGGGTGTCTGTCCTTGCTGCACAGCCAGCCGGCCAATCACCTTTGAGAGAATTCCTGTAACCAGGGGGATTAAGCACAGGGAGTTTCGGGCACCTCCTCACTTCCTGCCCCTGCCGGACATACTGGAGCCAGAGGCGGGCTTTACTCGTGAATTCCCCCAAAAGACAAAGTGGACAAAGGGACCAAACCTGGTTTGGTGCGCAGATTAAATCTGAAGAAGGAATCTTCCAGCAAGAAATGGCGAAAAAAGAAGACTGGGGCGATTTTGACAAAATGGGCACCCATGGGTGCTTTACTGCAGCTGGGAACGCAGCCTGCGGTAAAAACACACAATGGTAGTAAAAAGTAAACAACTGCCACCAGCCATTAGTTGTAGAAATGGTAACATAAAAATGTTCCATGAGAAACAGGACAATAGGGATACTAAGTAACCCTCCAGCACCCTATGGTAAGAGAGTGTGTGCTGGGTCTAGAAAGTTACAATTCGTAAGTAAAGTCAATTTCACTTTACTGCTTTTGGAAACAGTAGTTTTATCCAAGAGAAGGTATTTAAACCTTTTGGGAAATCTAAGAGACTTCCCTGTGCCACTGCACTAAAGGTGCTGTGTGTCATAATGCAAAGATGATGCCTATGAAGATTGTCCTACTCCACAAACAAAAGAAACACAGTGTTAAATCACAGAAAAGTACATGAGAGGGTGGGAACATTATATTACACTCTCCAAAAATGAAAAGTCATAGAGTCCAGAAAAGTGCTAAGGTAGAGAGGAATTAGCACATTTCTGAAAATTCTCCCTAACATTGACATACTGGTACAGTAACTTGCTTCATCCCTAGAGAGTGTGAGGACCTGTCCGGGGTGGACAGTGTGATGAGTGTAAGGGGCTAGCAGTGGTGGACAGCATGTAGTGCCTGCACTGGTGTGCAGTGTGAAGATCTGATGGTGGTGGACAGTGTGGGGAGCCGCCCCTGGTGCACTGACGGATGGTGTAAGGGGCTAGCAGTGGTGGACAGCATGTAGTTCCTACACTGGTGTGCAAGGTGAAGATCTGATGGTGGTGGGACAGTGTGAGGAGCTGCCCCTGGTGCACTGACGGATGGTGTGAGGGGCTGCCAGTGGTGGACAGCACGTAGTGCCTGCACTCGTGGGCAAGGTGAAGATCTGATGGTGGTGGGACAGTGTGAGGAGCCACCCGTGGTGCACTGACGGATGGTGTAAGGGACTAGCAGTGGTGGACAGCATGTAGTGCCTGCTCTGGTGTGCAAGGTGAAGATCTGATGGTGGTGGACAGTGTGGGGAGCCGCCCCTGGTGCACTGACGGATGGTGTGAGGGGCTGCCACTGGTGGACAGCATGTAGTGCCTGCAATAGTGTGCAGTGTGAAGATCTGATGGTGGTGGACAGTGTGAGGAGCCACCCCTGGTGCACTGACGGATGGTGTAAGAGACTAGCAGTGGTGGACAGCATGTAGTGCCTGCTCTGGTGTGCAAGGTGAAGATCTGATGGTGGTGGACAGTGTGAGGAGCCACCCGTGGTGCACTGACGGATGGTGTGAGGGGCTGCCAGTAGTGGACAGCATGTAGTGCCTGCACTGGTGGGCAATGTGAAGATCTGATGGTGGTGGACAGTGTGAGGAGCCACCCCTGGTGTACTGACGGATGGTGTAAGGGACTAGCAGTGGTGGACAGCATGTAGTGCCTGCTCTGGTGTGCAAGGTGAAGATCTGATGGTGGTGGACAGTGTGAGGAGCCACCCGTGGTGCACTGACGGATGGTGTGAGGGGCTGCCAGTAGTGGACAGCATGTAGTGCCTGCACTGGTGGGCAATGTGAAGATCTGATGGTGGTGGACAGTGTGAGGAGCCACCCCTGGTGTACTGACGGATGGTGTAAGGGACTAGCAGTGGTGGACAGCATGTAGTGCCTGCTCTGGTGTGCAAGGTGAAGATCTGATGGTGGTGGACAGTGTGAGGAGCCACCCCCGGTGCACTGACGGATGGTGTGAGGGGCTGCCAGTGGTGGACAGCATGTAGTGCCTGCACTGGTGGGCAATGTGAAGATCTGATGGTGGTGGACAGTGTGAGCAGCCACCCCCGGTGCACTGACTAATGGTGTAAGGGACTAGCAGTGGTGGACAGTATGTAGTGCCTGCTCTGGTGTGCAAGGTGAGGAGCTACATTTCTGGAAATAACAATTCTTCATAGTGCACCTAGAAAAATCGATTTCCTTTACAAACAGTTAAAATATTCAAAGCACAGAGACAAAAAATGAATGTCATTTTGTTCCACTCTTAAGCCGGAAGAATGCTACGTATTTACAGAAAATATGGAAATGGCATCTGCCAGCAACAATAACTTTAAGAAGTGCATATGATTGGTACTTAATATAAATAGAGCAACATTTAAGTGCGTGAGGCTTTTTTGAGAAGTGTGGACTATAAACAGAATCACTTCTATGGACTAACAATTGTGTCCAATAAGAGACATTACATTACAATGATTTACCCAAGATCACACGCAGTTTAATTACATGGAGAAGGTGGAATTTGAGCCCAGTCTCTAGTTTTGAGCCCTTGTTTGACCACATCTCTTCTTAGGTCTGGTTAGTAAAAAAAATAAAATAAACCAATCGGACAAATATATGAATCCTTGTCGAAAATGCCTTAAGCAAAAAGAGTATCACTGTAGCTTTTTATTCCCCATTCAGATTGGAAGTATGCAAGTAATGGAATGCTAAGTAAGGGAAGACTAATTGTTCCTCTCTTGGTTCTGCAACTTAATTTGAAGCCTTAAAGAAACAGCACCCTCAACTTGTGATTATGTGAAATGTAAAGAAAATGAGAAGTTCCAGAAAAGAAAAAGGAAACCCTTTATTGTCCACGACATCATGGGAAAAAACTAGAGCTGATTTTATGACTCCATTGAGAGATGATTCAGATTTTGGGGTGGGCGAAGGGTGGGGGCTTTTTGATGCAAAACCCCTGCCAGCATTTCTCATCCAATTGTTAAATGATACATTAGTGCCAGTTCAAATGCGCAGACATGTGAAGGGATTTGCGTGACGCTATCCCCCAGATTTGGGGAGTGCCGTTAGGGACAACAGCCTCCCAGTCATAGTTTATAGATGGGTGGGGCTGCAAGGCCCCTAGGAGCCCGAGGGCCTGGGCGGCGGCCCAGGTACCTGTGAGCTTAGCAGGTCAAGGCGCTGTAGCTGTTTACAGAAGCAGACCTTATTAAAGCCATTGCAAGCCGAGATGCTCCCTGCATCTCAAAGCATCATCATTTTAGCGTGATGAACTTTTTCTGTGCTCTGCCCTGCTGGCATTTTTCTACATCTTTATGGTGAGTCGTAGTTTAGTTGGCAGCTATCCTGAATAATGGGGGTGGGGGCTGACAATCTGCAGGACATCCAAAGTTGGGGGTGGAGGAGAGACACCTGTCCCGCTTAGATTTTGCCCATGCAAGCAGTGTGCATAAACGTCATGTCAGAGCACCTACCCCTCGACCAGGTCACCTCAGAGTCTCTACCCCTCGACCGGGTCACCTCAGAGTCTCTACCCCTCGATCGGGTCACCTCGGAGTCTCTACCCCTCGACTGGGTTCCCTCAGAGTCTCTAGCCCTCGACCGGGTCACCTCAGAGTCTCATCCCCTCGACGGGGTCACCTCAGAGTCTCTACCCCTCGACTGGGTCACCTCAGAGCCTCAAACTTCTCAGGCCAGAACAAGTAGTACATTAGAGTTTTGTAACAGTAACACCAAAACTCCCAAGTGTAACATAAAATGCATATTATTTATAGAACGCAAAATAACCCCAATCCCCTAATTTTACCAGTACAATTTGATGCTTATATGATAATCTTTTAGTTTTGACATTACAGCTGGTAAATTACACCACATTCCTGCAGCTTCGATGTCCGCGAACGCACACTTGGAGGGGGTCAATCCATTGGTGACCACTCACGCACGCACCCACCCCTGTAGCGAAAGGAAAAGCGCCTCGGGGCATAACCTCGCGAGCAGACACACTCACTGCCTTTCTTAACACTTTAAGGTGTCACTATATTCAAAGCTCTTCATGACGATTTCACAATGTGAATGCCCCATGGAAAAATGTACCCTCGCCCATCAAAAACACTGTAAGGCTGTTTAACAGTGTCTTGCAGTTTCTTTTCTTTATACATCACACACCTACTACAGGTTCGGATTTATTTTACAAGGGGAACAGATCAGTGCATGGTGTGTGCTCTACACACCATGAATGTGTTCAGTATGTCTAGTCTCATAGGATTCTGCCTGTATCGACCATCAAAAGTTATCGTGTGGTAGTCTGATAAAAGTATAAAATGCCCCTTCAAAGCATCTATTTTTTTCTCCTTTTCTGCACCAGGTGGGGTGCTCTGTCAATTCTTCCTGTTGCCTTTTGCTAGGCCCCGAAAGGAGGACGCGTACACGGAGGTCTTTGCAGGAACACCTTTATTCTTCCTCAACATAACAGTAACTGGCGCTCTTGCGCCTTACCCATAACTCCCCTTTCCCCCAACTCCTATGTCATAAGCTCCGCCTCCCCAACGGCGGGGGCTGAGGAGTTTAACCCATGAGAGGCCGGTAACACCACCCCCGAACAATATGTCCAAACATCAACTTGGCACTCTTCAACAAGTCTCATGGGTCTCTTGACGGTTCGCTGTGGTCTCTCACCTTGGGCAACCAGCCCTAAGATGTTCTGAGTCTCCACTTCATGGCCTGAACCTCCACCATCTTCCACCAGCGGGGTCCATAGGTCGTCTCGCGGAACTCGCGGTTCTGGGGTAGCCCGTCTCTGGGGGGTCTCCGTGCCTTCCCTCTTAGCATAGTGTCTGAATTGTTGACAGTTCCTGGTGACGGCTCTGTTCTGATTTTCAGCTGTCACCATTGTACCTTTCACTGCGGTTACCCTCATGGGACTTGGGGAAAACCGCAGATCTGTCTTCCTGGGCGTTGGCTGTTGTACGAGAACTTCATCTCCTATGTGGAAATCTTTTGTCACTGCTCGGCGCCGTGCATCAGTGTCACGTCTTGCTTTCTCTTTTGTTTCTGCATCTCTTTGGAATATGTCAGTGTCAAGTGGCTCTTCACTTGATGGGTTGCGTGGAATGCGGGTTCGCACCTCGTAGCAGAGCATTAGCTCGGCGGGTGTCTTATTTGTAGCTTCGTGGGGTGTGTTCCTATAGTCTCTTAAGAGGCGGCACAATGCCTGGTGCGGATTGACTGCTTCGAGCCTGGCTCTCTGTATCGTCTTTTTAATCAACGCCATAAAGCGTTCTGCCATTCCGTTCGCCTGCGAGTGACGAGGGGTTATCTTCATGTGCCTGAAACCCAAATGTTTCGCTAGCGTCCCGAACTCATGTCCGTAGAACGGTGGTCCATTGTCAGATTTGATTGTTTTGGGAATTCCCCACTCGCTAAACACTTCCTCCAGTACCGCTGCTACTTGGGGAAACGCTGTGGTGGTAACCATTTTGACTATTGGAAATCTTGAATGTTCATCTATTAAAAGTAGGAGGTAATCACCCGCTTCCATGGGTCCATAGAAGTCCATGGCTACTCGCTCCCAGGGGCAGTCAGGTATCTGTGTGTGCTGTAGTGGGGGTGGATTTTCAGCCGGGGCCGTGCACTGGCAAGCGTAACAGTTCTTCACCCATTCGTTGACTGCCGCATCTAGGAGTGGGAATCAGACATGGCACCTCAGCTGTTTTATGGTGTTTTCAGCCCTTCTATGTCCTTCGTGGGCCGTGCGGACTACCTCGCTTCTTAGTTTGGCAGGGATGACGATCCTGCACCCCCGGAGAAGAATATTGTTGTCCTTCACGGCCAGTTCCTTGTACACCCTTGCCAGTCTCTCGATTTCCTGTCTGTTTACTCCCGGATGAGCCAGTATAGCCCTATGATGGTCTTTCCATTTGCTGGTCAAAGTGAGGCTGATTGCGAGGGCTGTTGTAGGGTCAGCGGCTGATGCTGCGGCAACTGTTTCAAGCGATAAAGCCGGTGGTAATGAGTTAGATGCTACGTACTGCACGTAGGCAACATCTCCTTTCCGGGTTAGTGGGGCCACGACAAGTAATCAGCAGGGTTGAGTTCGCCGCCAGGGCGGTGTATGATGTCATAGTTGTATTCTTGTAAACGGATGCCCCACCGCTCAATCCTTGGTGGCATCTTGGTGTGCGGGTTCCTGAACAGGGACAGAAGTGCCTGGTGATCGGTGACCAAGGTGAGCTTTTTTCCAATGAGAAAGTTGTGAAAGTGTTCACATGCCCAGACCGCGGCCAAACTCTCCTTCTCTGCCTGGGAATAGACAACTCCCTGCTTGCGTAGGCGACCACGTGTCTGGGGTTGACATCCTCGCCGCTGGTTTGGGCTAAAATGGCCCCTAAACCAACCGGGCTTGCGTCCACCACCACCTCCGTGTGCCACGAGGGGTTGAAGTAGGCAAGGCGGTGGGCCTCCATGAGAGCCTGCTTGATGCTGGTGAACGCTTGTCGGCATGTAGGAGTCCATTCGAAAAATGACTCTTTTTGGTAGTAGTCTTCTCAAGGGGTCAGTGAGAGAAGCCTAGTGGGGTATGTACCTCGCACAGTATCCCGCCATGCCAAGGAACGAGCGGACATCGGCGACCTGCTGAGGTTCGCTGAGGTTGGTGATTGTGTCGACTTTGTCGGGATCCGGCATCATCCCTTCACTGGAAAAGATATGCCCGAAGAATTTAAGTTTTGTTTTACTGAAACGGCATTTGTTGATGTTAAGTGTGAGGCCAGCCTTTTGAAGAGCCTCACAGGTGGCATGCAACGCTTTGTCGTGGGACTGCTTAACCGATCCAAAGACAAGGATATCGTCGCTATAGTTCAAGGCTCCCCTTATGGGTCTGATTATCTGGCGTATTGCTTCCTGGAAGATCTCCGCGGCGGACGAGATTCCGAAGTTCAATCTTCGGTATCTAAAAAGTCTGTCATGCATTGCAAAAGTTGTGATGGACCTGGAGTCCGGATGCAGCTCCAGCTGATGGTAGCCTTGGATCAGGTCGAGCTTGGTGAACATCTGGGCGTTGTTTAGCTGCACAATCATGTCCTCAATACACGGTCCGGGATGCCTCTCACGTCGAATTGCTGTGTTGGCTACCCTCATGTCCACACACAAACGAATCTTGCCCCCTTCCTTGGGCACAACCATGAGGGGGGATACCCATGGAGTTGGCCCAGTCGCTGGTTTGATGATGCGCTCGGTGAGCAGTTGTTGGAGTGTTTCTGACACTGCCTCTTGGAGGTGGAACCCCACCCTTCTGGGGTGCTGTGCCACTGGTCTCACCGAGGGATCAATGTGTAATTAAATGGGGGGACGTTGAGTTTTCCCAGCCCGTGCATAAATTAGGGAATTTCCTCATGATGTCGCCTTGTGTGATGAGGTCCTGCGATTGGTAGGACGTGATTGTGCCGACAGAGTCCTTCGGGTCCAGTCTGTTTGAGGTTGCGGTAATGGTGTCTCCCACCTTCACGTGAATCTCAATCAGTCCCAGGTGGGAAGCCGTGTGATAACTGAGTAGACATCGGCTCCTGGCAAGCGAGCGGATGACGTGGATCATTGTATCCACTTGCCGACCATTCAGGAGGAGACGTTGTGCGAAATGTCCCACTGTCTGTAGGGGGTGGCAGCTCCCCACTGAAAAATTCTCGAGTATGATGGATGAAGTGATGGAGGGTTTGGTATCCTGGCATAGTCCTGCTCGCCCATGATATTTACAGTGGCGCCTGAGTCGACCTTAATTGAAATTGGCAGTTCCCCATTTTGATCGGGATTTTGGGGGCCTCCCTGGCCTCTTTGTTGTCAAGTATGAGATTGACGAACTTGTCCTGGTCGTATGGGTCATAAGGCGCATTGTAGGCTGTTTCCTGATCATCGTGGTAGAATGTCTCAGGCCTGTATTCTGCCGGTGGATTATCATATTCGTCTATGGAATGTCTGGTCTGATCCACCTGGTTGGGTTATGTTAGGTACCCCGGTGCCGGGTACTCATCAATTGCTCTGATGCATCGCCTTTGCCCCGGCCCTTGTTGATAGTATCTTGGTTGTCTGTACTGTGGGGGCGGCGAATGGGATGGCGTCCTGGAGGGCGCTTGGGGGCGCATCGGGGGAAATGGTATGCCTTCTCTGCATACGGAATGAAAGTGTCCTCCTCTCCCGCAATTTGTGCATCGTTGAGATAGGGCCGGGCATGACCCTGAATGTGGAAACGATATCCCACAGTGGTAGCACTGTCTTTGTTGGCGTGGGACCTGCGTAGCTTTGCCCTGTATAGTTGCGATCCTCTGTCGCCTTGACGAGATGGCTGTATGGCTGCGATGAGCTCATTGGTGTCTTGTTTGGGGTTGCCTGTGTTTCCCATGGATGAGGCTTGGGCATCAACCCTCTCATGTATGCGAGCAAGCTCACTGACTTCAGGGATGGTGAGGGTTTTTTTATAGCTGTTTTTTGAGTGCGGGAGAGAGGCATCCCTCTATGACCCTCAGCCGTATCGCTTCTTCTAGGGAGAATGCGTCGAACTGGCAGTTTGCTCCCTTCACTCTTAGACGAGTTATGAATTCATCGAATGTCTCTTGTGGCAACTGGGTGCATTGGTTGAATAGATATCTCTCGTAGTCACGGTTGACTTCGATGATGAGGAGTTTGTCTAGGGCGGCAATCAGGTTTTTGAACGTGGTTTGTTCAGCTGCGGGAATTGTTTTCACTACCGTCTTTATTTCCCCCCCAACTAGGTTGAGAAAGATGTCTCTGATGTTGGGGGAGTCGCAGTCACCGGACCCCCTCACAAAGTGCTGAAAGTCGTCCATCCTGTCAGTCCATCTGGGCCCTTTGGTGGCTTGGGGCGTCATGGTGAATGGCGGGGGCAACCGCAGCTGTATTGATTTCGCCGCACGGGGTGCCTGAGGGGACCCAGGGTTGGACCCAGGATTAGATCTAGGGTTGCTCATGCTGCCGTACGGATGAGGAACTGTGAGCGTGGTGCACGTGGAAACGGTGATTTGCTGTCAGGGAGCGCTGGCCTTAAGCGATGGCTGTGCCACAGGCGTGAACAGTAGGCAAAGGACGTGGGCTTTTGCACTCACCCGAGTGTCTGGTGGTAGGAGTGGGCCACTGGGCCTCTGGTGACGTGGGGTGGAGGTTTCCACCAGCCTCTGGATAACTTCTGTGTCGTGGCCCGTGTGTCAGAGGAGGAAAACGCTGTTGCGTGCAGCTGCAGGCACATGGGCGGGATCGCTGGCACGCATGCTCCGAAAAGGCCCCTCAGGAACGGATTCGCTCTTTCCGGCGCTCACGCTGTTGGTCCAGATGTAGTGATGTGAGCAGCGGAGGAAGAGGAGGACCAGGCGTGACGATGGAGGAGGAGGAGGAGGCTCAGCGGGTAAGCTGCCGCTCGAGCGTGTGCGGCGGATCGCCGTGGCTCGCGATGCAGGAGGAGGAGGCTCGGCGGATCACCCGTCACGCGAGCATGGATGCGGCGGAATGCCACAGGAGGACTCTGGTACGCAGGAAAATTAACCTCGTCGCCAGTGTTGCCTTTTGCTAGGCCCCGAAAGGAGGACGCGTACACGGAGGTCTTTGTAGGAACACCTTTATTCTTCCTCAGCATAACAGTAACTGCCGCTCTCGCGCCTTACCCATAACTCCCCTTTCCCCCAACTCCTACATCATAAGCTCCGCCTCCCCAACGGTGGGGGCTGAGGAGTTTAACCCATGAGATGCCGGTAACACTTCCCTCAGTCTGAAACTGAATTGTATCACCCAGTATTGTTCTCCAAGCATACATGGAATGTTTATGTGCTCTGCCTACTCGCTGAATGCTTGCCGCCACAATGTTTCCACACATGCCCAGTCAGCCAGGTAGCTCAACGAGTTAACTGCTTGCTGAGATCTGCAATCATCCTTCAGGCTACAGCTCCAATTCCTGCACAGTATACCTTCATCCTCCTGGGTTTCCATGAATGGAATATTATTTAATTGGATATTAGGATCCCTGTTATTTACCCTGCTACTAAACGGCAAGAAATGCAGAGTCCAGAACTATATAAAAACAAGCTGATTTTATGAAATAATTGCAGCTGCACATCTTTGCACGCAAGGAGGAGCAGCACACTGAAATATCAGCATAGGGTGCCATGGCACAGATGGCAACCACACATTAATCTGTATTTCTTTCAACCTAGACTGAACACTCATGGTAATATAATAATGTGTGTCCATGTAGAGAGCTTCGTGCCACATCCCCCCTCTTCTAAGCACTGTAATAACAAGTGTTTGTGGTTAATTGACTTGGGAAGGAAGAATGGGTGAGTTGGCCCTGCACTGGACTTCAAATCTGAGAAGAGCAGGCATGATCCATTTGTTAGGCAGCACACACTTGTGAGCTAGCCACCTCTACTAATACTTTGTTATACTCTACCTGGGTCTGGGATTGGAACCATGAGGGCCTTGCCAGGAATTATAAATCCTGTACGTGGGGATGACATTTCCCAAATAATGAATACACATATACTGTGGGGGTACCTAGGTTCATATACACGTGAACATATATTTTCCAATAACTCACTTAACTCCCAAACAGACTTGTTTCATGATTTTCTTTTGTTTACTCAGGTATATTAAATATGTTTGTATTCGTTATCATTTAAACGAAAAGTATCTAAAATGTAAAAATGCACACAAAATGACTTTCCCCTGGATTGTACATTTACTAATACTTCGGTTTTGACTCACAATGCGTTTTCCAATGGGATTGCTCTATTGTAAAACACTTTTGTGAATCGGGCACCGTCTCAGAACAATGGCTATTCTACTTCACAGATGTTAATTCATTTCTATTTCATGGTCATTTCTATTTCTTCGATGAACTTCTTTAGCTTTGACACGTTTATTCCCTTTTGGGTTATTTGGGGAATTCTTCAGGAGTATGTATTAATCCTTTTTTTGTTGGAACACTTATGGAGGTTTGTGTTACTGTAAATTGAAACAAACTTGTCTAAAATTCAATTTTTCTTTTACTGTTTTACATTCTTCAATATGGATCAAGCTTACTTTTTTTTGTTCCCAACTTTATAAGAAAATTATTTGCTGAAATGATTTGGTTTCTTTGTTAGGAAATGTCTTTAAACCCAATATCTTTTTATAATGATTGTTTTTAGCATTTACCTTTTTGCCTACAGTAGTATTTAAGTGCAGACTTGCTGTCACTGTCTTTTGATTTTTAGTTTTGACATGCATTTCAAGGATGGTAATTGTGTCGTAAATTGAGGTCATAATCACGTAAGTTTCATATCTCTCTTATAGGCGCATCCCACTTGTGTTCCTTTTTCACCAAGAGTGGCAATGATTGACTCTCTACCCCTCGACCGGGTCCCCTCAGAGTCTCAACCCCTCGATCGGGTCACCTCGGAGTCTCAACCCCTCGATCGGGTCACCTCAGAGTCTCTACCCCTCGACCCGGCCACCTGGGAGTCTCTACCCCTTGACTGGGTCACCTAAGAGTCTCTACCCCTCGACTGGGTCACCTCGGAGTCTCTACCCCTCGCCTGGGTTCCCTCAGAGTCTCTACCCCTCGATCGGGTCAACTCAAAGTCTCTACCCCTCGATCGGGTCACCTCAGAGTCTCTACCCCTCAACCGGGCCACATCGGAGTCTCTACCCCCTCGACCGGGCCATCTCAGAGTCTCTACCCCAAGACGGGGCCATCTCAGAGTATCTACCCCTCGACCTGGTCACCTCAGAGTCTCTACCCCTCAACAGAGCCTCCACCTTCTCATGCCAGAAAAAGTTGTACTTTCGAGTTTTGTAACAGTAACACCTAAACTCCCAAGTGTAACATAAAATTCATAGATCACACAATTACCCAAATCCTCTAAGTGTACCAGACAATTTGATGCTTACATGTTAATCTTTTAGTTTTGACATTGCAGCTTGTAAATTACACCACATTCCTGCAGCTTCGATATCCGAGAACGCACAAGTGCAGGGGGTCAATACATTGGCGACCACGCACGCATCCCTGTAGGGAGAGGAAAAGCGCCTCGGGGCATAACCTCGCGAGCAGACACTGCCTTTCTTAACACTTTGAGGTGTCCCTATTTTCAAAGCTCTTCATGACAATTTCACAATTTACAAAAGCAGAGAACCCACAGGTCAATCAGTTATGTTGCTGGAATAGTCCATATGACATCAACACATTACTTCATGATTGTCACTCCTATTTATACGTCATGACTACAGCAGATGAGATTATTGTGATCTTTCATCTATACAATGCATCCAGATTTCTTCAATTTTAGACTACGTCATGGATTTTCCTTGTTCAGACCAGTAATGTGGCTGTCACAAGAAAACATGAGGCACCATCCTTGAATCACTACTTCTTTTTTTTCCTGTGCAATCTGTATTGCAAGGATTACCGTCCATGTGATATCATCTTCATCATGGCCATTTTCAAGAAATTGGTTGACCACAGGCGCAATAAGAGTTGTGTTTAAAATACAAATTCTGCATTCAATTATTTTCATTTTTATTGGTCTACTCCTTTTGCCAATATATAGTTTTGGGCATGGGCACTACATTGTACATAATACCATGGTTGCATTACAGTTCAAAAAACATTTATGAATCCCTCTTTTATTTGAAAGCTAAGATTAAGCAGGGAGTCCTCTGCCATTTGAGTGACATTAAACATGTTGCATTTATTTCACAGATACTCCACAAAACTAACTTCAGCAGTTGGTAGGAGTGAAGTCTTCTAAAAACTATAAACAGCTGGAATACATAAGGGTAAGACCCTTCCACAAGGACTGCTTATTAAAAATGAACAAAGGCTGTTTCTGGATCATAAACTCTTTTTAGTTCAGTGGAGTCATATACCAGTAAATGCGACAGACATTTGTTAATTCTCATAATCGATACAGCAAGAGATTTAACAAAACAAATACATTTAGATCTAATAAAAAAGGGGAGGGGGGCTATGAAAGCTGTATTACCTTCAGACGTATACACAAATGGATTGAGGAAATTAGCAAATACATTACAGAGTTTAAATCGTAAACTTTGAAAGAGAAGATAACTCAGAAATGTTGTGAGTAAAAACAAACATGAGGGTGCTTTCACTTTTGCTGTAGAAGACGATCAGTGCAGAAAATCAACCAATTCGATAATCATCGAAAGAAATGGGTAGTTTTAGAGGAACATCAGGTAGGTTAAGAGCCAGCAGTAACTTGTATGATGGAGATTCAAGAACAGGTACCATTTATCATATTGAATGAGGCCATATGTCAGCACGCCCACATCTGAAGAAAGAAAATCGAGGCTTGGGAAATCCGAGATGAGGTCAGAGTTTTTAGAAAGGGGCAGACCCGCAGAAAAAACAAATATGCAATGAAGACTAGAAATGGGACTTCTCCGAAGTGGAAGGGCTATAGTCCATCTGTCTACTTCTAAAGCATCTACAGTAGACATTTCTATATTCAATAACAGGGTTGGGGATTCGTTTCCACCTTGGAACATTACTATTTCACATTTTGTTTGGAATTAAAAAAACTCACCCTTAAACAAAAATGATATTGTCTTCTTAGACAAGAAGTACATTAATGTTAATATCAATGGTTTGAAACCTCATATTTTAAACATTCATGGACCAGTCCATAGTTACCTATTTTGTAGAAAAAAGTTCTACAAGAAATGTCCAAAATTGAAAGACAAAATAAACACTGATTTATTTATGCCAGTGCAATATAAAAGCCAGAACACATCTGAGTGAGAACAGACAACACTCAATTAAACAAGGAGACAAGAGTAAACTCTAGTATTTATGGATACTAAAAAGTATAATGCAGAATGCCATATACTCCTTTCAGATACCAAAATGCACCTTCCACTCGCAGTTGATCCCGTCAACTGCCTCAAAGATGTATGAGAGAAGATTCATGAGTAAGGAAAATTGGCTTTCAAAACAAGAACACACATGTGTAAGTCAATTGGGGGAGTTCAGTAAACTAGCATTTTATTCACTTCTCAAAATACATAATAACTTTCAGCATCCATCATATCAGCTGATATTAGATCATGGATCAGTCATTGAACCACTTTCACAATTAGCAGCATTGTATTTGAAGACGTGTTTACCAAAATTACTTCTTTCATCCGAGACAGAACCCTGGGTATCAATGATGTTAAAGAGCTGTGCTTTAATCCAAATGAGAATCCCTTCATTCCCATGGAGCTAGAGTTGCTCCACATCAGGATTTCATAGTAATAGACACTGGAGATCTGTGGTCATCTTTGGACAAATTCTCGCGAACAAAGAAGCGGATCTTGATGTTCCTCCTGCGTTCATCCTCTAATGTGTCGAAATAGCACTCAATATTGTTACAAAATTGATGGACATCTTAATGGAATCCACCATGGCTCAGAATATGATCAATCTGTGTGTAAATTCTATTTAAATAGAGCACAGAAATATGAGAAACAATCGCTTTCTTGTGAACATCAAACATTTTGATAGACAATGTTAAAATCATTTGGAAATGCTCCAAAGAAGAACTCCAGGTATTCCATGGGTTAATACAATAAATCCTCATTTCATTTTCACATGCTATATTGATTCTAACAGGGGGACCCTTTTGTATCTGGTGCAATGTCAAGACGAAGTCAGTTCTATACCAAAGGTTAAGAGAAAGCAATATGCTCTCTTACAATCAGATGTATTGCATCCAAAATATTTGATAAGGGGCTTCCATTTAAAAAATAATTTGGATTTCAAAATAATAGTTATTCTATGAGAATTTGTAAGTGGGATCTGAATAACTAGAATCTACATTGCTAGCCAAGGGCTTCAAAGAAGATGCTTAAAGAGAATCCCTGCTGCAACAGAACAGAGTCAAGACAAAACAGACAATTCAGTATTGTATAATACATTCACAAGGAATTGTAAATGAGATAAAGGGAATCCTCAACAAGAAATGCCTTTTCTACATACTGCAAATGATACATTACAAAGATCTCTCTTTACCCACAAAAGAGGCCCATATTTAAACAATGCCCTTATTCACACACAACAAGTCGCAATAGAATGGTACAGCCCGCCATTACAGATGCCTAGGGATTACCCTTTATAATGGGCAATTTTCCATCTAGAAAAATGCAGCTTCACTAAAATGGTACAACAATTTAGCCTTACATCAAGTAAAGGTTGCATTCATAAAGGATTTTAAAACTGTAACACAAACATGATGTTATGGACCATTTGATGTCCACTCCGAAAGGTATATAGTTTTAAAAACAAGTAGACAAATAAAAACTAGAATACTCAAATGAAGGGGGTGTATTTGAAATAAAGCTCCTACTGCAGCCTCAGTGAAACACTTCATTGGGAATGGTCATGATTAAGATGAGATCACATGGCCCACGCTATTTGTAATCTAATGCAAAGAGATGTTACTGAATCCAGATTCACTAATCACCAACTCGCTAGACAGAACAAGCAAAATGAGTGGCACAACGTAGCACTATGAAAGGTGAAGCCATGAACTGCAGGCAATGATCAGAATAACCGTTTCTACAGTGGTCTCTCTCTCTCTCTTACTCTCTTTCTCTCTCTATCTCTCTTTCTCTCTCTATCTCTCTTTCTCTCTCTATCTCTTTTCCTTCTTTCCTTACCCCCTCTACCCCCCAATCACACACAAGGGATAAACAGCCATCACTAGGACAATCCACACGCTAAAGGCACCCAATTAACTAGTTGAAGGACACAAAGCCAAAGATGGCAGCATCACATCAGATGCTCCCAGAAAAACCAGCAGAGATACTTCAGGACTGGATTACTGGATATCTTAAACATTTTAAGCAATTCATCCCATCAGAGAAAGAAAAGCATCAGTGCCGGTTAAGATAGCTCAGCAGGCTCAGTGCTCGCTGCTGCGATTTGTGTGTGATCTGCAGGTACGAATCCCAGCAAGGCCAACTCAGCCTTTCATCCTTCCGAGGTCGATACATGAGTACCATTGTATGTAAATATGTCCTCTGTAAAATGCTTTGTCGAAAGCGCTATATAAATAATATTATCAAGGTGGTTCTCCACCGAACTACAAACCCTAATGAAGAGAACAGGAAATAGGAACATGCATGGAGGAAACATGATCTGCAAGACAATGCAGCATATCAGTGACAAATCAGACACTACAAAACAGCAGTCTTAAAAACCTAATAAACTGTACTACATGGAACTCTGCAGAAGTACAATTCATCCGCAGAAAGAGATGTTTCAAATCATCACTGAGTTGAGAAATCCTAGCTCATGCAACTAAATACTGAAACCCGCCCAGAAACTGTGGCAACATCTAAAACTACTCCCAAAACATTGTCAAGAATATTCAGAAATCCACAGGCACACATAACTGAATAGGAACTATGAAATCCTTGACAATGAACCCACACCATCATCAGCTGTGGCGATTAGCCAATTGAAACCTTAAATGAAGTAGAATTCTTCAAAGTGGTAAAGAAAAACAACATGGTACCGAGCTTCTACAATTGACCCTGTACCCCCCAGATTTATACGATATCCTTAGCAAAACAACACTGGATATTTTCTACTGCAAACTCATTTATTCATCACTGGCAACAGCAGTTGTACCATGATATTACAAAACAGCATTCCACAAACCACTTCTGAAACATACACCTGGAAACCAGAATACTATGCAATCTACCATTCAATCTCCAACATACCATTTGCAACAATAAAACATGGAGACCTCTGTGTATGCTCAAAATCCAGACTGACGGTGCCCAAGTGGGATTCAAACAACTCCAACATCCCCCAGGTCTTCATATTACTAGATCACTCGGCAACATTTGACAGAGTAAATTACAAATCCTTATTAGATACTGCAAGAACCAGGACTGGACACCACTTCCTTATGGACTGATTAGAAACATCCAGGCTACCCCCAGCCTCTCAAGTTCCTGCCTAAGTCTTGGGCCATTTGCTGAGGTGGTACAGGGGGCCAGGTGCCATCTGAGCGAGTGGATGTTGGGACTGGGGAGGATCCGCTGGCCACCTTACCAGGCTCCCAAAACCTTGGCAGGGGACACTCACATTGCCTCAAACCCCAGCCCTCTCAATTGTCCAGCCTCGCCCAAACCATTAAACTACCATAGCATGTCAGCCCTGTTTCTGACCTAGACTGGTATAATATTCCATGTACTAGCGGAAAGTCTGTCTCTCCTGAATGCAGTGTTAGTTGAAGAAGGCAGTTTTGAGTTTTTTGCGGAAGGAGAAGAGAGATGTTTCCGCTCTGGGGTTAGTGGGGAGAGAGTTCCAAAGCTTAGGTGCGAGGAAGGGGAAGCCTATACCTCCTGCCTTGGTCCCATTGATGGGAAGTATCGTTAGTTGATTGGTGTATTGTAATCTGGTCGGTCCGGTGGATTGAGATCTGCATAGGGTGACAGATAGGTATGAGGGTGCTGAGAGGTTGATGCATTTATGGGTGGTAGTGAGAATTTTGAAGGAGATGCGATCCTTGACTGGGAGCCATTGGATTGTCTTCCTGGCTTGTGTGATGTGGTCTCTTTTTGGTATGCTGAGGACTGCTCTATGAGCGTTGTTTTGAGTTTTTTGGAGCCTGGATAGGTTTTTTTGGGAGGTGCCGGCTAGGAGCGCATTACAGTAATCTAGTTTGGCTCCTATGTTAGCTCTGGCGATGGAGAGGCAGGTATCCTTAGTTAGGAACGGTTTTATTGCGTTGATGAGTTTAGTACTCAGTGCGGAGGCCGAGACTATGGCGCTGACTTGTTTGTCCATCGATAGGGTAGCATCTATGTGAACCCCCAGTGTTTTGACTGAAGATAGTACTGGGATGACACAGTTATCTATGTTGAAATTGAGGTACAGCGGGTTGAGGTTGGAGAGTGTGGATTTCTGGCCTAGAATGAGGATTTCGGTCTTGTCCCCGTTCAGCCAGAAGCCGTTAGTAGCCATCCACGCTTGTATGGTGGAGTAGATTTGCTGTAGGGTATTGGCGTCTTGATGATAATGCCCCGTCAAGATAAGAGGCACGTTAAGAGGGTAACTCGGAGGTGGGGAGGTAGGCTTTTAGTTTGGGTTTAAACTTCAAAAGGGAATTTGCACAATCTAGGATCACTTTATATTCCAATGAACACTAACAATGTGGCTTTTCAACACACTCTAATCAATCAAGGGACCACCATTAAGCTCCAACTGAGCTACAAACCGGAGCAACACCATTTACGGAAGCACCATGAGAGAAACTGGGCATAGCACCAAACTATTCATTGACCGCAGGCCGGTCTGCGCCTTCCACTTTAGAGACCATTATATTTGTCTTTCTGTGCCACACTCAGAGAAGTTCATAGCAAGCTTCCGCCATTATAGTGGCATATCAACAGAAGGAGGATATTGAATATTGCCAACGAACCATACCGTATATGGACCAATAGATAACACACCAAGGAAACCGATTAGGCAAACAAACTTGACACATCAGGATTTAGCATCAAACCTCAAGGACCTTACCCTAAACTGCGTTCCACCTCCAGACTAAGGGCCTCATTATGAGTTGGGCGGTATGTGGTAAAAGTGAGGTTAACAGAATTACTGCCACTGTTACTGCACTGCCAAATCAGCGGTACATGGAAATTAGCACTAATTCTGCCAGCGGAATTACTGGCAAGAAGCAAAATGGTATTTTCCCCGCATTATCAGTTGAAATGGCACCCAGTAATTTTACTAAATTCAATACAGAGTGGTACATCTCACTGAAAAACACCAAAAATGTTAATTAAATATATATGAGGTACTGGAGTAAGAGGTTAAAATGAGTCGGAGTGGGGTTGAGGTGGTGTTATAAGCATAGGAAAATGGGGGGCTTGGATGGGAACCCCCCAAATTAAAAATAAAATAATAATTGGTGTTTTACGGTATTATGGCTGTGATGACATGTACCACTCTGTAATTTGGGTCTGTAAAATCACATATGACAGTTGAAATACCACTGAAAATGGGCAGTAATTCTGCTACAAACACAGTGCAGGTACCTCCACCTAAAAGGTGGAGGTAAATGCATACAAGTGATGGAAATCAAATCACAGGTGCACCCAATCCACCCGGAAAGAGTGCATGAGGCCTGCACCTGACCCAAACACACTTTCCAACACCATGATGCTACTAGCTGTCACTAATGGGACATGCAGCACCTCCTGCTCCACATTGAGCCACAGAGGTAGGAACAGCAGCACAGGGCACATGTCGCAGAGAGGAGGAGAAACCATGCAAGGCGACTGCCCATTCCCTGGGTCAAGCCGTCACCCTGGGCATTGACTGTTGCCCAGCTCATCACCTTGTACCGGCTGAACATGGAGACCATTGCAGAGGTACTGGCCATGATCTGCGACACCATCCAGAGCAAGATCAATGTCGGGACAGATGTAACTCTGCTGCTAAAGCTTGTTTCTGTGCTACATTTTCTTGCCAGTGTGATCTTCCAGCGCACTGTGGGCATGCTGCATGGCCTGTCCCAGCCCATGTTTTCACTTGTGCTTGGGCAGGTGCTGGCGGCATTCCTGTGCCATGCATCCCAGCACATTTTCCACAAAAGCATGTTTTTGCGCAGCAGCCCACATGCCAAACTTAATTGCCATGCTTGACTGCACCCATGTGGTGTTGGTTGCCACCCAGGCATCTGAAGAGGCATACCGCAACAGGAAGCAGTGCCACTCCATGAATGTGCAGGTTTTGTGCAATGTTGACCTGACAATAAAACACATCGGTTTCCTGGATCCAACCACAACACCATAGTCCTGCATGACAGCACCCTGCCTCCGTACATGTAGAGCCACAGAGGGCAACGGACATGGATGATGTGGGGGTGTAAGTGTAAATACACAATACATCTCACTGCACCGGTTGAATGCCATGTGAAGGGGATTGGGTGGATCATTACTACTACTGATCAATGCATGCCCTGTCAAGGCCCTGTACATACAGGGTCCGCCCGCTCATGCTGCGCATAACACCCACCAGCCCACAGGACTAGGCCCAGCAGAACAATGCACTAATGGCATGTACAATGCAAACCATGCATGTGAATCAATTGTGGCAGGAATGCACAAATCACAAACATGCACAAGAACAAATCACCCAGCAGGTCACTACTTCACAGCACAGCACAGGCCCAACACAGACAACTTGCACATTTGAAATCCTATCACAGGCCGTGTCTGGCACAACTTGTCTGTGAGCTGTGTGCACAGTGTATCTCTAAGTGACAATGCACATGTACCCCTGTAGCATATCACACTTCATTGAATTACTGGGAATGAAAACCATGTAGTACAATGTAACATAACTGCATCAAGAGAGTGTCCATCAACAAGACATGTACCATGCTACGTTTCCTCAATGCAGTGTGACTGACATCTGTGTCCTATGCGCTTAGAGGGTGACTTTAGTTACCCCTAGCTCCCTTGGCCGATGACACCAGTGCGCAATCCACATACACCACAGGAGGTGACCTACTATGAAGCTCTGACAAATCAACTTCCGGGTCACCAGTGGTCCACTGATGAATATCAGTTTCTAAACCATAAGTCAGCCCCACACCTCTAGTGCACCAGAAGGGATCCAAACTGATTGGAACCACAAGAACATTATAAACCTCCTTGTCCAATTTTGGTAATGTGGACGCATTGGCAGGCTTATCTCCGCAAGTTCATGGATCGTTGGTTAGTTGCAACACAGCGGAAATGCAGTTATTACCCAATGATAAAAGGGACTGTTGTATAAAAATATTTGCTTTATTATTATTCCATAGACAGTTCTAGCACACTACAAAATACAACCCTCCCTGTAAAGGAATGCATAGGACAGACAGTTTCAAGAAGGAAAAGGGATGCACTCTGGATACTGACAGGAGGGTAGTCGGTGAAGTTGTCATGCCGCAGTCGCTAACGCCATCTGAGATGCCTCGACCAGTGCTTCAGACCTGCCAACCAGCACTGAGACAACCATTCCTGACCCCGAGCCGCTGTGTAGGCCAGCCTGCAGCCGTCCATCTAGCCTCAATTGCCGAAATGCCTGCCACCTGATGCCAGCAGCTGTCTCCCATCTTGAACTCTGTTGCAGGAGCTGCAAAGTGCCCTGAAACCGACTTGACCCTGCCAAGCACCAAGAACCTCTACAAGCACAAGGTACATTGTGGTTCTGTCATCCTGGTCCTTCTCTGAAGGATTAATCGCAATAGTTCAAGGATACTTGGTTTCAACATAGAGGGAGCAGTGGGTTGTAAAAAGTCACTAGGGGCCTTCAGAGAAGGACCAGGATGACAGAACCACAATGTACCTTGTGCTTGTAGAGGTTCTTGGTGCTTGGCAGGGTCAAGTCGGTTTCAGGGCACTTTGCAGCTCCTGCAACAGAGTTCAATATGGGAGATAGCTGCTGGCATCAGGTGCCAGGCATTTAGGCAATTGAGGCTAGATGGACGGCTGCAGGCTGGCCTACACAGCGGCTCGGGGTCAGGAATGGTTGTCTCAGTGCTGGTTGGCAGGTCTGAAGCACTGGTCGAGGCATCTCAGATGGCGTTAGCGACTGCAGCATGACAACAGTCAGTGGTGCAGTTGGTTGCAGATCGAGGGGCTCGACTGGCTTGAACATGTCCTTTAAGGCGGATGCTTATCAATGCACTCCTCCTAGCTTCTTCACTAGGCTTGTGTCGTCCTTTAAGCCTTACAGCCCAAATCTGAGGAGACTGTTACAGGCAACGGCCTTGTCCTTGATTTGGTTCAGAGACTCTCTGGCAGTTCCCACTTTGGTAGCTTGCTTTCAGACCCTAGCTGGACACACTGTGTGCTGGCTGGGTACTGGGTCTGGAGCTGCTGGACGGCCATCTGGATTCGGTATCTACCTCTGGTCCCTGTGAGAGGTTTAGGGGAGGGATATTGGTTCACTCTTTGGAAATCCTGTCCTTCCTTCAATGGCGAAAGCTGTAAGACAGACTGTACCTTCATCCAGGGTCCAAATGAGTTCTTCTTGTTACTCCTTGCAAATTCTTCAGATGATCTGTCCAAAAGAGGGGCTCAACACTTTTTTAAAGCCAAATGGGCTACAGTGATTGGTGTAGGCTAAGCCCACCTTAATAAACCAATACTGGGCTCCCACCAACAAACTCCTGTATACGTGAGGTCATAACCAGAGTGCTTTCCAACAGAAAAGGTAAAGGGGTGAAAACATATAATACTAAGTTTCACCCATCTTCCTGTCTGTTGTGGATCAAAGGGTCTCTCTAGTTAATGAAGCTCTCTGTGGTTCCTGATTAAAGCGGCAAGTCTCCCTTGAAGCAGCGGCAGGACCAGACTTTCTGTTTCCATCAAACCACATACTCCTACCTTATGAATTGGTTTTCCCTGCGGGGATGACTACTGTAATCCACACATTCCCAGACATGACATTTCACTGTCCATTGATGCTAAGAGTGGGAGCTGGCTTCAGGTTGACACAGTGCATACCAAAGGTTGTTGGGGTTTCCTGTCTCATTCGTTCACCTCTGCATCTAGGCCCCATGTGTGCCTGTTTGAAGTATACTCTATTAGTATGCTAATTATGTTAATTGCTGCCACCATTCTGCAGTGCTTACACAAAAGGACATGGCAGATCCATGGAGCCTTTGATAGTTAATTAAGCTGACCATGGCAGGAGGAAGGTGTTGTCCTCCCCTTTCTGAGAGACGAGGTGTAATCCTGACTGTCATATCCCAAATAAATATGACAGGGGGGCTGCACCTGTAGGCTTTGTCCACCCAGAGTGTATGGATCTATGTGTATGACGTGCAGTGGACATTGGAAAATGTGTGCAGATTAGCCCCACACATTTTCCAGAGGCTGATCTACTATCATTCAATTTCATATAAAATTTCAAAAAAGCCCAGGAGAGCGCACATCTATTGTGCGGATGGTCGAATTCCTCACAGAGGCACACGTCAGGACCAGACTCTGCATTGAGTGGACCTTTGACCTGTTGAAGGCACTTTTCCAGTTCCTGGCCCGTACCAGAGGAGGCCAGATGTACGGGCTAGAGAATATTGGCCAGATATTTGTTGCTTGTGCCATGCTGCACATCATTTGGCTCTGGCGAAAGGTCCCTCTGATCTGGTCATGTCTGCCCCAGCAGACAATGATGAACTGTCTGCAGATGCAGTGCTGACACACATTGAGCATGAGCAAGCCAGGGACTTTACTTTTCAGATGCATCACACTTTTGTATATATGCACATTTTGAATCCATCTGCTTCACACAAAAGAATTGTCTTTGCATTTTTTCTAGTGAACTTTTATTTACAACTGTGGTGAGCATTCATCCCCAACAGCCCTTCCCACCCACATCCCCGAACCCCAAAAGCCCTTTCCACCCACCTACCCAATCCCCAACAGCCTCTCCCATCCACCTCCCCAATCACTAACAGCCCTTGCCACCCACCTCGCCAATAGCCCGTCCCACCCACCTCCCCAATCCCCAACAGCACATCCCACCCACCTCCCTTGTGCCCAGTGAAATGTTGTCATGTATATATGTCATTTATGTGGCCTCTTGCCCTTGCAAGTCTGCTCTTGCATTGTATGGGCCATAATAATGAGGGAGCCGCGCAGTGGGCTTGAAGGCAAGGACCCCTCTGTTGGGGGTGATGGAGGTGGAAGTTTCTGCATTCTGGCCCTGGATGTGTTGCAGGGTGAGGAGCATGCTAGCGTGCACAGATTCAGCAAAAGCTGACATGCCCTCTGTGTGCTCCCTCATCCTCTAGCCCACATTTGTTATTGCAGCAGTCACCATGGACAAATTCTGGCACTGGCAATCCAGTGCCCTTGCTATTCTCCATGAGGAGCCCTGCACACTGTCCCCTATTGCCTGTAGATGCTGCACCTGTACCTCCGCCAGGTTTTTGATGGTGACCTGGCAGCGCTCTGTGGAATACACCCTCCCCAGATGGCATCCAGTGAATGATGTTACACAGCCTATGGACCATGGAGAGAGGGGGACCTGAAGTGTGTGTCTTCTCTATTAGGTGTACCACTGCCATTACTCCCTGTATCCGGCTCATCCTGGCGATGGGAAAGTCTGTCTGCCTCAGGTGAGGAGGTTGATGGCTGGGTGCCGCACCTTCGGCTGCATGTGGAGGGCTGGTGGAGGGGGCCACTGGGCACACTTGTGGTGACGGTAGCTGTCTCGCTACTTGGCACGGCTGACATGCTCCTGATGTGCTCTGGCCCTGGTGCCTCACTCCTGCTCCTCCTCCTGCACTTCCCATGGCTGGCCTGTGCAGGGGTGGACGTTTGTGCGCTGCCACCAGTGGAAGTCTTCTGGGAAGTAGAGGGGCCCGCTTCATGATATGATATGATATGGTTGGTTATTTATAAACCGCTTAATACCCAGACGTTTCTAAGCATGGACCCGGGGATCGAAACTGTGTTGCTCCATGTTGCCTTGCTTCCAAGGCGAGTGTGTTGCCCCTCAGCTATCCTCCCCACACATTCATCAGCCTGAGTCGACTGTGAGCCTGTTGGGTGGATAATGACAGGCTGTCAGTCATCACGCATACCAGTATGTGGGCTAGTGAGACACTCATACAACAGGATGAATGGTCATCCTATGCACATTTTGTTTGACGGCATGGTCATTTGCAAGCCAATGAGTACAGCTCATGCAAGGTTGGAGTAGTGGCTGCTGAAGGTGTCCTTGGCACATGCCTGTGCTCTTTTCCTGTTGGCTTGCCAATATGGCTTGTTGTTGTGGTGGCACAGGGGGTAACTTTGCAACTTGGACTTTCACAGCACACATGGGTGCTTCTCATGGGGCAATTTTTAATATGCCTTTGTTGTACAACCCTCCTTCTCCCCAATCCCCTCACTCACCAAAATCAAGCTCAAAGGACCAACACGAACACACATTCATACAGCAAGTAGTTTATCATTCACATGAGCACCAATCACCATACACTCACTCATAACACAAGCATACAGACATTCAAGCACATGTTTAAATAAAAGATAAATGAACATAAATTTACCTTCTGCCCCGGTCCTAACGTTTCCTTCCCAGCTCTCCAGCTCCTGCATTATGAACAGGAATCCGGAAGCAAGAGCTTCCTGGTTCCTGCACCTGAATGCAGGGGCCTGCGCGTGGGTGCTGAAATGCCACGCTCCAGCCTGCTCTGTCTGTATGTGGGTGGAGGCCCAGGAGCTCCCCCTAGCACACACAGTCATGCAGTTCCCCAGTCAGCATGTCCAATGAGCTATGCAAGACTGGGGAAGCAGAAACACCCCCAGACTTCATTGAGCATGTGCGACTTGGGATCTGAACTGGCACAATGTGCCAGTCCAGTACCTTCAACTCGAAAATTATCGTTGCCCTCATTGCATCTTCGAAAGGTTGAGATGTAAGTACACACAAACAACTTGTTTTGTGAATATGTCCAGTGCACAACTCTACACACTATAGACCAGAGGTATTCAAATTGTGGGGCGCATTCCTTAGGGGGCAGCCAGAATTGTAAAAAAATATATAATTGTTTTTTTTTTTTTAATTAAATGGTGCAAAGAAAAAGAGGGGCAGAGGTGGCTTGTCTATAATGGATGAGGGGGACGTCGACCCACTGGCCCTATCACCTATTGTGTAGGAGGCAGCCCAGTGAAACTCTGAGTGCTCCCTCAGTTGCTTTTTTCAGCTGAAGGAGCATTGTAAAACATAGAATCCCAAATTTGTAAAGGCACATTTTCTTAAATCGAACACAGAAAATAAATCTAAGAAAGTTTTTTTTAAACACTTTATTTTCAGTTTTCAACAAAGTATATTACAACCAAATACTGAGCTTGAACCAAAAATAATTACTTTAAAGAAAAGAAAAAAATACATGCAAGTAATATAACCATAGAATCACAGTAAAAAGTCCAGAATCTAAACACCAAACTCAGATACCTTACAGTACAACTTAACGCCACATAACAACAACATAAAAAGACAAGTAAAGACAAAGGACAACACATTAACTCACACCCATATCCCTTACCGACCCTACCTTTCCTACCAACAAAAATATATAACTCATACCTTAATATTCATTCATCAATTTCCATAAAAATCATTGAAAGGTCCCCAAAGTTCCTCATAAGCTGCCTCCTTTTGCTGCTTACACAACAAGCATTTCTCGTATTTTGAAAGAATCTTCATATCACAAAGCCATGCCTCAACAAGAGGCGTTTTCCTTGTTTTCCAGACATTTAACACCTGTCTAATTGCCACCAGTATGCTTCTGTTAATCCAATTTCTAGTTACATCATCAAGATTCCGCCCACATCTTGGAGATTGTAGAATCACAGATAAAGGGCTTTGTGGAAAATGAATGGTCCAAACTGCGTCACTCCTGTCCAGTACATCCTTAAGAAAGTTTTATTTTCATGAGATAGCTGTATTTCATTTGCCACTACAGTATTGAATGAGAATACACAGAGGTATTCATGCTCCCGTGACTCTGGTTGGGATCCCCTACATGGAAATGGGTATTCGAAAATCGTTTGAATTAAACACATTTCTCTTTCTTTGCAGGGCCCACAGCTGTTATCAGATGAGACAAAAGATGGGCACACATTCTTTACTCTTACGCACAGCATCTCTAGACTATATTGGCTGTGCTCATTTGTGAATCCTAATCCATATTATTCAATGGAGTATTTCATTGTGTAATGTAGTGTTGGTGCAGAGTGCCTCAAAATGTCAAACCCATGCCAATTGCAGGCAAGTGCTCTACAGATGGAATGTAAATTAACACTTCTCCTCCTACTGTTGAAGTTGCATCATTTCGCAGTCCGTTTTGTATCAAATGAAATTGTGTTCCGTCGGTTTTTAATGCAATCCAGTCCTCGATTTTTAAAAAGAATTTTAAGGACTACCGAGTGTATCCGCTTTTCGGGTGACTGTTTCTCTTTCCTGCGGGAATGGTCAGGAAGGGTGTCTTGCCTGTGAGTCCATTTGCAATCCCATTTTCTCCGCTTTGAGCCTAAAGAATATTTTGCCTCTCAGCCCATTTCTAGTATACTTAGGAATCCCTCTACACACAGTTCACTCCTGTACAAAGCGCAGGTTTTCCAGCTGCTTTGCCAAAGATGCCTGGCTGCTCCCCGATGTAGCCCGTTATCCTAACTGGGCAAGTCCAGCTCAGGTGCTTGGCTCAAAGGGATAGTAAATATGCACATTATTCCCAGCGCAGTTTTGCAATCACTGCAGAGGGGCCCAGTCTCTACAACACCCCAGCAATCCCCATAGGTTTGGCTGAGTGGACCTCCAGCGATAGGCCCTTTGGCAGACTGCTGCTACAGGCATCATTTTAATTGACCCCTTAGATTTTCTGCACTGTGGATCCACGATACACATCAGCTTGATCAAAGCGCACCCTGTGCTATCACAAACATCATCACTCTCCCTTTAAACTGTGCCTCCTCTCGGCTTGAATCACAGTTTGTTTGATCTTTCACGTCCTTCGCATGCCTCCCCCCCCCTTATTATCTTCCTCCAAAGACTAGGATCCGGATAACCCTGTCAGGAGCACAATACACCAACTTCCACTCTTGAGAGTACGAGAGTTGTTACTTGGCCTAAAATACACACTTTGTAACATAACATTTAATGTGGGAACTCTATCATAGCTAAAGACCTAAAACAAAAAAAAGTGGTGGCCTCTGGCGAGTGGCATGGGATGTCAACGTGAAATATGCAAATTTCATTCATGCTTGTCTTTCGTGATTGAAAATAAACCGCGCACACACAAAAAAAAAGATATTTGCTAAGCAACAGAGTTTCATATTACCTTATTGCTTAAGTATAAACTACTGCACGCACCATTGAAATCTGAGAATCTGTAACAAAACATGTCCTTATAGAAAGATGTCAATATGAGACATGTTGCAGCTGTACAAGCAACATTTACCGTGGTGTTGCGGTTAAGCGTCTCGTTTTTTCAAGGCAAGGGCTCGAATCCCATCCAGGGTTCGAAACACAACTGCAGCCTTTTGTTATTCTTTATTTATTTTTCACATTTCTTAAACACAGAGATGCGAGGGGTGGGGAGGCTGGTGCCGCCCTCTCAAAAATGTGGGTGGATGCGTGGGCAGTCGACTTGAGCCCTGGATCTCTTGTGAATTAAATAGAGAGGTTTAATATTAAACACATGGTTCTAAAAAAAAAAAAAAAAAAAAACGTTGTCGTGCATTTGAGATGCATGCAAGGTGTGTGGATTTCAAATGCAGTGGCTGCAAAATCTGCAGTTTTCACAGTTGTGCACTGGACAATGTTCAGGAAGCAAGTTCTGTATGACTACATGTCAAATGTTGAAAGCTGTAATAAGGGCCCCCTGACATTAATGACATTAATATTAACTTTCCACTTAAAGGCATTATTATGAAGGGTAACAGACCTCGAATTTTGCAAATACCAAAGCATCTCAAACAGAACACACAACCTAGTACAAAGGAAGTTGTGCTTTCTTTCAGATGCCTGCATTTTATTTCAATGCAGTAAATGTGATAATGCAGAGCTCAAGGTTGACATGGTTGGATCATTGGCTTAGATGGGGTGCAGTCTAGTCTGGAAACCTCCCAAATTATAAACGGGAATTGTTGAATAAAACTCCTCAAACCTAACTCCTTTTTTTAAATGGAAAACATTCTGCAAATCAGCTCTTGTATCCATGGGGGTGAGAAAATCAAGCGGCATGTAGAGGAAGGGAATCAGTGCAATTTATCTGCTATCCGTATACATGTACGGAAAGAAAAAACGAATGGTAGATTTGACCAAATTTTTGGCCGAACGAAAATTTCGAACAATCGAAAATGTCCATCAACTGTACCACTCAATGCAATTATAGTGAACAAGGGTAGCAGGGGTTCCGGGGGTGTCCCCTGCACCCTTGTTCACTACAATGGCATTGGTGGTGGCAGGGTATCCCCCGCACCTTAAATGAAAAAGTTGAAGAAAAATAAAGGTCCCTGCGGCGATGGTTCCTATGCACGTAAGTGAAGGGAACCGATGTCACAGAGGGATAGTGTAGTGGCGGCACACTGCGATGTGGGCTGCCAGAAGGTATGTAAGGGGCTAGGGGTGAGCGGGTTGCAAGAAATGTCTGAGGGAGACAAGCAACTTTGTGACCCAGCATGGGGTGATGGGGTGGGGTGATGGAAGGTATTACAGTACAGCCTTGTGATCTTGGGGGGAAAGTATATTTTGGGCTGTTTTTCTTCCAATCTCGGATTTCTCCTCACCCTCTCCCACCATTGCTTATAACCAATCCTTCAAATGAAGTACAGCTTCGCCTTCCAGCACCTGGTCGCCAAAGAAGTTATTAGGTGCCAGGAACTTTCACACTGGACCCGGACCTGTGGCATTCAGCCATCACCCACTCGAGTAGCCATACTTGTCTTTTGAGTATCACATGTGCACAGTGGGCGTACTGGTGGTAGTTCCCACTGCATGTCAGGGATCACCTCTGCATCAGAATTTTATGAACACCTACTTTATCGAGTAGGAGGTTAAACTGGCTCTTAGGCAACACTACTGACAATGTGATTTTTACAGCAGGCCTAAAACATGCAGGCAACCACCACTATAATACTGAAAGGTGATCTACATGGCAGGGCTAAAACAGGGTTACCTAACTAACTAACTAACCAAACTAACCAACCCTACTAACAATTTCCCTTTCTGCATACACCTCTCAAACTCCAAACCAAACACAACCAAAATATACAGCACAACAAACCGCACAAAATTCACTACATTGCAACAACAAAACAAAAACACGCATAGTCTTGCACAACATTACACGACGACTACCGGCCGCAAACACCCCAGGCCCAGCCAACGGACCCACCGGGCTGAGGCCGCCAACAGTACATCACTGCTCTCTTGCACTTTTCATGCCTCCTCCCACTAACTCAACCTCCCCTCCTCTTTCCGAGCCACCGGAGCGCCAAGGGACCACTCCGGTGGTGATAGTGCGCGGTACAAATGTCCTTTAACATTAACATAACTGTGGTGGCCAAGATAAGGTCTCCTCGGCCAGCCCCAGTTTGTAGCAAATATGAAGATCAGACAGCCGGGTGGTAAATCAAGCTTCATGTATTGATATCGCAAATATACAGCATACAGAGTTATCAGCAGGGAAAAACAGCATGGACCAGGCAAGTGTTTGGGCAGCCGGCATAAAAAGCCCTCTCCAGCGCCCCAAATCTAATGCAGGTTCATATAGCATATGAAAGGCAAAAACTAATATGTTTCTGTACTATCACAATGGGGGTGTTACTTGGCACGACGTTACATACAGTTGGCAAGAACTGTCGACATCTTCCTTGTGACGCAGTTCTGCGCGGACATCATGTTGTATTATGAATAAGCAGCATTCCCAGAAACCCCTTCTGATATCTGCCATACATGGGGCTAATGCAAAAGTTGTAGAGAATAAGCAGAAGGGAAGGTCCGGCGTGTCCTCTGCCCTAGGAGGGGTTTGGGCTGGCTGTGGGTGTCGTGTAGAGCAGGCCCAGGGAGGTGACATGGAGGGTCTGAGGCCTAACTGTATGGGAGAGCCTAATAGCATTGCTTTGCATAACATACAACACTATTGCATAGCAATCCTGCATATCATAGTATAGCATAGCAATCCAACATACCACAGCAACGCAATCCTACCTAACATAGCAATCCCTGCATATCATAGTATAGCATAGCAATCCTGCATAGCAATCCTGCATAGCATAGCAATCCCGCCACATCACAGGACAGGACACCATTACAGAATTTGTGAAATGTGGCCCACACTGCAGGAATGAAATAAGTGCAACTCACATAAGGAAGGACCCATTCTACCACTGAAATTTAAAAACATGACCCTCACTGCAGAACTGGATGAAATGCATCTCATTCCCGACAGGACACTGGCACTGCAATACTCATGGACGACATGCATCTCATTCAGGACATGAAAGTGGCACTGCAGTACTCCTTGCTGGCCCTCACTGCAGGACTGGGTGAAGTGCATTTAATTCAGGACAGGACACTGGCACTGCAATACTCATTGCTGACCCTCACTGCAGGACTGGATGAAGTGCATCTCATTCAGGACAGGACATTGGCACTGCAATACTCAGTGCTCACCCTCACTGCAATACTCATGGATGAAGTGCATCTCATTCAGGACAGGACACTGACACTGCAATACTTATTTCTGACCCTCACTGCAGGACTGGATGAAGTACATCTAATTCAGGACAGGACACTGGCACTGCAGTACTCATTGCTGATCCTCAATGCAGGATTGGATGACACGCATCTCATTCAGGACAGGACACTGACACTACGATACTTATTGCAGGCCCTCACTGCAGGACTGGGTGAAGTGCATCTCAATCAGGACTGGACACCGGCACTGCGATACTCATTGCTGACCCTCAATGCAGGACTGGATGAAGTGCATCTCAATCAGGACTGGACACTGGCACTGCGATACTCATTGCTGACCCTCAATGCAGGACTGGATGAAGTGCATCTCATTCAGGACAGGACACTGGCACTGCAGTACTCATTGCTGATCCTCAATGCAGGATTGGATGACACGCATCTCATTCAGGACAGGACACTGACACTACGATACTTATTGCAGGCCCTCACTGCAGGACTGGATGAAGTGCATCTCATTCAGGACAGGACACTGGCACTGCAATACTCATTGCTCACCCTCACTGCAATACTCATGGATGAAGTGCATCTCATTCAGGACAGGACACTGGCACTGCAATACTCATTGCTCACCCTCACTGCAATACTCATGGATGAAGTGCATCTCAATCAGGACTGGACACTGGCACTGCGGTTCTCATTGCTGACCCTCACTGCAGGACTGGATGAAGTGCATCTCAATCAGGACTGGACACTGGCACTGCGATACTCATTGCTGACCCTCAATGCAGGACTGGATGAAGTGCATCTCATTCAGGACAGGACACTGGCACTGCAATACACATTGCTGATACTCCCTGCAGGACTGAGATAAGCGCCCCCCCACCCGACCCCTGAACAGGAGAAGCCACCAACCCTGTATACTGAAATGCAAGATCATAGGTCGCTTTGCACAGGAGAGGACAGCACTGCTGCAATACTGAACAGTGACCCTTGCTACATGACTAAGACAAGTTCACCCTGCATGTCAAGACAGGAGGAGTGCACTCGAGGAAGAGGATTCCCACTGCAGGACGAAAATGATGCCCTTCCCAAAGACGTCATCACCCAGTGGAGTGCCAAAATTAAAGCATACAAGCGAGGTGTGACCCCTTTAAACTTCCATTTTGACTTTTACATGGTGGTGCAAAAGCAATGGATTCCTATGGAATCCGTGTTGCACTTGCACCTGCCAATGAGAAGGCTGATTCCAAAGCGGACAGTAAAAGTAAAGAGTAAAGGCACATTTGCCTCATCCTACTCTTCACAGTTGCACTCTGCTTTTTAAATATTTAAATGCATTCTGGGCACCAAATATCTGGGGTCCGCCCATACAATTTGTATTTAATTCAAAATGCCGCCCAGAGTGTGCCGCACACAGCATGTTGCAACGCTAGAAGGTACCCCGCGATCCTCAGAGTGAACTGTATTCACCATCACTCTTTGCCGCGTGCCAGCCATCCAGCCCCTACCTTACAGACCACCAACGTAGCGCCTTTCCCAGCCTTGATGAGCTTCTTTGCGAGTTGTGAAACCTTATAAAAAAATAATCAATTGGATGCTTTGATCACCCCTTCCCTAACCTAACTCCTCATCACCCAGTCAAATAATCCAAGCACGTTTATCTGGCATCCCCTCCCTCGGATATCCCAAGGTGACTAGCTGTATAAGTCACTCCGATGAGTTTCCAGCCTCAGTGATGAGGCTGACTGGCCTAGAGTTACCCGCCTTTTCCCTGCTATTACTGTGAGTGATGGATCCGCATCTGGGACACCTTCTAAGTGCCAGGCTATTGGTACCTAGGGGGTTAAATCATGTCTTAAATCTAAGCATAGCACTTTCAGTTTTCATATCAAGTGACCTTTGTTTTCAACCAAGTGTTCATTACAGTTGTTTTTATTTGTACTTCTCCAACATGTAGGTGTGGAGGCCACGTGCAGTCTTAAGTAATGAAACATTTAAAAGAGTTAAACCATGCATAGAGCTGTTATCGAAGCCTTCATCCCGGTAGCATTAAGCTTCATGTTCGTAATTGGGGTACTGCGTTGCACTTAGGAGTGTGCTTGTCTTAAGGAGCAGATCGCCCTACCAGGTCCTGGTCCTAAAATGTACATTATTTCAGAATTTATGTGAAGAGATCCAATCACTACCTTGGAATCCCCTGTGGAAATATATCATAGAACATGTTCCCCCTACGGCGTCTGTTGCTGTCAACGGCAGAGCGCGCTGCCTTCTAAATCTTGGGCAGCAGAGAGCTGAAAACACTCTTTCAACTAACATAACAGAGAAGATGACAGGCTTGAATTAACAGAGAGGAAGCAATTCGTTTCTAATCCCTGCAACCTTAAAAACGTCCTTATAATGTTATGGAGCCACAATGGGGGCGAAGGGGCGTAGTTTGGTCGACACAGACAGTTTGTTGATGGGGGAATCTGGCGAAGGTGCAGAGTCTGGCAGAGGTGGAATAAAGTTGGAGGGCGCATGCACTTATTTGGGCTTAGGGCAGCAGAAAGCCTAAACACGCCATGGTTCCTGGATCCCATAAATCCTTGAAATGGCTCTGATTTCCGAGCACCATGTGCCTCAAATGGCTTTCAAGGTGCATGTCTGGGAAAGGCTGGGCGCAGACCCTTAAAAAGTGTTCCAAGGAAGGGGCACCCCGAAATCCGGCCATGAGAACGGATTTCCACAAATTCATGTATGGCTGTCCCCTATAAAAGCAGTTGTGCAACGTGCAGCATCATTTCAACACACATGCCCGGGTCACAAGGTGCATCAGCGGCAGGAAAGTTCGCCTCGGACATTTGCGCTGCAGTGACCAGCGGACTGATGATGGCAAGGAACACATGTTGCACTATTTGGTCTGCGCAAATATCTGTGCTAAATTACCCGTCATTGGAGCAATGATTGTAATGCAAACCCCAAACACATCTCTTGCGTGTTTCTTTTATTTCTGCAAAGTTCTGCAGAATTGCAAACATACCAGGCTTTTCTTTTTATGGACAAAGGTGGAAAAGGGCCCAAAGCGGAATTATGATCCCGGCTGTGCTTTCCTCCTCCGCCTTGAAAAAATACATTTTACACCTGCAGTAAAAAGCAAGGGATTCTTATGGAATCCGCCTTCATTTATCTCCTCCAAAAAGTAGGCGGATTCCCTAAGAATTCATTGGTAAACTCCACCTGAAAACAGTAATGTGCAAGTGGCATTTACATTTTTAAAAGCTGGAGCATGAAAGTAACGACTAAAGGTGATTTCATATGGTTTTGCTCTTTACTTTTGCACTCTGTCTTGTCAAATTGGAAACATGCATGCAGGGGCCCACAAAAAATTAAGGGCCCGATTCATGGAATTTTGGAGTGGTACAAAGTGACTTTGCCAACAAGCACCCTGATTCACAGAGCAGTGCAAAGTGACTTTGAACGCAAAAATACACTTTGCAGAGTGAATCACTTTGCAGGGCTCTGTGAATCACTTTGCAGCGCTCTGTGAATCACTTTGCAGGGCTCTGTGAATCACTTTGCAGCACTCTGTGAATTACTTTGCAGGGCTCTGTGAATCACTTTGCAGCACTCTGTGAATTACTTTGCACCACTCTCTGAATCATCGCTTTGCTGCTCTCTGTGAATCACTTTGCACCGCTCTGTGAATCACATTGCACCACTCTGTGGTAAATCAGGGTGTTTGTTGACAAAGTCACTTTGCACCTTGCTAAAAGTTCCATGAATCAAGCCCGATGTGTTAACGTCGGTGGTCCCCTGAATGCAATTTACACGTAATAGAAAAAGCCCCCAATGTATTTTTGTCACATTCAGTTAAAAGTGCTAGAAAAAAAATGTTCCCAAAACGTTATCTACAAATCTTTTAATTGAATATTTGGTGCTCCAAGAGTAGTGCATCCGTTTATTAGCTGACCGGTGTTCTGCGCTCGCTAGGGGTCAGGATAGTCATAGTCGCGTGCCAACTACTGTCATGGCCAACATACAAGTGGTGAGCGTATGTATGTAGACGTACGGTTATGTAGTGAACACAATGGGGTCATTTTACAAGGGGCAAAGCAGTAGATGACGGCGTAATGCGTCGATGCCTTGGCGTTTTCCTTCCGTTTGAAGGTGGAGAAGGGGCATGAAACAGAATGCATGTTTCCACTGTGCGTTCCTCCTCAGCCTTCAAAGTGCAAGTCGTGTTATGAGTGGAAGAGATATCCTTGCAGGCGCAAAGCAAATGGATTCCTATTAGTACCTGCAAAACAGGCAGAATACACACGGAATCCGCTGTAAATGCCGCCAGCAAAGTCTATTTTGCAGGTGGTGTTTACAAGTTATACAACATGAGATGAAAGTCGATTTCACCCATTTTTTTATCTCCCATTTATCACTCAGTTTTGTAAAGGTGTACTGGACCTCACAGTGCTAACGTTGGCGGTGCCCTCTATACAGCTGGCACTTTTGATAAAATGATCCTCTCTCTCTGGATTGTGACGTCAGTGAAACGTTTTTCCGGCCGGCTTCAGACGTAGGTGTATTAGAATAAATTATGTGCATATAACGTTCTGATAGCATTTACCTCTGGAATGCGTTTACCTACCTACATTGAGCTGCTAGAAAAGCATTTACCATGAAGTTACCTGTGTTAACCCTTTGTGTCTCGCTAGCTTTGAAACATGTTTGCAGACTTATTTACTGTGCATAAATGTGTTGCCTTGCGCTGGTGGAAGATGCAGTTTCCTGTGCTTTCTACTGGATCCCGGTGGGGCTTAAGCATTTCAATGGGGCCAGGTACATGCAGGAATGCAGCAACAGGAAGGGAGTTTCTACCAGATGAATAAAACTACCAGCTGAAACCAGTAGGCACAATAGGACACAACTGTCATCAAATGGAATTGTCTCCATTTCAGTTCATGGATCTGCAAAAGAATGAGGGAGGCCACCTGGGTCCAGTAGAAACCACCTGTACTGTTCTACTGGAATGTCTTTTGGGGTGCAATATACAAATATGAGTGGTTTGCACTTTTCACAGCGCTGGTTCCAGTCGATATGGTTTTATTTTGTAATGGCCAGGTAGAGTTGTCATCCAAACACTATGTTGAGGTGGGTGGGCACAATATTTGCGCAAACACGTAGAACACCGTCCACCATTTGTGATCCGTCAGACTGCCGGGAAGAAGTTATAATAAAACCTTTTAGCCTCTTTGATTATCAAATTAGATACAAACACATAAGGCTGGATTTGTGCTAAACCACTGATTGCTGTTCCTTCAAATGCATACTGCGCCTCAGCGAGTAGAGAAAGGGGCACATTGACCAGCACACAGATGGTTAAACCTTTTGCTGTTCGGGAAAATCTATGCCTTTTTGCTCAGAAGAAACAAGTAAAAAAGAAAAAGAAATCTGTAAAAACTAAAACAAATAACAAATATAAAATGTCCGATTAGGATCACAAACAGATATTCACATGAGGGAATAACTTCCCTGACCCTTTCAAACGGGCATTTTCCCCACTTCCTTTTTTACTGCATAATCTCCAAGCAATCAAAATAATAGACACTTGTGCTGAGAAAAATTGTGAAAAGGCAGATTGAGATGTTCCCCTGATCCCATGCGATCCATGATCAACTCTTACTAACATTGAGTGAAAACTCCCTGTGGCTTGGCCTGCATTTGAAGTCAATTGAAATGAAACGCAGGTGTGTATATAATTGCACCAACCATCCTACAAACCTTTATTTAAATTCGTGTGGTAGCTGAATATCACATTTTAGTTTAGATTGTAGCTTTTGTGTTTGATAAAGATCTTTGTATGGAACCATTGTTATATTACTTTCCTTGGACCACTAATTCTTGCTTGGATTAAACGTCTCTACGTTTTGCTCTTTGGAAAAATATGACTTGTAAACATATTGACTAAATACATGGAATGAATACATATAAGTAATGTGTCAAGTGAATCTTGTGTCCTGACCTGGGGTTGAGGAGACGGCCGCCATTTCTGAATAAACCTCGTGATAGTCGACGCATTTCTTCTTGCTTGTACTTCCTCCGGATTCATCCATTTTATTCACCAAGGTCCTTTCTAAAAAAAAGCAACCCAGTACCAAGATTGCTAATCAGCACCACTTGTCAGCACGACATGCTGATTTCTGTGCTTTTAAGTTGGAGGAGCTATGATGTCACCCAAACACAGATTGAGTTCATCCAATGACCAATGACCAAGGTCAAAGAAAAGCTTAACGCCAATCAGAGCGAGAAAGAGAGAGAGAGAGAGAGAGAGAGGAGAGAGAGAGAGAGAGAGAGGGGGCAGACAGACACACATAGATGTGTGTGAGCGAGAGAGATAGAATGAAGAGAATGGATAGAAGGCACCTGAGTGGATGGCAAAGACTTGTGCAGGGAACGTGTGTTTGAGAATGGGAGGGTAAACAGCGGGCAGAAACCTTCTGCAGACATTCGCCGCATAAGGGCAGCTGCCTCCCACTGCACTCCCGTGTACACACAGCAACATGAACGGGTTTAGGCTTTGGCTCCGTGGGAGGTCAATGAAGCAGGCAGTGAAGGGATACGATGTTCCATTGTCCCATAAACCCACTCGATTTACCCGAAGGAAGAATTTAATCATTGAAGTGCAAAGCAGGTCACCTCAGGACCTGAGCGTGGAATAGGGCCAGAGGCCTTCACTCTTTCACATTGGCATCCAATGAGATCTTTGGTCAAAAAAAGAGATGGCAACAGCAAGGTGTGTGCAATGTGCGTGTGCAGCGAAAAGATGTGCTAGTACATGCCAATCAGGTGGCCCACTCCTGCAAAAGCGATCGCACAGAGCATGGGATCTTACTATTAAATATACATACAGATCACACACGGTTCCATATGATCACTTCGAGCGAAAAAAATACTGAAGCCCAAAATGCTGTCTTTTTGTATTTAAACCCTTTTTGCTGCATATATATGCGGGGGACACCCCTGCGCCGCCCAGTCCCCTGCATTTATCACCCTAACCCCCATACCCTCCCCACATATATATGCAGTGAAATTCAGCGTTTATAATTCGCCATTTTGGCTTCTGTATTTTCGGCCGCACAGCAATGTGCTGATACCATTACATACACGCACAGTGGAGTGCAGTGGTCACACAGTGGGGACAGTGAGTCTTAGGGCCTGAGTTTCCCATTGAAAAACAGTTTGTGAATCAGGCCCTGCTGTCAGGTAAACAGAGGCTCATTCTATGTAATACTGATTGTTGCTTTAACGTTCAGCAGCAATACTTGTTTTAGGGAGTCAGTGAAGCTTTGCAACGACAGGAACTTGAGGGAAGACCGCACGGCCCACAATGAGATCCAATGCGAACACCCAGCCCTTAATGGGCAGTAAATCCTCCTGTTGTCCAGGGAGAGTTGTTAAAAGGATCCTATACTATGAAAGTTCACCCATCAGTGCAATTTAGGAACACGCTAACATACCACCCACACAAACCTCCAGAGTACTAATGCTGTGCGGAGGATATGTTGATTAAATATGGTATTGCATGTAGGGAGTGAAATATTAAAGGGATGTAGCACATTAATTAGCCAACGTTCAATCTGTGATCAATTTCACAAGAGCTCTTCTGAACAAAAGCCCTAAGTCTTTTTTCAGTACAACGTAAACATAACTCCACAGAAAGGAAGACAGAATTTCATTTCAACACAAAGAGAAAATAGTTCTGACTTAGAGCTGCGTGGTTTAGAACAAGCAAGGTGGGTGCAGGATAGTTGGTGCGGTGTGTGTTTGTGTGTGCATTGAGAATTAAACACTAGCCTGACATGCGAGAATGGGAGCTGACCACCCAACTCCTGTTGCATCAAACTGTACAACCACAAAACTGTCTAGTACAAAGTCAATTGCACGTCCATCAGATCTGCAGGCCCTTCAAACGATCCACAAACAAAACTTTCTGGTCCATTTAAATTCAGCAACACAACTGCAGTAAATTGTTATGCTAATGTAACAATGAATCTTCTCTTTCAATTGTTACCAATTGTTCACAACATTTACTTAAACGGCCCAGACCACTTGTGTTTGCAGAGGCTCATCCTTCATAGAAGTGCCACAAATGATCCTGACGACACTTACAGGGTAATTCATGGAATAAATGTGCGCCGAAAAGGGGAACGCAAGCATGACAATCGTAGCGCACGCATGCCTTAGCCGCGCACGCAGCCGTACGTCGATTCAGGGAATGCGCTGCGCGTGAAAACCCTGGGTTGTGTGCCAAATCCGTGGGTGGCACACACGGGCGCACACGTCACTAAACGATGTGCTCGATGCGCACAGCGAAAACGCACAACGTTAGTGGACACGCCAAAAAGTGGGCGGAACATGGAGCATGAAGTGCTGAATGGGGAACAATGCGTGAAAAAGAAGGCATAACTGGGGGAAGTACTGCAAGGAAAAACACAGAACTCCCACACGCACGTGAACAACACGTATTCATGGAATTGAATACGAGAAACCCACGCACAGCAAAAGACGCACACAGGCCTAAACACATCCGCCACACGAAGGCAGGTGGTAGTGTCCCTGCACATTACAAAAGTGTGCACAAACAACAAACACGTATATACAGCCAAGATGAATGTCCCATTCTGTGTCCCCCTAGGAGAAATGACATGTCACGCAACGCGCAGGCATCCCATAAAAGCAAGAAAAAGAGATAAGCGACCCCTGTAGCCCATGTGCGTGTAAAAAACACACGCAGTATGCTGTGGCAGCCAGGAACCCAAAGAATATGTACGTGATCAACACGTAGGCTAGTATGGCTGGAAAAAAGGGGTACGCGACAAACAGGGACATCCGCAGTGGGAAAAATAGCGTGTGCGACTCACCGTCTGTTTTGTGTGTAGAAGAAGAACACATAGCCAACACCCACCCGCTGTCAAGTAATCTCGTGTGAACCCCAACGCCTGGAAAACACATGCACCGCTTTCCACGAAAAGCACGTACAGAGCGATGGAAACCCACGTGGCACCTTCAATCCGTGCCAGGGAAATGCCAGCGCGTGTCACGTCACAGATGTGCTTATGCGCTAAGGGCCTTTCCTCGAATTACACGCTGATGTGCAGTTTTTTCACGTGACAAATCACTCCGTATCAAGCTGGCCACGCGACAACACACGAAGACAAAGCTCCTGCCCAGAAAGCCGAATTACTGTCCCCCAGAGCCCCGAGCAGCCTCTCACAAGCCAACTGCTGCTGCCTGACTGCCTGCTCCCACCTTAACCTGCAATTTAGTGCCTACACATCTGCCATCTGCAGGGGTCCAGTTGCTGTGACCACCTTGCTGGAACAGGAGGACTCCCAACTGAAGTCCCATTGCTCCACAGCCCAGATCCAGGACCCAGTCGCCCACCCACACCTGCCTCGGGGGTCACTATGTTGGGACAAACACCATCAGAGACCACTGGTGACCCCCAGCCAGAGAAGCAGAGGGCTACCAGCTTCAGTGATAAGGAAGTTGGTATCCTGGTGGAGCAAGTTCTGGGGCATTATGATGCCCTCTTCACACCATTACGTGCTGAAATGAAGGACGGAAGAGGATCTGGGAGGACATAGTGGGTGTCATCAACGCGGAGGGGGTGGCACCCCGTGACATCAAACACGTCCAGAAGCGCTGGGAGGACTACAAATCCAGGACCCTCAAGAAGGCACGGTGTCTCTTGGAGGCAGCGGATGCAGTGGGGCACCAGCCCCATCTTACCACCCAGCAGATGAGGGCCCTGGAGCACATTCGCCCAGTGCTTCACCACCAGATCCTCAGGATGCAGGCCCGTCTGGAGTCGAGTGGTAAGTGCCCATGCATTCACGTTTCAAACAGTGCATGTTGAAGCATGGTGGTAGTTAGCTACTCGGCTGCATGTGTGACATGTGTCATGTATGGATGTGTGTGTACAGGGAAATGATGGTGCTGAATGTGAGTCTAGTCAGGCGTGACCCACATGGATGGTGTATGTGTTACAATGCATCATGCTGAGCAGCATGCGGAATGCACACCCGTGCATGCCTGTGCCTGTACTTTGACATGTTTGGGGTGTGAGAGATGTGTGCTGCTGTCATGGACATGCATGATGTACATGTCCGTGTGTCAGAGTAGTGTGTGTGTCATGGATGCATGACACATGTCCGTGATGATGTGTTGACTCACTGATACAGCCAACTCATCCTTGTATCCACTGTGTCTGTGGGCATACGGGGCCAGATGCATGACCCTCTGGTGATGCGTGTGTATGTGATCAGCATGTCCCATGGTGCATGTGAGTTTTAGGCCACCATTGGATGTTTTTATGGTGCAGTGGACGTGGATGCAAATTTTTGTTGCAAGTGCCATGCCGGTTCCTACATGTATGTTGCCTGCACTGACCCATGTGTTGTGGAGGGACATGATGGAAGTGACGTTTGACAGTGGCACTCATGTGCTATTGCTTTCTGTCTAGAGCACTATTGTACAGTACCCTGATGCTTGTGTTCAATGTCTCTCTTTACACAGCGGCGAGTGAAGAAGAGGGCGAAGACGGCACTGTGGAGGAAAGCGGCAAGGATGCCTCCACCGGCTGGCGACGCAAGGCCTATTTACCCTCCCAGAAAATTCCATCATCCGGGAGTGAGGGGACTGGTGTCGTGTCTGCCACTACCGCTGCAGTGGAAGGGGCGGATGAGCCCCCACAGGGGCTTGTTATGGCAGAAGACGGTGTGGAGCCATCCAGGTTGGTGATGTGTATAGAGGAGGAGGAGGCTGCTACAGAGCCACAAATGGGGCCCGGTGGGGTTGGTACTACTGATGCAAGTGGTGCAGTCCAGGGGCAGGGGCAGGAGGCAGCACAGGTCGCTGCGGAGGTGCCTGTGCATGTCTCTGTCCCTGACACTGTGACTGCATCACCATGCACCAGCAGGGATGCCCCGTCCCAGGCCCGTCTGCAGGTAGGGGGGAGGTCCACGTCATCTGGCACTCCTCTACCTGTGGACGAGGGGACCCGTGACCGGATGGAGTCCATCCTGATTGGTGTCGCGTTGCACACACGTGTCATTCGTGATGAAGTGAATGCTTCCTGGGGGGACCACGCACATCATCACGAAGAGCTGTGTGCCAACGTGACCCAGTTGGGAGGGGCCATGGTTGGGGGTTTCCTCCATGTGTCGGCAAGTCTTGCGGCCCTCTCCTCCTCTGTGCACACTATACACCAGTCGTTCTCCCTGCCGTCTTCCGGCCAAGATGCCACCAGGGCCCCCTGTGGATCTGCCCCAACCAACGCAGCCAGCCAGGTGGAGATCCCATCCCTGCCGCAGTCGGGAGTCGGAGCCACCACACCAACTGGACTGCAGCGGATGGAGGATGTGCTGGTATCATCAGGCAGGGCACATGCACAACGGCACCGGGGGATTCCATCAGCCCGGATGCCGTCATGGCGGCAGAGGCAGTTGCGTCGGAGGCAGCAGCAGACTCAGCGTGGGAGGCATCATGGCTCGGGGCCATCAACACCCCAGGGGCAGGCATCAGTCGAGGGGCAGGAGGACCCCGGACTGGGAGTGTCTTCCGTGTGGCAGCGGTTGGGCCCGCAAATAGATGTGGAGAGGTGGCGGGCAGAGAGGGCACGGCTCAGGATGGTCAGGGCGGAGAACTCCATGCACCTGGCTTTGAGGCGGGCAGAGGGACTCGAGGAAACTCGCAGGGAGTTGAGGGATACCATGGCTGCATCCCTGTGAGACCTCGAGTCCAGGGAACAGGCCCGCCTCCGGAACATTGACATGGAGTTCAATGATGCCCTGGCCGGAACAGCAAACAGTGAGCCGTGGGACTAGCCCGCCGCCTTTGTAAATAGTTCTGTAGGTGTAAGTTTCCTTTCAATTTTTTTTTCCTTTCGGGGCGACTGGACTATGCCCCGCCTTTTTGTATATAGTTATTACTTTGGTAGGATTTAGGTTAGGTTTCCTTTGGATTGTTGGGCTCATGGACACTTGGATGTTCATTTGTAAATAGTTTTGGACCTGGATTTCATTTTATTAGACCCATGGTGGAATACTTTGCTTTTTTTAAACTCTGATTTTTGTTTGATGGACGGACCCATTGGAGCCATTTTACTTTGGATTTTATTGGTTACAGCATTCATTTTTTTTTCCTTTTTTGGACTTCCGGACTTGGAATATTTTTTTTTTTGTTGTGTGCGTTTGTTTTATTCATTTGGTTTGTTCTTCAATACACTTTTTTTCTATACTTTACTTGTGTGGTCTTCTCTCATTTGTTTTGTGCATGTCACAATGTAGTTTTTCAGAGTCATGTGTCGCCATTGTGTGGGTCTGAGGCACATGTATTCATGGGCATGCTGCTTATTTATTTTCTATCATGACATTGGGAATTCAATGTGGAGTGGATGGAATGCTTGGTTGGACGTTTGGACTGGGTTAGCGTGGGGTGGGATTTGGGTGGCCATAAGGGCCATGGGTCTGGAGTGTGATGACGTGTCGGGTGGGGGGACATGAGTCGGGGCCTGCTGGCAGGTGCCCATCACTGGGGGCGGGTGGGGGACATGAGTCGGGGCCTGCTGGCAGGTGCCCGTCACTGGGGGTGGGTGGGGGACATGAGACAGGGCCTGCTGGCAGGTGCCCGTCAATTGTGGGTGGGTGGTGGACATGAGTCGGGGCTCACAAGTGCGCTCACAAGTGCATGGTGCCATGTGGTCTGCCTGCAGGGCATGGTGAGGGTTGTAGGGTAGTCCCCTGTGGTGTGGGCTGCCTGCAGGGCATGGGGAGGGGGGAAAGGCCACACCCGGGAGGGGACAAAATGCAAAATCACGTGTAAAACTTCCTGCGTACCCCAGAAATACACGTACCCCACTTGCACAAGGCCTATCGTGTGTGAAATTTCCCGCGCACCCCAGAAATACACGCACCCTGCTCGCATAAGGCCTATCGCGTGTGAAACTCCCCACGTACCCCCGAAATACACGCACCCCGCTCGCACAAGTCCTATCGCGTGTGATACTCCCCGCATACCCCAGAAATACACGCACCCCGCTCGCACAATGCCTATCGCATGTGAAACTCCCTGCGTACCCCCAAAATACACACACACTGCTCGCACACGGCCTATCGCGTGTGAAACTCCTCTCGTACCCCCGAAATACACGCACCCCGCTTGCACAAGGCCTATCGCATGTGAAACTTCCCACGCACCCCAGAAATACACGCACCCCACTTGCACAAGGCCTATCACGTGTGAAACTTCCCACGCACCCCAGAAATACACATACCCCACTCGCACAAGGCCTATCACGTGTGATACTCCCCGCGTACCCCCCGAAATACACGCACCTTGCTCGAACCAGGCCTATCGCGTGTGAAACTCCCTGCGTACCTCCGAAATACACGCACCCCGCTCGCACAAGGCCTATCGCATGTGAAATTCCCCACGTACCCCCGAAATACACGCACCCCACTCGCACAAGGCCTATTGCGTGTGAAACTTCCCACGCACCCCAGAAATACATGTACCCCGCTCGCACAAGGCCTATCGCGTGTGATACTCCCCGCGTACCCCCGAAATACACGCAGCCCGCTCGCACAAGACCTATCGCATGTGAAACTCCCTGCGTACCGCCAAAATACACGCACCCCGCTCGCACAAGGCCTATCATGTGTGAAACTTCCCGCCCACCCCCGAAATACACGCAGGCACCCCATCCACCCTGGGCATGCCCCACAGAGAGCCCACTCAAGCTCCCCATGTCCCACAGACAGGCCATCCACCCTGGGCATGCCCCACAGGCAGCCCACGCCACAGGGGGGTGCTTTTTCTATGCAATTTACCTGGCTTGAGCAGGGTACACGTATTCCGAGGGGTGCCCCAGTACATTTTCACGCTTTTGGCTGCCATGAGCGGGGTACGTGTAGTATTTTTACGCGATTACAGAGTACCTGCCCTGTAAGCTGGTGCAGGGTTAGCGCGGCTTGCGCTGCATTGGGGATTTAAATGCCTTTTCCTTGTGCAAGGGGCGTTCTTGGGGGCGTAACTGGCGCTGCGGGATGTTCTCTGCGCCAGCGCTCAAAATGGTTTGGAAATTCCATGTATACGTGGTGCGCCAGAATGCTCTTTAGCGCACATGGCTGGCGCACGCTGGCGCACGCTCTCTCTCTGCGCTGCTCGCGTGCGCTGCCTCTGCACTGAAATCTATGAATTACCCCCTTAGTGTCTCAGGTATACAACAAGAATTGGACTACTGTCCAGGAATGGTAACATTTCTCATAAACACACAGGAAGATCCACAAGAATTCCTAATGTACTTACTCCAAGTACTGGGAACCAGAAACATCCCTGTAAATACATGTGGAAACATACATGTACTGTCTGCAACCATGTTTCACAAGACCACATCCCTAATAAACAATTTCTATATGTATTCATACCAAATTCTGAATCCATTCCAACTCACCAGCTTCTTCAGAATGCAAATCATGTCACATTAAGCCATTTTTGCAATTCATTTCAACATACAAATAAACTCACATAGGCAATATGTCATACTAATGCTTCTAAGGTACAATGCAGAAAATAACTGTAAGCTTACAGGCTTCACACACGGCCAAGTATCTCTTGGAAAGAAAACATTCACAACAGTAGTTATAATATACCACACTGGTGCCACAACCACTTCAGGGAACGACACTGCATATGTCAAAAAAAGAAGTGGTTGGTTTGACTGTATCTATGCCTCTGTTAATCCAAAACATAGGTAAACAAGCCCATTTAACAAATGCCTACTTAATATTCATTCAACCCAAATTTAGCCACTAAACTATACCACAATTAACAGTTAGAATACGCGAACAGGTATCTAACTACATTCATAATACTACAGTAGTACTTTTCAAAGTCAATCTGGTTAGAATACGCTGACAGGTATCTAACTACTTGAAAAATACCCCTAATTTCAAAACACTTCAAATATGCCATCTCAATTCTTATATGACAAAACATCTTCTAACCACTGATGTAGTTAAAATACACCAACAGGTATCTAACTACTTCAAGCATTCCCTTAATCACAACAGACCTCAAACAAACATACTATCAGCCTTACAATCACATAATTGTAATCAGCTTTTTAAATCCAGAATGGATTTTTTTCCCAATGACCTAATGATTATTTAATGTCAAAACAACAGCAGTGTGTCATGCACTAATGTTGTACAAAACATACTACTTACAATTTACAGTTTATGAGGGTCTATAAACATGTACATGTAGAATTGTATATAACTAAAGCTTTTAATCTATACTGATTAACAAATTGTACTTTATTCCTTACAGAAAATAAACCAGAGATTCCAGCTTCATAACACTATAAAACTAAGTAATCATAGCAAGTATAATCAAATGCATATTGTATGAGCACTATCCTCAATTGTACTACAATCGTACTACAATCGTAAGTACCATACACAGTTCAATTACACCATTCCTCCATATTACAAACACTCTGTACTCCCACTACATTACCTATGATTACTATACACATATTACTACTGTGGTGATTCTTGCCATAGACCTACTACATTACCTATACTTACTATGTTATGTTATGTTATCCTAGATGCATTTATAGAGCACACAAACACCCGAAGGCACCCTGGTGCTAGGATGAATACAGAGCTACCATAAAACAAATTAGAACACAGATGTTTTGAGCATACGCCGAAAGGTAAGGTGATCAGCTGTCATCCGCAATACTATACACAAATTACTACTGTGGTTGCCATGACAAGTGGCACAACCACCACAATGCAATTAACTATATAACAAGTACATACCATAGACCACATCCACCACAATACAATTAACTATATAAAAAGTACGTACAATACACGTCAACTAATAAAACTCACCCTCACCCCCCATGCAATCGAAATGATGTCCGCGGACACTGAAATGGACCAGAGACTCGGCAGCATTTCCAAACCCTTTTTTCACCTATGACAATAGCTCCACATTACCATCATTCCACTTCCCTACCATTTCTATGGCCTCTTTCAGTCATCAAATGATGCCAAATTTCTTTTCCAAACTATCCGTCACGGCGCTGTCCGCGTACTACCATGGTGTCCGCGGACCGCAACGACACCTGCCCCACCTTTTTCCAGCTACAAAAATAGCCCCATATCATCTTTTTTCCACTCGCCACCCTTCCCAGCCCCTCTTTTAGCCATCAAATAACCCAAAATGTGCTTTTCAGACCTTTCCCCCACAGCACTGTCCGCAGACACAGGCGGCTGTCTGCGGATTCATCATGGCGGGTGTTTCCGAAAATCTGACACACCTCATGTTTTTCACCACCTGCTCAGCGGGCACATTTGATGTCTGCAGACCTCACTCCGCCCTCTGGGCCAATTGGAGGCCCGTCCGCAGAGCGAATAGGGAAGTGGGCCCACGGACTGAACCCAGATATCACACATTTATTTTGACCTATTTTTGGGCTGTTTTAAAAAAAAGAACTACTGGACGGATTTACACCAAATTTACAGAAGCACGCTTTCAGGACCAAGCTGCTGCTCCTGCCGCAAATTTGGTGAAAATCCGTCCAGCAGTTTGGGCTGTAGACCTGAGCAACACAAATTTTATCTGTGCCAAACTGTGACGTTTCTCACACCAATGTCTTGCTACTGCTGAGGTAACTGTTCGGTTTCTGATACATGATCTATGTTTGTTCCAACGAGTTTTCGCCATGCGTTGTGTTTGACCTCCATAGAAATATCCACATGGGCATTTGATCCCGTAAATGATGTTTTGGGTGTCACAAGTCGCATAAATAAAATAAAATTTGTGATCCTGGAGGTGGTACAAAGATATAACAAATCTGAAAACTTGCAAAAGCGACTTGACCAACGAGAAACGTACTGGATTGATCGACTGGGCACCCTGGCGCCGAAGGGTATCAATGAAGAAATAAACTATATGTGCTATTTGTAATTTTGTAATTTTTTACTTTTTCCCACTGTTTTTAGGGATGCACCTTGCTGTCTTTCTGTCTGGGATACCCTGTAATCTAAGCGTGTTTCCTTGCTTCAGAACATTAAGCTTTTTATGATGGACACCCTTATATAACAGTTCACTATTTGTGAACAGAGAAATGTACTGAAATATGCCCTAGCTTGGGCTATCAAACACACACCTTAAACACTGCAACTGTTGTTAATTCCCTGTGCTCCGCTGCGTATCTTTGTATACTTTCCTTGTAATTATTTTTTTACCTTTGCCTTTATGACGTTCTTGAAGTTATATGCTTGAAATGACATGTTTTTGTACAACATTCTCTTTTGTTTACCTGACTGCCATTTAGCCTTTCTATGATTGTGTGTGTATTTTGAGACAGGTTCAGCTATAATCACAAACTTTTCAGGCAACAGGACTCATTTAGATTATAGTTTACCGCTTACTGTGGCTTCGAGATATGTAAGATTTTGTGTTAGCGCGCCAGCCGCTTTTTCTCTTTTGAGAAAGCGCCCGCATTTTGAGTTTTTCCACGTATTACAAAGCTTCCCCACTCCCATGGTGATTGTCCCGCCTTCTGTGATGTCATGAAGGTGGGACCCAAGGCGTATGTGCACCTACACGACGGCGTTGGGTCACCATGGAAACATTTAAATACGGAAATAGGCATTCGCCTGCGCGCTCGTGCGAATTCAGTTGTCACTGACACAGCGTTGCTGACAGGTAAGGTTGACTCCATTTTCCCCACACTTACGTCTCCAACCAATGTTTCATGTTATTGGGCCTCATTACAATCCTGGCGTTAAGGGGTTAATGGCGCCGCAAAAGGTGGCGGCGGCGTTAACCCCTTAACGCCTGATTACGAGGTCCCTTTGCGGGTTGGCGATTTTAACGCCTGCTTTTTGCAAGCGTTAAAATCCAACCCGCAAAGGGACCTTGGTGCTAAGTACGGTGCCGCAATTTGCGGCACCATACTTACCGCCTTCCCCATTCCCGTTGAGCCCTATGGGGCAAAAATGGGAATGGGGACGGGCCCATGGTGAATGGGGAATTACCGCCCCGCCAATCTTGGAATGGGGCGGTAATTCCGCCATTCACCATGGCGGACCCCGGCATGGACCATGGTGCGAACAGCACCATGGTTTAGCCCCGGGGTCGTAATGAGGCCCATTGACTAGTTTCCCTGTGGGTTTTACAGGTGCCCACACTTCAACCCGTTGCTTCTCACTCATATGGAGAAACATTTGAGAATTATTTGAAACTTAAGGTATGGGAAGCTTTTTATAAACATTGTTTTGCTAATTTGCGGTATAAATAGATACTTAGTTATTGACATAGAGCTTTTTTGCTTTTTTCTTTGCATATTTTCTTCGTTGTGGAACACTTGGATCTGGTATGTGTTTAAATCTGTTTATCTAAAACATGGTTGTTATATAATGGTTGACAATTGTTGAAACATTGGTCAATGAAGATAGATCACTGAATTAATGTACCGCCCTGATGAAGGTTTTTGTAACCGAAATGAATTGGCATCTGTACATATAATCCTAGCCTGATTTGATGCAGCCTCATTGAATATGACAGAATAATATTCAAATAGAGCTACGGAAAAAGGGATGTGAATAAACATTTCCATAAATCATCACATTTGATGTCGATATTTTATCTTTATAAATCTTGTGGATAAACTATCTGATACATAATTTTCCGAATGTGCAGCCCTCTTTAGGGCCAACTGTGAGCACCGGTGTTTGATAGAGCAGCCTTACTCTATCTCTTGGTTCATGATTTTTTGGTCCTTATGCCACAGGACCTCTTTATAACTGGTTGCCCCAGGCGAAAGCTTCTCAAGATTGAATAGCATTAAATGTTCAACGTATGAGTTACATTGTAGTGCCCACCTTTATACTTCGTTTTTGTTACTCCAGATTCGGCATAAAATAAGGTGGAGGCACACCAATACAGATTTTTACTAAATAAATATTTTTTCTACCTTCTAGAACATGTCATTTGCTGACATAGAAGGCTTGACCACAAAAAAAAGCAGAAACATTAGGCTTCACAGCAGAAGAGGCTGACAAAATCTTAGGATTAATTAAAGATACTGGTTTGAACACAGGCAACACAAACGCAGGGGACCCAACACGGCAAATCAAACAGTTAGAATACTTGATTCGCAAGGAAATAAACCGAAAACTTCACGCAATAACACTCGGCAGATATTACAAGAACCAAAGAATACCCAGGGGCCTATGCATTCAATTAAGGCCTACTCTCTGTAAGGAGAATAAAGAGTTTGTCAAAAGGTGGGAAGCTATACTCAATAAATGCTCTTTAGATCTCATTTCATTAACGATACAAGAATTGGCAAGGAATCTCAATGATTTAGGACAAGAAATACAAGAAATAGAGAAGGAATTAGTTGCGACCCTTAACAGAGAAGAAGTAGACACCATACTAGAGGATATCAATACCAAACTATCAGACTACACTAAAGAGCTGGAAAGTAAGAAGATTAGAAAATTTAAAAGGTACACGTATGATTATTTAAAGGATGAGGTATATACTTGGATGGAAAAAATATGGACCCCCGATAAGAAAACCTAAAGCAAACCATGCAAGCGAAACATCAAGTTCAGGAACAGATACCGAAAGAGAAACTACTCAACAGGAAGAAGAACCTACTCCAAATACCTCGGGAGCATCAAGTACTCCAGAAAACCTCGATAGAAACAGAGTTCCTTTTTTAGACAAAGGCCGAAGAGAACAAGAAGGGGCCAAAGAAAAACGAAAAGAAAAACTGAACACAAGATTGCAGCAAAAGAAAACATAGTGATACATTTATCTTCTAGGATCTTAACACCTAAGGAGAATCAAACTTTACAGAAGGGACTTAGCTACATTCCCACATATGAGAGCACCCTTTTTGAGTCAAAGATCAAACTTTACAAATTAATACGCAAAATGAAACTCAAAGTGTTTTTCAGTGAACTAGAGCAGGATCAACAAACAGATGATGACCCCTTAGATTTCAAAGAATTTAAGAGTAAAAACAACTTTATTCCTCCCATCACTGTACCTTCTGTTGATATATTTCAAAAACAAGTTACCAGAGACCTTGAGAAAATTAAATTTGGACATTCCAAAATCGCAGCATGAAACCTAAAGAACTTCGGTTGATCAAGGATTTATATGGAGACGAATATATTACTATTAGGTTTGCGGACAAAGGAGGCAGTCTGGTATTACTCAACAGCCATGATTACGACCAAGAATGTATCAGACAACTCAATGATACCAACGTATATGCTTCATTAGACATTGACCCCACAGAGGAAATAAAGAAAAAATTGGAAGGACTACTTACAAAAGCAGAAGAATTAGAATGTATTAACCATAACACCAGGAAGTTTCTGACAAACTCTCATCCACGTTTTCCACATTTGTATATTTTGCCTAAAGTTCACAAGGATCCTCTAAAACCACCTGGTAGGCCTATAGTAGCCGGTATTGACAGCATTCTTGAACCTCTGGAAAATATATAGACTTCTTTTTACAACCACTCATTCAAAAGACAAACACCTATATAAAGGATTCTACACATTTCTTACAGCAACTTCAATCAATACTGTTCAACTCTAACCATATTTGCTTCACCATAGACGTCAAAAGTCTCTACACATCTATTCCGCATGATCAAGGCCAAGAAGCAGTAGAATGGTTACTTTTGCAAGAAGAAGACATTCCAGCACAGAAAGAGTTTATAATGGTACTCTTTGAATTTATCGGTAACAACTCCTATTTCCAATACAAAAATGTATTTTTCCTTCAAGTAGCTGGCACAGCAATGGGGGCCACTATGGCACCCCCTATGCCAATGCATTTATGCATACATTTGAAACCGAATTTGTACTTAAAAACATCAATTGGAATAACAACCTAGGGTTGTGGATCAGATACATTGATGAAATTTTTGGCATCTGGACAAGCACTGAAACAGAATTGCTAGAATTTTTCAATTACTTAAACAGTATTGATCCCAGAATACAATTCACACATGAATACTCTAGAGAAAAGATACATTTTTTGGATGTGGAAATAAGGATCACAGACCATGAGTACCAAACAACGATTTTCAGAAAGAGTACTGATCGCAATAACCTTTTGCATAGACTCAGTTTTCACCAACCTAGCTTAATCAAAAATCTCCCCTATAGCCAGATGCTAAGGGTAAAAAGAATAGTCAGTGACCCTTCTGATTATGAAAAAGCAATGAAAGACATGGGAGACAAGTTTTTGGAGAGAGGCTACTCTACGGCTGAAATAGAGGCAGCCACAATTCGCACAGCTACACAAGACAGAAAATAATTTTGAAACCTCAAGTAAAGAAGAAACCCACACCTCCTTTTGTTTTTGTATCCAAATTTTCCAGACAAAGCAAGCGGATCAAAACCATAATTAAGAAGAACTGGAACACAATAACTTGTGATCAAAGAATAGAACACCTGTTTAAAGAATTCCCTACTTTTGCATACCAACTGTAAGAGGATTCAATTCAACACTACAGCTAAGTCAATGCCTAGTCTGGGATATTGAATGGAAACCCTTATTGATATATCTTTATGTCCAGTTCATGCGTTCTGGATGACTACCCCTATATAACACCCCTCCCTTGGAATCCCCCTGACCCCACTGAGCCAAGAAGTAGTTCTGTTTTGCAAGTTAAAAGGTTTATTTGAGAAGTAAAGCAATATATATCTATCACACTTTTTAATAATTAATAATTGAATATCACACTTAATCTGATATGATAAAGATTAACAACGGAGAATCTGGCACTGGCACACTTCTTGATAATCACTAAGGAGTTGACATGAAATGGATAAGATAGCAACAATACTTTTATGGTTTCCAATGGATGCAATGTGGAATGAAATGCAGTACAGAAAATAACTTGATAGGATTTCAGCAAAAGGCAATGTAATCACTTTCTTGGACAATTCACCCCCCCCCTTTTATGCAATGCAAGGAAATGGAAGGAAGGCACACAGTTCTCAGAAATGCAATTAAATGTGATTCAGTTCACCCCAGCAAGCTTAGACTACAGACGTTGAAAACACAGGCCCAAATGCTTTTAAATGTGCTGGCAATGAAGAAAAAAATATGCTAAAATGCTTTTAATTCCCTCTAGAGGTTCAGGTTGAGGATTAGTTGGTTTAAATTAGTTGCAGGCTTACTTTAGCAATGTCCTAGGAATGATTAGCAGGTTAAACGAAATTCTGCCACGGAAGGCAAAAACAAACTGCTGTTTTCACACGTGGAGAAATTTGCAAATCGCGGTAAAATTCGCGGGTGCGTTTTACGCGATTGCGGCAAAACTATAGGGGGTATGAATGCGGGTCCAGGTTCGTAGGAAAGCCACGATACTCAGCTTTCAGAGGAGAGTTACTGCAAGTCTCTAGCACAAACGGTCGCGGAGATATGAGCGATTAAATAAAGGTCGTTTTTCAGATTTGAAATTTTAAAGTTCAAAAAGACAAGTGCAGCTTGCAACTAGAAAATGACAGGTGACATCTTTACAAATGACAGGTGACAGTTAGGAGACAGTTCTACTTAGATTAAAATAGGATTGAATTATATTATTTTAACTAAGAGATTGGTTCTGCACAGTCTACTATGTACTCACAATATATTTAGAAATATGCCTCGCCACGGATCTGGTCAGGTTTTAGACTGGACTCTGGTCTCTGCACTTCACAGTGATCTGGGTCAGCTCTGTTCTCCCTCTCTGGATTCTGGAGATTGATGGATTTGAAGTCTGGATCTTTCTGCACAGCTTTCTCTAGAGATTGATGGAGGTAAAGTATGGATTTTCCAGCAGAGCGTCCCGCAGCAAATGGATTTGAAGGTCCCTATCTGTCCTGTCTGTCTGCTTTTATCTGTTTTTAAAATGGGTGTGTGTGCAGCATCACTAGACCCTACCCCTCTCCACTTATCATTGGCCAAGCTTTCATTTCTCCCCTGATTGGGGGAGCTAGGTTGTGTCAGAGTAATGTCATTTTACAGCCTGCAGAAAGTCCACTCCTCCTGTCAACTTGCACACAAATCTAGATTTGAACCAAGTACATATTTGCAGAGGTACATATTGTTTAAAAATTACACGCACCCCTCACATATCACAGGAGGTATCCCCTGTTCAAACTCTGCTCTTCCTGAGAGCTTGCATTCAGAAATGGCAATATTTTGCACTTTTTAACTGGTTTGCAATACCGGACATTACCCCAAATTTACACACATGTGCGCAAGGAGTATGGACATTAGTTGATGAAGTGTCAGATTTTTCACATGCACACATTTTGAATAATATCCTCTTTTCCGCTAAAATCCCCCTGAACATACCACCGGGTCCTAACACGTCTTAAAATGTGGGCAGAAAAATCACAAAAATTATGGCATCATTTATAAAATTTTCACATGTCCGCTCTATGAATGATCCATCTTTTTAGAGTTATGTTCTGGCCCCAAAGGGGTGTGGTTTTCCCCCAGCACAAGGTTGAATTTCTGGTTTTTCCAGTTCTGCCAAGCCAGCTTGCTCTCACAGGCAGTGCTCCTCCCCTTTGCTTCAGGAGGAAGCTACTTTTACAGCCCCCGTAATAAAACCTTTGCCTGAGTCAGGACAGGGCTTTGTTCAGAGCTCTTGTATTCTGTGGGGCTCCCCTTAATTCAATTATCAGAGAGATGGCATATCCTTAGTGTGGCCAGCAAAAGGCAGATAGGCCTGGGAACACAGCTGTGACTCAAGTTTCACTCCTGATGGGGGTGGCTGGTGGGCAGAATTCAGTTCCTTAAGCCAGGTTTCAGATAAAATGTCACTTTTTGTTCCCCAGTTTAAGTCAAGACAATTTCTTTACATATGCAGCTAGAATGCTGATTCTAAGTTCAAAACTATGACATTTAAACAATTGCAACCTATGTGACACTCAGAAATAGGTCACTCATTTCTTTTAAACATTTAGATTTTTAGTGTCTTTCAGTCCAAATTTACTTAAACTGCTGAAATCCACAGCTCAGCCAGTCTTGTTATAAACCTTCAAGTCACTTCAGAATATAACTTTACATTGGATCCACCTCTCAGTAAGTCTTTCTTTGGCCTGTTTTGGGTTCATTTATTCAGTTTTACAAAAAGTAAAATCTGGTGTTGTTTTAAAATGCCGGCTTTTGGATAGTGGTGAGTACTGGTAATGCACCCATTTTTGGGATTTAAGAAATGAATTCCCCACAGTTATGGGTTTGCTTTTGGCAATCAGCATTGCCACTCCCAATGGTTTCAGACTACTGTGTGGGTAGTCCAATGGTGGTTTTAGGCAGTGTCCTTCTGTGCCCATAACATCGGCAAAAATGGGTGGCAGCCTATTCTTCATGCACTTCCCTGGGCATTTTCTGGGAAACTCTGGCCATCATGATGTTTTCCATGTCAGTACTGCACAGTTTTGAGGTAGGGCTTGGATGCGTGGATAAAAACATCCCACAAGCCCCCCTCTTGCGATGGCCATTCTGTTTCACTGATGGGACTCGCAAGACCTGGGATGTTTCCTCATCTTCTTCCAATAGATGGCACAGTTCAGCATCTTTTTCTCCATCCGGTCGGATCGATCGGTTCTCCTCGCCGGTCCTGATGGGAATATTGGGCGGTACACTGGGCCCCCTTGCGTCATCCTCCCAGTCTCCGAATCGTCCTCCTTGTCCCGTCTCCAGGTTTTCTTTCTCCTAGGACGACAAAGGAAGAGCGGCAATACCTACTCATAGACGTCTTTCCACCACTGTTGAGATAGTGGGGCAGCATATGCATTTCATCATAACAAAACATTACATTCTTATTTTGAAAAAAGAAAACAGTATAACTAAGAGACAGTTTCATGCAATCACAATATTTTAGAGACTAGATGTGGTATGTTTTTATGGTTGGAACTGAATTAGTCTGAGACAGTACCCGCTAGGATTCCAGAGGATTCCTCCAGTTGTTGCAGAGTGTGCCTGGGATGGCAACATTTCAACTGGTTTATGTGGACCCACTTGTCTTCCCCCGCTGCCAACGGACCTTTGGGGATGTGGATTTTGTAGGGAACAGGGGAGATCTTGTCGATGATCTCAAAGGGTCCCTTCCATGTAGGCAAAAATTTGCGCTGCTTGGCCTGGTTCCTTTGGAAGTTGTATAGATAGACCCTGTCCCCCACCTGATATTCCTTCCTGGAAGTCTTCAGGTCATAGTGGGTCTTCATGCTATCAGCCGATCTTTCTAGATTCCGCTGAGCGTAAGCAAAAGCATGTTGGAGGTGTTTCCTTAAATTCTCCACATACTCATGAGTTGTGGAGGCATTTATCAGTGTCTGCTCTTGGGTCCTGTAGAGCAAATGCTGAGGAAGCACCATCTTGCGCCCAGTCATCAACTCAAATGGTGACATTTTGGTTGCAGATGAAGGGGTAGATCTGATGGCCATTAGGACCAGAGGTAATCGGATATCCCAACTTGGCCCAGAATCTGCCACAAACTTCTTTAATATGCTCACAATTGTCCGGTTATATCTCTCTACTGCCCCAGAAGAAGCTGGTTTATAAGCAATATGCAGCTTTCTCTTGACCCCCAGTATCTCCCACATCTTTGTCATTACTTCACTGGTGAAGTGGCTACCTCTGTCTGACTCAATCCTTTGAGGTAGACCGAAACGGGAAAAGATGTGGTTAATCATCAGGGCAGCTGCGGTTTCTGCCTTGCAATTTGGGGCTGGGAGACATTCCACCCACTTGGTAAACAAGCATGTCACAGTCAACATGTACTTATTCCCCCTAGCAGAGCGAATCACGGGGCCTACAAAGTCGATTTGTAAATCTGAACATGGCAGTGTCATCCCCCTCTTTTGGAGAGGCGCACGTTGCGTGAGGGATGATGGCTGAAATTGTGCACACACAAGACACCCCTTCAAGTATTGGTCGAGGTCCTGCCCCATGTGTGGCCAGTATGCAACCTCTCTTAAAATTTCCAGTGTTGTGTGAAACCCCCTATGACCGGCGGTGGCCGCATCATGGGCGTGACTTAACATCAGGCTTCGGAATGAGGTAGGAACCACCCACTGATCGTGGCCAGCTTTGGATTTCCTTACCAGCAAACCGTCTTGGATTCGGAACATTTTTGGCCATTTCATCAACACTCTTAGGTCCTCTTTCCCAGTGTAATCGGTATCCGTCAGGGGAAAGTTCTCAGGGTCCTCAAGGTGTTGGTAAAACTTACCAATAACTGGATCCCCCTTCTGAGCTGTAATCAAATCAGCATCAGGGGTCTCCTTACTCCATTGTGCAATTGAAAGGTCGTTGTGAGCATTTGTCTGGGACCTAGTGATAGCAGTGACCTGGATTTCCCCCAACAGGGACTCAATCTCAATTAGATCCCCTTGGATGGCCCCGGTTTTGGCCAGCTGATCAGCTAAGTCATTTCCAGTTTTGTCTGGTCCCTCTACTTTGGAATGACCCTTGATCTTTTTCCAATAGATGGTCATCTCATTCGAGGTGACCAGATCATCAATGTTTTGGATCAACTTCCCATGTTTCAAGGGTTTGTTATTAGCACATAACATGCCTCTGGTTTTCCAATTAACCAGGTGCTCCACGAACCCGTTCCGTACATAATCCGAATCTGTGATTATGACCAGTTCGCGGAGTTGATGCTGGACAGCAGTGAGGATGGCCTGATGCACAGCCATCAATTCTGCCACCTGACTACTTCGGGGACCAATTTTGTATCCAGCGGAGGGTTCTGGGAACTCCTTCACGCATGCATTCCCTACGCCAGCCACCAGTTCTTTCTCCCCGTTGTTGTCAACATGGTAAGAGCATCCATCCACATAGACAGTGGGCATTCCCTCACACTTGTCTTCTTCAAAGACTTTGTGTGGGGAATTAAGGTATGCCTCCGTGTTGTCCTTGATTTTTAGACTTTCGTCCTCGAGACAGTTTTCTCTGGCACAATCATGCAAGTCAGCCAGACCTTGCGCGAGGGGACTCTTCTTGTTTTGGCCATATCTGACCTCCACAGGGAAGCCTTGCATTGATAGAATCCAGGAAGTAATTCGGGAATTACTCACATTTCCGGCCCGGATTCTGTCACTTTGGAGATATTGCAGAGGCTGGTGTGGAGTCTCCACTATGATGTGTTCCCCATGGATAAACGGGCGGTAATTCTTCAATGCCCACACCGTTGCCAGGAGTGCCTTCTCACAATCGTTGAATTTTTCCTCCACAGAGGATAAAGTTTTGCTCGCATAGGAGATTACTTTATTGACCTTGTCATGCTTTTGGTATAATACTGCCGTCAAGCACGTATTAGAGAACCCCGTCTCCAGGAAGAACTCCTTGTTTCTGACAGGGTAAGCTAGGCAAGGCGCTTGTGAGAGGCTTCTTTTGAGTTGTCTTACTGCCTCGGATTGTTGTGGACCCCATTCCCACTTGACCCCCCCCTTCAGGAGATGAATCAGGGGTCTGGTGATCTCTGCGTAGCCCTCAATGAACTTTCTGCTGTAATTAGTCAGTCCAAGGAGGCTCCTTAGTTCCCGCAGAGTTGTGGGGTCTTTCAGTTTCTGAAGTGCTTCCACTTTCTTTTCCTGGGGACAGAGACCCTGAGGAGTAATCTCATGCCCCAAGAAATTAACACGGGTTCTACACCACTGTGCTTTTTGAAAGGAAAGTTTTGCTCCGGCGGCCCTCAACTGCGTCAGAACATAACGGATCTCCGCTATGTGTTCCTCCACAGATGAACTTTTGATGAGGACATCATCTACATAAGCCAGGTTACCCCTTGCACCCAAGTCGGGCAAGGCCTTGTGTAGAAAAATGTTGAATTCATTACCGGAGTTAAGGTATCCGAAGGGAGTCCGGGTCCATGTGTACTGCTGGCCCCCAAAGGTAAAAGCCAGCTTGTATTGGTCCTCCCTACTGACAGGCACAGTCCAGTATCCATTGGTCAGGTCTATTGCAGTGAATACCTGTGACCCCTGAATCTGGGCCAGCCCTTGGTCAATGTAGGGAAGAGGCCATCGGGAAGTATGGACCCGTTTGTTGAGCTCCCTGAGGTCGGCGCAGAGTCTCCACTGGCCGTTTGGCTTCAATATTCCCAGCACCGGATTATTGAAGGTGCTGTGGACTGGACGGATTATTCCCCGGGACTCAGGGTTCTTAATTATTTCAGTAAGGGACTCCATTGATGCGAGAGGCAAGCGATATTGCTTCACAAACACAGGAGTCATGCCAGGGTCCGTGGGGATTGTTGTTGTGTGGATGTCAGTGCGGCCACAGTCATATGAGTCTACCGCAAAGAGATCTTGGAAATCCAAGAAAACTTGTTTCAACTTTTGCTTTTGTTCCAGAGTCACACAGGCATCAGCTAGGTTGACTCTCTCTTTCACCATCTGCCTGAAGCCTGGAAAGACTTCTGGTTTGGCTATTTCAGCGGCCTCCTCCAGCTGGGTGGAGAAGTCCCTGGTCAGAGTGCTGATTTGGACTGGAGGCTTCAGGTGGGAAAGGCAGCCCTCATGGACCTGGAAAATCACCTCATCCCTCCTGAAGTCACACGTCACATCTTCCTTACCATAAGGGCAAGAAGTGTACACCAGGAAGTTCCCCCCATGCCGGGTAAAAATCCTGTCTGGTGTTGTATTGTCATCACTGTCACTGTCAAAGCAGTCCTTGGGGATTGGCCCTAACAGTTCATTACCTAAATCTATGGAAAAATGTCGGTCATCAACCGCCATTCCAATAATGGTGCCTGCGGCTAGAGTAATACTCTTTAAGTCGCTGTTATCCACCTCTATTGGAATGGTGTCATGTTCTATGTTGACTAATGGAGTTGGGTTTACCCCCAACCCTTGCTGTTGGAGAGAAGCATTTAGATGTATGTAAGCATCAGGGTTTTTCAACTCTTGTCCCCTTTTAACTTTCACTTCCAGGGAGAATTGTCGGGTCCTTTCTGGGATGGTGACTTCCTCTTTAGTCTGAATTTCAACTGCATAAGGTAGCAATTGAGCTGACCTAAATGCTTTTTCTGGATCATCAAAGCCCATGGGATTATCCGCAAATCGGGACCAAGCTTTGAAGTTTATTAGGTTCAAACTAATGGCAAAGCGATTGAGAATGTCACTGCCTAAGTAAAAGGCGGCAGTGACGTCTCGCACGACCCAACAATTATGGACTATGCTCTTGTTGCCAATGGAGATTTTGAGCATACACCTGCTTGGCAGGAGATGTTTGGAATTAGGTGCTTCCAGGTCCATTTCCCATTTGTCTATCAGTTTGAAGGTGGGAATGGCTGGATCTTTTGGGAGTTGGCGGAACATGGCTTCGCTGATGAAGGTCTTACCGTTGTTCACACACACTCGAGCGAGAACAGAGTCCTTCCCATCCTTTAACTGAACAGGGATGAACAACTGCTCTCCAATTTGCTGAATATCAGCCAGGCTCTGAGCTGATTTCACATCTTTCTGGACTATAGGAGTGGGAGTTTCTGATTGTGGATTAGTATAGAATTTCAGGGTGTTTCCTTCCAGCGTGGAGTACCACTTTAGACTGGAAGGGAGGTTGATTTTCAGAAATAGAGAGGACCCCCCATCACCAGTCTGTTGTCCTACCGCTATTACTGTCACGTCTGGAATTTGGCTATTCTGGAAGTGAAATTCTACTTGGTCAGATTTTTGTTCAACCATGTGGCAGGTGCCGTTTAAACTAACATGGTTAACACTCTGTTTTAATTTTATTGGTCGGCTAGTCTGGGTCCAGAGGACCTTGTTTACGCAATCTATTAAGGGTGACAACCTCCTCAGGAGGTCATTCCCCAGTAAACAAGGGGTGCTCTCTGGAGTCACTACTATGACCGGGTGTTTCAACTTGTGTCGCCCGATCTTAATGTCCAAGTCTGCGGTCCCCTCAACGGGAATTTCCTTCCCGTCAAAGTTCTGCAGTTGTCCAGGAAGAGAGGTGAGAGGAATTTGGTAATTCTCTCCCCTTCCTGCATTCAGTTCGTCAAAGGCCCTTCTGGACAGAAGGGTAGCTTGAGATCCAGTGTCCACCAGTGCCAAAATTGTACCCTGCCCCTGTACTTGTACCGGGGCATAGTATCTTCCCTCCTTCTCCTCAAGGGGGCACAGATAATGCACATTTTTGGACAACTGGTGGGCTAACTTTCTGGTTTTGGACATCGCTAGCGAAGAGATTTGGGCAGAATTCTGTGGAGAGCCTTGGGAATCTGAAAGAAAAAGTTGGCAACTGGAGATCAGAGCCATTGTGGGTTCCCCTGGCTCCGGTTCTGGGCCGCCCCCCCCCTTTTTGGAGGCAGTCATCAGGATGGGTTTGAACCAGGGGATTTTCTTGCGGTTGGTTCTGGGATGAGATGGTGGGCGGCGGTAGCTCAGTCTCCACATCTCCCCAGTCTGGATTTGCATCCATAGGGACCCATTTTTCTTTGGGAGGAGTTCCCCCCTCTCTGAAGGAGAAGACCCTTTTCCCAGGATCCTCTGAGGATCCCTCTCCCTCAAATTGGAAGATCTGTACCTCCTCCTCAAACTGAGTCTGTTTGGGTCTTTTGTTTCTCCTACCCCCCCTCTGCTCCTTAGGAGGCAGACTTTCAGGGGCAAGAGATTTTGTTTCCGGTTCCTGGGTTTCCAGGGGCTGTTTACAAGTGAGGAAGGAAGCTTCCTCCAAGGCTTTACACCCCCCTTCCCTTTGTGCCTCCTCCCTGGGAACCGGTGAGTTATCGGGGTGCTGCCCCCGTCATTGTTCTGGAGCACCAGGTCCAGAGTTGGGTGCGTTCTGCGCAAGCACGCCCATCTGAGGGTTCTGCTGAGCTTTACAGCGTAACACAGCGTGTGATCCGACTGGATATGTGTATCTGGTCAGCTGGCACGCTGTATTAATCTGCACAAGTGATAGATCTAATCCAAACATCCCGGACGAGCCCCCAATTTGTAAGAGGATTCAATTCAACACTACAGCTAAGTCAATGCCTAGTCTGGGATATTGAATGGAAACCCTTATTGATATATCTTTATGTCCAGCTCATGCGTTCTGGATGACTACCCCTATATAACACCCCTCCCTTGGAATCCCCCTGACCCCACTGAGCCAAGAAGTAGTTCTGTTTTGCAAGTTAAAAGGTTTATTTGAGAAGTAAAGCAATATATATCTATCACACTTTTTAATAATTAATAATTGAATATCACACTTAATCTGATATGATAAAGATTAACAACGGAGAATCTGGCACTGGCACACTTCTTGATAATCACTAAGGAGTTGACATGAAATGGATAAGATAGCAACAATACTTTTATGGTTTCCAATGGATGCAATGTGGAATGAAATGCAGTACAGAAAATAACTTGATAGGATTTCAGCAAAAGACAATGTAATCACTTTCTTGGACAATTCACCCCCCCCCTTTTATGCAATGCAAGGAAATGGAAGGAAGGCACACAGTTCTCAGAAATGCAATTAAATGTGATTCAGTTCACCCCAGCAAGCTTAGACTACAGACGTTGAAAACACAGGCCCAAATGCTTTTAAATGTTCTGGCAATGAAGAAAAAAATATGCTAAAATGCTTTTAATTCCCTCTAGAGGTTCAGGTTGAGGATTAGTTGGTTTAAATTAGTTGCAGGCTTACTTTAGCAATGTCCTAGGAATGATTAGCAGGTTAAACGAAATTCTGCCACGGAAGGCAAAAACAAACTGCTGTTTTCACACGTGGAGAAATTTGCAAATCGCGGTAAAATTCGCGGGTGCGTTTTACGCGATTGCGGCAAAACTATAGGGGGTAGGAATGCGGTTCTAGGTTCGTAGGAAAGCCACGATTCTCAGCTTTCAGAGGAGAGTTACTGCAAGTCTCTAGCACAAACGGTCGCGGAGATATGAGCGATTAAATAAAGGTCGTTTTTCAGATTTGAAATTTTAAAGTTCAAAAAGACAAGTGCAGCTTGCAACTAGAAAATGACAGGTGACAGCTTTACAAATGACAGGTGACAGTTAGGAGACCGTTCTACTTAGATTAAAATAGGATTGAATTATATTATTTTAACTAAGAGATTGGTTCTGCACAGTCTACTATGTACTCACAATATATTTAGAAATATGCCTCGCCACGGATCTGGATTTAACAAGGGGGGTCCTGGGAGTCCCTCTGCCAGACATTAGTCCTGGTTACGAGGGACTTACCCAGAGTCTTTAGCTCACTATCTTTCACAGAGAAGAAATATCCCAAACATATCAGTCTTTGTCCTGCCCTGGGGCAGTCCAGCACCGAAATGCGAGGCAATTCTCCTCTGAACAAGAGTACCAACAGAAACCCCAGACACGTGTTTCGGTCTGGTTGGACCTCATCAGTAGGGTGGATCTGTGCCTCTCTAAGAATAGTGAGCAAGGGGTCCACGTCTGGATTCCCCTAGTAACTTAGGGTGAGACCCAAAGTTACTTAAATATGCAGATTTAACAAGGGGGGTCCTGGTCAGGTTTTAGACTGGACTCTGGTCTCTGCACTTCACAGTGATCTGGGTCAGCTCTGTTCTCTCTCTCTGGATTCTGGAGATTGATGGATTTGAAGTCTGGATCTTTCTGCACAGCTTTCTCTAGAGATTGATGGAGGTAAAGTATGGATTTTCCAGCAGAGCGTCCCGCAGCAAATGGATTTGAAGGTCCCTATCTGTCCTGTCTGTCTGCTTGTATCTGTTTTTAAAATGGGTGTGTGTGCAGCATCACTAGACCCTACCCCTCTCCACTTATCATTGTCCAAGCTTTCATTTCTCCCCTGATTGAGGGAGCTAAGTTGTGTCAGAGTGATGTCATTTTACAGCCTGCAGAAAGTCCACTCCTCCTGTCAACTTGCACACAAATCTAGATTTGAACCAAATACATATTTGCAGAGGTACATATTGTTTAAAAATTACATGCACCCCTCACATATCACAGGAGGTATCCCCTGTTCAAACTCTGCTCTTCCTGAGAGCTTGCATTCAGAAATGGCAATATTTTGCACTTTTTAACTGGTTTGCAATACCGGACATTACCCCAAATTTACACACATGTGCGCAAGGAGTATGGACATTAGTTGATGAAGTGTCAGATTTTTCACATGCACACATTTTGAGTAATATCCTCTTTTCCGCTTAAACCCCCCTGAACATACCACCGGGTCCTAACACGTCTTAAAATGTGGGCAGAAAAATCACATAAATTATGGCATCATTTATAAAATTTTCACATGTCCGCTCTATGAATGATCCATCTTTTTAGAGTTATGTTCTGGCCCCAAAGGGGTGTGGTTTTCCCCCAGCACAAGGTTGAATTTCTGGTTTTTCCAGTTCTGCCAAGCCAGCTTGCTCTCACAGGCAGTGCTCCTCCCCTTTGCTTCAGGAGGAAGCTACTTTTACAGCCCCCGTAATAAAACCTTTGCCTGAGTCAGGAGAGGGCTTTGTTCAGAGCGCCTGTATTCTGTGGGGCTCCCCTTAATTCAATTATCAGAGAGATGGCATATCCTTAGTGTGGCCAGCAAAAGGCAGATAGGCCTGGGAGCACAGCTGTGACTCAAGTTTCACTCCTGATGGGGGTGGCTGGTGGGCAGAATTCAGTTCCTTAAGCCAGGTTTCAGATAAAATGTCACTTTTTGTTCCCCAGTTTAAGTCAAGACAATTTTTTTACATATGCAGCTAGAATGCTGATTCTAAGTTCAAAACTATGACATTTAAACAATTGCAACCCATGTGACACTCAGAAATAGGTCACTCATTTCTTTTAAACATTTAGATTTTTAGTGTCTTTCAGTCCAAATTTACTTAAACTGCTGAAATCCACAGCTCAGCCAGTCTTGTTATAAACCTTCAAGTCACTTCAGAATATAACTTTACATTGGATCCACCTCTCAGTAAGTCTTTCTTTGGCCTGTTTTGGGTTCATTTATTCAGTTTTACAAAAAGTAAAATCTGGTGTTGTTTTAAAATGCCGGCTTTTGGATAGTGGTGAGTACTGGTAATCCACCCATTTTTGGGATTTAAGAAATGAATTCCCCACAGTTATGGGTTTGCTTTTGGCAATCAGCATTGCCACTCCCAATGGTTTCAGACTACTGTGTGGGTAGTCCAATGGTGGTTTTAGGCAGTGTCCTTCTGTGCCCATAACATCGGCAAAAATGGGTGGCAGCCTATTCTTCATGCACTTCCCTGGGCATTTTCTGGGAAACTCTGGCCATCATGATGTTTTCCATGTCAGTACTGCACAGTTTTGAGGTAGGGCTTGGATGCGTGGATAAAAACATCCCACACAACATAGTCAAAACCTTAAAGACAAACTAGTGAACACCAAACCTCACCGCAAGAAGAAACTCACAGACCGTATTGGAAGATTTACTTGCCTCAACTGCAGTAACTGCAACTATATCATAAAAGGAACAATTATCAATCATCCACACTCTGGAGAAAAATCAAATTAAGAGATTGTGCGACTTGTGACACCCAAAACATCATTTACGGGATCAAATGCCCATGTGGATATTTCTATGTAGGTCAAATACAACGCACGGCGAACACTCATTGGAACGAACATAGATCATGTATCAGAAACCGAACAGTTACCTCAGCAGTAGCAAGACATTGGTGTGAGAAACGTCACAGTTTGGCACAGATAAAATGTGTGATCCTGGAGGTGGTACAAAGATACAACAAATATGAAAACTTGCAAAAGCGACTTGACCAACGAGAAACGTACTGGATTGATCGACTGGGCACCCTGGCACCGAAGGGTATCAATGAAGAAATAAACTATATGTGCTATTTGTAATTTTGTAATTTTTTACTTTTTCCCACTGTTTTTAGGGATGCACCTTGCTGTCTTGCCGTCTGGGATACCCTGTAATCTAAGCGTGTTTCCTTGCTTCAGAACATTAAGCTTTTTATGATGGACACCCTTATATAACAGTTCACTATTTGTGAACAGAGAAATGCACTGAAATATGCCCTAGCTTGGGCTATCAAACACATACCTTAAACACTGCAACTGTTGTTAATTCCCTGTGCTCCGCTGCATATCTTTGTATACTTTACTTGTAATTATTTTTTTACCTTTGCCTTTATGAGGTTCTTGAAGTTATATGCTTGAAATGACATGTTTTTGTGAAACATTCTCTTTTGTTTACCTGACTGCCATTTAGCCTTTCTATGATTGTGTGTGTATTTTGAGACAGGTTCAGCTATAATCACAAACTCTTTCAGGCAACAGGACTCATTTAGATTATAGTGTACCGCTTACTGTGGCTTCGAGATATGTAAGATTTTGTGCTAGCGCGCCAGCCGCTTTTTCTCTTTTGAGAAAGCGCCCGCATTTTGAGTTTTTCCACGTATTACAAAGCTTCCCCGCTCCCTTGGTGATTGTCCCGCCTTCTGTGATGTCATGAAGGTGGGACCCAAGGCGTACGTGCACCTACACGACGCTGTTGGGTCACCATGGAAACATTTAAATACAGAAATAGGCATTCGCGCACGTGCTCGTGCAAATTCAGTTGTCACTGACACAGCGTTGCTGACAGGTAAGGTTGACTCCATTTTCCCCACACTTACGTCTCCAACCAATGTTTCATGTTATTGACTAGTTTCCCTGTGTGGTTTGCAGGAGCCCGCACTTCAACCCGTTGCTTCTCACACATATGGAGAAACATTTGAGAATTATTTGAAACTAAAGGTATGGGAAGCTTTTTATAAACATTGTTTTGCTAATTTGCAGTATAAATAGATAGTTATTGACATAGAACTTTTTTGCTTTTTTCTTTGCATATTTTCTTCGTTGTGGAACACTTGGATCTGGTATGTGTTTAAATCTGTTTATCTAAAACATGGTTGTTATATAATGGTTGACAATTGTTGAAACATTGGTCAATGAAGATAGATCACTGAATTAATGTACCGCCCTGATGAAGGTTTTTGTAACCGAAATGCATTGGCATCTGTACATATAATCCTAGCCTGATTTGATGCAGGCTCATTGAATATGACAGAATAATATTCAAAAAGAGCTACGGAAAAAGGGATGTGAATAAACATTTCCATAAATCCTCACATTTGATGTCGATATTTTATCTTTATAAATCTTGTGGATAAACTATCTGATACATAATTTTCCGAATGTGCAGCCCTCTTTAGGGCCAACTGTGAGCACCGGTTTTTGATAGAGCAGACTTACTCTATCTCTTGGTTCATGAGTGAAAGGGTAAGGCCAGTAGCCGGGTGTAGCCATGATTCTGTGATATCTAGAACATTAAGTTGGTATTCTAGTATCAGGTCATGTGCATCGATGGCGTGAGCTCCTAAGTACCAAATGTTGATCAGCGCACATTTAAGGTTGTGTTGATCTGGTGTAATAGGGGAGTCAGCTAAGCACAGAGGGGGGCAGCTGGACATTTTATGTGAACGGGTGACTGATGGAGGTTCCAAATGGGTATTATGAGGATGGGCAGCAGTAAAGGTCTCGGGGTGGGCCAAAGGGGTGCGAGTCGTACGTCTGGCACAGCTAAGTGATCCTAGCAAGGGGGTTGAGGTAGGAAATGAGTGAGGTGATTAATATTTCCCTGCTATGTCTTTCACATATAGTTAAGCAAGTTTAAAGAAAGCATATTACTGAGCAAGGAAGAAAAACAGTAACTCAAACATATTGTAACATATGCCATTGACTTTGTATTGTTTATTTGCTTGAGCATAGATGTATATTGAATCATTTTAAGTTCTCTTGTGTATGAGACATGAAGTACATTAGAGAGACTAGTCATTCAGGATTGCTTTATTTCGGCACTAGACCATGAAAGCATACACATTCAAATTCATACTAGATAAAAGCCAATGCAGTCCACAAATATATTTATGCATAACACACAGCTTCTAAAAACCATCTGTAAACCAGATCTACATCTGGAACGTCTATTTGGTAAAGTGCAGTGCTATGCTAACACATGACAATTCATAAACACATCACATTAATACATAACACACAGGAATTTAAAGCCTAGAACAACATATTGGACTTCTCTTTGGTAAGGTGCAGTGCAATGCGGACCCATAACCATGACAACATTCAAATTCATACAATTACATATACCCTTGCTGTTAATAAGACACATAATACAAGATTAACGTAACATATGACTTAAAAGCTATTTCAGCATCTCATAGTTATCTATGATTACCCGTTCCATCAAGAAGTGATAGAGGGCAATAGTTCCCTGGGTGGTCCCTATCGCCCTCCTTGAGTATCGGGATCATTTCTTCTGGACGACAGGATTGAGGAACAGTTCCTGATTTGATGGCTGCATTAAATACACAGTAAAGAACCGGGGCCCAAATCTGTGGTTCATCCCTAAAGAAATCAACTAAGACTCTGTCAGGGCCTGGGGCTTCTCTGCCCATCAGAGCCTTAACGGCACCGTCAACCTCTTTCACTGTCACCTCAGTTGGGTTCAACATCTCAGTGGGGTTTATGATTTCCAAACTCTCAACAGGAGGGTCTTCAACTGAATCAGAATGTAGCTCCCCAAAGTGCTTCTGCCATGACAATGATGGCATACTGGAGGGTATATACACTGGAGGGTATATACACTGGAGGGTATATACACTGGAGGGTATTTGGAGCGTGCTGGTCTTTCGCCACCACCATCATCCAAATAAGACAAAGATTGCTCTCTTTGCGTGTAGATGCAAGGGCATTCCATCTATCCTGATTATAAGAAGCCCTTTTTCCTTAATCAATGCTTTATAGGAGGCCCTAAGGACGGGTAACCTCACTTTCTGAACAGACTGGTCATTCTTTACACATGTTAAAATATCCTTTTTTCCCGGCTCTTCACTCTTCGTCAAACCAAATCACGTGCTTAAGTGCCCTCTTTTTAAGTTCTAGCAGACTTAGTAAAGACAGATTGCAGACCTGATATCATGGCCTCAGAGTGACACCAAATCTATTGATTACATAAAGGGGCACCACAAATAGCATCAAGGCCGTCCAATAAAAGGCCATAAACATTGTGCAATCTCCACTGTGCGTTGCTGAACCTCAAAGAGTGTGGCATCCCCCACCTTACACTGTAATGTACACATGAGAGGCTTGTGATCACTCTCATTACACTGGAGGACCCCACAGTTTCGAGCAAGGACCATACTTCAGTGCTAATCAAGATGTAGTCAATTCTCGATTAGCCATTATGACCAAAAAATGTGTTTACAGCAAGTTGATCAGGTTTGAACCTGCCATTACAGGCTCTCAAATTAAGGCTATATTGGATGCACACAACTTCAATGGCCTCAGATGTGTTCTCTGTGGGTAGGTAGCCATCAGAATTGGGATCCCCATACATGATCCTGTTCATCCCGTATCTCGTCAATGTAGTGTAGTGGCTCAAATTGTAAGTTCTGATCACCCAATACCAGTAAAAGAGGCTGGACATTGTACTGGGCACACAACTTGATAATTACATCCTGCATCAATAGTATTGACTTGTTTGGCAGCTTTCTATTCGATCTGTTATCTGATATGATATGGCATTTATAATGCGCCCATGCACAAGTGTTTCAAGCTCCAACAATGCAAGGGAAGGAAAACAGAGGGAGGACAAAAACAACGATCTTACCAGGCTTAGTGACATTCAGATAGCGCAAGTGCAGGGGAGCGGGGAGAAGGGCCATAGGGGGCTGGGAGGATGGACAAGTGCAAGTCAAGGAATCAGGAAACAACAAGTAGTGCAGCCAACGGGTGGCAAGTGTTAGTGTTAGAAGTGCAAACAACAAGTGTCTAATAAGTGCAGGAGAGGGGACTGTAGGGTTACAGATACAGACCAGTAGTGCAGGGGGTGCCAAGAGGCAGTGCCATTGTGCAGCTGGACAGGAAGGGACATGGGCCCTAATTCACAGGGTTGCCAGGTGAGCAGTGCATGTATCAGACCGGAGATCAGCAGGGGAGAAGAAGAGAGAAGGCAGAAGCAAAGAGTAAGGTCTTGAGGTGCTTCCGGAACCAGAGATAGTTCTGCTCAAGTTTCAGAGAGGCACCAGCCAAAGAAAGAGATATGCCCCCAACTCATTGCCTGGAGATCCGACTGATCCTCAATGAGTTGGAGGTGGAGGAGCGAAGAGCTAGAGAAGGAAGATATTACGGTAGTGAGCGTTGGAGGTATTATGGTCCCAGGCCCCGGAAAGCCTTGTGGACAAGTCAGAGGGTCTTGATCTTGTTCCTTGCCGTCACTGGGAGCCAATGAAGATATTTCAGTGCTGGAGAGATACAATCCCTGGGCTTGAGGCCAAGGACAAGTCTTGCAGTCCTGTTCTGGATGATTTGTAGGGGATGAGAGTATAGGCAGGTAGATTTAGAAAGAGGCTGTTGCAGTAGTCCGTCCTAGAGATCTGGAGACAGTGAGCTTCTGAAGGAAGGAGAGGAAAGGAAGAATACCTCTGAGGAGGTGCAGCTGGTAGTTCGACTTCTAGAGACGTCAGTGATGTGATGAGAGAAGGAGAGTGTGGAGTCGAACATGACCCCAAAGTTCTTAGCCTCATGGGTAAGAGCAGGAAGAGGGCCTAGAGTGGGCGGCCAGAGAGTGAGAGGAAAGGAAGGTGCTGGTGAGCTGATGAGGAGGATCTCTGTCTTTCTGGCATTAAGGCAGATATTATTGGCAGCACACCATTCCTGGATTGTGGACAGACAATCTGGGAGAGAGAGAGAGAAGAGGCAGCTGAGGGGAGCCTGAATACGAGCTCAGTGTTATCTGCATTGCACTGAAAGGTGAAGCAGAGCGCAGATATGCAGTGGGCGAGAGGTGCCAGGTATTGTGGTTGAACAGCCAAGGAGAAAGATTAGACTCCTGGGGAACACTGAGGTAGAGAGAGAGGAGAGGAAGGACCCAAGTTGAACCTGGGAGGGCTGGTCAGAGAGAAAGGAGGTCAGCCAGGCCATAGCCTGATCAGTGATACCCAGGTTATCACGGAGCTGGTTGAGCAGAATGGCATGGTTGACTGTATCAAAAGCAGAAGAGAGATTGAGGAGGATGAGGACAGAAGGTTGGTTAGAGTCAAGGTTTGAGAGCAGGTCTTCACAGATGTTCAGGAGAGCAGTTACCATGCTTCTGGCTGCTCTGTAGCCAGACTTAGGGTCATGGAGATGACCTACAGAATTAGTGTGAAGGTTAAGCTGGGAGATGACCAGCTTTTCCAAGAGTTTGCCAAGAAAAGGAGTAATGTATATCGGGCGATAGTTAGCCGGACAGGAGGGGTCGGCTGAGGATTTCTTAAGAAGAGAGTGCACAAGGGAGTGCTTCAGGGGGGAATGGAAGGTTCCAGTGGCAAAAGAGTGGTTGCAGAAGTCGGTCAAGACTGGAGCAAGGGTGTCAATATGGGCCTTGATGGTTTTGGATGAACAGGGAAGAACCTGTTTTGATGAGACTTTCATAGATCGGACTTGTCTAGAATCATCGCCAGGGGTGAACAAAGGAAAGGAAGAGAAGGGAGGAGGAGGGATGGCCACAGGAAGTCCAGAGTAAAAGATAAAGTAGAGGAAGACATGAGTAGAGGAAGAGGGGTGGTCAGGAAGTTAAATAGATCTTAAATATATTAATGGACTTAGCATCAGGAGCAGGAGCAACAAGGTGTTGTAGATCTGCACTACCATTATAGCAATCATTTACAATCCAATTTAGGCCAGAGGCCACCCAGGTCAACAGACCCCCCTTAGGCCTACCTCTGGAGCCTTTAGCTGCAGGAATGGAGAACACACTCTAACTCTGAATCATCTTCACTGCCAATGCCCATTTCTCTTGTCTTGTATACAGATGATGTCAAACCCTCAAATAAATTCCTATCAGCCAGGGTCATCCTGATGTTTACCAATAGCAGCAATGTTCCAAGACAAGACTTTACAGCTATTGCAGTCAAAGAGAATAATAAACAGGAAAGGCTATTTGATCCAAGAACATTACAAGAATAAAGTGACTCTTCAAGGTCAACAAGCTAAAAAAGATAATGTATCAAGGTTAAGTTGTACCAGTATCAACATCTGGAAGTCTTCATCAAAAGGTAAAGACATTTAATCCTATTATAGGGGTGGCATTGGTCAGTACCAATTACTTCTTTCTGGGAAAAGTCAAAGAACATTTTCCACATCTCTATAAAGTTCTGACTTATTAAGCCTGTTATTAGTCTTTCAGTAGAGGTTATTTGACTATGTAAATTAACCAGTCTTTCAGTAATGGAATATTCCTAGTCTTTCAGTATGTAAGAATAATGTATTTAGCTATTTAAGCACAGGCCCATAATAGGTCTGAAATTGTAGAATTAGTCTCACCACATAGCCAACAGGGGTCAATAATAAACCAGAGTGAAAATATTTTGTTGATCCATGAGTGAATCACCCACATGTTTACTGTAATAGGATGATTGGATTTGACTTAACTTTTATGGGATTCGGGTGACAAATTTGTGTTAAGCTTGTGACAATTCATACTGATGAAATATTGCTGTAAACATTGGGTGAAGAGGTCAGACCTTTTTCTGCAAGCCCACGTTCAAAACAAACAAAGTATAAAGTTAATGGAATAGGTCAGAAGTTCGGAATCGTTCCTGCCAGGGATCTCAAAGAAAACAAAGTGTCTAAATTACTAATGACTTGTACCTGGCTTTTCTTTAATATACAAAACCAAAAATAACTCTTTGTTTGTTGGCAGCTGACAAGAAATGACAAGAAATTGTAATCTATAAAAAAACACAATGCAAAATTCACAAACATGAATACAAATAATAAATACACACAAAAGGCTTTTTTTATTTGCATTATTTTGGGACATTAAGTAGTCACCTTATTCACATATGTGCCCTGTGCATTACCAGTGGGCTGTTCTGCAGTACCAACGATGCACTTTCCAGCCGCATTCCATACATTAGTGCCAGAAGCATGTATGACACTCTCTGAACCCAGAGGTCTCTTAATGTAGATATGTGCTTTGTTTTTCCACGGTAGAGAGCTCATAACATTTTAGTCTTACCTGAATGCTTGGCATGAACTGACTCTGCCTCAGCCCTACTGGCCTTTCTGAGGTCAATTATCTTCACCCATTGACTCTCCCTATTATTAAATAAATAGCCTCAGTAGTCCTCATGGAAGACAATTCAGACGAGGGAAACCTCAAACACCCCTAATGCATGACAAACACGTCCCCGGCCCTTTAGGCTTTCTAGGCTTTTCAGATGTCCATGTCTCTTATGAATTCCCTCTATTGCAATATTATATACGTAAATAATACACAATGGGCCTCATTACACGGTAGGCGGTAACCATGGCGCTATTAGCGCCATGGTTGCCGCCGGTACCGTACCGTGTCCGCAATGGTGAATGGCGGAATTACCGCCACATTCCAAGGTGTGTGGTGGCGGTAATTCCCCATTCACCATGGCACTTCCCCATTCCCATTTGAGCCACATTAGGGCTCAATGGGAATGGGGAAGGCGGCAATTACGGTACCGTAATTGCCTCCAAGGTCCCTTTGCGGGCCCGTTACATAACGGCTGGTAAATCCAGCCGTTGAGGTTGGGTCCCGCAAAGGGACCTCATAGTAAGGCGGTAAGGGTTAATGGTCACGGTACCCTTACCGGTGACCGTTAACCCTTACCGCCTTCTGTGTAATGAGGCCCAATGTGATGACCTCTGAATGATGAAAAGCAGACCCAGGCATGCCTTAGATGTGACTGATTCTGATGGTCTGGCATGCAACCTTACAATTCCCCTTTTCAAACGTACTAATTTGACTATGTTCAGAAGTCTTATCCAGATTCAAACCTGGGACCTGCAGGTTACACATAGATCTGTGCATTAGGTCATTAACGTTCTGTTAAGTGCATCAACCTTCTGTGGTATATTATTGCAGAGGTTAATATGCTGTAATTCTTGTATATAAATCACAGATGCACAGGACTCACTTTCGTCTTAAAAACCCCTTCCCACCTAACCTCATCCAACCTGTTTTTCCCTCACCTCTCTCTACCTTCCTGAATTATTTTATGTTATTTGGTGTATGTTTTTTTTTATCAATGAACCTGAACATTCCAGAACTTCTCACACGTTTTCTTGATGTATGGCTTTTAATGGAGATTTTGGCAGATTCACGATGAAAGAGAAATCTGTGGGAATACCCAAATCTACCCGAATCTCACTAGCAGATTAGTGGGAGCCGGTGGATCACTTTTGAGAAAGTTTATCTAGGCTTAGTCACTATTAAGTATGCCAGCTTTGTTTAGTCTAGTAGGCGCCCAATGCCACTGGCATACAACTCTGAATTGGGAGCATTTCAAATGTTCTTCCCTGCGGTCCCCCGTTATGGTGCAGGAGAACTCTGTCCCATTGCGCCCTCATGAATTTGCACAAAGGTTTCTCTTCTCATTTTGATTGGAGGTTCTCACAGATAGTATAATGATAAAACGTATGAATAAGTGGCGTAACATGCTGGAGTTACAACTTTATTATTACCCCATTTAGAAAACACATCAGTGATGGGGGTGCTACGGAGGGGTGCTGTAAGCTTTCTGGTCACATGCTCGAAATAACATTTCACTTCTAAATAATGCCAATTAAGTTTCTTTCCTGGAAAGAATGGAGACTTCAGGACATCAAAAGAGAGGATACCCTTCCCATTGTCTCTTTTATATTTAATACCTTTAGTTTGTCTTGTGTGTCCCACATGAATGTTTGTCCTGAAATGCGTAGCTTGTTGTTAACCCCTGAAAGTGTGCCTCTTGGTGATTATGTGAGTTTTGAGTGCATTGTGGACCTTCTTCCAGCCACACCTGACACAATCAATACACGGATGTGCAGTAGTTTAACCTATTTTAGTACTGACCTGTCCATACCGGATTTACACATGCGTTTATCAATATAAAACCATTTAGGAATCTATAGTTATTATTATAATTAATGTATTTATTGAGCACAGACCTAGCTTTGAGAAGCAACAGAGCGCTTTTCAGAGGTACATATGCAGATACATAACGGAGCACTTTACATGGGCGTACAACATTACAGATGCATAACGCAGCGCTTTTCAGAGGTAACAACCAAACAGATATACAGCGGGGGTAGGATACAGAGGGGCACACAGGAGGGGTACAGCTGTACTGGGTGTCGGGGAGATGAGGGGCGGGCAGCATCTAGCGAGTCAGGCGGAGTGAGGGGCGAAGGTGATGGCCTAGGTGTTGAGGAGCAGAGAATCTTTGAAGAGGTGGGTCTTGAGTTCTTTTCTGAATTGTAGGGTCGTGGGGGCGAGTCTGATGCCGGTGGGGAGGGGGTTCCATAGTCTTGGGGTGTAGGCAGAGAAGGCTTGTTTTCTGATACTTTCCTTTCACCAGCAGTGGATTTCAAGTCTGCACGTGTCCTGGCTTCTGGTGGTGCGCGGTCCGCCAGAGATGCTGAGTTTCTCTGAGAGGTAGCTGGGTGACTTGAGGGCGACTGCATTATAGAAGATACAGCAAGACTTGAAGGTGATTTGTGCATGCAGTGGAAGCCAGTGACGGTCGATGAGGGCGGGTGATGTGGTCATATCTTTGTAGACCCTTGATGAGGCGTGCAGCTACTTAAGAGAATGCCTTACTGCTAAGCAGTGAAAGGTGGCAAGTAAGCCAATGTAGTCCCAACTTAGGTAGTTTGAAGCCACCAGTAGCTTTGTAATATTGACTCTTTCTGCAGTGTTACCCATCTTTACTGAATAACAATGACCGTGAAGAGTCTGGGTTCATAGGGAGCATTCCATTCTGAAGACAGCAGCATCACACATTTGCACTTTTTGGGCCATAACTCACTAGGAGAGGTTTAGTGTGCTTCACCTGGAGATGTCAGATAGAATGGGTTCACACGATTTTTTTCCCCAAACAGGGAAAACACAAATCTTGAACGTGGTCAGAATTCATGAATTCCCAATCACCCCTTCCCAGTGAAACAGAGTGTGAGGGCGAGTGGGGTATGGCTAAAGGTGAGTGGGGGGCTCAGTTGTGGTAATGGAATGACCCCACTCGCATGAAGGGTAAAGAGGTGGGAGGAAAGGTGACAAGAATACGTTCAGGAAAAATGGTCGGGAAAATTGTATACATGCGGATAAAACGTCTTCCCAAAGCATGTTTTATAATCAGGGTTTACATGTAATCTCTATATGGCACATTTCCTTTAACACCAATACTGTCAGGAACGGAGTGGAAAGGCCCCATCTGAATCCGGCCCACAGCCGCCTTCATCTTGTGGAACAGATGCATAACATACGCTTTCACTGGCCGGCCTAGTACTGCATATTTGATGCCTACTATCTACTCTTCTCCCCCTTCCTCTGTGCTTGCTCTCATATGGCTGAATGGCTCAAGCACTGTGATTGGGCCTTTATTTGACCCCGCCCATCACCCCCATGCCTTTTATATATCCACAATAACAAACTCGCAGGTTAGATAATTAAGGTAGTTAAGTAGAGGCTCTTATTCGGGCCAAACAGTCCCTCCCATGTGTTTATTTAAGAGCATTGCGCGGCAAATCTTTTCCAACCTGATATGGTCTCCTCTGGGGGCACGTGGAACATGTCGGTAGTAAACAGGAGTGGTGAGTGCTCAGTGGCGGTAGCAGCAGTCCCTGGGGGCGAGCATTGCGCGGGAGCGGTTGAAGATAGAGGGGGCAAACAGGAAACGATGGGCCTGATTTATAATGGCCAAACACTCATAGAATAGTCGCTCTGTGAATCAGGCCCACCGTGAGCAGAAACTTTACAGGCCATTCCAAATATAAAAAGAGCCGGCAGAAAATGCGTTATAGGTGAAACATCCTAGACTCTTACAGGACACAGATAGGCACATCTTTAGTGATAATCCTCTGAAGTCAGTAAAAAGAATAAGGGCAAACAATAGCAGTGGTAAATATGTTAGTTACTGTCACAAAAAGGACTGATTGCTTGGGACCATTACATAGTAAATCCACCCACCAGAGGGCAGCATTGTCAATATAATACGACAACATTCTGCAGGGAGATGTGTTGAATGAAAGAATATGGACGTATGGAATCTATATGCCCTGTTCTTGAAGGGCAGTTTGTCCAGCAGTAATAATATACAAGAGTAACAGTTATTTCGTTGCTGGACGCGGCCTGGGAAGAGGTTTGTGGTACCGTAAAGCCTGAAAAGCAGTGTCAACTCAGTATCTACTCTAACATTCCATGTATAGTGCTGCTGCAAACGCACATTAAAGCAGATAAAGGCGCTCAAATCTTACCATACATGACCCATCCAAAAATGGGACCACAGAGAATAAACCAGTGGATATGAGCAATGGATGACCCCCTTGCATGTCTTTTGGACCTTACTTAACTTCAGCAATAGCACTTGACCATTTTGTGAATTTCCTGGTGACCACGGGGGTTTGCAGAATGTAGGGTTGTTGTTCTGGGGGGTGAACTCTTCGCTGGAAGAGCAAGGCATCAATCCATTTACTAAGAGCAAAGATGTGCCATGGACATTTGATGGACGCCGCATGTGGTTTCTCGGTGGGGGCACCTGAAACTGCGGAAAAATTACATCACTTTTAACTGTATTTTATTTATATACATAGTTCATTCGAACTTTTCACATACATCAAATTCACAACAGAACAAATTGTATCTCTTCATTCATGAACAACATGTATATTCACACTTCATGCCAATCCGATGTAAACATGAACTTCTAAGACCTGATTTAAAACCTATTAAATTTCTAAAATACAACTTTACAATATTACAAAACCACGCTAACAGTACATTAATGTCTACCTATAATCCGTCTAGTATGTTGTTTTTTAGATTACTCATCTGTGTGGGCCTATCGAGCTCCCCACATTCATAATTCATGATTTAGCCTGGTTTCCAGGTGCTGCCACATTTGAAGAAGTGCAATCTGCAGAGAAACCTTTTCGGAATGTAAGCAATAGAAAAAATCCACCGCTTTTAATCGAGTCGTAGATTTGAACACATTTTCCCAGATTGCACATATAAACAGTGCCTAATTCCTTGCATTCGGTCATTACATGTTTAATTGTTTCAGGAATATGGGCCATTTAACATATTCAACTAGTTATTTGCTTGCGAGGAATTTGGAATTGTGGGCGCTGCCTCATTAAAGTTGCTAGTTGCTTTATCCTCATGAGCAAATCAAATCTCCTGACGGCAGGAGACAGACTTAGGATCAACTATCTTTGCGGTCTCGTGTGATTATACATGACTTTGCCAATCGCTGAATCAGGGGTGTTGCTAAGTCTGGAAAAGATCAGGGGCTGAGCTAATGTCGGGACTGTCAGGACTCGGGGCTAGCCAGCATTTTGGTTGTAGCACCTGAGTTTCTATCCAGGGCTACACCCAAAAGACCCGGGGCTATAGCCCCCTCAGCCCCCCCCCCCCCAACAACGCCTCTGCGCTGAATAGATTTTTAGAGCAGCCAGATGTTCAACACTTTTGCTCCAGTCCCAGGGACTGATCTTGAGCTCAAACTGCGATTTTAGCTGGAGAAACTCCGACTCCCAATCAGGGTTGCAGCCAATGGCTTCCAACAACGTATCATTTCATTTTCGTAGGTCACCTAACTTGTTATCAGTATCATCCCTTAGAACATTCCCCAACAGGGGACCTTTAGAGTCCTTAATTGCTTTTAGGTAACGTGCCTTTTCTGAGCCAAACAAAACCTACCAATGAAGTCAGTCCCAACTTCAATCTAAGCACTTCCATCGGGACACATTGTGGTAGGCTCAGCAGTCGCCTCCAAAATATTCCTTCCAATACTTTCAGCCATTGGTAATTCTCCATTGCTAAAGCATCTGAGCTGTACAGGTTGGCCGGGCAAAAACTTTACCTATATCACAATCAAATGCATTGCAAACTAAACCTGCCATCCTGTTGAAAAATCTCTTAATGAAAGTTGTTAACAATGCAGCCCTTCTTTTTTTATCAGCAATCCATTGCGAATATTTTTTTCATATGGCAAACGTCACCCCCAGGTATTTGTACTCGTCTATTTGTTCAATTTGGGCATATGCAAGGTTAAAAGAACACTTCTTACAATGATTACCACAATAACACATATTTTCCTTTCCGACTGCCCATCCCAGATGGAACTTGGTTCCTTTCTCTCTACCATTAATCTTTCAACCTGTGGCGTCCATCAGGGTTCTAACCTATCCCCCTGATTCTTCAATGTCTACATGGCTGCCCTGGCACGTCTGATTGCCACCTCCATCTCCAACTTCCAGTGTTAGGTGGATGACACAAAACTCTCCTTCAGGCTACCCTCAGCCACCTCCTATACCTCGCTAATAACTGACTGTCTACAATTCAGTCTTGGTGGGCTGCAAACGACCCCTGCCTCAATGCCTAGTAAGACTGAGATCATTTGCTTTGGGACTCCTGATCCCGCTTACCCACTCTCACGCTGGCCGTCCTCCCTTGACCCTGCGCCTGCACCCACCTGTGAGGAAAAAAACCCTGCGGTCATCTTCGACTCCACTCTCTCCTTCTCCACTCACATTTCTGACATCTCTAAAAAGTCCAACTACCAACTGAACCTCCTCAGAGGTACTATTCCTTTTCTCAACTTCCCCCATTGGCTCACTGTCTCCAGAGCCCTGGTTATCTCTAGGCTGGACTACTGCAACAGCCTCTTTCTCAACCTCCCTGCCTCTGCATTGCACCCTCTGCAAGTCATCCAGAACAGAACTTCAAGACGTATCCTTGGCCTCAAGCCCAGGACTGCATCTCTCTGGGGCTGAAATCCCTCCACTGGCTCCCGTGGCTGCAAAGATCAAGTTCAAGACCTTCTGCATTGTCCACAAGGCTTCTGGGACCTCCGACCTACCTATCTGCAACAATGCATACCTAAATACTATCCCTCCCGAGCCCTCGGCTCATGCACCTCCAACCTTCTGCGAGTGAGCCGGTTCTCCAAGCAGAGATTTGGAGGGAGATCTTTATCCTCAGCAGGGGCCTCCCTCTGGAATAGCCTCCCTAACACTCCCTGTCTTGAGCCTGACGACCTCCTTGAGTTTCAGTAACCCCTTAAGACATTCCTCTTCTCCTCTTCCTTCTCTCTCCCTCTACCCTGCTAACCTGTAATGCTTACCTTGTACCTTGTCTCTGCGGGAGCGCCTGGACCCTCGGGGTAGCTGCTGCTATTTGGGCTGTTTGTATGGGCTGCTAGGGCTTCTCCTAAAGAGAGGGTATAGGTGTTACTACTGAGTTCCTGTATGTCTCGGGCTGCTCCCTAACCTCCCCAATGCCTTTTTCATTTATTCCCTGTGGGTGTTGAGCTCACCTTTGTGTAAATGATGCTGGGCTCTCCATCTTGCCGTCAGACGCAGGGGTGATATTCTTCTGCGTGCACCACCAGTTTCTTCACTGGGTTCCAGGCTCAGACTGGCTTCGGTTCGTCAGTGCTGTGTGTGATTGTCTTGTTAGTGTCAAGGGACCACTGTAGGGGGTCTGCGGATGTCTGGTGGCCCTAGTCCCTTAGGGTGCCCAATGGCTTAACTAGGGTCCTTGTGGAATGGTTGACTTGCACTGCTCCCTAACATCAGGGCTCAAATACTGCTTTTCAGAAATCCCACGGAACGCGGGATGACTCTCGTGCTTCTTTAGAATGTCTAGCACAGTTTACGCTGTGCGCGACAAGCAGCGTGTTCCCTCTGAAGTTATAGCTGCTGCTGTAGCTACACGGCATGTTACTTCCAAAACTAAGTATACGCAAAGAATATGTAACCAGCTGCTTGCTGTATTGAAGCATCGCATGCTTGCCTGTTTGTGTTGTAATGCTGTCTTCTTTTATTGCAGGTGATGACATGTAGCGAGCTCCGGAGCAGAGAAACCCATGTGCAGAATGAAGGATAAGCCGGTGCTGATGAGGGATGAAGCCGGCGTTGCTGAGGAATGACACCAGAACTGCAGGAAGATTCGAATCTAGGATGTTCTTAACTTCATACTCAGGCTCACTCTCTGCTTATACCAGAGCTCGGGGTGCCTTAATGCGAGGGCAGGTTGGACTGGTTTGAGCAGGGACACATGAAATACTGGGTGCATGCGCAAGTTGCAGGGCAGAGTCCATTTCATAGTGACTGGATTAAGCATGGCCTCGATTGTATAAGGTCCCAAGAATTTGAGATGACATTTTCGTGGTCCTTTCAGAGGAATATGTTTGGTCACCAGCCACACCGCATCACCCACTTGATAACTGGGAGCTTCTTTTCGGTAACTGTCTGCAAATTTCTTGTGTGTTTCCATATGCATGGACAAGTATTCAGTGGCCTTTTTCAAAGTCTGATAGATAGTGTCATGTAAAGTTCTAACTTCCGGCATTTCCAATGTTTCCGGTGGGTCATTTTGGCCTCATTGGTCATTTTTCAAAATTCTCGCAATGGGCGACCAGATCGTAACCCTTACAAAATTAGCTAGGTGCGATCTAATCATCTATGCTGTGTGCACAGTGTAGCAATGTATCCTAGGGGCATTAACATTAACATTTTCAAGGTGCTCAATGTAATCAAAGTTTCTTGTATCTAAGACCCTCAAGGGTGGGATCAGCGGTAGCAAATATAGAAAAGCCGTTCTTACATTGTTTCGTCAAGTCTTTCAGGGAAGATGCTTATTACTATAAATTACTTTGGGGCAGATGTCTGTTTCAGCCTGGCCGCATTTTTCAAGCCCCTTCACGTGAAAGGTAACTTTCTTTTCTGCTACTAGTCCTGATTTCTATGGCTCTGGAGTGGAGCACCTGTCAACAGATATCATTTGGCTGATATTTAGCTCAGAATTCATCTGTTCCATTTCAGAGATTTCAAATGTCATCTCTTTGATTCCCATGTCATTGTCTTTTAATACCCAGCTGTTCAGAGTGCCGGTGGTTTTGCAAGATCTTTTCTTCCTTCTATTGGCTTTTTTCGTAGCCTTTTTGGTGTTTACAATCGCCTTTAAAGTGCTTTTTTTAAAATTTCAGAATAGTACGTTGCTTGTTCTTCCTGTTTCCGGGTTAGATAAATCTCAAATGAGTTGACTCCATCTCCTGGTGTACAGACAAGTACTGCTTCCACTCCAGCTTTGTCCAGCACTATGATCAACACCTTCTGTGTGTCTGGCTCGATGGTGGCACTGGCAATTAACCAGCTGGTATCGGCATGATGTACTTCTCGATGACAGTTGGCCCCTGGGTGACGCTTGTCAAGGCATCGCAAAATTTCCCCGCCTTCACGAATACCCTCATGTATCTTGCCATAAAGCCTTAATAGGATTATGGTGGTAAACTGCAAAGTTGACATAGTAGTCAGTATGTCTACAGAGTTTTCGTGTGCTGTGTGGGAATCTTCCGCCTCAGCGTACCTCCGAAAAAAATCAGGCGTTACAGTCAGGCTGCGACTCAACTCTTGCCTGTCAGTTAATTGCCTTGCTTTCACTCTTTCATCTGCACTGCTCATTGCTACTTTGCTTCTCGGTCCGGCAAGGCCACGATTTCCAATTGTAACGAGTAACATAAATTGATCAATGAGTTGTTATTGATGATTGAGGATTTGGTACTATAATGTTCCTATAGCAGCCTTCTGGCCACCTTCTTTTGTGTTTTCCGCAGGTTGAAAATATGCTGTAATTTTCTTAGTGAATAGGAGAATTCATATTTTCTTCATGCTCGGGCAAGAGGGGTGTATCACTTTACCAGGTCCTCCATTTGTGTTTCTAGAAAAGCTCATGGCCCCATCTGAGGCATTGGAAACCAAAATACCCTTATTTCGAAGATTGTAAGGACCTTTTTTTGCCTAGAGTGTTTTTTGGTATTCTATTGTGTCAAGCAACCCCAAGTATTAGGACAAGACTCCAATATCTAACAATGCACATATTTTCTTCCCTGGCACCAAGAGCTTGGTCACAAGGAATCTAATAATTCAACCTCACCACCAAGCCTCAGGCTGCTTGACTGCAGAGCACTTACAAACTCACATGAATGCGCATGTGTTACGCATTGCATTTGGGTTTTTCAATACTCCACTGAATCAGGCAAGTTAATTGATCACTGCTCCAGCAGTGACAAGCAGCGTGCAGAGCCCAGTCTAGCACACAAAAAGCAAGTGCTTGCTGCTTGATTGCGGAGAACCTACAAACGCACTTGAATATATGTGCACTATCTGCTGCGTTTGGGTTTTTCAATACTCCAATGAATCAGGCAAGTGAATTGATCACTGCTCCAGCAGTGACAAGCAGAGTGCAGAGCCCAGTCTAGCACACAAAAAGCAATTGCTTGCTACTTGATTGCGGAGAACCTACAAACGCACTTGAATATATGTGCACTATCTGCTGCGTTTGGGTTTTTCAATACTCCAATGAATCAGGCAAGTGAATTGATCACTGCTCCAGCAGTGACAAGCAGAGTGCAGAGCCCAGTCTAGCACACAAAAAGCAATTGCTTGCTACTTGATTGCGGAGAACCTACAAACGCACTTGAATATATGTGCACTATCTGCTGTGCTTGGGATTTTCAATCCTCCTCTGAATCAGGCAAGTGAGTTGATCGCCGCTCCAGCTGTGAGAAGCAAAGTGCAGAGCCTGGTCTAGCAGACAAAAAGCAAGTGCTCTCGGCTTCACTGCAGAGCACTTACAAACACACTTGAATACATTGTCAGCACTTGCCAAGATCCTTCTTGGAATCATGATTGGATTGGCGGAGGTGTTCAAGCCTGTACATTATTTTGAAGACAGATTGGTGCCTCTGAGAAACATGGCTGGGCCCACACCCCCGCCCTTACAGCCCAGCAGAATCATCCCCCTACCCTAACCTATTAATCTCCCTATCGCAAAGGTTAGGCAAATTTATTCAGGCAAACCCACAGATACATTGCCCTGAATTTGGGATACCCCCCAGAGATTTGGATTAACGCTCTACCTAATCTGCTAATTCTTATAGTCCCTTCTCTCTTTCCATGGAGACCTGAAAAAAAAGGATACTGCGTGAGGGACACGCAAAAGCGTAAGTGGGTTTACCACCAGATATGGATCGCAAAATAACCAATGGGTTCGTTTGTGGGAGAATGACACACCCGCTCTGGGTGCTAATGATAAGTATATAGAAAATATGTAAAATAAAACAAATATGCGAACCCTTAGTGAATGTGGTATGGATGGCGCTTGCTTTTCTATGCTTTTCAGGTTCATACAATGGCATGTAGGGGGTGGCATATTATTGTACATAACATACATGAAGATGTACTTAAAGCTTTATGTCTGTTCGTTAAGATGGCAAAGGAGATGAAGTAAACATCAAAGAAGATAAGGTAGCTGTGCACATGTACCAACTCATGTGAACACCACAGCAGGTGAGCACCACATCTGAGTAAAAAAGGGGAACTAGAGCCACCTTTGAAATATAGTGAGGAAGAACATCACTAGCACATTTTTAGTGGGAACTTCGCTACCCATCCCAGGAAGGACATCAGGAAAAGTCATCTTGAAGACCTTTTCTATTATAACCTCCTTTGCGTGTGTTACTTAAACATTCCTGTATTCTTTATTACACATGTTATATTCTAATTGTACCTCTTGCTATGACGTCACCCATGCATGAAGGTTGGAGCCTGCATGCTGGAAGGCGTCTCCTGTGAAGGACCGGGAGGATAGCTCTGGCTCAACGCCTTGGTCTTGGAAGCAAGACGACGCATAACAACACAGGTTCGAATTCTGGGCTTGTGCAACATGTCTGCGTGGAGGACGGATAGTACAGACCATCCATATCAATCATGATATTTCCAGGGAAGCCAATGCGAGTGCTTGTAGATTCAGGATCCCCATACACAGTAACTTCTGCTGCAGAATATCAAGAGCTGTGGACAAATTTGATCACAGGCTACAGACAAGTGACATTCGACCCGGGGCATATGGGGCAGCACCATTGAACCCTGAAACCTGAAGAAGGGGAGCATCAAACCCCGAAACGTGTAGAGACACAAATTAACGTATTGTTATTCTATAAAAGATTGCCCCGAGGGGTTATTATTGAATAATTAAACGTCACACTGTATATTGTCTATTTCGAATTGTGAAATGATCAACAAAGTGACATACTGTAAAATTCGAAATTCAACAGTTTGGTATTGTATATGGTCTAACATAAATGAATGTGTGTGTATATATACTTTATTTGAGTAAAGATTTTTTTATAAGACAAGAGTTACAAGCAAAGCGTTATTTTTGAATTACAGAATTGAACATATAGAAATCATTCATTAATTGTTTGTGTTTACAATATCTTTTGGGTGTGCAGGGGACGGGAGGAATCCACAAGTGTGTGGTTATCTGTTGTCTATAGTATATTGTATACAACCTAGTGTCAGGGTTGGTTTTCTCCCCGGCACCCCACTACTAAATTTATACTTTATCAAATTTTAAGGAATAAGAGGAGTGCACTGTGATAAATTGGCTAGAGGCAGTACCATTGATGTCATTGTTTTTTTTAAGACACCACTGCATACAAGTGGAAACAGACCAAGGAAGAATTGGAAGCAAAAGAGGTGATTGCTTGTTGGATTCCTACCACCAGAGCAAAGTAGGCATGGAATCGCATTCTGGGAAAGTGGAACATTTGTGCATGGTGGGTGGTGCCGACTGGCATAGGTTAACGGATATTGTGACAGTCATTCCATAGGGCCTTCAACGCAAACAATGACAAGTTGAAAGGGTTCTGCCACAGAATTAAACTCCAACAGGGGGCGAGACAAGCAGGACACAGAGTGAGGTTGATGCCCATGAGTGTGTGGGAGAAGCTGAAAGCTGATCTTGATACTGTAGGCAAGGAGTGAACTATTGGCTCAATCAAGGGCAGTGAGTGGCTCCCGCCCATTGCGGTGATTCAGTGGCTCGATAGTCACATGCGGTTATGTGTGTACCTACAGGACTTGAACAGAGAAATGTAGGTGAATAGGTACCCCATCCGCAAGGTTAAATAATGTTAAACTGCTATGATGTCAAGTGGTTCACACTATCTACCTGTCCTCTCCGTATCACCAAGATGACTTAAATGAAACATCTCACTCTTTTACCCCCTTCATAATAATATAAGCGGCCTATCAAAACAGTTTAGGGCTAGCATCATCCAGACTATCCATTGGGCAAGTATCAGACATTTCAGATTCCCCCGGTCGGATGTCACTATTCCATTAGGATGGACACATGGTGGGGCTCTGGTTGGACTGGGCTAATGGCAGGGGTGGGCCCAAGTACAGGGATGTGTTTATGGTGGAGTTCCATAAAAGTGTATTGGATCCTGTGGGATCAAACCCAAATTCTACCCTGCCACCCAACCTTGAGAGCATTGAGGCACCTACAAGGTCTGCTCCTCAGGCACTATCTTTGACCCTTTCCACTGAGCATTGGCAGAGTTCATGATTAAGGAATATTACTGCTAAGTATGAATTATTTGTTATCCATTGCAGTGATACCTTTGTTTTCTTCTCTGTTGTTTTTTTCTATCCCCTCTTCTTTTACCCACCCTCTATATGACTATGCAAAGATATGTATTACGTGCATCCTTCATCATGTGTGTTACAGAAACATTCCTACATTCTTTATTCCACATGTTATGTGCTCATTGTACCTCTCGCTATGATGTCACCCATGAATGTAGTGTGTACCTCCACATGTGTGCTGGAATTGTCCAAGGGCACCTTCCAGGGACGTCAGTTGGCAGTTGCTGGTAACTGGGATCAGTTTTGGTGCTGCTCCTCACCAGTACAACCACCGGGGTATCTGCCATGGAGACTTAATAAAGATCCTGTTCATGAAATTGGGTCTCTTGTGCTTCATTCCTGCAACCTCCCACCAGCTACATGAGAGGGTCACACAACACACGTCTCTGCAGAATTACAAGTCCAGCTTCTGACCAAAATGCAGCACAGACTTGTCACCATCCCACTTACTGGCAATGGCCGTCACATTGCATAGCAGAGGGGCCATTCCTACTGCTCTTGCTCAACCTTGAAGACTGTCAATTGCAAGTCTCTCCTCCATGCTACTCTGTGTTCAATATGGCGGGCCTCCTACTTCACAGACAACAGCCTGCACAGATTGGCACAACATTATTCCAGTTCCATTCCATAACTGGTTGAGATGCCTCCTCCCAAGGATCCATATTCTCGCCGATCATTTGCAAGCGCTACATAGAGTCATCATGATCAACAAATAAGTAAATCACATACACCTCTACCAGAAGGTCAACTATATCATGGACACCCATCATCTCTTTCCTCTCCCTCATAGAGTCTTGGATTTCAAGCACCTACTTGCAGCCATTGACCAGTGGCTAATTTGACCAGTGAAGGATATCAATCAAGTCCTGGGAACCTTCGTCCAACCCGATGATGGGCCCATTTTGTCTGCAGATTGCATCCCAGGCTAAGTCTCTGGTGCTGCCCATGGTCATGGAGGCAGCCAGGCCTGTGGCCCTGCAAGGCACCTGTAGCCACACCATCAAAACTAACTTTTCATAAAATAATTGTGGAGCAATTGGGGAGGACACTGTTCCCCTATGGGACCCTACTTAAGGGCAAGCTGATGCAAGAGAATTAAATGATCCCCTTTTGGAATATTTTGCAGTGGGGGTTTGGATGAACCCCAGAAAAAGTAAGCAGACTACTTTGGCGGCCTCCTGAAAAATTGAATGATTTGTTATTTATTATGCGCCTTTACACAAGTATTTAAAGGTGTAACAAGGCAAGGGAGGGAAACAGAGGGAGGACAAGACTAGGCCTTGCATCATTGATATTGTGCAACTGTGCAAACGTGAAGTGCAGGGGAGAGGGGACAGGGAGAAATGCACCCAGAGCAGAAGGACTCTGAGTTAAGTGCTGGGAGGCTGGGACTCCAGGGGGAAATCCCAGCTCGGTACTGCAAGGTTAGCCAGGAGGCAGTGCAAGTAGGGCCAGGCGGCAAGTGCAGGGGGACTGGTCAGCATGGGGCTGGTGTCCTGTAATACTCAAAGGATAACCAGGCAGCCAGTCAGCAGACGAAGCAGGAGCAAAGGAGGGTTATCAGGGTAGAAGAGAAAAGGTAGGTCTTGAGGAGTTTCCAGAACTTAACGAAGTCCGACTCAAGGTGGAGGGAGGGAGGCCATTCCAGAGGGAGGCACCTACATAGAAGGGTTTCTACCCCCAATCTCGAGGTAGTTGAGCAAAGGGCTCTAGGAGTAAGGTACATAGGAAGAGAGAATTAAAGGTAGTAAGGGCCACTGCCCCAAAAAGCCTTGTGGACAATGCAGAGTGTTTTAATCTTGATCCTTGCAGCCACCGGGAGCCAGTGGAGGGATTTCAGGACTGGAGAGATGCGGTCCCTGTGCTTGTGGCCAAAGATAAGTATTCCGACCCGGTTCTGGATGAGATGAAGAGGGTGAAGAGCAGATTGAGAAAGAGGCTGTTGCAGCAGTCCAGCCGAGAGAGAAACAGAGCTCTGGAGACAATGAGCATCTGGGGGAAGGTGAGAAAAGGGAGAATACCTTTGAGAAGTGTGAGAAACCTGAAGGTGTCTCCCTGGCTAAACCCCGGGATCTGTCATCAAGGTGGCCAGGAAACGGCCATCGCTATTGGATCCAGTTCCTGGCCATGGACTAGTGAGGGAGGATTCCCTGGATGGGGAGTCCTCAGGGAGTGTGAGTGGGACACCGACGGGTGAGACGTGGTATCCCCCTTCTTTAAACACCTTTTCTCCATCCCACCATGTAGGACATTCAAAAACACTGCACCCACTCTTTCCGACACGAACACTTCATTCCACACACAAGAGAACAGACTAACACCAGAGCTGTTTACCAGCCATATCCCAAGACAAGTGTCAGGCAAAGTCAGGCAATTGATCAGAATCACACACACCTGACTGCCTTTTCCCTTCCCCACAGGGATAAAAGGTGGAGCAAGAGAGCACAGTAGGAGCAAGGCAGATCGCACAATGACACAGCTATCCAGGTCCTGAAGTTCAAGAGGAGGAGAAAGGCAGCGAACATGGAGAGGCTGACAAGGAGAGACATGACTTTTCCCTTTTCGACGCAGACACGCAAAGCCTCCACAGCCGGAAGCGTAAGACCGAGGAAAATAGCCCAAGTGTGCTGCAACAGATGTCAACAGTACACAGAGTGTGTCGACACTGATAAGCAGGAGTGAGGGAAACTCCTGATACCATGGTACTGGCTTTGGCTCCAGTTACGAGGAAAGCCAACTGATTCATCACAGCCAGTGAGCCGAGGGGAGAGCCGATAAGAGTTGGACTGTGGTGAATGAAAGTCACAAAGTGGCAACTTGAACCAAGTACAAAGAACTGTGAAAGTGTTAATGGGAGACCAATTGCAGAGGGAACTGGTACCATGTGGGTGCCAACTCAAGAGACTCTGGTCAGTCCCCGTCTAAGTGAAACTACAGATACTTGAAGCCTGCAGGAGAGCCGCCAAGTTAGGTCAAAGTGGTCATACAGGAGGTCAAGTGAAATCCCTGTACAGTCGAAAGCCTTTGACCTATGAACTGTAGAAAAAGTAAGGGAAGAAAATTCCACAAATCATTGAAAGCAAAGTGAATGGGAAGTTGGCAACAGTGAACCTGGAAGAGGGATGCTAACGAAGAGGGGCAAAGTCTAAAGTCCCAACAAACAGTGTGTTGACAACAGTGAACCTGACCAAGGGATGTCCACGGAGAGCAGTTTGAATAGACATTAAGAATGATTGGTGAATGCTGGAGAAGCCATAGTGAACCCAGTGGAGGGAGGCTGAAAGCAGAGACCAGTCTGCACCCAGAAGAGGGTGATCCAGGGGTCGAGCAATCACCCAAAGTTGAGAAGCCATAGGGAACCCTGTGCAGGGAGGCTGAAAATTGAGAGGGGTCTGTGCCCGGAAGAGGGGGACCCAGGCGTGAGCCAGTAGCACCCTGATCAAGTGAACCCGAGAAAGGGAGGTTCACAGCGAACTGTTGAAAAGACTTTGTATGAGAACAATAGGGGAAGATTTGTTGAAAGCCATAGTGAACCCGGTAGAGGGAGGCCTACAGTCGAGAGGGATCCGAGCCTGAACGAGGGAGATTCAGGGGTGAACCCTTCACCCAAATTCCATTAAGAGAAGGAACTGTTATTGATTTATGGCGTACAATTTATGAAGGGTCAGCACCCGGAAGAAGGGGACCCAGGGGTGAAGAATCCTCACACTAAGTAAAATCAGGAAACAAACGTTCATTTATTTTGAAGGAATGTTTGTTTTGTTGTTGAATATGTTAGGCCCTCGAAGGCAAGAGACTTTCAACAGAAAGAGACTTGGCCATCGATGGCCCTGATAACTGTCATCTCATGCTGGGGAAGATTGAAAGTGTACTGTGCTACAAGATCCCACCTTACCCCGTGCTCAAAACGTGGGGAAGGAAGAACCACGCTACCATATCCTGACATATTATTTGTGAACACTTCTTTCTTTTCTTGAAAACTATCCCACACTCTTTTTGTATTAATTGTAAGGTTTGGCAATAGGTTTCTTAGTATAGGCCCTTTTTTTTGACACAGCACCACTAGGACTGCCTTATTTTGATTTGATGGTCGACGCTTGCTCCCATCTTAGATTTTGGTTTAGATTAGGCGTTTTTCCAACCTGCATACAGTTTAAATAACACCCCTGAACTATGATCACTTATACTGTGATACTGTTGCCACCATGAGTACCTTACAGAAGGCACAGCTGGAAGTGGGCCTTTTTTGCAAGGTCCATGATGTGTGTTGAATAGGAGAGTGTGGAATCAAAGATTACTCCAAGGTTTTTCGCCTCAACAAAGGGTGTGGGCAGAGGGCCCAAGGAGGGCAGCCACAGTGAGAGAGGGAAACCGGGAGCAGCTGTCCCAATGAGAAGGATCTCAGTCTTGCTGGCATTGAGGCAAAGATCGATAGAGGTGGACCATGACTGCATAGCAGATAGACAGCCAGGGATGAGTGAGGAGGAGGCAGAGGGTAGCCTGAAGGAGATCTGCGTGTCATCAGCATAAAACCGAAAGTTAGAGGTGAAGGTTGGAGATCAGGAGGGCCAAAGGAGCAAGATAGATGTTTAAGAGACAGGGCAAGAGTATAGAGCCCTGGGGAACAACAGATGGAGAGAGAGAGAGAGAGAGAGAGAGAGAGAGAGAGAGAGAGAGAGAGAGAGAGAGAGAGAGAGAGAGAGAGAGAGAGAGAGAGAGAGAGAGAGAGAGAGAGAGAGAGAGAGAGAGAGAGAGAGAGAGAGAGATATGGCAGAGAGAAATGGTGGAGAGAAAGGAACCAAGCTGGACCTGGGATGGTTGGTCCAGGAGGAAGGAGGTCAGCCAAGCCAGAGAGGCTGATCCATGATGCCAAGGGTCTTGCACAGACGAGAAATCAGGATGTTGTAGTTGACCGTGCCAAAAGCAGAGGAAAGGGGAATGAGGACAGAGGGAGAACTAGAGCTGAGATTTGAGAGCAGATCTTCACGGGTGCTCAGGAGTGCAATATCTGTGCCTCGGCTGTGTTGTTAGATGCCACAGAGATGCAGGCTTGAATGTGGACCTCTTCTTAGAGAAGATGGATAGTCTGTATTGCCTTTGGAGCAGGCGACAAGCCAGTTTGTCAGAGGCTGCACCTGAAGCTCCCCTCTTCCGCTCAGCTACTCTGCACTTGCATTTCAGTGCTGCCAAATCGGAGTCGTACCAAGAGTTGCACCTTGTAGCAGGCTTCAGGTGGATCCTCATAACAGGGGCAAGGATATCCAGAGTGTTAGAGATGGAGAGGTGAAGGTTGGAAAGGGCTGTGTCAGGATGGCAGTCAGCCACAGGAGTAGGTGGTGGGGAGAAGGTTGAGGCAAAGGGGGCCGCTGACACTTGCTTCATAGGCAAATGTCCGTGGAGGAAGGTGGCAGTGCTAGGAGAGGCTTTGACAAAGGGACAGGAAGTTTCAAGTGAGAAGAGAGAAGAAAGTGGTCAGACCAGGAGAGAGGAGTAGTGAGAGAATTAGAGAGGGGGATGCCTGAAGACATGAGAGCATGTGTGGCTGGCAGAGTGAGTCATACCAGATGGTAGAATGGAGAAGGAAAGAGAGTTACATAGGTTTGCGAAAGAGCCCAGATGAGTCTGAGGAGTCCAGGTGGATGCTGAGATCCCCAAGGAGGAGAAGATGGAAGAGATAGGATAGGGGAGAGGAGTAGAGATCAGCCCATTCAGAGAGAAAGAGGGTAACCGGGCAAGGTGGCTGTAGATGGTGTCCATGGTAGGAGAGGGGCCAGAAGAGACAGAGATACTGCAGACCAAGCATTCAAAGGAGGAGCAGGCCTGATTGTGGATGATGGAAGCTGGGTTCCACTCAGGAAAGAACAGGGCCACTCCTCCTCCGGGCCTGTTGGGCCTTGGCTTGGTGAGGATCTTGTAGCCTTTAAGGAGGAGTGTATCAAAACTTGTGACAGAGCAGGCCTTGAACCATGTCTCAGTAAGAGCGAGAACATCCAGGTCCAGAAGTGCAAAGAAGTGGAAGATGTCAGAGGAGTGTTTGACAGCAGAGCGAGAGTTGAGAGTAGCCACGTGGAGCAGGTTGCACTTTTGAAAGACTTCTGGGGCAGCGGTGCAGGGGAGAGAAGTCCCCATCGGAAGTGTCAGAGAAGCCAGAGTGGTGGAAGGAGGAGGCGGCAAAGGAGCCAGCGAGGTAGAGGATGGCAAGGGAGCCTGAGAGCTGGAGGTCAGGGATTGTAGAGGAGCCAGAGAGGTGGAAGGAGGAGGGGGCAAGGTAGCCAGAGAAGGAGTGGATGGCATGGGGCCCTGAGAGGAGGAGAGAGGTGGCTGAAGAGCCATAGATGTAGTGCATGGCAATGGAGCCAGAGCGTTAGAGGGAGGAGGAGGAAGAGTAGCCAGAGAAGTTGTAGAAGGATTAGCAGGAGAAGGAAGGAGGTTATGGAGGCAGGGGAGGCACCTATCAAATAGATTGGGTTAAGGGCCCTGGACCATGGTGGTGCCATTTAGACATACATTAATGATGACTCTGGAAGACTGAAAGGGGGTCATGAGGACCTCCCACCAGGTTCCACTATTAAAGGAGGAGAAGGAGAGAGAAGTGCCACCATATAAAGGGTCCATAGGTCGGGCTAAGGAACGACAAAGAGGATGTCTGGAAGAGGCACTGATAGGTGTCAGCAATGGGAAGGCCTGGATTGGAGACCAGGGTGTCCTTCCTGAGCTTCTTCCTTCCAGACTTAGTGAGAAGAGACGGATAGGAGATAGAAAAGTAGTTGGAGAAGATGGGGGGCATTGTTGGCACCATACTGGATGTGATAGAGGGAGGCGAAGGAGAGGTGAGAGGAGGAGAAGAGAAGGAATGCACTGCACAGAGCAACGCCCTACAGGGTACACCAGGAGGGGAGTCTGGAATAATGGGGGGGTAACAGAGGGATCAACCAGCAACAGCAGAATGGAGACGGACACAAGCAGCATGGGCAGCAACAGGCATTAAGTGGAGAATGCGATAGGAGCCAACCAGGCTCAACTCAACCAAGAGAGGAAAAAGCCTGGAGGGCAACAGTAGAGATCAAAGTTTAAGGGATGCAAGGCAGAGCGATAGAGGCCAATATATTGACCGAAAGGGAAAAAGCATGACAGCAGAGGAATGCAGAGAAACAGGGATTGAGGCCTAAACAAACCCCTAAACAGGGAGAAAATGTGGCAGATGCAACATAACAATAGTGCAACAGCTTGCAAGAACAGCAGAAAATAAAATACAACTACACAGGAGCGGCATAGCCTAATGAATGCATACAAACAATGCAGGGTGAGATACACATGAAAATGGAGGTAAGCGCAAGGTAGCACAGTTTAGTTGGACGCAGTAATGGCTGCGTCCACTGCCCACACCTGTCTTACCTTGTGGTTGCTGCTGGTCGACGGCTGCGCTGCATGCTCACAATCTGCGTTCTGACCCGTTCATTACCAAAAACCTGGCTCACACAACACTGCATCCTTGTCCTGTGAGGGCTTTGCCACAGAGGTTCCAATCCTAGGACTTTAAAGGTTAGATACATGGACATAGGTACAGCGTATTACATACCGATGGGCTGCGTCTCCTGTACACCTGCATCACACAACACCACAGCCTTGTCCTGCAAGGTTTTTTCGCCCTGGCGACCAACCAGATTTGCTCTTTACAAAGAACTAATCTGGTTGGCCTTTACTAGATCTCCAGGCCCAGCTGCTAGATTGCACAGGAGAGTGCCAGCATAGCCAGATTCAGGTAGCCATTGAGATTTCTTAAAAGATATATGTGGGCCAGGGAACTTGACTAGGCAAACCCAGATATAGCTAATTGACTTTTGGCTCGATTTTTTTTTAAAGCGATGAGATGGAATTGCTGTAGATATTTGAAAGAATGTTTTGGGAATTTGACACCTAGTACTTGCAAAATATTGGCGCAGATCCGTAAAGCGGTTCAGGCTGTAAATGAGAGCAAACATTTGTCTGTGGGAAAGAAATGGAAAAACATACATTTTGGGCACCCATATAACTTCCCACCTGTCAAAAAGCATCAACAAACATTTGAAAACATGTTTTTTGGAACATTTCATGAAAAGTCATTGTATGGCATCACAATGGAATCAAAACTACAGGCTTCTTACAGGGAGTTCAAATTTTTCTTGACTACAGAGTTATCGCGATCCTGTAATCTAAATATGAACAGGTTCTGTCGACAGACATAACACTCATCAATTGTTGAAAATCATTGATCCTGTAGGTTGCTTTTCTGATTCGCTTATCGCATGATGTTCTTTGCACCCCAAAGTAAACTGCACTGAGAATGGACGCATGTGACTGGCTGTCATACTCCGAGCAGACATTGGGGGGAGGTGAGAGTTGATGTGCTGCTGCATACGAGGATCTTCTGTGCTCTCTCCTCATCTGGCGCCTCGCCCTACCATGGTACAGTTTGCTCCAGTGCATTGCAGTGCAAATATCTCCTTAACCGTGCATCCTAGGGCCTTGAAAATTGTGTTCCTTGAGTCGAGAGCGGTCCTTCTACAACCACATTGATGTTTTGCCGATGCCAAGCAACCGTCTCATGTGTCAAGGAGCTGACATCTCGGGAAAGAGGTGGGGTGTCCAAATGTCACTAGCGCGTAATGTCCAGAGGGTCCTAATAGGTAACTATGCAAATGTGGTGCAGATTGGTGAAACAGTGTGGAATTGTATAAAGAACAACGCTTCACCAAGCCGCAAATCCACAGACAAATGTTTACTTTTATTAATATAGATAACTATATCATTCACCTTTCTATTACTAAAATCTTAGAAAATCGCTGAAACAACTTAAATTGAAGGGGTGCTGTGGTAACAAGGTGAACCCGAAAAAAAAAAGAATTGCCACTTATGGTTAGTAATGAAAGAATAACTCGTCCTATGCCATACACTGGTTTGCCATCACATGTGACATCACTAATACCATCATAATTGACCTTAATGGACCATAAATATTCCTTTTGTATGCAAATTATCACAATTCAGGAAGTTGTCTTCATTTCTATGACGATGTGGCATACAGTAAAGGGGCCTGTCAAAGTACAAGGGGCTGGACGTGAGACTCAAGTGAGGGTTAAACAAATAGTTTTTATTTTGCACAATCACAGGGGTTTGAGTAATGGTTGAACCAAAAATGGACCCTTCTTTCTCAAGGGATGATAACGTTCATGGTGAGGATTCAGGGTGGGCAAACCACTGCCAACTCGAGCTTGGTGGACAAGCCGAATGTTGGCATCGAAATTTGGAGTCAGGGCCGACTGGCAGCCCAAACACACTACTGAATCACTGCGAGAGATCTTATGTGTACGGCATGCACTGGTGGGCCAATCAGAATCTTCAAATAACCTGCAGAGATTTGTTGGCCAATTAGAGGTCCAAAATCTCTGGGGAGGTTGGAAGTGCTGTCAAATGGTCCAGTCCAGTTCCTGGTTCTCTGTGGACTGTTCGCGACTGTTAGAGGGAGGGACAGGGCTAATCTACGCTGGGAGAGAGGATGAGAGCTTGTGCTGTAGCCTGTGAAGTCAATTCCTGTGGCTTTTTGCCATTTGGGTCCCGGTTTGTGACATTTCTTTTTACGTTGTTCTTGTTTCTTAAAGTCTTAACACACTTTGAGTTAAGTCCCTTTGTAAAATCCTTTATGATTGTTTGTTTTTTCAACTGCCCGCTTTTTCATTCCCTCACCCCAAAAGAAAATAAAAATAGAAAGAAAAGAAACTCTTTTTGAAAAGCTTTTGTGAAGGCCAGTTGTTTGTTTTCTGAATCCCTGTTCCTTAGCTTTCAGCAGAAGAACATGGGGTGGTTGGATGGGAGGAAGCAGGTGCAGGGCAGCAGGGAGCAGGTGCAGGGCAGCAGGGAGCAGGGAGCAGGGCAGCAGGGAGCAGGGAGCAGGTATGGGGCAGAAGTAGGAGGAATATGAGGCGCGGCAGCCAAAAGAAGGGCAGGAAGAGGATGTTGACTGAACTGATGCTGGTGGCTCCGGTCCTGTCCATTGGCCAGACAGGATGGAGGAGGGGAAAAATGATAGGGTATATCCCCACCACCCTGACTGAAGGTACGTACATGCATAGGTGTGTGAAGTTGTATGAAAGTGTAAGTTAATTCTGCAGGGCAAGAAGAGTGATAAGTAAGCATTGGTCAACTGCAATGTGTAACCACATTAGGCAGTGACATACACCAATGGATTATAGCTATTCTCCACCTGCTGCCCCTGCCATCATGGTAACCTGCTTCCATGGTGTGTTGGATGCCAACACGTCTCTAGGTGAAAGTAATTTCCCACAAGACATAGAGTACAGCAGCGTGTGAAAGAGTCCCAGCCACAGCCAGCAACACTGGTTGACGCTATCAGGTTTGTGTTGCCTTGGTTGACTGGGCCATTCATCAACAGCTAGCATGATTGTCTGTAACAGCATGCAGGTACAAGATGACTGCCTTGTGGGGAGGTTGTAAGCTTGGAGAAAGACACTGCCATCCATCTATGTTCCCATCACCCCACCATCTCCCCCCACGAAATTGAGCAAAGATGGGCACTGACAAGCTTTCCAAGCTAGCATATTCACCTGGCTGCTCCTATCCCTCACCACTCTCCTCCTGGTATCCTAGCACTTAGCGCCCTCCTCAATATTTCTGGTTCTTGCACACTGTGTGCATTTTCTCGCTTCTGCTCCTATTCCGACGTTGCCTTCACCCCACTGTTTAAACTCCCTCTCCATCCTTTGACATTTTCCATTCTGCCCTCCAGCCCACTAAAAGAACCTGATCCCCTTTTCCTTGCGCGAGTTGCAGCAGACAAGTCTTTATTAGCTGAGGTGTGGTACTGGATATGGCTAGATGTCTTAACATAGTCTTGCTCAATGTACTGGGGGTTCATTTTAATGAAAGTTAATTGTTCAACATCAGGCCCTGCCAGGATTTGTTTGTGGTCAGATAAAAATGCCAAAAGCCAAAGCAGCACTAAAACTTGACTCGGATTATGCACTGGGATAGGTCAGGTTTGGGATTCTGTGTCAACTCTCACAGAGGTGCTGGCCAGATGGTTGCTTACTGAACCAGTGCTGTAGGGGATCAACAGCCCTATTTATGTAGCAGGTAGATATGCATCACCCTATGCTTTGCTGATGAACCACTGTATACGCGTTTAGACTCATCTGTATTGAGGATTTCCAGGTGAATGAGGATGGCATCCCACATGCTCTCTGTCTCCAGCAATTCACTACAGTCACTCTTGCTCACAGAAGGTTGGTGGGGTGGGGGAGTGAAGGCAACGTACACCATAAGCATGAAGAAAACTTTGGGCTCATTGTGAGTTCAGTGGTATACAGTAAAAGTAACAGTAACGGAATTGATGCCACTTTTACCACACCACCAAATTAGGAGTTGGTGTTAATTCCACTAGCAGAATTACCGCCAAGAGTGAAAACGGTATTTCCACCATATCACAAGTTGCTATATTGCCAAAAATGGGTGGTAATTCCTCCAAAAACACAGTGCAGTTACCTCCACCGAAAAGGTGGATGTAAATGCATACAGGTGATGGAAAACAAGTCACAGGTGCACCCAATCCACCCTGAAAAACTACAAAAGGCCTGCACCTGACCCAAAATCACTTTCCAACCCCATGCTGCCTCTAGCTGTCTCAAAATGGGACATGCAGCACCTCCTGCTCCGCATTGAGCTGCAAAGGGAGGAACAGCAGTACAGAGCACAGAGGGGAGGAGGAGGAAACACAATGCAAGGCGAGGACACATTCCCAGGTCAGGCGCTCACCCTAGACATGGACATGGACTGCACACAAAAAACATTTGTTTACAGGCGCGTTATGAATGCCACATCATATCATACTATGCAGCGGAGTATCATGTACCGGCTGAACAAGGAGAACATTGTAGAGCTACTCCCCCTGATCCATGATGACATACAGAGCAGGATTAACATCAGAGCTGCCTTAACTCCTCGGCTGAAGGAAGCTTGTGTCGGTCCTACATTTCCTTGCAACCGGCACCTACCAGCACACTTTGGGCATACTGCATGGTATATCCCAGCCCACATATTCACATGCACTTGTGTAGGTGCTGGAAGCCCTCCTGTGCCATGACTCCCAGCACATCTCCCTGCCCACCACCCCGTCACAGATAAATGCCATGAAAGCACATTTCTATGCAGCAGCCCACCTGCCCAACGTAATTGCTTCTCTGGACTGCACCCATGTGGCATTGCTTGCCCCCCTGGCATCCAAAGAGGTATACCCCAACAGGAAGCAGGATCAATCTATGAAAATCTATGATGACACACTGCTGTGCCCGCTTCTCTGGTTCCACACATAATGCCATGGTCTGGAAGAACAGCACACTGCCTGCATACATGGAGAGCCACAGAAGCCAACGGACATGGCTACTGAGTAAGTACAAGTACCAACACATAAACTGGTCTTCCAGCACTAGTGAAATGGGGTGGGTGCATTACCACAACTGATCAATGCATGCCCTGTCAAGGCCCTGTACATGCAGAACCTGCCCTCTCAACCCGCACATGGCAGCCATAACCTGCAGGACAATGCAGTAGTATGTCAGCAGTGCATATTGCCCCAACATGCGAGAAATACACCCACACAGGACTGCAGGAACCACAATGCAAGGGCACACATACCTTTACATCGAATGCCACAGCTCAGCACTGCACATAGACAATGCAACACTGGCAGAAAATAATGCCACGTAATCTGCTAACCATGTATATGAAGCCAAAATGTAAGGAACACAAGCACTTCAAATATGCACAAGAAAACAAATCGCCCATCAGGGCACATGCATGACAGCAACATACAGGCCCAGCACAGCCCACATGCACTCTGCAATGGCAATCACAGACCATGAGAGTGATGACTGCTCATTGTGAGCTGTGCGCAAGATGTAACACGAAAATGCGTATGCTCCCCCATAGTGAATCGCTCTGTATCCAATAAATGGGACGGACAACCATTAAAATTGCATGCACAGATTGTCAACCGAAATGTCATAAGAAAAGGCAGCACATCCACAATGCACTGTGCAAGACACCTATGACATTTGTTCTTACAAGTGCCTCTGGATATCCCCAGCTACTATGGCTAAGGCACGTGTGCACAATTCACATACGCCACAATGAGGCACAAGTCAGGACCAAGCGGCTGTGCATGGAGCGGACCTCTGGCCTACTGAAGGGATGTTTTCGGTGTCTACACAGGACCGCTGTGTCATGATGCCTACCCCCGGGGACCCAGACCAAGTCCAGCAACCCCAGAAGCAGGCATCAAGTTATTCCAAGCAAGCCCAAATACCCCTGCTAGGGGCTATTTAGGTGCAGTCCTGGTGTCTATGGCGCCAGGCTCATATGGAGAGTCAGTCCTGGTGCCATAGGCGCCAGGCTCATAGATTAAAACTTATCTGATGTAGACCATGCTGCAAACTTACCTGATGCAGACCATGCTGCAAGAGCTCCAAGCCAAAAGAGGCTTGGAAGGGACTACTTTACCCAGGGACTATTTTTTTACTCGAGTGGGGCTGGGGAGGAATACTTACCTGGGACTACGTTGGTGGCTATTTAAACCACGCCTGAAGAGCAGCACACACTTCGCGTTATTCTGCATCCAGCAGCGTAACGCTCACCGTGCCTGCAAGTCTGCATCCAGTCTTCTGCCACGCCCGCCTCGAGTCTGGAGCTTTTAGAAAAAGGGAGAAAGAAGGAGAAAAGGTTAGAACAAGAGCAATACCTTTGATCCTTACCTGAATTCCCGATCCATCGCGCCTTCAAACTGGAAGAAAGAAACTATTTTATGCGCGTCACCTCGCCTGCTGCAGCGCCGCGCTGAACTCACCGGCCTTCGCAGCATCTTCACATTCCACCGCATCCTTCTGCATGTTCCCGCCGCACTCCGGCACCTAAGGGGAAGACGAGAAAAGCAAGGTGAGCCAAGGGAATACACAGAGGCAATATTAGTTACCCCCCATAGACTTACCTGATTTTACCACCGGGGGTACTATTCCTCTTCACGGGTCGGCGCAACTTCCACTGCATCCTCGCCGAACCCCGGCCCCTAAGGGGAAACAAAAGGACAGCAAGGTGAAACAAAGGGACAAACAAGGGGAAACCTCCTCACCACAATAGACTTACCTGATTTTACCGCCAGAGGCATTATTCCCTGAGACTTCATACTTTCTCTCAGCGCCTGAATAAAGGAGAAAGCAACAGGTTACATATTGACATTATTTTATCGAACTGTGTTGGATAATACAAATCCTTACCTGAATATTACCGGTTGCCACGAGGAACTCTTCGCTAGGGTCAAGCTGCAACCTGCAAGGAATCGGACAGAGTGAAAGTCAGACATTTGAACTCTTACGAACTACATACTTACGGCGTCTTGCCGGGAATCTCAGAGTCAATATTGTTCTGTAACTCACCAATTTCTTTGAGCCAGTGAAGTAACTGGTTATCTACGCGCCCCTGCGCTCAATGCAGGATGGAGAGCTCATCTTTCCAAACCATCAGGTGAGACTATAAGAGGGGACATCAAAGGTGATCAGTGGGGAGAACAGCGGGAGTGGGGGGGGGGGTTAACGCTCAACTCCACGGGTGGTTAATTCCCTTTCTCCATTTGCAGAAGAATATTCCTATGGGCCAAGCAAACGAAGCTAGGTGGGCCAGTCCAGTCCGTCATCTCGGCACTACGCGTCACATTGGTGGAGACCGCAGCTGTCCAGTTCAGATAGACCCCTGTGGGAGCCAGGTGAGCGTAACAGAATGCGAAGCCTATCCACAAATTCCCACAAGGCGGGATACCTCAGAAACTGACCAATTGGCCCAATTACTAGGGGAACTGAGGGCTGAAGTGCATTCAGCCTGTCAAGAAACCAATGCTCTTAGGAGAGAACTGATTTTATCAAAGGAGCGAACTGATGACCTTGCTAGGCAACTACTGCAAAGCCAGGCTGGACAAGCACCCCTACCAGGTCCCAGGGGAAATCCAGCTCCTGTGTCATCGAGTAACCCTGTGCAAATAAACCTACCAGGAAATATTCCATTAGCTCCGCCCGAACGCTTTGCCGGAGATCCCAAAAGGTTTGCCGTGTTTATGAACCAATGCCGCTTGCACTTTTTATGCATACCTGGAGCCTTCCCAAACGATCAAGCCAAGGTACCCTTTGTATTGTCATATCTCAGCGGCAGTGCAGCTGATTGGTCAATTCCACTAGTTACTCAGAATGACCCAATTCTTCATGATTTTCAGGGCTTTCAAATGAGCATGGAAAGACTATTTGCCCGGCACTCCCAAGGACAGGCCCTGGATAGCGACCTTTTGTCCCTATGACAGGGTAACCAGGACCTTCTTTCCTACATCGCAACCTTTAACAGGTTGATAGTGGAAACTGGATGGCCTGAGGTCAAACGAATCACGTTATTTCATCGAGGGCTTTGAGGAGAACTCAAGGATGTCTTGGCTCAAGTCGTGAACCCACCTCAAGACTGCGCTGAATATATAGACTTATTGGTCCAGTTAGATCACAGACTTCAGAACAGAAAGGCTGATCGAGCCAAGTTTGAGAATCGGATGTTGGTCAAAACCCACGCTAACCCCAAAGGAGCAGATGCTTCAGAACCCATGCAAATCGGAGGGGTTAAAGGACCCTTAACCCAGAAAGAAAGAGAAAGGAGACGGCAAATGCAATTGTGTCTATATTGTGGAACCTCTGGGCATTTTCTACGGGATTGCCCTGTAAAACCACCCAAGAAGGTGGTAGGAGCTGCTGATAAAAGCCATATGGAGTCAGACTCGGGAAACGACCACACCCGACAAGCGTAGAGGTCCGCTTGCCGAGCTTGAAGAAGGATACTCAGACCTCGCATTGCATCATACCAATGGTCCTCTTAGATCCAAGGCAGCCATCGCGGATGCACGCAGGAAGGGCATACACTGATAGCGGGGCCATAGGAAACTATGTGAATTAAGAATTGGCTTCCAGGATGAATCTACCGCTCTGCCGAAAAACCACCTCAGATGTCATCACCACAGTCGATGGAACTGAAATTGCCTCTGGGCCTGTAACTCATTCCACCGCAGAGATGACACTATTGGGTCAGGATGGGCATCGAGAGACTATTGTGTTTGATCTAATCAAAGCCCCACAGTTCCAAATAATACTGGGGATACCTTGGTTGGAAACACATAATCCTTGTATTGATTGGCGAGAGAAGAGAATAACCTTCCTGGATTGTGCACAAACCTGTTACCCAAAGAAAAATCTGAACGCAGGCCTGGCCACAGTAACCACAGCAGTCGTGCAACTACCTCCAGAATACCAAGAATTCCAGGATGTCTTCCAAAAAGAACAGGCAAACACCTTACCACCTCACAGATCGTATGATTGTCAAATCGATCTCATACCCGGTGCACAACCCCCTTGTAGCAGGATCTATGCCCTTATGGAACCTGAGAACCTTCACCTATGACAATTCTTAGACCAGTACCTTGCTAATGGCTTCATTCGCCCATCCAAGTCCCCTGCATCTTCAGCTTTGTTCTTCGTGCCCAAAAAGGAAGGTGACCTCAGAACGTGCATAGACTACCGCGCATTGAACCAGATAACTGTTAAGAACCGATACCCATTGCCTCTGATCCCTGAACTACTAGACCAAGTGAAGGACGCTTGCATATACACTAAGTTAGATCTCCGGGGGGCATACCATCTGGTACGTGTAAAAGAGGGTGACGAATGGGAGACTGCTTTTCGCACTAAGTATGGGTTATTCGAATACCAGGTGATGCCGAGTTGTGCAATGCACCAGCGGCCTTCCAATACTTCATGAACGATGTCCTTCGTGAACTCATTGACGTTTGTGTTGTCGTATATATCGATGATATTCTAGTATACTCCTCTTCAGAATCTGACCATGTGAAGCACGTCCGAGCAGTCCTTGAGAAATTGCGCCAGCACAAACTATTTGCGAAACTGGAAAAATGCGTTTTTCATGCCACAGCAGTTGAATTCCTTGGGTTTATCCAGACCCCAAAAGGAGTCCGAATTGACTCAAGAAAGGTGGACGCAATCCTTAAGTGGCCATCACCAAGTTCAGTTAAAGGAGTACAAAGCATGCTCGGCTTTGCCAATTTCTACCGCAGATTCATCCCGGATTTTTCACATGTTGTACATCCCATTACAGCACTCTTGCGAAAAAATAAACGCTTTATGTGGACTGAAGAAGCTGAAAATGCCTTCCAAGAGCTGAAAGCGAAATTCACGTCTGCACCTGTATTAAAGCACCCGCGCCCTGAACTTCCATACCTAGTGAAAACTGATGCATCCAGTCTAGCCATGGGAGCTGTCCTGTCTCAAAAGCACCCTGAAACTGGCCAGCTTCACCCAGTAGCATTTTGGACCAGAAAGTTCTCGGCACCCGAGTTAAACTAGGCGGTTACCGACAAGGAGTTATTAGCCATTAAATCCACCTTCAAGGCTTGGCGGCACTATCTTCTTGGTGCCGGGCATACCATTAATGTGATCACCGATCACCGGAACTTACAGTATTTAAAGACAGCCAAGGCCCAATCGTCACGCCAACTCCGATGGGCATTGTTCTTTGCCGAGTTCGATTTCGTGATAACCTATCGACCAGGTTGTAAGAATGGTAAAGCAGACGCCTTATCCCGAATAGGGATGGGAGAGGCAGAAGTGAACCCAGAACCAGTACCTGTAATTTCCGAACAAAGGATTCTTGGCATGACTACTCTACAGACACTAGAGGACATCCAGGTAAAGATCCAGCAACTCTTTGATCCTACAGCCCTGCAGGACTGGGTAAAGAAAGGCCAGGATTACTCTGTCACCAATAACCTGCCTTATTACCCGGGGCGGCTATTTCTACCACACAAGGAACTACAAGAGCTAGTCATTTCCCGTTATCATGATACCCTAATGAAGGGGCACCCGGGTATTGCAAACACTGAAGCTAAAATTAAGAGACAATTCTGGTGGCCCACCTGGCGAAAGGATATTAAATCATTTGTGATGTCTTCTGGCATTTGCGCCCAAAGCAAAAGTCAAAAGAAAAAACCAGCTGGACTCTTACAACCTTTAGACATTCCACCTATACCATGGCACTCCTTATCGTTAGACTTTATTACTGATCTACCCCCATGCAATGGATTTAACACCATTCTAGTTATTGTGGATCTTTTTTCCAAGATGGCCCACTTTATTCCTTTAAAGGGATGACCTTCAGCTTCAATCCTGGCCAAGGAGTTCCTCGAAAACATTGTTCGCATACACAGATTTCCGTCCGTATTGGTCTCTGACCGGGGCAGTCAATTCATTTCACATTTTTGGAAAAAATGTTGTCAATTGGCGCAAATCGATGTGAGGTTATCGACCAGTCACCACCCCCAAACCGATGGTCAAACGGAGAGGACCAACCAGACTCTCGAACAATACCTGCGTTGTATGTTACATCAGACTGAGAGTAATTGGAAAGACATTCTTTGGATCGCCGAATATGCATACAATAATTCAGTACATTCTGGAACTGGACAAAGCCCCTTTTATACCTTATATGGGCACCATCCTCGAACCTCAGACCTTGACTCACCCCAACACTTAGAAATGCCCGCAGTGGACCATCTGCACCCCACGATTACACAAGCCTTAAAGGAAGCAACTGCACATTTAAAACAGGCGAAAGAAAAATATAAGAAAGATGCTGATCGACATAGAAGTGATACTCCACAATACCAGATAGGGGACCAAGTATGGTTAGCCACAAAACATATACCTCTAAAGGAAACACGGACCTTTAACCCCAGATATGTGGGACCTTACTCTATTAAGGCCTATCAACCCGGTGGCTGTCAAGTTGGACTTACCTGCTAATATACAAATTCACCCCGTCTTTCATGTGTCACTTTTGAAGCCAGTGCAACCAGGGACAAGATTAACCAAGCCACCAGACCCCATCCTTGTAGACTGGGAACCCGAATTTGAAGTTAAGAACATCCTGGACTCCAAGCTGATAGTCAAAACCTTTTTATTTAATCGACTGAAAAGGTTACAGACCACAGGAAAGGTCATGGGAACCTAGTGACCACGTTCATGCACCCCGATTGGTGAAAATATTCCACCGAAATTTCCCAGACAAACCGAAACCACAGGGAAGAACGACTTTAGGAGGGGCCTTGGGGGGGAGTGCTGTCATGATGCCTACCCCCGGGGACCCAAACCAAGTCCTGCAACCCCGGAAGCAGGCATCAGGTTATTCCAAGCAAGCGCAACAACCCCTGCTAGGGGTTATTTGGATGCAGTCCTGGCGTCTATGGTGCCAGGCTCATATGGAGAGTCAGTCCTGGCGCCATAGGCGCCAGGCTCATAGATTAAAACTTACCTGATGCAGACCATGCTGCAAACTTACCTGATGCAGACCATGCTGCAAGAGCTCCAAGCCAAAAGAGGCTTGGAAGGGACTACTTTACCTAGGGACTATTTTTTTACTCGGGTGGGGCTGGGGAGGAATACCTACCTGGGACTACTTTGGAGGCTATTTAAACCACGCCCAAAGAGCAGCACACGCTTCGCGTTATTCTGCATCCAGCAGCGTAACGCTCACCGTGCCTGCAAGTCTGCATCCAGTCTTTTGCCATGCCCGCCTCGAGTCTGGAGCTCCTAGAAAAAGGGAGAAAGAGGAAGAAAAGGTTAGAACAAGAGCAATACCTTTGATCCTTACCTGAATTCCCGATCCATCGCGCCTTCGAGCTGGAAGAAAGAAGTTATTTTATGCGCGTCGCCTCGCCTGCTGCAGCGCCGCGCTAAACTCACCGGCCTTCGCAGCATCTTCACATTCCACTGCATCCTTCTGCCTGTTCCCGCCTCACTCCGGCACCTAAGGGGAAGACAAGAACAGCAAGGTGAGCCAAGGGAATACACAGAGGCAATATTAGTTACCCCCCAATAGACTTACCTGATTTTACCACCGGGGGTACTATTCCTCTTCACGGGTCGGCGCAGCTTCCACTGCATCCTCGCCGCACCCCAGCCCCTAAGGGGAAACACAAGGACAGCAAGGTGAAACAAAAGGACAAACAAGGGGAAACCTCCTCACCACAATAGACTTACCTGATTTTACCGCCGAAGGCATTATTCCCCGAGATTTCATAATTTCTCTCAGCGCCTGAATAAAGGAGAAAACAACAGGTTACATATTGACATTATTTTATCGAACTGTGTTGGATAATACAAATCCTTACCTGAATATTACCGGTTGCCACGAGGCACTCTTCGCTAGGGTCAAGCTGCAACCTGCAAGGAATCGGACAGAGTGAAAGTCAGATATTTGAACTCTTACGAACTGCATACTTACGGCGTCTTGCCGGGAATCTCAGAGTCAATATTGTTCTGGAACTCAGGAATTCCTTCGAGCCAGTGAAGAACTGGTTATCTACGCGCCCCTGCGCTCAATGCAGGATGGAGAGCTCATCTTTCCAAACCATCAGGTGAGACTATAAGAGGGGACATCAAAGGTGATCAGTGGGGAGAACAGCGGGAGTGGGGGGGTTAACGCTCAACTCCACGGGTGGTTAATTCCCTTCCTCCATTTGCAGAAGAATGTTCCTACGGGCCAAGCAAACAAAGCGAGGTGGGCCAGTCCAGTCCGTCATCTCGGCACTACGCGTCACATTGGTGGAGACCGCAGCTGTCCAGTTCAGATCGACGCCCCTGTGGGAGCCAGGTGAGCGTAACACGGAGGTGCATTGATGTGAAAGCCTGAGAAGGTTGGACAAATAATTCTTGCCTGAGCCATGCTGCACAACATCTGCCTCAGGTGAAATATCCCCCTGCCCTCTGAGGAGGACATGCCACCCCCAGAAGACATCTACTCACTACCTGCAGGTGCAGTGCTCCCACACAGTTAGCGGGAGGAGGGGAGGAATAGTCGTCTGATGTGGCAAGAATTGATTGACAATTATTTCTTAACACATAAATAAATTCCCAGCTGCTCACCTTTGTATATAGCCACGTCTTGAATATATCATATTAACACAATAAGAATTGTCCTTGCATTTCTTCAAGTGAACTGGTATTGAATGGTGGAGTGTCAAAAACATTCATCCCCAACAACCCTCCCATCCCGCCTCCCCATCCCCATCCCACCATCACCAAAAATTCTCCCTACCTCCCCCATCACCAACACATCATTCCTATCCCCAACACCCCAGCACACCACCCTCCCCATCCCCAACACCCATGCCACCCCCTTGCGCCTATGAATAGAATGTTGCAACATGTCACTTTTGTGGCCTCTTGCCCTTGTCAGCCTGCTCGGATCCTGTTGGGGTGAAATGGCTCAAGGAGCGGTGCCATGGGGTGCTAGGCAATGATACCTCAATGGGTGATGGAGGTGGAGCGCTTTGGCCCCAGATGTGATGCAATGTCAGGAGCATGGCGGAATGTAGTGACTCGGCAAAGGGCAACATGCCCTTGCTGTGTTCCCTCATTTTCTGCCCAACAGTAGTGATGGCAGCAGTAGACTGGCAGAGCTGCTAGCACTGGCAGTCCAGGGACCGGGAGGTCCTCCTGGATGATCCCTGGACACTGTCCCTGATTGCCTGCAGGTGCTACACCTGCTGCCATGCAAGGTGTTTGATGGACACCTGGCACTGCTCCATATCACCCTGCCTCACTCATATTTATTTATTTATTTATTTTATTGTTCATTTATAGCATGCTTAATACCAAGCAAGTGGTTTCTAAGCACAGGATCAGGATTCAAACCTGTGTTGCGCTGCATTGTCTTGCTTCCAAGACAAATGCATTGCCCCTGAACTATCCGTCCTCCCCTGTTGCTGCCAGTGAATACTGTGGTACTGGCAGTTGGCTCTGGAGAGGGACAGGGCTAAAGCATGGTGACCTGAAGCCTGCGACTTCCTCCTCCTGTTCCTCTGGAGAGCCATCGGTTCCCGTGTCTGCCCTGGCCTGGTGCTGTTGATGCCTGTCAGACATAGGGGATGAGGGGGCATCAGGGGGAAAATGGGTGGGTGCAGATGTGTGCATGGCACCATTGTGACCCTTGGGGATCTCCACAGAGGCCATCTGTGGTTGTGGCTGTTGCAGCACCTCCAGCAGTATGTGCTTTGCCTCCTGTGCCATCTGCATGGCTGGTGGAGGGGTCACTTGACACAGTTATGGGGACAGTGGGTGTCTCCATGCCTAGCACAGCTGACTCCGTAGTGGTCTCATGTGGCCTTGGTGACTCCCTCCTGCTCTTCCTCCCGCTACTCCCACATCCAGCCTGTGCAGGGGTGGAGGTGGAAGCACTGCCAGCGGTGGAGGTATCCTGGGCAGTAGAGGCCCTGCCTCATCAGCCTCAGTCAACCTTATACCTGTTGGGTGGATAATGACATACATTCAGTCATCATGCATACAAGTAAGTGGGCTAGCAAGACACTCATGCTACATAAAGTTTGATCTTCCTATATATATTTTTTAGGAGGGGCATGGTTGGTTTCAGGCCAATGAGTACAGCTACTGATAGGTGGGAGTAGTATCTGCTGAGGGTGTATCTGATGAATGCATGTGTACGTTGCCTGTTGTGGATGTGCAGGGGGTTAACTTGGCAACATGGACCATCACAGCACGCATGAGTGCTTTTCATGGTTCCATGGATTTACATGCACAGTTTTCCTACAGTGCATGTGCCTTACAACATTATCACACCTCCCCAGGCACATGCATGTAGTCACTGTGATTGACATGTGGTTACTCATTCCCCTCCTCATTTTGCACGTCTAAGCGGGGGGGATGCATGCTTGTGGTCAGTGCATTGACATGGGAGTGGGGACTGTAAGACCCACTGCCAACCCTATGGCTGCTTTCTCCAACTTCTGTGCTTCCATGTGGAGGATGGAGCAGGCCTTCTCTTCCCATGGAGTCAGGGGTTTCACTGTGCCACCTCCTGTGGCTAGGGTCTTTCTCCTGTGACCGGCAATAATGCTGTGGAGCCTGTCCTTGAGGTCATTCCACCTCTTATGACAGTCTTCACTGTCCCATAGGAGAATGACCACTGCCACAACTTTGTCGCTGATGGTGGCCCAGATGGCAGCCTTCCTCTGGCCAGAGGTCCTACGCTGTTTGCTCCCATAGAGCTACTCAGTGTGGCAGACAACATCATCGACTAGCACCTGGAGTTCAGCATCAGAGAACATTTGTTTCCACAGCCTCATCTCTGGCACCTTAGCTTTCCCCTTCTCCTGTTTCATGATTGTGGCAAGTCTGGTCTCCAGATGGCAACAGGAAATGGACGATTCAGAGTGGAGTGTACTTTTCAAGAAGGCTGCAGCAAAACTTGCGTTCTGCCGCTGCCAATATTTCTACCGGCGGTAATTCGCTGGCTGGAATTACGCCGTTGGAATTAGCACCAAACATGCCAGTGGTAATGACAAATCTGTGCAGAATTACCTCCTGAAAGTCATGTTACCCTCCAATGGTGTGTGCGCAATCAGTATTTTGCAATACAGCAGTAATTCTGCTGTACACCGTAGCGGTTACGGCAATTCTGCACCGTATTACTGCCGCACTCATGATGAGGCCCTTTGTTCTTTACATCCGTGGTGGAGTTTTGTTGAGCACAGGGCTTGTTGCATTTACTTCCTGACTCTGTTGTTCAAGCAATTTGATGCCACAGTGCATCTTTGCACTATTTACTGTATCTCATTTTGCTGGGTTCTCAGAGTTTTCATGTCACTGAAAAGCAGCCACTTTGATCTTGAAATAAGGGCAAAAAATGAGTACAGGATCTATCAATGTTATCTTTCATTGAGGCTGTGCGTCAATCTGTGCATGAAGTTGCAACCACATCGCTCACAAGCTGCACAGTGCATGCTTCGCCAATCAAGTCATGGGACTTTACATGTTGGATAGGTTGAGTTGTATCAGGTTCATCAGTGGCAGTTCCTTATGGTGGGATGTGCATTGCCAGCTAACATGCTTGTCTGTAGCACACAACAGACATCAGACCGCAGCTGCCGCTGTCTTTACATACAGAATACCCCATCTAAGTTGTGTCTGTGACTGTTGTAAAAACCAGTCATTACACTGCACATTACACTGCATTGTTCACTTAGTCAAACGTGTGCAACGTAGAATTCCAAATGGTGCCAGTTGCAATAAGCAAACTGTACTGTGACAACATGTGTCACGCCTGTAATTGGTATGCCACACTGGGACTCATTCCGAGTATGCTGGTATCCTGGTGGTAGAGCCGCCAGGATACCGGCATCTGGTACTTAGCATTACTGGCACCCAGTCTGGGAAGCATTGACCGGTGCCTGGCATAGCGGTGTATATCCCTATTCATGGAGTCATGTAGGACTCCCTGAGTGGATTTGCCATCATTACCGCCACTGGCAATGGCGGTGGCAGTAACAAGGGCCTTTTTGGCTGGTAAGGCTCTTGGCTTACTGCCAGGATTTAGCTGGAGGTAACCCAGGTGCCCCACAGGCACTCCCGTAGTCGGGCGGTATGGTAAAGTGCTGGTATCTTCATATACCGGCACTTTCTTACTGAGCCGCCCGACTTGGAATGGGGCCCATTATTTGCACAGGTGCCCTGGCTGAAGTGTGAGCTGATCTTCAGGGTCACAGAAATGATGCCCTTCACACCCTGGAAACTGCTGATGAAATGTGTCACCACAAAATGAAGGCCATGCACAAATCAAGTAATATCCATTGGCTTTCCCATTTGCAAGGCAGCAAGGATATGCATCCCCTTGTCAGCAGCAACAAAGCCCGAATTTGGGTATCGCGGTCCTATTCACTGCACTAGGACATCCTTCTCCTTCTCCTTCGATGGCCACTCCCCTTTGTCCTCTACCTTTTAATTCTTAAATGCACAAAATGGCCTGGAGCTAGACTGCATTCATTTTTCATTTGCTGGCCTCTGGGATAAATTAGTGATCCAAACCCATCTAGACTGAAAGGGGAAGGGAATGGCACCCAGTGTGCTGTCCCAACAAAGTAGTCAACACACTTTCCACCGGTCCCCATCCACGTGGTGAAGTAGACTTTCTGGCCCTCGGACTGATCTCCTGCCTCCCAATTACATAAAGAACCTCGTCATACGACTCTGGTGCAGCCTTACATTAAAATGAATTTCAACTCGTAACTTCTCAGTAATGATTGCCTTTACTAATGAACTATCAGAAACCAGTCCTTCCCACAAGCCCACCAATGTAGAGGTTGAGGAAGATATGGGGGTGGGGCGGCTTGGTGAGGAGGATGAAATTGCTGAATAGTTGACCTATCAGGGAGAGCAGGAGGAGGTTGCGCGCCAGTAAAGGGGATAATGATTGGCTCCCTCGTTCTGCTTTCCTATCTTTCCTGTGGCTCCCTTTCATGGAGGGAGATGCCCTGTCCACCAATGGAAACAGGTGCACCATGTAATGCCATCATTGTATCAGGCATTAGGCAACACAGAACCATGATATCACCATTTGCTTTTTCAAATGCAATAGCTCTGGCTGACTTCAGCCAGACCTCAAGAGAGGAACTGAAAAGTAGAGAAAGTAAATCAATTGACAGGACCAGGGCATGTTTTATTATATTTTCATAATTTTGATCAGAGCAGGCTTTAATGACTACACTTTTACAAATAAGCAGAAAAGGTAAAACATAGAAAAGACGAAATGAAAGGCAAACGAAAACTAGCAACAAAGAAAGCAAGGGGGTTTCTCTTGGCAGATTGTGAGAGCTGACAACCATTTCATCAAAAGCAGTATAGTACAGCTGCAGATGCTGGAAAACTATTGCACTGCAAGTCACCTTGGTGGCACGTGGACACAGACCACTCTATGGTCATATTACTCCTTGATATTTTGTAACGGACAATTGAGGGGTTGGAGATTGTCTGATATGCAAAGAATAATTAAAGGAAAATAGGCAAGGCATGTTTACTGTGTAAAGGAGAGAGCTATGATTCATCCATCCTCTTTTATTAAGGCCTGTTGCAATAATATACAAGAGACACCGATAAGTTGTTCCTTACTTAAGCAGTGTTTTAATATTCTACATTATTTAGTCATACAACTCACATTACCAATTCATTCCGGATAAGTAACAGACAGGGCCACTCAAGTACAGAAAATGTCATTTCACATCAGCATTAAGGTTCGACTTCCTCCACACTCCTAATCAGGTTCTGTGCAATTTCACTTCACTAAACACAGAGGTCAATCATGTGCAGATTGTTCTAGGTGGCCAGAAAGCCCCTCTGGCCCTGTGCAACCCCCCAGCCACAGAGCACACTCAGAGACGTGCTTGCTGTTCGTGCTCCACGGTCGCTCTGACGCTCTGACGCAGCTGTGGAAATGCCCTGTTTAGAGTTGCGTCACTCCGCCGCGTGTGCGTGTGCCCTTAAAGGGGCAGTCACCACAGAGATGTTAAAACCAGGAAGACCTTGTCATCAATACTCATGCGTCCACAAAAGAGTATATTTCGGGGTACCCACAAACAGACCCCGCATGTAATTCAGAGAGAAATGTACAGACGTCCTGTCGTAGCTTGCTTTGTGTAACCCAGACACTATGCAGCAGATTCTCAAAAGTGCACGCAAATGAAAAAGCGCAGGGGAAGCAATGCAGTGCAAAATACGTGCAGCCAGCCCCCTTGCACACATTAGTGCCAGGAGCTCTCTTGCTGCACTACTGTGCTACGGGCACTCAGCACCCATTGGGGTTCTAGGAGTGCATTTTACGGTGGCAGGCCCTCTATTAAATGTGAAAAAAAGAATAATGCATTCCCTCCACCCCCCGGTCTGAGGGATAGAAATGCAAGTGTGACAGCAGAGGTTCGTACAGCTCTTGCTCCACTTTAACACAATGTGTATAGGACTGGCCCTGCCATGCCGTGCACAGCCCCTGCCCCTGTTCCAAACATGTCCGGGGACATTTATGATTTCGGAGTGCTCTTTAAAATGCACAAAAATGCCCCCTGGTTTGCGCAAATGCATCAAGGGGTCAAAAAAACATTTCAATTGCCGCTTCATTGATGCACCAGTTTAAATGCCCTTTCAGGCTAAATGATAAGACACGACAATGCCTCTTATTATTTGCACCAAAAAGGTTTTGAGAAGTTGACGGACAGTCTAATTGACACAGCTTTTCAATGCAGTATGATTGATGCCGGACACAACATGATAATCTATGCATGTGTAAGTTAGTGCCAAAGGAACTAATGTGTGATTCCCAAAAAAAAGTGTAACGTTTAATTTATGTGTGCAAAGCTGCCTACCAACTTTGGAAAATGTTTCAGGGAAGGAGCAGGGGTAGTAGGGAAATGCAAGGGTTTGTAAAGAGCCACCAGGTCACAGCATGCATAGATATTCACAAACATTTGCAAACACATGTCCCACTCTTATCTGCTAACCTGACCCTTCCACATTGTGTGCTTTATATGTAATGTGTGTGTATTCCAAGCTTTGTGTAGTACACTATGATGACAGAAACCTTCATTTCCACTTATACGTCAATTTCCTTTCTGAATAGAACGTATTACTTGTGCACTTGACGATACGTGTAAGTTTCTCATACATTGGACACATTTCTTTGTGAATTTCTTTCTTTTCTTCTTTCTGTTATTAAGTGTTTGGCTTATTACAAACCTTTCTCTATAAGAGAACAAAAGAAGAAAATCAACACTGTAATCCAATCCATAATTCAAATTCTGATACAAAATGTGAATAAATAAATCGGCACAATCAATTTCCAAGGGAGTACAACCAGACATTTCATAATATTTACAACGGCCACGATTAAAAACATGCATTTCAAAATCTAATTGTATTTAAAATCACCGACGTGCTTTTGCCACAGCAAAGAACTCTCCACTGGTCTTCTGCACAAATCTCTTTATATTGTATCAGGATGTACCCAAAATGGAAGGTTCTCAGTGCAGTCAGGCCTCTGCAAAATCACAATAACTGCTTCGCTATTTCAAGTTCAGTTTGTGAATTTCATGTCCAGTTTCATTTTCCTATAAAAAGTAGCTGTAACGTAAGTATGGCATAAATTGCGTGAGTAACTGGCTTCACTTGGCGAATGAGCCGCTTCATGCAGTATCTCTTCACTTTAACAATTGTCAGGCTTAACATTCAAGGCGAATTGATGGTTGCACCCATTATTACTGTACTGAAACTTTTCTAGGTTTGGTTAGGGTTGTATTTGTATACTACACTGCCACCTGCTGTCTAACAAGGAGAACACCCACAGGAAATCTAAAATGTGAGAACGAATTGCGTGCGGTTGCACTCAGTCACTTTTAATATTACTAGGTTTAACTTTTTGATGTATTTATCTTATTTTGGTCATCTCAATAAAGGTTTTAAACATTCTGCATGCAAAGGGAAATGTTGTCATTTGGCATTAGTAAGCTTAATTCAACGTCAACAAAAGGTAACAGCAAGGAACATGTGTTCAGGTAGTCATGTCTTTGGGCCAAATTCATAGAAAATGCGCTACATTCCTACTACTTTGCACCATATTTTATTTTATTTATTTATTTATTTATTACGCGCCGAAGCTCGCAAGCATCAGGGCGCGACAAAAAGACTCCGGGACAATAATTTCACGGGACAACACTAAAGAAGGGAGAAGAGAAGCAAGAGAAGCAACCCAGAGCGATGAAGTAGAAGCCTAGTTATTTGAAGAGGAAGGAAATGACATTGTGCCTACTTGAGTGTTCGAAAAGCTCAACGCTGTTTGCTGATTCATGGATTTTAAAGCACAAAGTCACCGGCAGCGCAACCAAAAAGAGGCGCACGGAACACCTACAGCACACCCCCACGCAAACAAAAACTAGCAGCAACAGTCTTTGCACCTACCTTTGCTCCACCATCCAGCACCCTGGCTGCCCCATGCAATGCAAGCCAGCACCCCTGTGAAACAGCAAACCGTCACCAGCAACGCAAACCAGAACCCCACCAAAACTGTGAACCGTCTCCCGCAATGCAAGCCAGAACCCCACCAAACTGTGAGCCATCCCACGTAACTGAAAGCATCAGTCTGGCAAAATGGCTGATCGCCCCCCGTAACTGAAAGCAGCAGCCCAGCAAAACTGCAGCCCGTCCCCCCTAGGTTTAAGGCACCTAAACTGTGGACCTGCACACCTAAGTCATAGCAGCCCCTGAACTCCTCACACCTCCCACCACCCCCACTCACCTACGCCCACTACCCGGGCTGCCCTTTCAAGTCCACATACCTCCTAACACCTCCACTCACCTACACCTACACCCACTGCCCCTGGCTGCCCCCTCAAGTCCTCACAACTCCCACCACCACCACTCACCTATGCCCACTACACCTGACTGCCCCCTCAAGTCCTCATACCTCCCACCACCCCCACTTCCCTATGCCCACTACTCCAGCATTCCCCCTTAGATCCTCACACCTCCCACTGCCCCACTCACCTACGCCCACTACCCCAGGAAGCCCCCTGCTAGTCTGCACTCCTGCTAGTCCAATGTGCAGCTACAACTTACCAAAACTCCTCTGGCCTGCCTCCACCATGAAGTATCCCTGCCACACATCCTCCTCCAACACAATCAACTGGGAGCACTGCTGTTGGAAGACAACAATCCTCTTCGGATAAAAGTGGGATTTTTTTTATTTTTTATTTTTCTTGTTATTGTAACATATAGTTTATTACAAACTTTTATTACAACTTTTTCCTTACGTTACGTTCACATTCCATCACCATAAGTCTAACATTTTTCTTTCTTTTTCCATTTTCAGTTCAGAATTTTGTCCATAAAAATAATAACTGAACATGTTAGGTGCACAGAACCCCCACTTAAAATACGACTCCACCATTCGTCCATGTTCATATTTATCGGTGCAAATTTACCAAGATGGAGTGTTCTAAGATCTTTGAGCACCTGACATTCTGTTATTAGATGTTTTATGGATTCCGTCAACCATCATCCTTTGTGTCCTGAAAGAGGGAATTTCCACTGCCAATGATTTACAGTGTTGCATATGTGCCAGGGTTTCCCTTAGCAACATCTGAAGGAAATCAGTGACTAGACCTATGAATACTGCCTTGGGAAAGATCAACTCAGGTTGAAAGAGTGAATCTGAGAAACTAATCATTCTGAAAAGAACACCAGCCATGAGATTGGTCGATCCTGGGATGATAGTAAAGGTAATGTCATAGGGAGAAAAGAAATGCACCCAGCGAGCATGATGGCTGTTTTGCGTTTCTGCGTATTGAAGACCCCTCAGATTCTGGTGGTCTGTCCTTGCTTCCACAGAAAACTTTGAAAACAAGAGCAGATGTCTCCATTCCTGGAACACTCTTTTTATTGTTAAAAGTTCTTCTTTTTCTGGCACCTTATAGTTCATTTCAGATGAAAGTAAGATCTTGGACAAATAGGCCACTGGAAATTCCATTTCAGTCGAATCTATTTGTTTCGATACGGCACCCGTAGCATCGGATTACTGTGAATTGTCGGTTCTGATCTGGGTTTCGTTGGATTGTGGCTGAAGTAAAAGCCGCTTTGAGAGCACAGAAGGCCCGATTAGCAGAGAATGACCATTCATATATATTTCGCTCCTTTCTTGAGCAAGGCAGCTAATGGTAGAATGGAGCGGGAAACATTTGAAATTAATTTCCTGTAGAAATTAGTGAAACCAAGAAATCATTGGAGTTCCTTAATGGACCCTGGGAGAGGCCATTGCAGGGCAGCAGAAACCTTAGTAGGGTCCATCCAACAAAACATAACTTAGGTAAGTGATTTCACATTGATGGAACTCACACTTCTCAATTGTACAGAAAAGATGATTGTCTCCGAGATGATGTAATTCCATCTGCACATGTACGGTATGGTCAGAAGTATTAGGAGAACAAGCCAATATGTCATCCAGATAGACAATAACAGAGTGTAGGAGAAGATCAGCAAACACATGGTACATGAACCTCTGGAATATTGCAGGTGCATTTGACAGATCAAAGAGCATTACCCTATATTCAAAATGTCAAAATGGAGTGCGAAAAGCCATCTTCCATCCATCACCTGCTCGGACTCGGATGAGGTGGTATGCTCCCCTAAGATCCAGTTTACTGCAGACTGATGCCCCCTTAACAGCTATGAGTATATCTGGGATCAATGGCATATGATATCTATCAGGCACCGTGACCTTAATTAGACCTTGGAAATCAATGCAGGGACGTAGTTCTTTAGTGTTCCTTTTTGGGAATAAAAAAAGGACGCTTCAGCAGGTGATTTTGATTTTGCTATTAGACCATTCTTTAGGTATGCATGGTGTGTCTGGCAGTGATCATCAGTCTATCTACAATATTGCAACTCTGCTACAGCCTTTCTGCAATGACTACAACTTTTGAGGCCTAGATCTGTGTTCCTTTAAAAGGTTGTGTGCAGCGCACGTGGTGTGCGTAGTGTGTTTGGCAGTGACTGCCAGTCTGTCTATGATTTTGGACCTCTGCCACAGTCTTTCTGCAGTGACTACAACTTTGGAGGCTGAGATCTGTGTTCCTTTAAAATGTTGCACACACCGCAGAGTGCGCGCAGTGTGTGTAGTGTGTTTGGCAGTGTTCGGGAACGGAACGGCCACTTGAAGAGGTCTGTATTAAGTGATCTGCCCCAGGCTCTGAAGTTGCAGGAAGGCAAGCAGCATTATTGCAGGTGGTGGACTACTGAGAGCCCGGAAACACACGCCAAGGTGAGCCTATCAAAACTCTATTATCCAAAGTACTTTTTGAAGTCGATATTAGTACCTTGAAAGACTGGGATTCCAGGGAAAGTGGTGATTTAAAGTAAAACTGGCCAGTCCCGCAAAGCTAAACTATATGATTTAAGGTCAGGAAAAACCTATATGAATAACATGGCAATAGCTGACCGACAGTTTGAAAACAAAGCAGAGGTTTGTGCTGTGAATACCGGTCTGGCGGCGATAAACATTGGAAGACCGCAAGGGAAAATCACTGACTTCTACTCTAAAAAGAGCAGTATCTAGATTTAAGCTGTGATACCTGAGGTGACGGTCTCTCAGCATGACAGTATTAATACTTTGCTGCAGGATATTGACAACAGCTGCTTGTTGGAACTTTGCTACAGACTGCATAACAGTGCTCAGGCAGGAGTTAGTAGCATTGCCAATAACGACATTTCTGTAGCAGCGTTTGACGGAGAAAGGGCTGATGCTTCACAAAGACTCTCTGGAAGCCCAAAGTTGGTGTATGATTCAAGTGGAGAATCAGCTGTCCCTGTGTCTAGCTAGTAACAGCCAGAACTCAAACAATAAGTGGAATGATGCCTCTCTGACCTATTCAAACCCAGAAGTGTTAAACTTCTCTGTCAAGATACTTCTTACATTGTGCAGTGCAATACACAATGATATTAAGCGACAGGGGGAAGCAATCATGCAGTTACACGATCTCGTTATTGACTAAGTACTACTCAAGGTCAGAGTGTAGTACGACCAGTAGACACGGACCTGGCTTCAGTTCAGAATAATGCAGATGTTAATTTATCTGAACTCCAGGAAGACTGTAGCTTAAATAACGAAGGTTGTACCTCCCTGGCCTCTTATCCAATGTGTAAACAGCGGGTGCTCGTTTAGCGCCTGCAAGAGTGGGCCCTTAAGAACAAGGGGATAAATCAAGACTCAACTGATGTTATAGCCTCACACACCCTGAATTCCACCTTAAGGCCAGCACCTAAAACAAACCCGAAAACATTGGGGAAAAGAGAAGTGCGCAGGAAAAGGAGATCTGCACAAAACAGAGACATTCACTAGTTGGTTAGTGAAGGACGATAGTCCAGCGCAGGCTCCAGATTTGGCAACTCCTGTCACGTGTGAGGGCAAAGAATCGGATCAGTTGACTGGATTTCCTGGGCCACAGTGTGTGGATGTAAGAAGTGTGAACTTCACAGTTGTACCTCAAGTCCCTCAGCAAAGTAACAGAGAGGAGACACTGGTCTGTCGGAAACCTGACCCTAAGGTATTCACTATCAGTCCAATAACAGTAACTAAAGACAAACAGAACTTAAACCATTCAGCTTTGATGGAGCTCTTTCATAAAGTGCCATCATTGAGACTGTTTACATCTTCTGACTTCGATTTTGTGGTACGTTTGATTGCTCTACCTGGGAAGATATCACAGATACACTGCTGCTTACCAGAAACAGTGGCTTTAACAGGTCAACATCAAGCATCATTAAAATACTTTGGCTTTTCTTTAGATATAAAACTAGACAGTCTGAAGGAACCTACATGTTGCCCTCAATGCACGAACCCCAGCAAATGAATAGGCTATTTACTTAAAATTGAGCTCTAAGATCGATGGGAAATAAGATGATGCACAGGACAGGGAACGGCTTCAGCGTTTTCTACGCAAAACTGGACTCACTAAGTGAAGTACTACGATCCTGAGCTGGAGAACTCAGGGTTTATCTCACCTGCTCAAAAAGCATGGATCCATGGTCAAAATCTTGTGTAATGATATATTTGTCCTTCAAAAGACATTTGGCATTAGGTTAGATGGTTATGTAATCCATCAGACAGAAGCAGTGAAGGGAAACCTTGGCCGCTCGAAAGGTGGTCTTATGATTGGAGTCAGGAACAGTCTAAGTTCCTCTTTAGTTTTACTGAGGGATACAGCGGCCAAAGTCTTAGTTGTTGAGGTCAGAATTAAAGCCGGTGGGGCTCAAACACGCTTGCTGGTCATCAATACCTATGATCCCCTTGTACCTGTGTTACTCAGGCAGTGTTTGACTATCTAGACACAATTTTAACATAGTGAGGAGAGTTGACTATTGATAACCCAGTGGTAATATGCAGTGACTGAAATGCTAGGTGTGCTGACAAAAAGGGGTGTCCCAAATTTGAGAACATAACTGTGTATAGCATAAAACCATACTCAACTTCTAACGCCCAGGAAATACAGTGGGTCTCTTATCTAAAGGAATGGTATCTGGTATTGATGAAATGTCAGGTAGTGGGCGATCAGCCGGGTGATCCTATGTGGTTCTGTGTCACTAAGAAGACCATTTTGGACTACTTTAGCAGTAATAGTTCCTTAATAGAAAAAGTTAATTCTTTAAGGATCGTACCTAATGAATACAGTGACCATGCCATGCTTGTTCTAGAGATACATTTGGAAGCAAGAGAACCTGGAAAAGTTGCATGTGGTGCATTAAACTCAAATAACACAGGTTAACTATCTGTACAAAAATAATTTGTACTACTTGCGCCTTTTGAGAGCAATTAGACCCTTTATAAATGAGACAAACTCGGCTACTATTGCAAGAGCAATCCTGCTGTCCCGTTTAGATTACGGTAATGCATTGCTATTGGGAGCCTCTAAGAGAGAGCTGACAAAATGCCAGGTAATGCAAAATGATGTAGTTCGCAACATTAAAAAGAAAAAACAAAGGGCCCATATATCAGAAGGAAGAAAATAATTACATTGGCTCAGAATAGAGGATAGAGTCAAGTTTAAGTCAATGACGATAGTCCACAGATGTCTTTTTGGGGAGGCACCGGCCTACTTTAAAAAACAATTATCTTGGTATGCATCCCAAAGATGCCTAAGATCAGCAGACACGGGCCTCCTAAACATACCAGAGGCTAAACGGGCAACAGGAAGGTGTAGATCTTTTCCGGTTAAGGCAGCTAAATATTGGAACGGGTTACCAGCAAACCTAAGACACGAAGAAAACTACCTTAGCTTCAGGAAGGCTTTGAAAACTTTCTTGTTCCAATAGCCTTGAAACACCACATTGCCAACCTCAGAGTAGAGTAGACACTATTAACCATTGTGAGATTTCTACTGTAAATGGTACCTCTCTGCGCTCCCCGCACCCTAATGCCCGCAGGCTTATGGCGCGCTATAAGAACAAAGACATAGACATTCGGCTTAGTTGGACCAAGGACAAAATAGAGAAAATCTGTAGGACAGTTTTCGCTCATGGTTTGTTTGACTGGCTCAAATTAAAGGATAAAAGAACGTGAATGAGATTGAAGACTGACTTAGCCAAGTTGTGCATAGAACAGGGATCGGGGGTCGAGCGCCAAACGTGACCCGTGGGAACCAGAATCCTGCTATATTTGACATCAACATACTAAACCTATTAAACGCAGGGTCATCAGAACAGTTATAGGGTAATTCATGGAATAAATGTGCGCCGAAAAGGGTAGTGCAAGCGTGAAAATCGCAGCGCACATGTGCTAAAGCCACGCACGCAGCCATTCGTCGATTCATGGAATGCGCTGCGCGTGTAAACCCTGGGATGTGTGCCAAATCCGTGGGTGGCACACGCGTGTGCACACGTCACCAGACGCTGTGCGCAACGCGCACAGGGAAAGTGCAAAACGTGTAGCGCACACAAGAAAAGTGGGCGTAACACAGGGCGTAACACGCAGAATGGGGAACAACGCATGAAAATGTGGGCGTTATGGGGGAGGTACGGGAGGCAAATGATCGCAACGCCCACACGCACGCTAACAACACGTATTCATGGAATCGAACAGGGGAAACCTGTGCGCCAAAAAAGACGCGCTAATCTGGAAACACGTACGCCAGCAGGAAGCAGGCCTAAGCGGCCCCGCACAGCATAAAAGTGCACACAAACAACAAACAAGCTCATACGCTACGATGAATATACGGTTCCTCGCAGCCGTGGTCGTGGGACACCACAGGAGGAGGAGGATAGCCAGGTCCCGTATTTTTTTACCCAGGACCAGCCTTTTGGGATGCCTGATGACCAGGTGTATGGGAGGAACAGGTTTCCACAACTAATAATCCTAGAACTGGTCAGGGAGTGGGAGGATGACCTCACATCACCCACCCTGTGCTCCCAAGCACTGAGCCCCTTGGAAAAGGTGCTCAATGTACTGCACTTCTTGGCAACTGGGTCATTTCAGCGGACAAGTGCCATAGTTGGGGGTGTCTCACAGGCCACGCAGTCATGCTGCCTACACCAGGTGTTGGTGATCATGACTGCACGCCCCTCCGTCCGCAGGCACATATACAGACCCAGAACACCTACAGAAAGTCGTCCAGGACTTTTTTACGGGGTGGCACACTTCCCCAAAGTGCTAGGTGCCATTGATTGCACCTATGTGGCTCTCTGTCTTCCCAGGGCCACTGAGCACATCTATCGAAACCGCAAGCACTGGCATTCCATCAACGTGCAGGTTGTATGTGATGCCAAGGGAATCATCACCTCAGTATATACCAACTATCCGGGGTCCAGCCATGATAGTTTCATATTCCGAATGTCACCCCTAAACCGGGACCTGGAAGCTGGGAGGCATGGCGACACATGGCTAATTGGAGAGTATAAATGCCTCTGCACATGCATGCATGTCAGACACTGAGAAATGGCAAAACCCCAATAATGACAACCATTTCACCTTCCCAGGAGACAGCGCCTACCCTCTGAGCACCTACATGATGACGCCAATAAGGAACCCCACCACACCACCCGAGGTAAGATACAACAAAGCCCATATTGCAACCCGGGGCATAGTGGAGCGTACATTCGGAGTGCTGAAGTCACACTTTAGATCCCTTGACCACTCTGGTGGGCAGCTGCTATATGCACCCCCAGTAGTGTGCAGGATCATAGTGGCAGCATGTGTCCTGCACAACGTTGCAACCTGGCGGGGCGTGCTGGTGGACATGGTGGTGCTCCCACGTCCCCAACCACATGCACGGCCACTGAGCATGGCAGGTGAAAGGGCATGTGGTGAGGCAGCCCGTACCCAGCTTGTGGCAAATTTCTTCACCTAAAATCCCACCCCTGCGGAGTACACACAGATCTGGCACATACCAACTGTCACAACAATACCACCCTGAGATTTTTTACCTGGAAGTGCTCCATTTTGTGCATCCCTAGCTACTTAAACAAACCCAATGCTGTGTCAGTAAAAGGCAAACATGTATGCAGCATGAAGGACTACACCCTTGCAAAACACTACAACCAAATAGTGGCATGTCACCTAACCCCATCTCAGCTATCAAACACACCATGGCATGCCATGCGATGTGAAAGCAACCAAATGAATGCACATCACATGACACAAGTGTCACAAAGTGCACTGTCCCAAATGTAAACAGACCACAAACAATTGCCTCTCACTAATGACAAAAAAGCAGTACACATGAACAAATACATACCAGCAAGACAAAACATCAGTACAGGATCCAACAGTGGCAACATATGACAGTAAAAAATGAAAGTAGTGCAAGTGTCACAACCTGACTAAGGAGGCACATTTGAAAAAAAAAACAAACCCCCCCCCCCAAAAAAAAAAAAAAAATCCAAAATGGCCCATCATCCTCTGGTGGTACATCAGAAGGTGGGCGTGATATGGGAGGCAGACCACGCAAAGCCCTGGCATGCTCCTCCATGGCAGCAAGCATGCGGGTCTGAAAGGTTTGGTTCTGCAGGATGATGGTACGGAGATCCCCATGCCGCACCTCACGGGTAGCACGCATTTCTGCCTGCAAGGCCTCGCGTGATGCCCGGATCTCCTCACGGGTTGCCTGGAGCTCAGCTGAGAGTGTGCGTGTCAGCTGCTCCAGCTGCTGTTCTGACCTTGTACACTGGGACACCTCAAGTGCACCCAGAGTATCTCTGAGGGACCTGTGTTCTAACCTCAGGGCATCGCTGTGGGCCTGTGACTCTACAGATATGGCTGTACGCAGAGTCTCTAGTCCAGCCCATCGGTCCCTGTTGGATGCAAACATGTCCTCCCTGTGTGAGCGCCATATGGACTCTGTTGCTTGCTGCTGGAGCTCCACCTGCCTTTCAGGGGGGAGAATGGAAGTGGCCACCCTATCAATGGCCTGAGCCATCATCTCACATGATGCCCCCTGCTGTGCTGCAATAGTATATATGGAGTTCTCCCACACAGTATTGCCTGGTGGCGCACGGCGACCATGTTGGCGGGCACCACACCTGTTTGGGGCAAGGTGATGTGCACCTTGCTGTGCTGGCACTTCCTGAGGCTGCAGGACTGCATTCCTCCTTGAATCTGCTGGCCAAGGAACAGGAGCAAATATAGTGGAGTGTGACCCTGCATCCGTAACCGCCACAGGTTGAATTTCCAACACTGAATGGCCCATAGCGGGGTCTACCCCCAGTGCAGGTGGGTTGGACAGAACAGCATCCCTGCCAGAAACACTCACCTGCGACGGGACATTTGTCTCAATGTCAGATTCAGCACCTGAGCTGTAGAGGTCTGCGGAGGTGTACCCAGTGACACCCGTGGACAGGATGGTCTGTAGGACTAATGGATTTTCACCCACAACCACCCCACGCCCTCCACTGGTGCATGGTTGTGTCTGTGAGTACTCCTGCCTTTGCGCCATCTCCTCCTTCTCAACAGCATCTACTGCCTCATCACCTGCAAAAACATAAAAGAAAAGTAAAGAAGACAGGCATGAGCAGCACAGCCCACACACATAGGCATCACAAGGCACACATTGAATACATAAATGACACATGTCACACATGACAATAACTGTGGCATGCATGCACTGGCAATGAGGTTGAAGGGGAGCCTAAAAGCAGCCACTGAGGACTCCAAGATGGGAAAGCAACACATCTGTTGCATGCTGCATAGCACCGGCATCACACATTAGCCTGTGAGTGGCATGGACAATCCACATACATGACACATGCCAGCACACAGATGGCACGTAGCATAGCCATGGCAGATTTGACAAGGACACCCAGATGGTAGCAAATCAGTACTGTCACCCATCCATGTGAGCTGGACATCATGAAATAGAACATGCAAAAGAGTGTGACAAAAAACACATGTGCCACACGCTGCAACAAAGCCACTGTTCACCAATGCAGTGATGGTAGGCACATGGATACAACAATGTATGGTGACTTGAACATGACAGAAGACAATTGTCATGTTGAACATTCAAACAGGGCCCTGCAGTGAATGTGTGCAGGCCATGTGTAGGGGCACATTACTCAATCAGCCTGATTGATGAAATCATTTCCATAATAAGTAAACAAATGTGGGACATTGTGGGGTGTAATCCATGTCTGAAGTATGGTACATTTGGGGCAGAATGGCACCAAAATGTGTGGTTAACATGCAAAGGATCTCATCAATCAGGCAGAATGAACAGGAAAACAGTATGAACAATGTGGTGGCATGATGGCAGTTGAAGGGCAAGTGCAGTAATCAGGTGGAAATGGTTAACTGCGGTCAGAAGGGATACTGTAAAATCCAAACCCAAGGCCAGGGGATGTTTTGGAGGCACCACATGGGTGACCCATAGCAGCCATGACCACACATCCCCACCTGGCACTCAATCAGAACACATCACCCAAGCAACATACACATGGTTTGCAAACACATGCATGGCCACTCACCCAACATTGCCTCAAGATCTGGTAGGTATCCCACGCCTTGTATCTGATCCTGTGTGATGAAGCCTCCAGCAACAGACTCATGTTCTGTGAGTACTTCCTCCTCTGGTGGAGACCGAATGCCAGTCACCAGAGTAGAGGCATGATTGGAAGCCAGCTTGTTCTTTGCTCTGCGTTTGAGGTCATTCCACCGCTTAGAGCAATCATCAGCTGTGCGCCTCACAAATCCAAGGGAACTAATCTGGTCCGCCATGCACTGCCAGTGGGCCCTACGTTAAGCAGTTGTAGACTTGCACCCTGCAGTCACCAGCATTTTGCGGCCATGGGCCGACACGTAGCCCACAAGTGCGTCTAGTTCCACATCATTGAAACTACGCTTCCTTGACATGCCGGAGGGGGGAGCCGTGTCTGGGGTCCCAGCCTGTACTGCTCTGGTTGGTAGGGGCTGAAGCACAGGTGGACTGGGCACTGGAATTAGCCAAAGGCACAATGACCAAAGGTCTCACTGCAGGCATTGGCTGCTGGGTGATTTTGGCAGGACCAACCTCGGTGTGATGGACTTGGACCAACACTGTCCCGGCTGGGTGACTCAGAGCTGGGTGGATTGAGCTGCAGCTGCCCCTGCAGCCTCCTCACCTTGGCTACTTGGGGCAGCAGATGACATTGCTGCCCCAGATTCACATGGCCTGGTGACAGCGACTTTCACCGCCACACGTGGCTTTGACTTGGAGAAACGCAAGTCGGCCTGGGAGTCATCCTGTGCCGGTTCGGTCGACAATATGGGCTGGGTTAAGAAGGCCTGAGCTGGGATGATGTCAGCTGCATCTCCCTGACCCATTGGTGGGGGCATAGGTGTACCTGATTGGTTCTCCACACACTGGCCTCTTGGGCCACCCTGCACATCCTGGCCACGTCGCCTACCGTGCACACCTCTTCTAGGTCTGCCACCTTTGACTCCCTTACCACTTGGCCGCCTCCCAACCATGGCACTGATGTTCTTGTGTGAATGGGAGGTGCATTCAACAATTCTCCTGGGCAATTCGGGTGAAAGCGGCAGGGTACTAGATGGAATACGTACCCTAGTGCTCTAGTAAGGCTGTCTGTGACCCCTCGGGAAGATGATGGGTCACACAATGCTCAGGCACCCCAAAAACAAAATTTAATGTGCACGTGACCCCTGGTAGCCCACGTGCATAGAATAAAGAACCCGCACTACGCTGTGGCACCCAGAAACACGAAAGTGAGCGTACACGTGGTACACGCAGGCTACAATGACATCTAAATGGGAAAGTGACAAACGAGGGGCAACCACAGTTTAAAAAATATGTGCGTGACGCACCGTCTGCCTGGAAAAAGAATGTGAAAAAGACGTGCGTGTACGCGTTGGCAACTCCGCTGCCGAAAGAAGAATTGAACGCTGTCTGAGGATAAAAGGAGTACGAACTGGAACCGTTGTGAAGTAATCTTGTGTGAACCGACAAGAAGTACAAGAATCACCCGCTCTCTCTCCACAAAAAGCAAGAACAAAAAAATGGCGTCCTACGCATACCTTTTAACCCTACCCACACGTGTGACATCACTTACGCACATACGCGCTAAGGGCCTTTCCTCCAATTACAGGCAGTGACACCCGGACGTGCAGTTTTTGCACATGTACAATGAACATGCACCTGTGTGGAGGGAAACGCCCCCGCACAGACGCGCTTACGCGCTAAGGGCCTTTCCTCGAATTACACGCTGACGTGCAGTTTTTTCACATGCCAAATCACTCCGTATCAAACTGGCCACGCGACAACACACGGAAGACCATGCTCCTGCCCAGAAGGCCATTTTCCTGCCCCCAAGAACCCCAAGCACGCTCCCACCTGCCAGCTGCTGCTGCCTGCCTGCCTGCTGGCCACGTGCCCTGCTATTTGTTGCCTGCACATCAGCCATCTGTAGGGGTCCAGTTGCTGTGACCACCCCTGCTGGAACAGAAGACTCCCGACTGGTATTCCATCGCTCCACAGCCCAGCCCCAGGACCCAGTTGCCCACCCACACCTGCCTCGGGGGTTGCCATGTCTGACACAACACCATCTGGCACCAGTGGCAACCCCCCCAGCAGTGAGGAAGAGGGCTGCCAGCTTCACTGCCAATGAAGTTGGCATCCTGGTGGAGAAAGTCCTGGGGCATTATGATGCCCTCTTTGGTAGTTCACATGCTGACAATGAAGGACGGAAGAGGATCTGGATGGACATTGTGGCTGCCATCAACGTGGAAGCGGTGGCAGCCCGAAACATGCAACACGTCCGGAAGCGCTGGGAGGACTTCAGGTCCAGGACCCTCAGCAAGGCCCGGCGCCTCTTGAAGGCAGCGCATGCAAGGGGTGCAGGGTCTACCTTACCGAGCGGTAAGTGTCCATGCGTACTGATTGGATGCTGCCATGTTGAGGTATGGCAGGAGTGGGCAGGTTGGACATATGTCTTGGTAGGCCCATGTATCGATGTGTATGTACAGGGACATGAGCCTGCCACATGTGAGTCCAGTCATGTGTGAGTCACATCAATGGTGTATGTGTTCAAATGCATGGTGCCCAAATGCATGTGTGGGTGCACACATGTTTAAATTTCTGTGTATGTACTGTGGCATGGTTGTGGTGTGATGGATGCTGGTTCCACCTTCATGTATGTGCACAATATACATGTGCGTGTGTGTGTATTTGACATGTGTGCCACTGTGATACACCATGGATGCATGTGACACCGACATGTAGGAGGCTGATTGAAAGATGTGACATGAATGCTGATGATTTTACTGCGACAGGTGGTGGAGATGTACAGATGCATGTATGTCTGGTGGCATGTGTGCAAGTTTTTGGCACTCCCCGTGTTGCATGTGACGTCAGGCTAACCTTCGGATGCTGATGCTGTTGTATGTGTATGGATGGTGCTGCCTGCTGCTACATTCCTGTTAATTTGCGCATGTGTGTGGGTTCAAATGATATGTGTGTTGGGGCGTGTGATGCTATGTGTGAAGTTTGACACTGCCACTCATGTGCAACTGTCATGTGTCTATCAGACCATTGTACAGTGCCCTGATGCCTGTCTTCTGTCTCTCCCTGTCTGCAGCGTCAACTGATGCAGCGTCAACTGATGAAGCGGGCGGAGATGGTGCTGTGGAGAACAGCGGCAGGGATCACACCGCCAGCCGGAGACGCAAGGCCCAGCTCCCCTCCCATGTTGTCATCTCGTCAGTGAGTGAGGAGCCTGGTCCCGCGTCCGCAGCCGCAGCTGCCAAGGGTTGATCCAAGAGGTGGAGGTCGGAGGTGGACTCTCAACAGCAGAAGGGCCAGCTGAGACCCCACAGGGGCCTATGGAGGAAGATGGCACGGAGTCATCCAGGTTGGTGGGGAGTTTGGTTGAGGGGGAGGCCGTGGAAGGGCCACACATGAGGTCTGGAGGGGGGGGATTCCACTGGTGCTATTGGTGCAGTCCAGGGGCCGGGACAGGAGGCAGCACAGGTGGCCGCGGAGGTGCCTGTGTGTAATCCTGTCCCCGATCCTGTGATTGCATCATCCCGCACCAGCAGGGATGCCTTTGTCCAGACCCGTTTTCAGCGAGGGGATGCGCAAACAACAAATGGCCTTTCTCTCCCTGTGGACGTGGCAATCCGGGACCATGTTGAGCCTGTCCTGGCTGGGGTGGCTTTGCATCAATGTGGCATCTGGGATGACGTGCAGGGTTCTCGTGAGGACGCCTCACGTTATTTCAGATGCCTTGTTCACCGCGTCGACCTACTAGGACGGGTCACCAGTGCTGGGTTCCTCTGTGTGCTGGACCTTCTACCGACTCCCTCCTCAACTGAACCCCCTATGCGCCAGTCGTCCTCCGTGCCATCTTCCTGCCCAAGTATCACCTGGGCACCCTGTGGAGCTGACCCAGCAGCCAGGCTGATGGAGGACACATCCCTGCCACAGTCAGGAGTCGGAGGTCCAGCAGGGGTGGCCACCCCAACAACTGGACCCCAGCAGGAGGAGGACGTGCAGGCATCAACAGGCAGGGCACATGCACGGCAGCAGCAGGCTCAAGGTGGGACCGATGATGGCTCGGGCCATCAACATCAGAGGTGCAGGCATCGGCCAGTGGGCAGGAGGACCTTGGATTAGGAGTGTCTTCCGTGTGGCAGCGGTTGGGCCGGCAAATAGATGCGGAGCGGCGGCGGGTGGAAGAGGCACAGCTCACTATGGTCAGGACGGAGAACTCCATGCGCAGGGCTTTGAGGCGGGCTGAGTGCCTCGAGGCAATTTGTAGGGAGTTGGAGGAGGCCATGGCTGCATCCCTGCGAGACCTCGGGGCCAGGCAAGAGGCCCGCCTCCGGGACGTTGAGGAGGAGTTCAATGATGCCCTGGCCCGGAACATCAACAAGTGAGCCGTTGGACTTGCCCGCCGCCTTTGTAAATAGTTCTGTAGGTGTAAGTTTCCTTTCTATTTTTTTTTTCCTTTGGCGTGCATGGACTATGCCCCACCTTTTTGTATATAGTTATTTTATTGGTAGGATTTAGGTTAGGCTTCCTTTGGATTGTTGGGCTCATGGACCCTTGGATGTGCTTTTGTAAATAGTTTTCGATCTGGATTTCATTTTCTTGGACCCATGGTGGAATACTTTGCTTTTTTTTAACTCTGATTTTTTTTTCATGGATGGACCCATTGGAGCCTTTTTACTTTGGATTTTATTGGTTGCAGCATTTATTTTTTTTTAATCATTTTTGGACTTGGAATCTTTCTTTTCATTATTGGGTGCTTTTGTTTTATTAATTTCGTTAATTCTTCAATACACTTTTTTCTATACTTTACTTGTGTGGTCTTCTCTCATTTGTTTTGTGCATGTCACAATGTGGTTTTTCACAGTTATGTGTCGCCATTGTGTGGGTCTGAGGGACATGTATTCATTGGCATGCTGGTTATTTATTTTCTATCATGACATTGGGAATTCAATGTGGGGTGTTTTGACTGGGGTGGTGTGGGGTGGCATTTGGGTGGACATAAGGGCCATGGGGCTGGAGTGTGATGATGTGTCGGGTGGGGGGACATGAGTCGGGGCCTGCTGGCATATGCCCGTCAATGGTGGGTGGGTGGTGGAACATGAGTCGGGGCCTGCTGGCAGGTGCCCGTCAATGGTGGGTGGGGGACATGAGTCGGGGCCTGCTGGCAGGTGCCCGTCAATGGTGGATGGGTGGGGGTCATGAGTCGGTGCCTGCTGCCAGGTGCCCGTCAATGGTGGGTGGGTGGGGACATAAGTCGGGGCCTGCTGGCAGGGCATGGGGCTCACAAGTGCATGGTGGCATGTGAGCTTCCTGCAGAGCATGGTCAGGGGTGTTGACCCCTGACAATGTGGTCTGGGCTGCCTACAGGGCATGGTCAGGGGTCTAGGGTAGTCCCCTGTGGTGTGGGTTGCCTGCAGGGCATGGGAAGGGGGGAAAGAGCACACCCGTGAGGAGCCACAATGCCAAATTGCGTGTAAAACTTCCTGCGCACCCCTGAAATACACGTACCCCGCTCTCGCCAGGACTATCGCATGTGAAACTTCCCAAGCACCCCCGTAATACACGTTCCCCGCTCGCCCAAGGCCTATCGCATGTGAAACTTCATGCGCACCCCAAAATACATGTACCCCGCTCGCCCAAGGCCTATCGCGTGTGAAACTTCCCACGCACCCCCGAAATACACATACCTCGCTCGCCCAAGGCCTATCGCGTGTGAAACTTCCCACGCACCCCCGTAATACACGTTCCCCACTTGCCCAAGGCCTATCGCATGTGAAACTTCACGCGCACACCCGAAATACACGTACCCCGCTCGCCCAAGGCCTATCGCGTGTGAAACATCCCGCGCACCCCCGTAATACACGTACCTCGCTCGCCCAAGGCCTATCGCATGTGAAACTCCATGCGCACCCCTGAAATACACGTACCCCGCTCTCGCCAGGACTATCGCATGTGAAACTTCCCAAGCACCCCCGTAATACACGTTCCCCGCTCGCCCAAGGCCTATCGCATGTGAAACTTCATGCGCACCCCCAAAATACATGTACCCCGCTCGCCCAAGGCCTATCGCGTGTGAAACTTCCCACGCACCCCCGAAATACACGTACCTCGCTCGCCCAAGGCCTATCGCGTGTGAAACTTCCCACGCACCCCCGTAATACACGTTCCCCACTTGCCCAAGGCCTATCGCATGTGAAACTTCACGCGCACACCCGAAATACACGTACCCCGCTCGCCCAAGGCCTATCGCGTGTGAAACATCCCGCGCACCCCCGTAATACACGTACCTCGCTCGCCCAAGGCCTATCGCATGTGAAACTCCATGCGCACCCCCGACATACACGTACCCAGCTCGCCCAAGGCCCATCACATCTGAAACTTCCCATACACCCCTGAAATACATGTACCTCGCTCGCCCAAGGCCTATCGCATGTGAAACTCCACACATATCCCCCAAATACACGTACCCCGCTCACCCAAGGCCTATCGCGTGTGAAACTCCCCACGTACCCCCGTAAAACACGTTCCCCACTCGCCCAAGGCCTATCGTGTGTGAAACTTCACACGCACCCCGGAAATACACATACCCCGCTCGCCCAAGGCTTATCGCGTGTGTAACTTCCCAGGTACTCCCGAATTACATGCAGGCACCCCATCCACCCTGGGCATGCCCCACAGGCAGCCCACTCACCCCCCCATTCCCCGCAGGCAAGCCATCCACCCTGGGCATGCCCCACAGGCAGCACACACCACATAGGGTACATTTTTCTACGCAATTTACCTGGAGGGAGCGGGGTACACGTATTCCGAGGGGTGCGCGAGTACATTTTCAGGCATTTTGGCTGCCGTGAGTGGGGTACGCGTAGTATTTTAACGCGATTACAGTGCAGTGGCCCTGTAAGCTGGTTCAGGGCTAGCGCAGCCCTTTGCGCTGCATTGGGGATTTCATGGCTTTTCCTTGCACAAGGGCCGTTCTTGGGAGCGTAACTGGCGCTGCGGGATGTTTGTTGCACCAGCGCTCAAAATGGCTTGGAAATTCCATGAATATGCAGTGCGCCAGAATGCTGTTTAGTGCACACAGCTGGCGCACGCTGGTGCACGCTCCCTCTCTGTGCTGCTCGCGTGCGCTGCCTCTGCGCTGAAATCTGTGAATTACCACCTTAAAGTAGGGCTTAAGGGTCATAGTTTGACATTGCTAGCGGCTGGGGAAATAACAAGCATAAATAAAGAATATCGGTCCTGGTTGAATTTTATAAGATCAATAAGATCAGGAGTAACTGGGAACAATGTGCTGATATTTTGAAAAAACAAAATACCTGTGCAATCTGTAAATGTTGGTTTCAGCAAAAGGTGAGACTGAGAAAAAACGGATATACCCGTTTCTGGAGAAGTATGGTGTACATACAAAAGAAAAAACGGAAGATATCGGTACAGGACCAATTTGCCCTTTGGACTTGAAAGAGGAGATTATTAAGCATGTAATAGTTAAATCGAAGACCTCAAGATCACCCGGTCCTAATAGCCTTGCCAATGTGGTTCTTAAGAGTGACCCTAACAACTGGGCACACGTTTTGCTGATATTGTTTGCTCGGGTCTGCCGGGAGCGAAAGTTGCCGTCCTCATAGCAGCAGTCTATTTTTGTGCCTATGTATAAAAAAGGAGATCGAATGAATGCTAACAACCACAAACTGCTGTCCATGTTGGACGTCACAATTAAACATTTAGCCACTTTGGTATTAAAGGAGTTACAGAAATGGGTGGAGGGCGACAATATTCTCTAACCATTCCAGAAGGGTTTCGGCCTGGCTCAGCCACAGCTCATAACATCAGAGCACTTGACTACCTAGTACAAGGTACCTGCAGTAAAGATGGCCCAGCACTATATGCCACATTTGCTTATTTCAAATCAGCATTTGACCAAGTGAACAGAAACATCCTATGGGCTAAATGAATGAAGTTTGGATGCCCAACCTGGTTATTGCAGATACTTATGAAACTGCATTGCAACAACAGGGCGCATGTTCACCTGGATAATGAGGACACAGTGACATCCTTGGTGGAGGTCAACAGGGGAGTCAAGCAAGGTTGGGTCTTGGCTCCCCTGTTGTTTTATCTGTACATTGAAGACTTGCTACAACGTCCGCAGCGTAAATCCACATGCCTGCCGAAGATGGGCAATTCTTCCTTAGTCGCCATGCTACATTCTAACCACGTGGTAATGTTTGAGGATAGATTAAGTGGGACGCGTGTATGTCAACCGAGCCCTCAGTCAAACAATGCTCCATACAATAATCAGAGCCAAGGAACAATGAACTAGCTTTCCAATTTACAGTGGGGTTGTGACACTAACTACAGCAAGCCTAGAATGATGGGATAATGGGCCACCCTTGTTATATCAAAAGAAAGTTGTTATTTATGCGATGCAATACTCATGACCAAAGGCGACGTCTGTTCGCTAATGGGTCCTGAAACCAAAGGAGAACCATCCACACCTTCCACAGGAATAGGTATCTCTTTTATAACCCTATGGATACTCTTACCCCCTGCCCTTTGGTCGTCCATAAATAAACATGCTGCACAACGGTCAATGAATGCGGGTACATTAAGTTCTTCACCACCTGAGAAAAATAATGACACCTTGATTACTACCATGGAATGCTGTAAACAGGGGCTTGAAGTTGTTGAGGTCTGTTCAGGGGAACCCAATGGACCTTCCCGGATCACGGTTCCCTCTACGATCGGAAACCGGTGTTTCCCTGACATCTAGGTGGAGGCTAGAGGACAATCACACACCAAATGACGTTTAGAAGCACAGTACATGCATAATCTAAGAGTGCATCTTCGGTTCCTCTCTTCCACTGTTAATGGACCTCTAGCTACCCTCCGTAGTCCAACTGCATCACTAAAGTGATTATCTCTGGAGACTTCAGGGGTCATTACGACCTTGGAGATAACCATGCCGCAATTTGCAGCATGGTTACCCCCTTACCGGGTACCGGGTCCGGGTTCCTTAAATAAGGAATTACCGGGCCGTTCCAACCTTGGAGAACCCAGTAATTCCTCATTCGAGGAACCCGGACCCGGTACATCCCCATTCCCATTCGAGCCCCCATAGGGCTCAATGGGAATGGGGAGGGAGCTAACAACGGGCCCGTTAATAACGGGCCCGTTGTTAGCTCCCTGGTCTGCTAGCGGGACCCGCTAAGAGCACCTGGTTTTACCAGGCGCCCTTTGAGGGTCCCACGAGCAGACACGTAATGGGGCGGTAAGGGGTTGACGGCTCCAGCACCATAATGGAATATAAATGGGCGTCGCTATCTGTTATGATTTCACTTAATATCACTATATAGATGGAAGGATGGACCTGATGTGCAGCAGAGCTGGTAATGCGGCTGTAAGAATCACCAAAAAGACATTTGTCTCCCTGTGCTCTGTGTAACCAAGGATGACAAAGGCCTCAGGGAACCCCTCTGGGGTAAAAAAGCCTGTGTGTCCAAAGGTCGTCGATACAGATCTGTTGGACTGTTGTGCGTAGTGTAGATTGAGGGCTTCTTTTATCAAATACGGGAGCTGCAAGGAACGCGTCTCTTTGTGGAGGGGGATGCAGCAGGGAAAGGACCACGGCATAGGGAGATTGCTCTGATCTTTACAATAGTGGACTTCTAAAGCCGACATATAGAAAAGAAACATAGGATTAGACATATAGAAGAACGGCGAGACAGAGGCAAGACAGGAAGAAACGAATAGACTTGCAACACGGAAAGATATGTTTAATAGAACTCACAGAGCGTCTCGTTGAAGAGTATCTATGCACTGTGTTCCATGGCAATGGCTCCTATGTAGACATTCGGGAATGGCTTACGATGCAGCAGGTGGGCCGTCATTCTTATGGATAGTTAAAAGTGAGACAGTGGGCCTCATTACAAGTTTGCCGTACCGGCACCAATGTTTCCAGACCAGCAAACTACGAGTCTGCTGCCGGGTGCCGTTTCACCCACCAGGTCTGACCCTGGCGGGTGGAACGGCACCCACCAGCAGACTTTGACGGAAGCACTGGCACTGTTGCGCACAGTGCCGGTGCTTCCGTCCTCCCCATTCCCATTGAGTCCAATGGGAGTCAAATGGGAGTGGGGAGTAACAATTGCTGCCGCCTGACTTACCGGACCGCTGGGGCTGTAATGCCACGGTTATTCCAGCAAGTCAGGCAGCGGAAATAATGTGGCCCTGTGTGTAAGATAATTCTTGATGTTATACTAGTTGTACATGGCTGTGAACAGCATGAATCACAAAAAGTGCTAACCAGAACATCAATACATGACAGCACTGTAGTATACAAAGTGAAGCTATTCCATACTTTTCAAGTCGATGCACCCTGCCAGGCCCACCTAGATGTGAAACGCAACAGGGCGCCATAAAACGGGAATGCATTATGTTTTTACGAAGGCCTCTATATGAACATAAAGTATTTTTCAGAAAAAAGCAGCGCAAAACAATGCAAGGTGTTTGTTAGGGAAACCTAGATGTGGGCAGAAAATGGATTGATGCACTTTGAAAGGGATAGGTAGGTCTAACAATACAGAATAAAATATGGACCAAATCAATGTACTATCTTAGGGATAGCTAGATATAAGGTACATTGGAAATAAAAGGATAAATCAATGTAATGCATTTTCAAGGGGAACATGGACGTGATACACACTATTATGCACATTATGGAGATAATGCATTTCTTTGGGATACCTAGTGGGAGAGAGGAATAACAAAGCACAACAGAGAACACATGCACTGTGCTTTGTTGGGAAAGCTAGAAGGGAGGCAACAACATAGTGCATGGAAATCCATGCACTTACTAAGGGAGACCTAGATGTCATATGATGATATGAGACACTATATAGAAGCAAGTGCTAAAATTGGTATAGTCGGGGCTTGGATAGGGGTAGCATAGCACAAGACAGGGATAAAAGGTCATCATCGTCCTTTACGTGACAGTATCAGAAGTCAAGACCAGGAGTTATTGTAGGGCTGGGGTGCCAGGTGAAGAGGAAAATGGTATCTACTTTGTATATTCATTATGCAGAGAAACGCCTACTGATCTAACACCCCCTACTTTATCAATCCTAACCCAAAACTCTGGGACAAGAAACTGAATCTTCTGTGTTTTTTAAAAATAATACATCAAAATTAAAGGTGGTCCCCTAAAGTTATGCTGGGGAAATCACCCATAATGTTGCATTGAAATATATGATAAGTCATTTATAACGCTCCTGTACACAAGTGTTTCTAGGCGCGACAAGACAAGGGAGGGAAGACAGGGCCAAACAAACAGTCTTACTAGGCCTTGGGTCATTAGGATCACGCAAGTGCGATAGCAGAAAGTGGAAGGGGGAGGGCGAAGGGGGAAGTGCCAGGGAGAGGGGAAAAGGGAAGTGCAATTAGGGCAGCATTGCTCTGAGTAAGTGCAGCCAGGGCAACGCGGCTTTGGGTAAGTCCATGGAGGCAGGGCAGAAAGCAAGCATGGCTGGAAACCAAGTTCTTGAGCTGCTTCTGGAACTTCAGGTGGTCCAGCTCAGGTTTGGGAGGGGAGGGAGGCCATCCCAGAGGGAGACACCTGCAGAGGAGAACTCCCCACTCCCTGCCTGGAGAAGTGACTGACCCTCAGAGAGTTGGAAGTGGCTGAGCGAAGAGCTTGAGAAGGAAGGTGTTTTGGACAAAGAGATGGATGTAGTGCGGGCCCCAGCCACAGAAGGCCTTGTGGATGATGCAGAGGGTCTTGAACATGATCCTTGCAGCCACCAGGAGTCAGTGGAGAAATGTCAGTGCTGGAAAGATACAGTACCTGGGCTTGAGGCCAAGGAAAATTCTTGCAGTCCTGTTCTTGATTTAGTTGCAGAGGGTGGAGGGTAGAGGAAGGCAGATTGAGAAAGAGGTTGTTCCAGTAGCCCAGCCTAGAGAGAACCAGGGCTCTGGAGACAGTGAGCCTCTGGGAGAAAGTGAGAAAAGGAAGAATACCCCTGGGGAAGTGCAGCTGGTAGTGGGCTTTCTTGGCAAGGCCTTTGATGTGTGGAGAGAAGGAGAGAATGGAGTCAAAGATGACATCAAGGTTTTTTTGCCTCACAGGAAGGCGATAGAAGAGGGCCCAAGGAGGGCAGCCAGCGTGAGAGAGGAAAAGTGGGAGCAGGAGTCCCAATCAGAAATATCTCAGTCTTACTGGCATTAAGGCAGAGATTGTTGGGCGTGCACCAACCCTGAATCGCGAATAGACAGTCAGGAATGAGCGAGAGAGGAGAGGAGGCTGAGAGGAGCCTGGGTGTCATCTGCATAACAATGAAAGTTAGAGGACAATGTAGAGATAGGGTGGGCCAAATGGGTCAAGTAGACATTGAAGCGCCCGTGTGAGAAGTTAGAGCCCTGTGGACCTCGGAGAGTCAAGGAAGAACAAGGTCAACCACTCCAGGGACTGATCAGTGATGCCCAGGTTCTCACAGAGTCAATTGATCAGGATGGCGAGATTGACCGTGTCAAAATCAGAGGAAAGGTCAAGGAGGAAGAGGACAGAAGGAAGGCGAGCATCAAGATTAGTGGGCAGATCTTCACGGGTGTTCAGGAGAGAAGTTTCCATGCATCTGGCTGCTCTGAAAACAGATTCATGGTCATGGATACAACCAACAGATAGTGCTGAGAGTACGCTGGGAGATGGCCAGATTTTCCAAGAGTTTGTAGAGGAAAAGAGTGATAGAGATTGGGCAATAGATTGCTGGACAGGTAGAAATGGCAGAAGGCTTTTTAAGGAGTGGGTGCACAAGGAAGTGCTTGAGGAGAGAGGGGAAAGACCCAGAGGCAAAAGAGTGATTGCATAAATCAGTCAAGCCTGGAGCAAGGGTGTCTATGTGGTCCTTGGAACACTTGTGTGGATGACACTTTCGTAGATCGGACTTGTCAAGAAATGTCGTCAAGGGTTGTCACAGAGAAAGAGGAGAAAGGAGGAGGAGAGGGAGTGGCAGCCAGAGGGGGGCAGAGAGAGGTAGAGTGAGAGGGAAAGTGAGAGGAGAGAGAGGACAGGATGTCCAGAATTTTAGTGGTGAGGTGAGAAGCCAGAGTCATACAGGGGGCCTGGGAGGGAACAGGAGAGGTGGAGACTACAGAAGGATCTGCCAGCTCCTTGCAGATTTTAAAGAGTTCTGTCATGTTTTAGAGGCGGCGGAGATGCAGGCTTGGATCTGGACTCTCTTCTTGGACAGGACATATTGCCTTTGGAGCAGGCAGCAGGCCAGTTTTTCAGTGGAGGTGCCTGAAGCCCTCCACTTCCTCTCAGCCACTCTGCACTTGCATTTCAGGGCAGCGAGGTCGGCAACAAGGCAATACAGGCAACAAGCCTACAAAAATGACGGAAACACAACTTGCCTCCTGTTGTCCCATTAATTATTACATGCACATTATACTCAAACACCCATTCATATAAAGGCAAGTTGACAATAGCTAGTCTAGATGACATAACAACCTTCAAATGCAGTATATACATTTAAATGTTTACTGCTTGTCAGCATCACATTTAATATTCACATTTCCAATTGTCCTCTTTGATCACCCTGTAGTGATACACGAAATTGCAACCTTGCCAATCAGGGCTTTAGATGACAGCATTAGCCGCTGAAAGCCAATAGTGTATTCAAAGTATGTGCTAAAAATGCTGACAGTAGTCTGTTGTAGCACTTCCATTATGCAGTAGTGAGCTACAAGCGATATGCAGGCCTAGTATGAAATAGGTCAAATTAAGCATTGTTGATAGACAGGCAGGGAGGGCCCCCAGCTATGTAGCTAATAGGTTTTTGGAGTGTTTGGAACATCATGGCACCTATATAGCGCTTAGATAGCCAGTCTTAAGCGCTATAAACACTAAGCTATGAGTGCATGCCTTTTAGAGCTTGCAGATGGGGTTAATACATCCCTGCTTCCCTTAGAATATTCAGCCTCACTAACGTTAGCCCTGGCTCCAAGCTAATCTTCCTTTTCTCTGGGAAGGTACTGATAAGACATTCCTCAGCCAGCGCAGATGGGAACAAGGGAGGGGGTAGGAGCGAGCAGGGAGCATCTCAGAGAGAGCTGGGTTTTTTCCATGAGCCAGTTGCACAGGGAAAGTTCTGGAACTGTGCGTCATGGTGACTGACAGCAAGAGGGTATAAAATATCCATGCACACATGGATCAGGGGGAGATCGCCTGTGGACTTGATTCGTGTACAGTCAGGTGCCCGGAATTGGCTCTCACGGTGTCCTCCAGCCTTGTTTTTCTATGAGAAACCCAGGTCTCCCAGGGCTGAGATTAAGGGACGTAAGACTGTGTTTCTCTATGTTTCTCTATATTTCTCTATGTTTCTCTATGTTTATCTAAGTTCCATGTTTCACTATATTTTGCATTGCTCTTTGTTTTAAGCTTTGTAATATTCTCTAACTTGAATCCCAAATGTATATGAAATTCACTGCTTAGAATAAATATGCTAAAGCTTTGAGGGTGTCATTTGTCACTAGCATGAGATCACTGCTCAGCACAATAGAACCTGTATTTTGGGCTGAATTGGGTATTTTTGCTCTCAAAGGGCTGGCCCCGAGGAAGATTTTGCCCAATATCAAGACATTTGGTGGCAGCTTTGTGGGATTGTGAAGAGCAGTGCCATGCTGACATGACAAATGGTGTGAGAGAACACAGTGTAGAGTGGGGAGCAGGCTGTCGCATTTCCTTGATGGTCTCACTGCAGCTCTGAGACTTCAAAAGGCAGCAATGTTGTGTCGGCTTGCCGTGGCCGATAGCTTGTGTGGTTAAGACTCCCTTCAGTAAATCAGTCGTGACTGACTTATTGCATGGGATTGGTGCCAGGGAGTACAAGGCAATAAACGAGCGGGAAATGGCTTTGTTTAAAGCACTCCGATGAATGGTTAAGAAAGATGTATGCTCAATTAGAAAAAGAATTTTATCATGTGGTTTCCCAGTTTAAAGTTGTAATTTGGAATGCATAATGAGACGGAGTTCTCATCTCTATTCTGTCATGAGGGCAGGAAAAAAAAAATAATTGCAGGGATTTGACATGCAAATTGTGAATAGTGATTTAACCATTGACTCAGCCCCAGTGTGCTAGCGAGTGGGGGCTGTAATGTTCGGAGGCGAAGGTTCGTCTTTTTTGATATATGCTTTTGAAGGGTTGGCATTCCTGAATAATGAGGAAGGGGAATGAGCCATGCTTAGGAGAATGAGTAACATCTGTGCTGAGAGCCTAAAGAGTTTTTTCTTTCTTTTGGCAACTGTAAAATTCCATGTGCTAATGGTGGCAAATTCTGTTTAAAGGAAACACACTAAAATGGTTATATTGCATTTTAGGCTGTGCCATGCTTATATTGGGTGAGAGACTCACTTAAAAGGAAAGTGAGTGAATGTTATTTGGATTTTCGATTTTTGTGTACTGATTTGAAATTGCAGAATCAGTTTGCAATGGTTGGGGGGAAAAACAATTTACATTTTTCTAAATTGCCCCTGGAGTATTTTTGACTGTCCCTATGCTATGCCATGGATTTGTGCTGTTGCCTTATAAGTGATGTATGATTTGGAAATAGTGTCCTGTTGACTGTGATACATGGGGAAAAATGTTGTTGACACATTAAACAGCCCACAAGCAATAGAGTGTGGGTTGTTCTTGCAGAAAAAAAAACGTGCAGGGAGCTGCACTAAATATGGCATTTTTATTTTTTAAATGCACTGAACTGAGTGGTTATAGTTTGGCAATGGTACAACAGAATGAAACATCTGTGTGTGATAAGATAGCACAAAGATTTAATGGGTTGCGAGTTCTCTTGAAAGATCGCACATTACAAGAAAAAAAAAAGACGCTTTGACATTTTGCAAAATTACATGGAGTAGAAAAATGACAAGAAAAGTGCCGCTTTTGAAAACAAGAGTCTTGCTGTGTGTGCAGAGCTTGTGCCTTGAAGCTGTCTTGGGCGAGGTGCAGGAAGGCAAACAAAAGCAGAAACAGTACAAGAAAGAGTTAATCTGGATGAATTGTCTAAAACGAGTGAAGCCGCCACAGTATAAGAGTTATAGGCAAAAGAGATAAGCTGCGTGCTAATGGCGCTGCCAGGTGCACACGAAAGATAAACATGCCTGCATTCCTGAGGAAGGGGGAGCAAAGACAGAGCTGTTCAAAAAGTAAAGAATTTGCCCAGTAAACTGTGGTACGGAGCAAAGGCTTCATGCAGGATGGCAGACGGGCACATCACATCTGAACATTTACCTATGCATCTGTGAATGGGCCAAGAAAAGACAGCTGCCCATTCCAACAGACATTACTGTGCAAACCGCATTCCCATGTGATGTGAAGTGAAGTAAAGCGCTATTGCTGTGCAAGCTGCATTCCAATGCTCCATGTGATGTGAACTGAAGTAAAGCGCTGTGCACTGGAGAAGAAACCTCTAGGCGCTTTGAGAAGAGAAAATACACATCTGGCAAACTGCAAGCTACATTGCCAGGGGATGGAGTAACTGACAAAGACATTATGGCATTCCAGATGGAAGCAAAACTGACAAAAGTGCTTAGCCGTTTTGCAAGAGACAACATGCAGAGCGGGGCTTTGAAGTACAACATGAACACTGCACATTAGCCATGATCCAGAAGCCACACGGCTTAGTGCAAGAATGAATGATTTGTTGAAGCAACAAAAGAAACTGGGTTAGACTATCGCACTCAAAGGGGTGGTTCAAAAACAGCAAACGCCCTTTGAAAAAATGGAGTGAAAAAACCAGAGGCTTGAAAAGACACTGCTAAGAAAAGAAAGATAAATAAACAAAGCTGCTTGTACAACTGTAAGCGGTATTGGACTGAAAGACTTTACCTTTGAAAAATGGAGTGATGCCAGCAGGGCAACCTAAACCAAGATCATGGGACACTGGAAGCAAGTTGGCGCCTGGCATTGGTGATCGCTTTGGTGAAAAAAGAAAAGCATTGTGCGACCTGGGTACTTACTATATGGCTTTGTAAAAGCACAGATCAGTCTGAGGTACCATTGACCAGCTATGATTGCATTGCACAAATGAGTTTGTGATTAGGCAGTTACACCCCGTATGGTTGAGTGTAAATAAGCCCCCAGAAACATGCAGAAAGGTGATAAATAATTGCAGTAGCAATGACAAAGTGTGTAGTTACCTGATGAGACTTTTTGAAGATGGGGGTGGTATTATGGGAAGGGGTGGATAACGCTGATATTGAAGTTTTGATGACATCCTAACATTTCTGTTTGTATTTTGCCTAGGCAAAGCACAACAAGACATTTTACAATATCAGGAAGTTAATATGCCGTTTGTGGGTGACACTGATCAAAGAAGGGTCAGACGCATTCTCAGAGAAAGCGAGCCACTGCGACATGCTATTTCAACTTTAACGTGCCCTGCACCGCACTCAATGCTGTAACCTGCGAATAGTGTCCAACAGAGTAATAACTTTTGCTGAACTGGCACGATGCAGACTTGGCTAATTATCAAGTATTTGATGCTACACATTTAAATGACATGTTTTGCCCTTTCTTGTTTAAAGGACTATGGACAATGAATTGTGGACTGTAACATCAGGCACCACATACAGCTGTGTGACACAGCAATAGAATGCTAACACATTGAAAAATGGTTTTTAAATGCACTGTTGAGATGAATCTGAAAAAACCAAATGGTTTTACTCTTCCAACTGAATGGCTTTAACCAGAGATGTTTTGTTTTTTGAAAAAAAAAAAATATTCTACATTGCACGTAGGCAGGAGAATGATTTATGAACTGTTGGGGCAGCAGAATTATGCAAGCAGGAGCGTAATTTATTTTGAGATAAGATGAGTGCGCACATCAAAGTCACCTGTGCGTAGGTTAAGATTCTTAATTGAAGTAATGCTGCCAAGTGTATGAGCTATATTTTGAAATGGTAATCTTTGAAACACTGGATACTTTTACAGCCAGCTTAAGGCAGGTAAATGAAACCATGACTGACTTGATGTTTGATTTTATGACACAGAGTGTGACACGGTTTTTTGTTAAACCAACCAGTTTCATGTTTTTGTGGGGACAGCTGTCTCCAGCACACTAATGCAAAGAGTCACCTTTTGATTGTAAACATTTGGAATAATTCTTTGGAAAAGCGCTACAAATGAGTATCCACATGGAATTGCTAGTGTACTGGCCTGGCACATTGTCAGGCATCTTTTGTCACTGAATGGATACCATTTGTTTAATTTGTCTAATGTGATGTTTTTCTGACCAAGAACTGCAGCGAGTGTTCTCGCCAAGATTTATGGACTATAACTTGACTAAATGAATTTTTTCCATGGTGTGATGAAACAGCCACTGCCGGATAGTAGTATGGTGTTTGTGGCTAAAGTTAATATTGTATATGGTAGATATCCCACTTGAAGAAGGGTATTCTCCAAGTCACAGAAGGTAGACACTGTGAACCTGTTAGATTTTCCAGTAGTAAGATAACATGTAAATTGTAGGCTGGTAATGCACACCTTTATTATTACAGTGATACACTTAGACATAGATTTACCATGAGGCAATGTTTCCTTAGTACTACCAAGCTGCTACAAATGGAGTCCATTTCTATGGCCCATCACTAGAGTGCGCGTAGCTAGGGAGCTAGATTCATTAATTGCAGGAGCAGCGGGGAGTAACAGGAGCTTTATATGCTTGTGACATAGAAACTGTGCACAATAAGCTAGCCACTATGGGTTCTGATGCCAGCTCTGCTATAGAACCTCTGGCCTAGTGGGGCCCATTGATATGCCCAGCACTGCTACAAGTATTGACAGCCAATTGAAGATGACAGAATTTTAGACATGTAGACATTTTTGTCTGCCATAGGGCAGGTCAACAAGACTGCTAAATACACACAATGCATTGTATGGCAAACATTGTTAAATCAGCAGGTGTTGGCTTTTTATTGGGTGGGGGCAACCATCCTCCACACACTGGCACGCAGAGCTACAGTTACCAGCATACATATGGATTGAATTGCTTGCTTTTGATTGCATGAATAACACATGCCATGCTTTGATGTAAATTAGTAGAATTGTTTTTATTTTGACAACCTGGTGCCCATGGGTTCACCTTGTTCACGAAATTAGATGGTTTCTGGTTGGGTTCCACCTACCTGGGGGAAGTGTATAGTCACACAGCCCATAGTCACGCTTGAATGCCCTGGGATCAGGGGGAGGGTAGGCCCTTAGGGTGAAAGGCTGCCAGGTTTTAGAATTGGTAACCATACATAAATGCAATAGTGCATTGTAGATTAGACTACACTGGATTGCCTTGACATTTTAACTGCATGCTGCTTTTTAACTGACAATCAGTTATACAAAATTGATTTAGGTATTTTTGTGTAGGCCATGTTTTGGCTAGAGTAAATGTCCATGTTCACTTGGTGTAGGTATTTTTGGTGTAGGCCAGGTTTTGGCAAGGGTATATGTCACTGTTCACTTTGTGTACATTTTTGTTTAGGTAGTGTTTTACCTTGCATGCCACGCTAACTAACCGCTATAAGATAGTTTGCTTAAACCTCTTGCAAAGCCCCAAGGTCTTTATCGCTGCACTAAATACTATGTTGATAGGTATTAGTCAGCATTTGTCGCACAAACGTTGAATAGGGGTGGAATGTAGTGATACACGAAATTGCAACCTTGCCAATCAGGGCTTTAGATGACAGCATTAGCCGCTGAAAGCCAATAGTGTATTCAAAGTATGTGCTAAAAATGCTGACAGTAGTCTGTTGTAGCACTTCCATTATGCAGTAGTGAGCTACAAGGGATATGCAGGCCTAGTATGAAATAGGTCAAATTAAGCATTGTTGATAGACAGGCAGGGAGGGCCCCCAGCTATGTAGCTAATAGGTTTTTGGAGTGTTTGGAACATCATGGCACCTATATAGCGCTTAGATAGCCAGTCTTAAGCGCTATAAACACTAAGCTATGAGTGCATGCCTTTTAGAGCTTGCAGATGGGGTTAATACATCCCTGCTTCCCTTAGAATATTCAGCCTCACTAACGTTAGCCCTGGCTCCAAGCTAATCTTCCTTTTCTCTGGGAAGGTACTGATAAGACATTCCTCAGCCAGCGCAGATGGGAACAAGGGAGGGGGTAGGAGCGAGCAGGGAGCATCTCAGAGAGAGCTGGGTTTTTTCCATGAGCCAGTTGCACAGGGAAAGTTCTGGAACTGTGCGTCATGGTGACTGACAGCAAGAGGGTATAAAATATCCATGCACACATGGATCAGGGGGAGATCGCCTGTGGACTTGATTCGTGTACAGTCAGGTGCCCGGAATTGGCTCTCACGGTGTCCTCCAGCCTTGTTTTTCTATGAGAAACCCAGGTCTCCCAGGGCTGAGATTAAGGGACGTAAGACTGTGTTTCTCTATGTTTCTCTATATTTCTCTATGTTTCTCTATGTTTATCTAAGTTCCATGTTTCACTATATTTTGCATTGCTCTTTGTTTTAAGCTTTGTAATATTCTCTAACTTGAATCCCAAATGTATATGAAATTCACTGCTTAGAATAAATATGCTAAAGCTTTGAGGGTGTCATTTGTCACTAGCATGAGATCACTGCTCAGCACAATAGAACCTGTATTTTGGGCTGAATTGGGTATTTTTGCTCTCAAAGGGCTGGCCCCGAGGAAGATTTTGCCCAATATCAAGACACACCCTATTATATCTCTCCAAAACCCCATTTTTTTGGGAATGATATATGGCACTAGTTTTGTGGACAATGCCGCCCCCCTTAAAGTACTAGCTATTTATCTCAACTGGAACCGAGAACCATGGTCCATAAGAACTACATCATCCTCACGGCCACACAACTCCTCCAACAAGTCAATAACTCTCCCTGCCGTAACATTGGGAGTCATTAACAACTCCACCCATCTGGCCGGCACATCTATAACTACAATACAATATGTCTGACAACCACCACTCCATTTGCTTGTCTAAATCTTGTGTAAAAGGAGTGGTCACTAGACCATTGTTAATCCGTTAGGTCAGGAGGAGACATTGCGTCCATAAGTGGCGGTGTGCATTGACATCTGCAGCCTTCACAGAAAATCACATTTTGTGCAAATAAGAAAAGCATTGTAGCACCAAAAAACAACACTTTTGCTATTCTGCACTCACATCAGTAAGAGGCCCAAGTGTTCACTAAGTGGATTTACTGAGTGTCTTTCCCAAAGAAATTCAACAATATTTTCATAAGTGTCAAAATGTGCCTATCGATATGAATAATGACATTGATTGTGTGGCACTGTACAGCATGCTCAAGTAGCGACACAAACATGTAGCAGCCTGAGGAGCCAATGGGCAATATAGAGACATGCCTAGAAGTTGCTTTTATTTTTGTATTTAATATCATTTTCAAACATTGAACGAAAGAGAGAGAACATCCAGATAAAGCACAAATACATTCATCCATATTCTTCCTAAAACTACCTGTACTAATAAACTAGAATCCTGCTAAAAAAGTGCCTAAAATACATAAGGTGCCTGAAAAACATAAAGTTACAAAAAGCTCTTAAAGTGCCTCAGGTGAACATACCTGTAATGCCTGCCACTTCTGTGCAGAATTATTTGAGCAAGCAAACCTTTGATTGAGTTGTGTCAAGTCAAGTCACCCCACCCCTCAACTAAATACTGCAAATACGGTAAATAATTTAAAAAGTAGGTGCATGCTCCAGATTACTAAGAGATATCTCCAAACTCTTCTGCAACACACTTCTTCATTATCCCCCATATCCATCTACACCTTGACCTTTGTCCCTGCTGGTTTACCTTTTGCACAGGTAAAAATGACTGACGCATCATACCAGTTGCTGCCTATGGGAGGTTGTGAATGCTTCTAGGTTTTGGGTAGTGATATAGTAGAAAAGACAAGTCCTCCCGTTTTTTATCACTGAGCCCTAATTATCTCACTTTGGACCAAAACCTAGAAGACCTATGTACCATGCCATTCAGGCTCTTCACACCTTGGACATTTGTAGGTCACATCTATTTAATCATGATGTTTGTAATACCACCAAAATACCTTTTACAATTGGTGGAGCTTTTGATTTATTGTGTCAATTTCCATAACACCCCATCTCCCTCCAACTGATAACTACACATTGGCCCTCATTAGGACCCTAGCGTTAATGGGTTAATGGCGCCGTAAAAGGTTGCGGCGCCATTAACCCCTTAACGCCTTACTACAAGGTCGCTTTGCGGCTCCCGACCTTAACGGCTGGTCTAGACCAGCCGTTAAAGTAGGGACCCGCAAAGGGACTTTGAAGGTAATTATGGTACCGCAATTTGCGGTACCATAATTACCGCCTTCCCCATTCCCATTGAGCTCTATGGGGAAAAAATGGGAATGGGGAAGGGCCAATGGTAAATGGGGAATTACTGATCCCCCCAACCTTGGAATAGGGTGGTAATTCCCCATTTAACCATGGCGGAGTCGGTAAATTACCACCATTGGTTAACGCCGGGGTCCTAATGAGGGCCATTATCTGATACTTTTTAGAAAGTAAGCCTCTCCCATCTATTGTCTGAGATAGTAATTGCTCCAGGATCTCATTTACTTTAAGGTGAGGAGCTAAGGATATTAATAAATGCCTGAATTTTAAACAGACTTATTTGGAAATATCAAATCAGTGTACTAATTGATGAATGGCTGGTATGGAGCCCTGTAGAATAAGCCAGCTGGATGGACTATTGCCAGGCATCCCATCTTTGCGTGATCTCATTAAGGAATATAAAGGCAGAACAAAATTCCCTCACATGCTCTTGGAGGGATGCACTTTCTGCAGTCGTTAAATGTTCTGAATTATGGACCTTATTCACATGAGAAGTTCCTGGGATTTCAGTCTTACTTTTTTGAAAAACCTAGGAGTTCCAAATTTAATTTCCCAACTCCCCCCACATCTGAAATGAACATAGCTCATACTATCTATACACCTTGAAGCAGAATACACTTCACACAGGCTGACAAAGCTGCCCAACTGTATCATTTTAAATCTGAAAGTGAGAAACCACCGGTTTCCCAATCACAACACACTGTGATGAATCCTGCGGATCCCTCACCTAATCCCTGCCTAAAGTCTCCTCCCAGGTGGCCAGAGAAAGGCAGATGCTTTCTCATCCTGACCTGGGGGGTGGTGGCTCTGCGGGAGGATTACCTGGGAGGAGAAAAGGATCAGGGAGGTGAGAGTAATCAATGGAGTGAGACACAGTATTTACCTCCCTTTAAGCAAGAGATATTAAGAATGCAAAAATACCTAATTGCTTGTTGCCACAATAATCTAACTGTTCCACTCGTTGAACATCTGCATGTGGGTATAATCAGCTAAAACCGATGTGGTATAAATGAGAATGAACCCCAATCTCAAACCCCAGGAGCTAAAGGAGGAAATGGAACGAAGTCTGTGAATAACAATCGCAAGAAACCTAAAAAATCAGATTCCTCTTTTCAAACCAAACTGGTAACTGTTTCATACAATGTGCCTGTCCGGTAACTACGGTACCGGCAAGCTTGCCGGTACCGTAGTTACCGGACCGGCAAACTAAGAGTTCGGCTCGTGGGTACCTTTTCGCCCACCAGGTCGGACCTGGCGGGCGAACCGGCACCCACCAGCAGAGCATGTCAGATGCACCAACACCATTCTGAATGGTGCCGGTGCATCCGGCCTACCCATTCCCATTGAGCCGTAAGGGGCTTAAATGGTAATGGGGGGCATTTTTTACCGGCGCCTGGGAATTGGCAAATACCGGGTCCAGCGGGCCATAATGACCAGGTAATTGCCCATTTCCGGGCGCCAGTAAAATTCGCAAGTTCGGCGGCAGCCTGGCAGTTTTACCGGCGAGGCTATCGCCGAACTTGTAATGAGGCCCAATGTTCCTTCAAAGAATTTTGTAGAAAATATAAGGCAAATCAGCAAAGTAAAATGAGTTAGAAAAACTAACATATCTGCCAGGGACTTCAAGTCCAATAATTCCCTCAGTACTGAAACGAGGAAGAGAGATACAGAGGAACACTACTGTGGGCGTGATCTCGTAATTAAGGTAAATTATCTACACCTGAAGGGGACTGAAAGGCTTAAAAAGCCCCCTAAGGTGCAGGCATTAGAGAGAGAATGAAAAGCAGAGCAGTGGAGGAAGCAGGAGCAGCACAAGCTGTGGTTACAGCTCAGAGGGAGGCCTGAGGCGAGAGAATACTCCGGGACCACTGGAATGCCAGAAGCCATGCCGGGTCCTTAGAGAGTCTTTGCCTTTGACTCTCCCTGCTGCAGAGGTTGTGCCGTGGGAAGCATGAGGAAGAGATGCTTGCCAGATACAATTTTGTTGTGCAGAGTTTGCGCAGAGGGAAGCAGTTGTAGGAAGTTAAGTATTCCCTCTTTGAAGGTTCCAGGTGGCTAGGTTGCACATGACCCTCTCCAGAGCAGAGGAGGCTCCATTCATCCGTGGCATGAGCGGAGGAAGACCAGAGGAGGCTGTCCACCTGATCGCGAGAAGCCACAAACACTGAAGACCTGCAAACACAGAATGGAGCCTAAACGAGCGTCTTAACCGGTGAGTTCACAGCTTGCAAGTGACTCCGGAGAGCTCCAACGTGGCCCGCGTGTTCACAGCAGGCTGCTTCACTCACAAGTGAGTGAAACCAAAATTAGCAGTAACTTTGAATACGGAACTATACGAAACCAACAAAAGTTGGGCCTGGTGAAACAAAGTGACTATACAAATAAGTGCATGAGAGTGTGGGAAGCCCAGAAATCCAGTGGGAAGCTGTAGAAAGTCTGAAAGCTTACAAGCAATACCCAGGCAAGAGTATATTAACAACTAGCAATACCAGTATAACAAACAGTGCTCAAGGCAAAAGGGGAATACTGAGAGGCTTTATGAGTGTGAGACTTACTGCTTATGTGCTATGACACACAGATCTTCAGGGGATAGGAACCTACATTGCCAAAGCCAATCTATTGGTCACTCTTAGGTTTTTGATGCAAAGGGTAAAGAAAGGTGGCAAACAGGCTTCCCTTCTGGAGAAGGTTTTCCACAGGAAGAGGAGCATAACTGCCTAGGAGTCTTAAATAGCACTAATGTGGTTCCCTGTTTCCCTGCCACTTGTTTAAATGTTATTACTAAAAAAAAGTCTAATGAAGTTGTTGTTATTCTAAGTTGGAAGTTACCACTGAAGCACTTTTCTATTCTTGTTATTTAAGCAGTAGACAGGCAGGCGAATTTACCCATAGGGCAAGAAGTTATTGCCCAGAAGAGCCTGTTAAAGGAATATGCCAGGTAGTAGTGGATGCAAGGGCTAAATTGTGATCTAACAGAAACAACTCATGTTGATTTGTGGCATTTGAAGAAGAATTGTGAACTTGTTCTTACTGCAGGAGGAGTTGCAATAGCCTATTTCCTGCTGAAAACAAAAGTTGTGACAATTATTTTGATGAAGACAATTGTGGTTGCTCACTTGGAGAAGACAAATGCGAGACAGTTCTTATTCCAGGAGGAGTGGGAACTTGTGATTTTCTTGAGATGTTTTATTGAAGCAACTGAACTTTGTGTTAAATTAAAATTCCTTGTTTCCTTTGAACTGTGGAGAAAACCGTTGCTCAATTCTGGGGAAGGGAAACTCACCCAGGTTATGAGAAGAGACATTGGGCCTCATTATGACTCCGACAGTAGCCATGCCAGTAAATAGTGGCACGGCTGCCGCCGGAGTCATGAATTTACCGGCACCCGGAAATGAGGACTTACTGGGGCATTCCAGGACTGGCAGACCCGGTACATGTCCATTGCCGGGTGCCGGTAATAATTACTCCCCATTTCCATATGAGTGCCATTGGACTCTATGGGAATGGGGAGGCCGGATGCACCGGCACCATTCATGAATTCATGAATGGTGCCGGTGCATCCGACATGATCTGCTCATGGGTGCCGTGGCGGGCGGTAAGGCACCTGCGAGCAGAACTCGTAGTTTTCTGGTCCGGTAACAATGGTACTGGCAAGCTTACCGGTACCATTGTTATTGGACCGGCAAGCTTATAATGAGGCCCATTGATCATATTGTGAATCAGCTCATATCTTATACATTATTGTAGAATTTAATTGCCATATATTTCCTTTTTGCTTTATTTGTTGTACAAGTATGAGGGTTAGAGACCTTTTTTTTCGAGTGTTTCCTTTAGTTTCTCTTAGGCAGGGGAATCCTTGTCAGGGTAAGGGATAGTGAGGCACTTTTCTAACCTGTTTATTTAATAAAATGGCTTAAGTTGAAAACTCTTTACAAAGTTGTCCGCCTCCCATTTCTGACCCCTCACAACACACACGCTTTACTGGTGCTGGGGTATTCTTATTCCATATAAAAGAGGAGATGTTGGAGTTGATCCTTCTTAATCCAAAGAGGCCAAAGATGAACAATTAAATCATGAAATACAAACTCAAAGTTAGGGAGTATAAATAACCTCACTAGATTAACTTGACCAATCACTGAAGTAGGTAACTTTGCCACTTCTGCATTAAGGCCAACGCCTCTCTGCCTACCTGATCTGAATTTGTCTTCCCTGTTAAAGTTGGATCCTTACATAAAGTTACCCTCAAGAACTTGACCATGCCATCTAGTAACATTTGTACTGGTGGCAGTTCCATTCCATGCATTGGCATTTATTTGTATTTTCAAAATATCTTGACACCTAACCAAATTCTTCAGTGCAGTGACAGATCTCTGGAATTGATGATTTTGGAGCATATGTGAGAACTGCAATATAACCTGCATAAATGGCAGCTTTAACCCTTCCTGGTTCCCACTTTAATTCAAACACCCCTGGAATCTTCAATATCTATCTCGCCCCTCTTGCTCACCTGACCACATCCTTCTCTCCTCACTTCTAGTGCTATGCTGATGGCACACAGCTTTCCTTCAAACTTCCCTCTACTATCTCTTCTTTCATACCTGATTGTCCGCCGTTCAGGCATGGTGTGCGGCTAAGGATCTCTGATTTAATACCAGTAAGACAAAGATCCTTCTCATTGGGACACCTGTGCCCTCTTTTCTTCCTACCCTCTGGCCACCCTCTCTGGGCCCTCAACCCCCACCATCCTGTGAGGCCAAAAACCTTGGGGTCATCTTCAACTCCATTCTCTTTTTCACCCCTCACATCATGGACCTTACTAAGATGGCCCACTTCCAGCCCCACCTCCTCATAGGTACTGTCCCTTTCCCCACCTTCCTAGAGGAGCTCAATGTCTCCAGAGCTCTGGTCCTCTGTAGGCTGGACTACTGCAACAAACTCTTTCTAAATCTCCCTCCTTCCTCCCTGTGTCACCTCCAGCTAATCCAGAATAGAGCTGCAGGACTTATCCTTGGCCTCAAGCCCAGGGACCATATCTCTCCAGCCCTAAAATCTCTCCACTGTCTCCCGGTGCATGCAAGGATCCAAGTCAAGACCCTCTGCATCATCCGCAAGGCTTTCTGGAGCCTGGGACCACACTATCTCCAACTTTCCCTTCCTAAATACTCCCCTGCCTGAGCCCTCCACTGCTCTAACTCCAACTACATGACTGTCAAACGCTTCTCCAATCAGAGAGTGGCGGGCCGGTCTCTTTCCTCGACAGGTGCCTCCCTCTGGAACAGCCTCCCGGCCCGTCTCAGACTTGAGCCAGATCTCCTTAAGTTCCGGAAACTGCTCAAAACTCAGCTTTTCTCTACCTCCTTCCCTCTTTCATTTCCCCTGTTAACCGTTAACCACCCCACTGCTGCTGAGACTAGTGGCCTAATCCTCATGAATCTCCCAGGATACCTGGCCCTTCTTCCCAGTCGATGCCAGCACCGTCCCCCCCACTGCTCTGCCTCTGCGGGTCCCTTTCTGGCGGTTCTGCATCCCACCCTTGGAAGTTACCTGCACTTGCACTTAGCGTGGGGCTCCGCTTTCGATCACCTTGCACTTTCCTTGTGGGCCTTCCACCTGCACTTGTCCATTCCTTTGCTTCCTCCATCCATCCCTATCTTCAGCACTTTGCTTCAAGTCCGATTGCCACAAGGCCTAGTTGTACCACAACTGTATAATTACTGTTTTGCCAATATTATTATTTACCCTGCTCCCTTCCCATTTAGACTTGTGGCACTTTGAAACACAATCCTGTTGTAGAGGTGCGCAACAAATGCTTAATAAAATTACAAAAAAAAACAAATCTATAATTCCCAATCTGACTGCAGAAGACAGCCCGTGATAACATGATTCATCTCTTCCAATGAAATAACCAAACAAATATATTCTCACCATCACTGCCAAGAGCCCAGCTCACATGTTCAAATACCTTCTCTTTATCCAAAAAGGTACAAATGAGCTGGAGACCCCACAGGGCTGCAGCCTCAATCACCAACTGGACCACAGTTATATGGTCCATTGGAATCTTGTTGGGGATAAACACATGTCATCTTTATGAAGGATATATTTTATTACACATATATCCCACATTTCTTGATCTCTTGTAAGACCTTTAGGAAAACCAAAGGACAGATCTCCCTCACCGTTTCATAAACTTTGCCTGAAGTGCCATTTGGTACTGCTGCCTTGCATATAGGGAGGAGACCAATGGCGTAGAATATTTCAGCAGCTTCAGCTGGTTGTGCTAAAGCATCTTCATGCGTTTGAGGCAGAGAAGGGAGAACCAGTTGTGATAGACAATTGTACATTTAAGCCACCCAGGACTCCTGTCTTCATTGTGGAGATTGTCACAAAGATCTGCAAAGATTTCCCTCCCCTCCCTCGAGTTGGAGGTAATCACCCATGACCAATTTATCCCTTTAGGGTGCATTTATGAATGGGGGCCAACAATTTGCTGACCAAACACCTTATCCATGCTTTCACTAGCTAAGAATATTCAATATGTAGACATTTGGGGAGAGTATGTTACCTTGTCCTGAAACAACCCCACCCCCACAGTTTATGTAGCCAAAGGTAGCTCTTCTTGATATGATATATGACATGGCATTTATGACACGCCTATACACACGTGTTTCAAGGCGAGAAGAGGCAAGGGAGGGGGAACAGAGGGAAGACAAACATAACAATCTTACTGGGCCAGGGGGGCGTGGCTATCTGGCCATGGAATAGGAGGTGCTTCGTGAGGAGCTCCTGATGATCCGACTTTATTTTTGCTAAAGTTAACCGCTGAAACTGTAACGAGCGCCTAGAACTTTGAGGATCAGGTGTCGGAAGCTGCACGCTAAGTGGAGTTCGTGGGAGAATTTCATGGTCCCAGGGAATCGTGAGATATATATGTTTTTGTTGGTACGGCTGTGTGGCCACTTCGGTGCCAAGATGGCGGCTAACAAAGGAGAGGCCTCTGAGGAGAAATGACACTGATTCCCCGGAACTGCGGGACATGGCTGCGGACGATTGCTTGGAGGACGAGTACAACAGGGAAATATGGAAAAGTGTTTGAGATAGCACCGTGAGAGTGCCCGGCCTGGCGTACGCTAATGGAGCCTTGGCGATCTGACTGCAGGAGGAGATAGCATTGGATACTTGGGCGACAAGGCCTACGGAAGTTGAATGAGGAGTGCGAGGCCATAACCCACCCGTACGACAATTCGAAGTGCCATCTTGAATGTGAGTCAGGAGACCTGGGAGCCAGACTATTGTCGGACCAAGGACAGTGCAGCAGCTGCACCAAGACGGAGCCGTACAGGAGAGGAGGGCAGCGCCATGTCGGCAAAAGGGTTGAGAGTCAAGTCCAAGCAACCCACGATGGAGGTTTTTACGAAAACGCAGCGGACCCCCTCAACATCGGTGCAGAGCATGGTCGTGACTCCCGTGGAAGACGCCCCCAAAGGGGATAAGCACCAGATCCTGGAGGCTATAACGGGACTGAGTGCTAAATGGGACTTGGCAATGGCGGACCTGCGCACAGCTCTGGAGAACAAGATTGATGCTGTGGGTATGGAACGCACCCTGTTACGTCAAGATGTCAGGGCACTGGCAGAAAGAACCAGTGGTCTGGAAAGTGGGGTGAAGATTAATACCGACGTTAGCACGAACAATGAGAAGGAGATTCATGTCTTAAAACAACAGGTTGCCAACCTGGAAAATCGTGTGGAAGAGGCGGAAGGAAGGGCGAGGAGGAACAACATCCGTGTGGTTGGTCTGCCGGAGGGGGAAGAAAGCCAAGACCCCATAAATTATGTGGAAAACATGATCCTACAAGAGATCGGAGCAGGGAATCTTTCGCAAGGATTCCCGGTGGAGCGGGCGCATCGCGCCCTAATGAGGAAACCCCGGCCGGGGGCCCTGCCAAGGCCGATCATCGCGAGGATCCTGAAATACAGGGATAGAGAAAAGATCCTCGAATATTTTCGTAAGGGCAGTACGATAGAGAGAGCATCCACCAACATCACAGCATACCCGGACTACACGATACTGGTGCAAAGGCAGAGGTATAGTTACGTCGGCGTCAAAAGAAGGCTGAGGGCGGCGGGAGTCAAATATATGCTGCTGTATCCGGCATGTTTGAAGGTGCTACATAAGAACAAAGCGCTATTTTTTGATACCCCGGAGGATGTTGCCACATGGCTGGACCTGCAGGGTTGCCCGGAACAAGAAGCGGATCATGATCGGCAGGAGCATATCGAATGAAGATTTTGTAATAAGGACATTGTGAGGGTGAGTGGGAGGAGGATCCTGATTGTACAGAGAAATTGTAACTGGCTGAACTTTGAGCACAATCCGAGCCTGGTGCTCGACATGGACTGGAATATAGTGAGTGTAACTGCAATTGGTAACTGTCTAGCATCTGTATGCGTAATATTTCTTAAAAGGAGCAACAGAATGTGGACGACCTACCCCGATAGATTATTAGTTTCAGCGGCCATTAGGGCGGCTTTACCCTACTGAGCCCTGAGTAGAAGCTTGTGCTAGGCGGGGCTAGATGTGGGGGTGCCTGAGATCCAGGAATGGAGCTGGGTAACAGTTGGGGAGGGTGTTGTTGGGGAAGGGATGGGTGGGAAGAAGGTGGGGGGATGGGAAGTTGAGTGTGTATGTGGTTATGGGAAGTTTAAGTTTTGTTTTGAGCCTATTTGGAGGAATCAGCATGTTGCACTTGCGGTGCATGAGGGGCGGAATCGGCGGAAGATCGGGGAGGTTCTTACCAACGACTTATGGGAGACCTCAGGATAATAACGTGGAACGTCAGGGGCCTTAACAGTTATTTGAAAAGAAATAAAATTATGATGTATCTGAAAAGGCAGAAAATAGATATTTCACTACTACAGGAGACGTACTTGACGCGAGAGAAGTTGGACCTGGTTAAGAGAAAGTGGAGAGGGACTGTGGTGGGCTCGCCATACTCTGCATACGCCCGGGGTGTGTTAATTTGGGTTGCACCGCATGTCCCGTTCCAATCGATACAAGAGGTAGTTGAAACTGATGGAAGGATGGCTATATTGCGAGGGCTGGTGGAGAGCAGGGAGGTATGCATAGTAAACGCGTATGCCCCCAACCAAAACACAGCAGCATATTTCAGAGCCCTGTGTACCAACCTTAGTATGTGTATAGGGAGCGCTGTGATCTGGGGTGGGGACTTTAATTGTGTGTTGAATCCTGTGGTGGACAGATCTGATGGCGGGTGGGTAAACCTAGCCCGGCGGTGAGAGCGTTGCAGACACTGCTAACTGATTTTGGCTTTACAGATGCGTGGAGGATGAAACATCCCACTGAGAGGCAATACTCGCACTATTCAGCCCTGCATCAACTGCACACTAGGCTTGATTACGTCTTTGCTACAGCAGATGTGATGTCTGAGATTACTCAAATCGAATATAAGGCTAGGGTCCTCTCAGATCACTCGCCCCTGATCCTCGGATGGCAATATTGCCCCCCGAGGGCGAGGATCCCTACATGGCGCCTCCGAGCAGAGGCACTTAAAGATCCAGTCTTTAGGGAAGAAATAAGGGAAGAGATTACTAACTTCTTTGAGGAGAATACTGGGAGTGTTGATTCAGAGGGCACATTATGGGAAGCTTTTAAGGTGGTGAAGCGGGGGGCGGCCATTGCTAAGTCAAGAGGGTTACAGGGTGGGGTCTTGGCTGACCTACAGAGGACGGAAACTGAGCTAGAAACAGCATTGAAGAACGGTGACGTAGACACGGAGCTGGTACTCCAACTACAGCAACAATGCGCAGGGCATTGGGAAAGACTCTGCAATCTCAATTATAGGAAATATGTTGAGAGGCAGCACGCGGGGGAGATAAGACAGGCCGCCTTTTGGCCTGGCTATACAAAAGTGAGACCCCTAGGCCTCCGATTAGGACCATTATTAGGGAGGACGGGGATGAAGTGGCCACGCAAGAGGGGGTTAACAAAGAATTTGCAGATTATTACAGAGTGCTGTACGAGGATGATGAGACGGGTGACCAACGCAAGATAATTGAAACATTAGAAGACATAGGGCTGCCCAAGATCAGTGAAGAGGAGAGGGAGGAGCTAGATGAGCCAATCACGTTAGAGTTTGGAGTTAGAGGCGGTTGTGAAGCAGTTGCCTACCTGTAAGACCCTGGGAGCAGATGGGTTCCTCAGCGAATTATATAAAGTATACAGAGAGGAAATTCTGCCCCAATGCTGGACATGCTTAATGAAGCGTTTGAGATAGGACGGTTGCCTGAGTCGCTCAGAGAGGCGATCATAATACCGCTGTCCAAGCCCAACAAACCAGAGCATAGATGTGGTTCCTACAGACCTCTGTCAATGCTGAATCAGGACAGCAAGATTCTAACGGCTGTCCTGGCAAATCGATTGCAGAAAGTGATTGGTAGACTGATACATCCTGATCAAACGGGTTATGTCCCGAATAGGAATATAACACACAACCATAGGCGACTTCACCAGGTGGTCAAATGGGGTAGCAGGAATGAAGGAGAGATGGTGATAGTGTCTCCAGATGCAGTTAAAGCTTTTGATTTGGTCAAGTGGTCATGGCTATTGGCTGCCTTGGAAGGGTATGGAATGGGGCCGGGCTACATCAGGTGGGCTAAGATGTTCTATAGTGAGCCGCTTGCCAGGGTCCGAACTGGAGCGGTGATATCCGAGAGATGGCAACTTGGTAGAGGCACCAGACAAGGGTGCCCCTGGTCCCCGATGCTTTACATTTTAGCCCGGGAGCCTCTGGTAATATGCCTTAGGGCACAGTATGATGCGATAGGCATTGCGGTAGGAGGGGAATGACACTTGATATCCTTGTACAGAGATGATTTGTTACTGTACTTGCAATACCCAGAAGAAAATCTCCTATACATACTTGAAGTGATGGAAAGGTATGCAGAGTTGTCGGGCATATCGGTGAACCCCCAAAAGTCTGTCATATTCCCGCTAGGTAACTATAAGGGGACCCCTGTAGATAGACTACCGGTGCTACAAGTACCATGGGCAACTAGCTCTTTTTGTTACCTGGGCGTAGATGTATACCACACGGTGGAAGAAGAACATAGACATAATACAGAAGTAGCCGTCGAGAAAGTTAGGAACAGCATGCAGTTCTGGGCAAAGCTGCCCTTGGCGATGATGGGGCGGGGGGCAATGCTCAAGATGGTAGTATCCCATACATGATACCCAAGAGGTTTTTCTGTAAATTGAACAGCATGTGTAGGGACTTCCTGTGGCATGGTCTCCGAAATAGAGTGGCGTTTTGGAACTTTCAGACTGCCTCATTTTGAGGTTTACTATTTGGCGGGACAGCTACAGTATGTGGCTAAGTGGCTCTCCAATGAAGTGACCCCTGAGCACAGGGTGCTTGGACAGGACTGTGGCCCGTTTTATTTGAAAGAAATGATCTGGCTGCCTGAAACCGAAATGAGGGGGCGTCCTGCGATGTTGAGGTTTGGGTGAAAATTTGGCGTAGGGCTTGTCGTTTGATGGAAGTCCCATGCCCGTGCCTCCCGCAGATACCGCTGGTTGCTTTGACAGGAGGGGATAAACAGTTGAGGGTGATTATTAGGACCTACTGGGAATCGGTGGGGCTGGTAACACTAGGCGATGTTTGGCAAGAGGGGTCCATTAAGGAGTTTACAGAACTCAACGAAGAGGCGGGGCTACATACGGGCCAATATGTCACGTACATTAGGTTGGTGTGGATGATTAGGAACACCTGGCCAGAGACAGTTTTGATAGAAGAACCAGATGCGGTTTTGGGAGCAATATATGATATATCCGAAGGAGGGCATGAGATCTCGAGACTGTATGAGATGGTGATGGCAAAGGTGGGGAAAGAATTGACACATCTTAGACTGGACTGGGAGGCTGAAGTGGGGGCCCCAATTGAGGATGGGGTGTGGGAGCGTGCCCTGGGCTATCACAAAAAAGTGTCTAGAAATGGCAGATTAAAACAAATACAGCTGTATGTAACGCGTAGGGCATACATGACCCCCTTGAGGATATCTAAGTACCGAAACACTGGAAGACAAGCGTGTCCTAAATGTAACCTAGAAAACGCTGACATGGTACATATGTTTTGGTTGTGCCCGATCATTGTTTTTGGGGAGAAGTGGCGCAGAAACTGGCTGATAAGGGGGTTACTCTTGTTATAGACACGGCCTGGGCCTGCTTACTGGCCGGGTTCCCTAGGCCACGGAAACTCAATCATGTTGAGAAACTGAGAAATCTAGCGTATGTGCTTGCAAAACGTAGGATTGCCATGGGGTGGAAGAAATGCCACAAGCCTAAGGTGGATGCATGGTGGAAGGACTTGCAGAAATGGGCGGAAGCTGAAACGGTGGCATGGCAAGAAGCGAGTAGCCTTGCTAAAGAAGGGGAGGCGGGCATCTTGTTGGCTTGGAAATCGCTAATAGCAGAATTGTTTGGAGTAATATCAGATCCAACAGACTCCGAAAGAGAACCAAACCCGGCCGCATGTGCCAGACATTGAATGAGATTAACAAATAGGCTCATGGGGGGAGGGAGGGGTTGTGGGAGCAGTGATTGAGATAAATTGATGTGTAATGGAACCATTATGATTATGCTGCGTGTTTGGTTTGTGTTGTTTTGTTTGCATAAAATCAATAAGACATTTAAAAAAAAAAACAATCTTACTGGGCCAGGTGACATTGAGATTACGCAAGTGCAGGGGGAAGGGGTAAAGGGAGAGTGCGGGGGAAGGGGAGGGGGCAGTGCAATACATAGAATCAACATTAAAGAATAAATACAATAAATAAAAACAATAGGTAAAAGTACGGCCAGCTAGTGGCAAGGGTGAGTGCAGACATGAAATGTCAAGAGCTGGGGGGACTGTAGGGATACAGAAACAGCCCCCAAGTGGAGGGGTTCCCCAGAGGCAGTGCAGGTGTGCAGCTGCTGGGGGAGGGGACCTGGGCCCGAGATCAGGGGGTAGCCAGGTGACCAGTGCAGTTTCAGTCAGGAGTTCAGCAGGGGAGAGGAGGAGAGAAAGCAGAGGCAAAAAGGAATTTCTTGAGGTGCTTCTGGAACCGGAGATGATTCTCCTCAAGTTTCAGGGAGGCCCCAGCCGAAGAAAGAGATCTACCACCAACTTGTTGCTTGGAGAAGCGAATGATGAGGGAGTTGGAGGCGGATGAGTAAAGAACTCGAGAAGGAAGATATTTAGGAATAGAGGGTTGGAGGTATTGAGGCCCCAAGCCCCAGTAGGCCTTGTGGACAATGCAGAGATTTTTTAACTTAATCCTCGCAGCCACTGCAGAGATTTCAGTCCTGGAGAGATAAGATCCCTGGGTTTGAGGCCAAGGACAAGTCTTGCAGTTCTGTCTGGATGAGTTGCAGAGGGCGGAGAGTAGAAGCAGGCAAATTTAGAAAGAGGCTGTTGCAGTAGTCCAGCCTAGTGAGAACCTGAGCTCTGGAGACAGTGAGCTTCTGCGGGAAGGAGAGGAAAGGAAGAATACCTCTGAGGGGATGCAGCGGGTAGTGTGACTTCTTAGAGACGTCAGAGATGTGAGGAGAGAAGGAGAGAGTGGAGTCGAAGATGACCCCGAGGTTTTTAGTCTCACAGGTGGGAGAAGGAAGACAGCCAAGAGAGGCCAGCCAGAGAGTGACAAGAAAGGAAGGAGCAGGTGTGCCAATGAGGAGAATCTCAGTGTTACTGTCATTAAGTTAGAGATAGTTGACGGCACACCACTCCTGGATAGCAGACAGAGAGTCAGAGATGAGAGAGGGAGAAGAGTGGCAAAAGGGAGACTGAAAATTAGCTGAGTGTCATCCGCATAGTACTGAAAGTTGGGCAGAGATCAGCAATGCGGTGGGCAAGAAGTGCCAGGTACTGGTTGAAAAGCCAGGGAGAGAGGTTAGACCCCTGGGGAACACCACAGGTAGAGATAGAGATAGAGGAGAGGAAGGACCCAAGTTGGACCGGGATGGGTCGCTCAGAGAGGAAAGAGGTCAGCCAAGCCAGGGACTGATCGGTGATACCCAGGTTATCACGGTGACGGTTCAGCAGGATGGCATGGTTGACCGTGTCAAAGGCAGAAGAGAGATCAAGTAAGATGAGGACAGGTTGGAGACCAGGTCTTCATGGATGTTCATGAGAGCGTATTCTTTCAGCATCCCTATTTAACCGAATTGTCTCAGAATGGGCATATTTCAGCAGTTTTAACTTTCCCTCCTTATTAGCTTTTGCCTCTGTATTTTTACAAAATGTTTTATACAACAAGAAGTAACTAACTCCTGAAAGAAATCTTTCCACATTACTATAAAACGTGTTTATTTCTCATTGGACTTTATAAATGAGCTATTTTTGTATAGATTTACTCAGAAAAATGCAATATCCGCCTATAGTTTTTAGGCCAAATGATCAAGGTCTTCTTTGAGGAACTCCTGATTCTCACCTCAATTAAACTAATAGGGGGCATGATCTGAAAGAGATATACTTTAGTATTCACAATGCATTTTGTTAAGCCACATGTCCACGCATAGATTCAATCTATATGCAAATATATATACAGTATCTGGTCATTGCATCTAATACCATTGCATCTAATGCCATTCCATCGAAATGTTTCCATCTAAAAAATGTCCATCTAATGCATATTTTTGGGGGGTAAAGGATTCATTTTAGTTCAGTTGAATTATAAAGGGTAAAAAACAGGAGTGTGCACCCCCAGCCCCCGAAAAAAAAAGAAATGGAATGGCATTAGATGCAATGGCATTAGATGAAATTACCATAAAACGAATATACCTAATGGAGGGAAGAGTAGTAGGAGTATTCTCTCTTGTCCAGGTGTAGTAAGTACCAAGCATCTATCAGGCTATAAACCTCTACAAGGTTTTTGAGTGCCCCCATTTGTTTGGGTGGCAATGTCATAAGAAGGGAGATCTAGAGGTACAGTATATTGAATTCCACCCCACAAATATTGGAAAAAGTCAGGAACGCCAGTCATGTACCTCCTCTCGTTAAGCTAAAGGAATCTGATAACCTTCAACCCTCTCTTATCCTTTGCATAAACAATAATCTTCATATTGGGGTCAAATGGTATTGTCACCACTTCTCAAATACAAGCGGTCTGAGAAGTAGCTCAACAGCCCTTAACCATAATTGTTCTTTCTGCAAATGGTAAATGTGGCTCTTTTCACCAGGCACTGGACCTCATTCTGAGTCAACTGGTCTGGTAAAAAGGTGCCAGTATTCATGGATACCAGCACTTTGCTAGACCAGCCAACTATGGGTTTTCCAATGGGGTTCCTGGGTTACCCCCAGCTGGAGGTAAACCAGGACCCCTCCAAGCAAAAAAAGCACTAATTACTTGCACCGGAATTGCTGGTCCCTTTAATGATGGCCAATCCCCTCATGGGACACCATAAATGGGGATTTACACCATCACTCCGGCACCTGTAACCCGCCGGCTATGCCGCGGGACCGGGTGCCGGAAATGGTACCCGGTAACTACATTTGCTGGTATCCTGGTGGCTCTACCGCCAGAATACTGGTATGGTCAGAATGGGGCCCTCTGTCTACTTTTTGCACGTTAAATACGCTGCTGTTGTTTATTAATGGCTTTTAACAATTAAAATTCCATGATAACATTGTTAGCTGGCCAAGTATTATTGTTCTGCATTCTTAAATAAAAAGCCTGCACCTGATAACGCCCATCACATTTGCCAACCTTTAGTTTAGCCATAAACAATTCCCAGACCAGTGTCTCACTTCATTGTGTTGCTGCTACTAACCACCACATTTTCCTCCCACCCACACTTGCCCCTACTTCCCAGCCCTCTACCCACATGGCGGATTCTCTGTCGATGGAGTCATACCACAGAGTGAGTTTCTGATGACTTGTCTGCCCACACTGAAATAAGAAGACTAAGCTTTTTAACTTACCATTGACATAATAATCCACTAAACATACCACACAAGATCAGTAAATACAGACATTCTATCAGCTTCTCATTATCACAATACCATAACACTGCTCTCAGCATGTAACATGATGAGAGCGACTAGTATACCCTCCTCACACCTCACTAACATGGGAGTGGTGTAGCCAGGATTTCTTGACAGTGTGTACCTACATAGCATACAAGTGGGCCTATGGCAGGAGTGTAATGGTTTATTGAGGAGCCACTCTCAACACGGAGAGTCCCTTCCCTCCCCACTTAAGTGGTTTTGCAGCAAACTGTTTAACAGATTCTTTTATAGCCCTATCTCAGATACATTTCATGCCCCTTGGATCCCTTTGCCCTGAGCTAACAATGAGCCAAGAACCAGACTGGTGTACGGGAATATATTGGTATTTATTTAAATTAAAAGTAATAGAAATTAGCACAACAATGTCATAACACAACTTTATCCGTGTCACAACACAATCAACTTCTCTCAGCATAAACAAATCACAAAAGTGAGTTAAAAAGAACACAATCAAAATACTTAGTTTTCTGTAAATTTCAGTTCCCAAAATAATTACACTGATCAATAACGAAAGCACTTATGTAATGTTGTGTGATTTTGATTTTCCTGCAGGCTTAAAAGGCTAGCAGTAGGATTTCAAGATTGATAATGATGATTTTGCCCACACTTTTGGTTTAAAATAAACACATGGTGATTTATCGGTTTGTTTTTCAGACCCCCCACCCCTGCTTTGGTCTATGTTGGGAAGTCAGATAGACAAATCTGAATGCTTTGGGGGATTTTGGATTTCAGACGCCCCCCCCCCTCACTGAAAGGCCTGTGTTGGACAAGCTGGATAAAAAGTTTGGACTGATTTAAGAACACAGATACCCCTCTTCCTTAAAAAAGTCGGGGTCAGCTGGACAACAAAGATTATCCAATTAATTTATAGGCTATAGTTTTCACCCCGTAGTGTTCTGTCCAATGGGGAATTAATTAATTCATATTTTGGGTTAAATAGGCTAAGGATCTACACAGAATTCAAGGCAAGCAAACTCCTCCACCTTTTGGTTTCCCAGGGCTCAGTCCTACTTACATAGCAAGCATCTGTTTAAGGTTCAGGAAAGCCAGCTGCATCTCCGGACATTCTGGAAAGATAGGGCAGGGGTCTGGTCACTCCACTCTCAAAGATGGCCTCCCGCTCTCCACCATTGCACCCAGTCAGCTTTGAGGCCTTCCTAGAGATAGATAGCTCCACCCAGATGCACTCTCAGCAATCTCCCCTGGTGTCTCCTTACAGCTGTCAGATGGTCAGTTTCAGCAGCCTTCCTGATGGTCTGTCTCCTGGCTATCTGTCATTCTCTCTTTTTTGCTGTGTGTCTTTTCTTTCTCCCTCCTTTTTCTCCTTTCTTCTTTTTTTTCTGTCCCCTGTCCTAGTGCAGTCCCCCTTATATAGCAGTGATGACCCTACCAATTGTAGAATCTTGTGGAAGAAACCTGCAATAATCCATGCCACTAGGATTGAACAGTTACCCTTCTCTCTCCTCCCAACCCCAGCCTCCAAGTCAGGATTTGTTTAGGGGTCTGGAGCAACATACGGCTATTCCTACTTGTAAATGCCATTTGTTCTCCTCTCAACTTTTTGGCAAAAACTAGTTACGTATCACAACTTCATAATTTTACTATCAACTGCCAAAATAAATATAGTTTCTGATTCAGCTAATCATGCAGAATTAGATAAGATGACCACCGAATCCGTACCATATAGCACGGCCATGTGGTACCTTTCTGATGTTTACATAAAAAGCACAACAGTTATAAGTATGTACATTATTAAGCATAACCCTAATTTCATTTTCCACTCGCTCACCAACTCTCACCTTTGGAATATGTTCAGATCAGCCACAAACCTAGTTTAACTGGCCATTACAGTTCCCAGAGTCACAGGTAGATACATTTTATATCCCCAAAATCAACTGGAAATTACATAAGAAATGGCACAGAGATGAAATCCATCTGCCTTATGATGGATGACAAAAAGGCCTAAATGATAATAGTCCTTTTAAATTAATTGTGAATCTTCATGTGGGACAAATGGCCCTGACTCCTGCCTTCCGGCCATTTGATTTCACTGGGTCAGCCTGTACCTTTATCAGTCTCCTTTGTGCTGGAAGCTTGATCTTTGAAGTGGGTGCCCCCATTTTCACACATAGTTATGCTCCAGCCAAGCAGTGACTTTTCTTGAAGTCAATGCTTTCAGAGCCAGCAGGTCTGGAGAACACTGAATTTCAATGCCTTTAACGGGACATTTTATTGTGGTTGGTCATTAGATGGGAGATGTGACATCAAGGCTAGAAGTGGGAGATGTCCTTGTGAAGCTTTGCCCACAGCCAGCAAAAGCATCTGCCTTAGGCTGTCATTTTCCATGAAGACAAAGTGGCTCCTCAAATGTCACTGGAGTTTTGTGGGTGAAACATAATATATATTGCTTTTGGTCAACCCACACATCATGTTTTCTTTTCCTGCCATTTTTCTGTGAGCAGTGATATTTTTTTCACTTTTACTTTTATTTTGACACACATGTGCAGGCCGTTTTTGTTTTCAATGCTTAAAAATCCTGATTTTTTTATTTATTTTTATTTGATTTGGCAGAATTCAATCAACCTTTCAAAATAGATACAGAACATATCATAAAACATATAATCCAAAAACATATCTTAAAATTGATTTGATTTGCATTTGACAGGGATCTTTGATTCCTCCTTCTTTTGTAAATAGAAATGCTGCTTATCCATTGGTAATGACAGGTAGGCCCCTTTCCACATTGCTCTTTAACTTTACTTGAAAAACAAAAACAAAGGCCAGATCGTTTTTGTTTCAGTGTTTAAAATCCTGCCATTCATGTGCAAGGGACTTCTGTATGCGTCCTTTAAATGCTGCCCACAACTAAATAAGCTATAATTACAGAATAGAGGCATTTTCATTAGCCTGCTCATGTCGACCAGGCCAATCTGTGAACTATTTTAGGATATTGCATAATTTTAACTAAAAAGCTCCCTCATTCCAATGGCTCAGAATGCAAATTAATGTGAGCCCAAAGAAATCTCAGAGCTTTACTACTTTAATTTGGAGGGAGTCAACAAAACACGCATGATAAGGGCTTCTGCTTTTATAACTATTATAATTTTATTTATTTATTTATTTATTTATTAATGTGATATAGTTTAGTACATACGTACAAACTTTACACATATTCCACATAAAAAAGCATAAAACAGTAAAAGAAATAAATAGGTGATATTTAGGTATTCATCCTCATAGAATCCTATAATCATATGATATTTCAAAATGTACAAGATTTACAGCTATATAGCCTCCCATAAATACCTAAATAAAATACATAAACATCTTTGTTTAACTATGTTTCTTGAACAGGTGTAGATAAGAGAAGGGATAGACAAGCATGCATGTGCATTTCCCATTACATAATTAATACTCCATGGCTCCCTCTGTGGGTTTGTAGTGCACAAGCAAAAGCGTCCCGCCATACCTGGTATAGTGCCATATGTAGTTTTGGGTTAAGGGTATTGATACATTGTATCCAGAATTCTGCTTGTTCTATGAATTCAGGGTTATGCACAAATCTACCAAGGTGTTTGATATAGCTAGCTCTCATCCCAGTACACGAAGTTAGAACATGTCGAGCAGTTTCAAGTTCATTGGGCAGATCACAGATTCTACAATACCTTTCCGTTTTTGCTAGACCCATCTCCTGACCCCTGGCCGCCAATATTGGGGGATGGTTAATACGAAGGAGTAGAAGAATGCGCCTCAGTTGATCCGACGGACAGAGGTTTAAATAAGGCTGCGCCTTCATAAAAATGTAGAGAACGTGTGAGACAAAGCTGTAACTTTTCAGTCCTTCAAGGTGAATATAATTACATTGCCAGTCCCATAGCTTGAGACGGTACGCAAAATTGTTGAACAAGCAATTGTTTTCTCGACCCCACCCCGGCTGCCAGCAGGTTTCCTCACTTAGTTTTTCCATCTGGGTTTCAAAGTTTTTCAATTTGCCTGCCTCCATCTCCCTGCTGATACTAATTAGGAGGCCATTTCCAGGGTCGTTCTTAAGACGGATATATAATTCCATTCGTTTTTTCAAAACCATGGCTCTGAGGGAACCAATTCCTAGTTCCAATCTAATCAGGGCCATGGGTATACATTGGGGAGGCCGAGGATTTTCCTCCAGAAATTACCCTCAACCAGCTGTAGCCATCCCAAGTTCATATTGTAGAGGGGATCAAGCCCATAGGTGACCATCGGGGCCAGACATTGGATATACAGCTGTCGTGCCGCCCATATAGAGAAACCACTCCGTTCTCGCGTGAATTTGTATATGAGTGCTGTAAGTTGAGTTGCTTTTGTTCTGCGTAATTGAATACAAGTAAGATAATTTCCCTTGTGATCAAATTCAACACCTAGATATTTATAGCTGGGGGTATAGTTAATTTCAGTCACTCCTATCATCATACGGGGTCTGGCTACATTTCCAGCTGAGAACAATAATAGATTTGTTTTGCTGATGTTGATCTCAAGTTCGTTGGCCTCCGCATAATCCCATAGCTGTTTAGCAGATCTTAGGATCCCATTAAAGGTATGGTCAAGGATCACTAAATCATCTGCATATGCAAGCATGGGACAATGACTAGGGCCAATCTTTGGTGGGCAGTTGTTGATTCCCTGTAAGCATTCTGGTGCATCAGATACGAATAAGTTGTACAGAGTGGGGGCTGTGACACAACCCTGCTTCACTCCTCTGGTCTGGGGGACGGGTTTAGTCACTGCCCCAGCGTTATCTAATCGAACCTGTACCGTATTATTTGTGTGTAGGAGTTCTAAATAATAAAGTAAGGTTTCAGGGCATCCCAATCTACTGAGTTTCTTCCATAGGAGAGAACGATTCGCCGAATCAAAAGCAGCCCTAAAATCTATAAAGAGTGCATACAATGGTGGATTAGAATGTGTTAAGGCCTTAATTCTCTATGTATTCATTATGAATAGATTATGTGTGGTCGAGTATCCAGCCCTAAAGCCACATTGAAATTTATCCAAAATGCCCGCGCTCTCAACCCATTTTAGGAGTTCACTAAGTATAAGAGCAGCAAATATCTTGCCAGTGCAATCCAACATGGACAATAGCCTATAGTTTTCTGGTTCGGTTCTATTGCCTTTTTTAAATACAGGTATAAGGATTGCTGTCTGCCAAGAAGGTGGTATTTGGCCCTCACGTAGAATCTTCCCAAAAAGTATTTTAAGTAGGCAGGCCCAGAAAAGGGGATTTCGCTTCAGCACCGCATTGGAGAGTCCATTAGGCCCGGGGGAACGGGACGAATTTAACTCCTCAATTCGGCTTTGAAGCTCTTTAATAGTTACCACAAAAGGGTGAGCTTTAGGTTTCATATGCACCGGGTTGTTAGTAATATTACTAATCCCACCATTACGCTTTTCCAGATAAGCGATCCATTCAGTGTTACCTATAGGGTTGACCATATAAGTGGATTTCTGTCCTCTGACTTCACCTAGCATAGACCAGATCTTCCGAGTGTTTCTACTACACAGTGTGCTGACCATGTGCTGCCAATTTGCCAATTTTCTTGACCTTTTGTGTGTTTTTAGCCACCAACGATAATCATTTTTCACTTTCCTCAGCTTAATGGCAGTTTCCATTCTAGTTAGAGGGCCATTTCTAATCCGTCGGATATCACTTCTAAGCTTTCGCTTTCTATCTCTAATGTCCCTATCATAAACAACCTCTTTCACGGAATTTCCCACCATCTTTCTCATTTTACAGGAGCCGTGTTTACCCGAGAAATCACTAATCCATTTCTCAATTGGCACTGGTGACATATGATAGAATTGCTTGATCAAATCAGGGCCCCATTCTTCCATAGCCATAGTGGCCTTTAATATATTTTTATCCGACCAGGAAATACGATTATGAGAGTGGTTGCTCAACAAGTGCCCCAGATTGACTTCCTCCCTTTTGTGGGCCGAAACTCCCATAGTTAGAATCAGGGGGTCATGGTCACTCCATTCACATTCTTTTACCACCATATCACAAACTATCAGGGCCACCTCCCAGCTAGTGAAGATGTAGTCAAGAGTACTTCCCGATCTACTGTTTCTCCAAGTATTCCTGCCAGGCCTGTCACTTTGTGTGCACCCATTAATTATTTCGAGTTCCCAACAGCCAAAAAAACCAAGCCAACCCTCCCCCTCCTTATCCGTAGACGGGAGGTCCCATAAGCTATTCTTGGATAACAGAGGGTTGTTACCAGTGCCTCCACCATTGTTGATATGACAATTTAAATCCCCAGCAACAATAACAAGGAACTTCTCATTGTTTGATCTCCATTTAGCAAAAAGTTCATGCATGGTTTCTTGGATAAGTTCTCTTAGTCTTGCACCTGGGGGATTGTAAATATTGACTATTAGTATTCTTTCACTTAGTCCTTTTATATTGAGAGTCACTTCAACGGCACATATATAATCACAATTAACCGCTGGTATCTTTTTACTCAGGATCTTGTTAGTCACTCCAATAGATAGACCCCCGTAGGGGCGCCCCCGCTCTCCTTTTTTCGCCAGCGTGTGATATGTCATATACCCGTCGATATCCATGGGAGATGTCCACCAAGTTTCTTGCAATAATATAATAGGGTAGTTGTTGATGAATGCCAGAGAGCCCTTATCCGAGAGAAGATGCTGATGTCCATGGGTGTTCCAGCTCAATAGTAAGCAATCTCATGGTTGCCGAAGCACCATCGGTAACGAATCTGCTATCCATTTCAGAGTACTCTGAATATCAGTTAATTGGACCTTCTCCTTAGGTGGTTGCGGGGGTCTGCCCATCTTATTCTCAGATGTCCCATAATCCTTGCTGGGCAAGCATGGATCTTCCTTATCTTTATTCGCATCAACTTCCACACCAATCTGCATTAGAGATTTCTTATGTGTTCGAATCAGCTGTGCCGATGCTAGCACACTACAATGAAGAGCAGAAACATTTGGATTGCGCACCTCCAGTGGTTCGACAAACAGGAAGTCTTCCGAGCGTATAACACGCAACTGTGGTATCATGTGTAGTTTAGCTAGTACTTCCGTCCTTGTCAGCCATACGTCTCTTTTTTTCTGGTGCAGATTTTTGATTATGCAGATTTTACTTGCACCGTCTTCCACTTCCTCCGATTCCTCTCCCCCCACGGATACACGGACCTCTTCACCATCCGTTTTTTCAATTCGACCTGGTGTCGAGCATTTAGTCGATTCACCGATGATACTGATCGATAATTCAGAGTCCACGACTTCATGGGCCATGCTTTTAGCTTCATGCAATGGGTCTGGAATTATCCAGCCTGATAGAGATCCCATCCCCTTTCTTGCACGTTTCTTTGCCTTCCGACCCCTTCTCTTGCTTTTTTTCGATCGAGCAGCCGTGGGAATGGTAGCCGGTAGGGGGGAGGCGATTTCTACCACTGCGTTCTTTGCAGCATCTCGTTTCTGTTGTCTGCGTTGCTTTTTGGTTAAAGGTACTGCCGTATTAACCTCCTCTGTCTCCTCCGGGTTTGTTATGTCCGGCTGATCCGTAAATATTGGAGCTTCATCCATTGCAGGGGGTATTAATGATGTTGGATCCATGCTCCCAGTCAGATTCGTTGTCCTCAATTGCATGATGGTGTTAGTGTGAATCCTCCCACACAACTGTAATAAAATTTTCAGCGCAAATTGGAGAGATGCCATGGAAGCCTGCAACTCTGCTATGGCTAAGCCATTGGAGTCTTTCGGCATCCCATTGCACAGCTCGCCCGTGTGGTCCAATTCTTCAGGATCCATGAAGAGACTGGGGGATGCAGACAGTCGTCCCATCGTTGGTTGTACTGATGGGATGGGTGTGGGCTGAATGGAAAGTATACCTGATAGATCAGAGATTGAGTTGCCTGTGCTGTTATCCGTGCATTTAGGACTGGGGATCTCTATGTCCTTTTGTTGCTCCTTATGCGCCGGATTCAGGATCTGCGCTTCCACCACAATTGTGGGTCTTTCAACTGAGGTTACTGGTCTGCCTGAAGTTGCCATTGATTTTTGGATAGATAAGCAAAGCTCCAGTAATGAATTATTGTCGATGTCTTGATAATTGGTAGAGTCTAAAACGTCACTGCCATTATGAGTGGGCGAAAGAGTCTCCTTTTCTGGTGCGGCAATATCCGCCCCCGTATTAACTTTGGGCTTACCCTTCCCAAACATGGCAGGAATAGTACCTTTTTCAGGTATAACACTGTCCCCATTTACTGTTGCCTTATTTGCGATCTTAGGGGGTAGTTTCTCCACTTTTTCATTATTGCCTTTCCGTAGGTTGTACCTAGTGTTTCCTGCTTTTGTTTTAGTCATTCTCCTTACGGAGCACACCACCGCACGTCTGACTGGGGGGTATGCCGTAAATTGCGATAGAACTGAGATCATGCTATGCAGGTTATATATCGGTCACCGATATGTGTCGTAGCCCACTGTGACAGATTGAGCGATGATAGGGATCAAGGAGGTAGAATCGCCCTCCGCAGTCTCCCGGCCCAACTGCCGTCTGTGTGGGTGTATCAGGTTCCTTACCGCTCTTCCGGTGCCCCTTATGTAGATCCTGGAGGGGTTTAAGGTTCTCGTCCCCCGCCGTCCACCGCTGTCCACAAGTGACCACAAAGGACCACTTCTCCTCCCACTTCTCCGCGCTGGAAATGATGTTAAGTAGAGTTGGTAGCTGCTCACTGCTGCAAAGCTCCGCCTCCAAGTAGTGTTCAGGGAAAAAATACTCAGCGCACCACAAAGGACCACTTCTCCTCCCACTTCTCCGCGCGCGCTCCGCGCTAGAAATGATGTTAAGTAGAGTTGGTAGCTGCTCACTGCTGCAAAGCTCCGCCTCCAAGTAGTGTTCAGGGAAAAAATACTCAGCGCACCACAAAGGACCACTTGTCCTCCCACTTCTCCGCGCACGCTCCGCGCTGGAAATGATGTTAAGTAGAGTTGGTAGCTGCTCACTGCTGCAAAGCTCCGCCTCCAAGTAGTGTTCAGGGAAAAAATACTCAGCGCACCACAAAGGACCACTTGTCCTCCCACTTCTCCGCGCTGGAAATGATGTTAAGTAGAGTTGCTAGCTGCTCACTGCTGCAAAGCTCCGCCTCCAAGTAGTGTTCAGGAAAAAATACTCAGCGCACCACAAAGGACCACTTGTCCTCCCACTTCTCTTATAATTGGTTTTATACCCAGAGGTTTCTAACCACAGAGCCGAGATCGAACCTGTGTTGCTCAGCGTCACCTTGCTTCCAAGGCGATGTGATGCCCTTGAGCTCTCCTCCCGAGACATTATTTGACAGGGACATGCAGTTTGCTGTTGTCTCTGATGTCACGAAAGATTTGAAGTGTTACAAAAAGTTAATTGTTTTTGCATGTGTAGCACGCCGATATTATGGAAATGAACTAAGCAGTTTGAAAACGAAAGGGGTTTACCTTGTGCTTCAATCTGTTGTCTTGAAATATGAAATGTTTACAAGGGTGTGGGGGAGCCTTTGAATCACTAAGTCACAATTCGTCCATTTCAGTGGAAATAACTCAACATTCTCACTTACTATGAAGAATTGTCAGAGGCAAAGGAGGAAACGTTCATGTGTCAAAGTGAGCACCAGTATGTACAACATTTTAAATGATACATGTATATATCAACCAAATAAATGCTATTCATTTTATGGATTGCATGAGATGAAAGGGCATGCCCTAACATAATTGGGACATAAGTACGTTTTCTCTTCTGCCACATAACAATAAAATGCATGCAAAGTAACCGCAGAATGTAAGAATTCTAGAGCTAGCAATGCAGAAAAACACTATACTTTTCCTCACCTGCAACAATACTTTGAACACACATCTGTTCCTTGAAATATGCTGAAACAGTGCTCTCAAACCATGTTCTGTAAGTCCAGGCATATGCAGTGCATGACATTTTGCATTTCTGTACATTTTATGAACACAAGACAGTAGAAAAGTCAGGAGGCTTGGAATGCGGGCTGTACTGTATGTATGGTACAAGCCCCATTCTGAGCTGCCTGGGCAGCCAGCAACCCCTTTCCTTCCCTGCTCCCTCTTCATCACCTTCCACTTATAAAAGCAACCCATGTAGTTTCCTACACGGGTGCTAATGGTGTCTTAAAAAAAAGAAACGTACCTTTCCTGCACGACTTGTCCCCTCAGTCCATTTTACGTGCGGATGACGTCAAAGTAAATCAACATGTAAAATGGACTGAGGCTTTCAGCAGCAATGCGCAGCCCAGTCGGGGGCCGCAAAAAGGTACGTTTCTTTTTTTTTGTATTAAAAAACAAATGATCCCCTGTGTAGGGAACTACACGGGTGCTAATTGCAGATCTGCCCCTCGGTGGCAGGCCGACCCTGTTGGTAATGGCACTGCCACCCTCGTCAAGAGTCTCTGGATGCGCTCGGCCCCTTAACTTGGGCAACTGGCCGTTGCCTACAGGGTCAGCCTGCCACCTAGAGGCATATCGCCTCATTGAAACGTGGCATGGCACAACGTAAGGTCTATGGTTGTACTCGGACTAGCTGGTGTTATAGTTACCTGCTTGTAGGCCTTATTTGATACCTGCAAGTATCTTGCTACTATGCGCAATATGCATAACATTTGTTAACTTTTCAAACATAGCAATGCAAAGCCCTTTCCAGAGATGGGCACTTGAAGCATCATATTCTGGTGTGAGGAGGGAATCCTTTCAGTTGTTACATGTCATTATGTACGGTTGTTTTTAGTAGCTAGCAGTAGGGTCCTCCTGCAGAAGCTCCCAGTGATTTACTTTACACCAGAGTCTTCATATGTGAAAGAGATATTAATAAGGATGTGCAGCTCCTGTGCACAATTGCACATTGCAGAATGAACTAACATCTTGCAGTCAGAGAAAGGAACCATTCTCAAAAGGTTGTGTGTTTAATCCTGTTTCCAGGCTCCATTTCCATCCATGGAAGTTACAGAAATATGGAAGAACAGTGTATATTACCTAATGGAGGCAACCAGCCAATAGCCAGTGTCCTAGAGCTCATTGGGCTCTCTGGGTCTATGTTCCTCCTATACTGTGTGCTGATCCCTGTTGGAGTGTGTCTGACCCCTTTAAGTGCCTCACTTTATGTACTGGCTGTGAGCAATATTGCTTTAGCCCATCAGAATTAAGAGCTGTTTCCTTTAAAGTCATACCTACCCCTGCATTTTACTAAGCAGGTTTGACCCTGGGGACTTGGGTGGGTCGAGCCCCTCAGACCACAGCCTGTCCACGCCACTGGTTATGGCTGACCCTGCAATCATTTGTCCTAGTAGTGTCTTCCATTCTTACTTTGTTTGAACAAAGTAATCTCTGTTACCCTACTTAATTTTCCGATGACTGGAACATTGCACATATAATTCTACTCCAGGACGCTTTGCATCTTTAATGAGAGATGTCAACTGCCATTGTCTAAGGGTAGCTCGAGGGCTTTCATCTGGGACGAGGTCAAATGAGCAAGAGTCTGCCTCAATAGTCATTCTCTCCCTGACTCCTGAGCCTACTTTGTCATGCACTGTGTACATCAGGAAGGTCACTATTACATGGCGTGGACGTTCCCTTCCATTATTGCTAATATTTGGAGACTGATGTGCTTGCTAAATGTCTGCCACAAATGCGGCCGATGCCCAAGTCCCCAACCAACCAAGAAAATAGGTCTGCCAAGAATAGACTCTGATCAATGGCTAGCTCTTCAGCACCCTCAGGAATACCAAAAATGTTCAAGTTGTTCCGCCTCACCATTTCCTCTATGTATTCTTGCGGCTTCTGAAATACCTGTAAGCAGAAAGTCATTTTCTTTCAAAACTTTGTGAATACGCCTTCCCTGCGGCTTAATGCTTTTCCCAGAGCTTGCGCTGAGGATGCTCCCACTACTGAGGCTCCCAGCAGTTGTGAGTGATTCTCTCCCCGGCCCCCGAGGAAAGATCTTGTGCTCCACCTGGTTCACGTCGCATTGACAATCTAGGGGCTCTAAAACCACAAGTGCCACATTTTCTAAAGGTGTACAAGATCATTGAATCTGTCCAATTTAGACTGGCTCACTTTAGCTCTAGCCCCCATTGTGTTAGTTTGAGCACTGCGTGTTCCTCTGATTTATTTTAGTTCTTTGGGGTTCCTTTGAAGTATTTAAAGCATTTCCATGTCTAGTAGCTCCAGTGTTAAGGGACTAAGAAATTAGCACTGGTAAGTGGGATGTGCTTGAGTCACGTACCAAAGGACATGGTTTCAGGTTTTGCCAAGTTGGGTGTTCCTGATGCTTTTGGGGGCAGACAGAGTTCAGTCTGATCCAGCATGAATATTGGCTTTCAGTGTCTCTTTTCTCTGATTTGTTACTTTTAACATTGTATTTGTGCCAGGCAGAGGATTTGGCAGAACTTTTAGCCCTAAGTTATTATTTAAGCAATATTACCCAAGCAAGAAGGGGCGGATTGGCCCCTCTTCCTTTCGGCCCGTGGCTGGGCCGAAATCGTCCCTGGCATGTGGGCGCAGTTTCTGGCCATGACTGGGCCAGTTTAGAAAAATAAATTTGAAAAACAAAATATATTTTTTTCAATTTTCTTTAAAAAAAAGAGCCTTTCATCCTTCTTACGTCGATAAATGAGTACCAGCACAGGTTGGGTGATATTGCTTGCATATTTGTTCCATAAAAAAGAGCTTAAGCGTAAGTGCTATACAATAACATATTATCCTTTGGCCTTGGACGTCTGCTTGGATTCACAGTAATTTAGTATACTTAGGAACAATGCAATTTGATGACACTTCCTGTTTTGTCAAGTGGTGAAAGGTCGTGTTTCATCTCTTCCCATGATATCACTTTCAGGTGGGGTCAAATGACATCACTTCTGGTGATGTCATCAGAGGTCAAGGGTCGTGAGGCGAGGGGTAGGCCACTTTTTTTGGGGTGACCGGGACTATTTCTTGTCCCAGTCCGACCCTGCGAGTGATGGGGGCAGTACCAGGCCAGGTAATGCCCCGGGGAGGTTAAAAGCCTGAGCGAAACAAGGGTTTTAACGATAGCCCAGGGCATTACCTGCACCGGTAATGCCCGGCCACAGCAAGGGTGATATTGCTATTAGTACCCTGGCAAGTTGTACCAGAGTACTAATAGTGGGTTTTTTAAAGTTGAGAAACGAAATGCGCCCTGTTTCTCAAATTAAATAAAGTATGCAAAATAAGATGGCTGCCATGGATCGGGGAGAAGGGAACTAGTCGTAGTCCCTTCTCCCTTTCCATGGTAGCCATTGCCGGGTTGGTGACACCCCAGGAACATTAGTGTTCCTGGCACTGCCGAGGAACATAGCATGACCAGGGAGATGGGGTTAGGACGGGAGGAGAGAGGAGATGTGCAAAAGTGGGGCGAGGGGGAGGGGAAGGGGACACAGGGGAGCGCACAATTACCTTTACACATCGGGGGAAGATGGCAGCCTCCAGTTCTGAGGAGCCTCGGAGCGGGGCTTTACCAAGTGGTAAAGCCCCCGTTCTGAGCCTCATCATTGGCTGGTAGGATGAAGTCACACCCCTGCCGGGTACTAATACCTTTTAATATTAGTAAGAATGCTAAGCACCTCACTCACTCTTCTAGCACATACACCATTTTCTGTTGAGTGCATAGGCATCCTGGTGGTAGGTATCCCCGTCACTGTTGGTCATTACCTCTGACCTAGAAACAAGGTCGTGACATGCCAGGGCTATTGTTTGCAATGTGAAGGCAAACATGAACCTTTCCAATAGTAATATTGAAGTTTGATTATGAAAGTGCTGACAACTGTCAATTGCAAAGCAAAGGGTTTAAGACAAAAAGAATTAGGCATCCGTGTGGGGTACAAATGCTTTATAAACCTTAATTACAAACACTTTACAAATAAATGTCAACCCTGATAAACGGGTACTGAGCGAAGGCCATGCATATTAGGGCTTGGAATGACCATAATGTGACTTCACTTTTAGTTCTGGCTCATAGGTTGTGCTTTGCTCCCACCTGTGCAGCATCTTCACATCCCCGACATGGCCAATGGTAGTCACTGTGCGCATGGCAGTTTTTATAGTCCGCCTTTGCTGACACTCTGATAGAGCTATTTCACTCTCCACAGATGATTATTGATTTCACAAAGTTTCAAAAGTTCCAATCCTACTACTTGTCACATTACATTGATCTGTTGTGAACTAGTGTGTTATAGCATGGTGCTTCCTGTCTTTTTCTGCTTGCATGAGAATGTCTGGTATTCTGTGTGAGTATCCATGTCATGTGACAGGATGTTTGGGTACCTGCTTGAATTAGCATTTCACTTCTTGACTGTTGATCCTGGGGTGGGAATGCGGTGGTCTCATTTGTATATGTCTCTAATACTTGTTACTGGATAATCGTTTTCTGTGCATACAATCTATACATGTTCTTCTTAATTTCCTCGGAGTTGGTGTTAATAATGGGGCCCAGTCCAGCGGCGGTGGTGTGGTGGTTGGACCTGTCAAGGGTGACTTGGCCAGCGTGAGTACCCAGAAGGAGGACGCACTCAGGGAACTGCCCATTTTCTGGGTATGCTCCTCCTTACATCAGAAGGTACTGTTGGATCCTGAGAACTGGGGAAAGCTCTCTTTGTCATTCAGAGTGTCACCTGTTTGCCATGACTGACGCATCGACGCCCGCGCTGGGAGCATATGTGGGAGGCTCCTTTGAGACGAGATGAGGACCTTTGTCACATGAGTTGCCTGTTGTTACCCCGTGTTTGCTTTTGTTGTGTTCTAGATTATGGGCTGCATGGTGGTGGAACCATGGATCAGAGTCAAGGTGTGACATGCATGGTCTTCACGATGGGTGCATGTGACCTGCTGCGTTAATAAGTGAGTAGCATGAGTGACAATATGGGGCTTTATTTGAAAGATACGAGGTCATATTAAGTTCATGTCATGTATTTGTTTAGGTTCAAATGGTTCACGCATTGACTTTTGCTTTTCTTAGCAAGGTTGGTGTGTCTAGTGTTTTACATGATAATTGCTGTACGTTCACTGTTAGCAGTGGACGAGGGAGTGTGTTGCCTGTTGTGGAATGAGATGTGTTTGCGTGTGTGTGTGTGTGTGTGTGTGTGTGTGTGTGTGTGTGTGTGTGTGTGTGTGTGTGTGTGTGTGTGTGTGTGTGTGTGTGTGTGTGTGTGTGTGTGTGTGTGTGTGTGTGTGTGTGTGTGTGTGTGTGTGTGTGTGTGTGTGTGTGTGTGTGTGTGTGTGTGTGTGTGTGTGTGTGTGTGTGTGTGTGTGTGTGTGTGTGTGTGTGTGTGTGTGTGTGTGTGTGTGTGTGTGTGTGTGTGTGTGTGTGTGTGTGTGTGTGTGTGTGTGTGTGTGTGTGTGTGTGTGTGTGTGTGTGTGTGTGTGTGTGTGTGTGTGTGTGTGTGTGTGTGTGTGTGTGTGTGTGTGTGTGTGTGTGTGTGTGTGTGTGTGTGTGTGTGTGTGTGTGTGTGTGTGTGTGTGTGTGTGTGTGTGTGTGTGTTTTTTGGTGGTGGTCAGATGCCGGTGTGTGCAGGTTTTCCCTGCTTTGTGGCTTCCACTTGTGCTCTGCAGAATAGTCTGCGGAATTTGGGATTAGCAGCCAGTGCCTGCAAGCCAACACACCCACCCTAAGTTTGGCTGTTCTTACATTGCGTGTAGTCAGTCTGTGCGTGGGTCTGACTGCTGTCAAGTGATAGTTAATAGATGTGGGGATATTTGTAGTTGGCACATTCGCGGGCATGCTGCCATTCTGGCAAACTGTCAGGAACTACGGGTGGAAGCTGTGGGAGCGCTGGAGGCATTGACATTAGCGCTCCACGCGCTCTAGTCCTCATCCAATATGGCGGCGTCTGGTATATTACCAGACCCCGCCCCCTCGCTCATTGCGTTGTATCTGTTCTTGGCACAACGCTCTGTGCGAACTAGACTTCAGTCCTCTTATCTGTCAATTTCGCCCTGACTTTCCTCCTTGTTTTTCTGTGTGTATCTCTTATCCAGCCTCCCTACTAAGGTTTGTTTCTTTCTTTCTTTCCATACTTTTTCCCGCTTTACTTTCTTACGGCGTCTTGCTGGTATTCCTACTTTCCGCTTCCAGTATTGGGACCGGTTTCTTCCGCTGTCTTGTGGTTCACTTCTAGCACTATTTCGGCATCATTCGCCGCTCATTTCTTACCTTCGTTTCCTGCTGATCGTCTCCTTCTTTCAGCGGTGCTCCGCTCCGCTCTCTTTGCCTGGAGCACTTGTGCGCCAGGGATCCTTACGCGGACCTCCGCATTATTGGTTTTGGTGTTAGTTATTCCTTACAGCACCACTCACCTGCTTTAAACTCTCAGTATTTATCCTGTTTCATCTTGGAGGCTATTGCTTCCGATCCCAGGGATAGCTGCTGATACTTCCTGCTGCCACGTTTCTTTTCCAAGATCTCCATTGTTTCTACTCTGCACTCCGGAACGTTTAACTCCAATCAAGACTCTTTACATCAGGGTTTTTTCCGCCACTTGGCTTTTTCCCTGTTTTGGGGCTGGCTACCCGGGGTCCCCCTAGGGCAGGTTCCAGCTCTGCCAAGGTGGCCTCCGGGGGAGCCAGACCCTATTTACACGAACGGAAGGACCATAAGCCTAAAGAAAAGCCATATTTCGACAAGAAAAAGAAGAGCAAACCATCTGGTACGGTATCCGAGGACCTTACTTCAGTGGAATCAGGTGAGGAGGATTGGGAGGGTACACAGGAGTTTGACACAAACTGCTGTTTCTTTGTCTTGGTACATGAGGCATGAGTGTGCATGTGCCCTTTCTGCCACAATGCTGTTCCTCGTTTCTTTACATGATGCATGAGTGTGCCCTTTCTGCCAAACTGCGGTTTCATTGTGTTGGTGCATGATGCATGTGTGGGCCTTTGCCTCTTGGGTGTATGTATGATGGCTATCCTTACATTACCGGTGTCAAGGCGGGACTCCATGTGGCCATGTGGCCTGGGGTGCTTGCCAGGTGTTCCTGGGAGTGGGGCCACATGCGGAGTCTCGCTTGGCTGGCTGTAACGTGTGCCTAGATATGAGACCGCATGTTGAGTCTCGGCGTGGTTTGTGTTATGTGTGCCTGGCAGCCGTGGTGTATTTTCTTGTGCTTGCACCCAAGCCTCTTTATTTCCTGTTTGCTCTGTGTGTTTGAATGTGCGTCATGATAATAAAAAGAGCATATATCATTTTACACAATGAAAACGAGGAACACTTTGAGTGTGTGTATTTCCCCATTTGTGTGTGCTGAGAACTTCTCCCATTTTTGAACACTGTAGGAATATATGTTTTTACTGCCAAATGTAATGGCACTCAACAATGTAACGTTGGAAAAATGAAGGACTGCATCTTTCCCAACAGAATCCAAACGTTCGACATGCAGATACATACACATCTCTGCAGCACATGTGCAACACACTGAGCTATCTTAAAGCCATTGCTACTCCGTGTTATTCTGCTCACAGAGCTCTGTCATTTACAGAATGTTATAAATGCTCTACGGGTGGTCGTCACTGTGGCATTCGGACCACCCTAAAGTCACCCTAAGCAATGCCCTGTCACCAGTGGCGTCGTCAGGAATCAAATTTAGGGGGGGCACAGAGGGGGCCAAAGACAAATGTAGGAGGCCGCCTATGAAAGGGAATGTGTGACATCACAAGCACTCCTACAGAGAAGCTATTGTGCACACCACCTACCAAATCCCACTGCACCTTCCCTCCCCTCAGAATGTAGGCACAAAACCATTAAATCACTAATGACCCATTACATTTACCATTACCATTCACAGTTTTTTACGCTACATTCTGATTGGAGGGGCTGTTCATGACGGCAGAGGGAACTTGAATAGGGTGACCAGACGTCCCGGTTTTCCTGGGAAATCACCCTCCATTCCGGGGTCCCAGAAGTTTTTATATTTTACAAACCACGTCCCAGGATTGGAAGGCTCGGTGGCTACGGTCCTGGTTTTTGCGGGGGCCGGATTTCGAAATCCCGAAATCGGGCCCGGTGTGACTCTTCCTGCGGGTTAATGGGGGCGTGAATGCTTTTCACGCCCCCATTTACTCCCCCTTCCATTCCCCGGCCGCTCTTCTCCAAAGAGGGCAGTGTGCCTCGGAGCACCCCTACTCTACCGCAACAGGCCTGCGACATAGAAGTAATACAGCAGTTTGATTTGTGTTTACTTTAGTCCTACTTCTACGTCTAAGGCCTGTCCCATTTTTAAAAAAATGTTCTGGTCACCCTAAACTTAACAGCTCTTCATTGGTGATTGCGGCCCTGTGTGTGTGTGTGCCATGTGTGTGAACACAGCACCGCAGACAGTGCAGAGTGAATAGCCCAGTTGACGTAGTGGGGCCCAGGATTTCAGAGGAGGGGCCTAGCCCCCCCTTAGGGACGCCACTGCCACATTATAATACTACACAATAATACAAAAATGTCACAAGCCATTGTTTTGGAATTATTGAAAGCTTTACAATACAAAAGACACACCCAGTTTTAATTTGTTAAATCACATTGATTGGTATGCTGGTACTTATATACTTCCCTTGATGACAGAGAGAATGAAGCTAGAATCATTCCCATTTTGCATAACACCCTTCTATAGTATTTTGTTTAGAAATAGTCATGTTTGGTAATGTGATTTTTGTACTTTCCAAGTCCTTTTTAAAAAAAAATGAGATTGTTTTAGTTCATGGTAAAAACCGGAAAAGAAAGTGTTCAAATGCAGACATTGCAGAGTTGACACAAATCCCAGCTTCACCCCTTAACCCCGTAACCAATGTGTGATCCAGGGCATCTCATTTAATCTTGTATTGCCTAACCTCTCAATATTGCCAGTCCCTAAACCTTTCAAAATTGTCAACTCTTCCGAGTGATTTCCTTCTCATGGTATGATCTTCATAAAAGCCTTATTCATGGTTTCACTGTGTTAATAGTGAGCATATTTACATCGCACACCACAGGCATTTGTTCCTTTGATATCTAAAGGCAACACTATTTGAAAACCATATCCCACTTCTAATCTCAGTCTGTCTGGATAAAGACACCTTCCTGGTAGCTTCTAATCTGCCTCCACTATCCATGCTACAGTATGTGTAGAGTTCTCCTTCCTTGCACTTGGTGGTCTCTATCCATGCATGAGCACTTTTGCATTCTGTGAGGCAGCTAATGTGAGTTCTCTGTCTATTAAGGGTTACATGTACCTATTAAATACGGTCCTGCTTTAATGCTTCATCTACCTTCCTGGATGTTATTTATAAAAAGTATCCTTATGTACTAGAACAGTAACCCCTCTGTAGACTGCTAATGTTGCTCTTCAAATGCTACTTTATTATTCTGCAAGAATGAAGAGTGCAAGGGGACTAAAAGGGAGAAAACGTGTTTATTATGCTGCGAGACAGCATATCAAACTATTTGATTGCGAGCGCGACTGGTGGGGTGTGGGGGTCGTGACCAATATTCTTGATCCCTTAATTCCTTTGATTTGGTGGAGGGGGTCCCCAAAGATGTCTGTGCCCAGGGCCCCAAAAGTGTTTAAGATGGCCCTTTATGAGTAAATGCATAATTAAAGTCTGATTCTTGGTTGATGTTGTTTTTAAGTAGCTTGAACGCCAATAAAGTTTCCTCTTGGAGCTTTCTTCGAAGGTAGCACTCCTTGAGTTTATGGGAGACTCTACACGGCAGCAAGATGCAGTGATTTTGTTTCTGCAACTGAGAAATCCCTGCCTCCCATGATGGTGTTGCTGCAGCAAGTGAACATATTAATTAAAAGGATGTGACGCTCCACCCGGTATACTATGGTGTTGTAGTCGATCTACAGCACCATGCACACAACGTGATGCACAGCACCACATTTTCAGTTACAATCACTGCCAACGATGTTAGTTGGAGAGCATATGATAGCATCGCCTGCCATAGGATGTGCCATGAGATGTGGGGACCAATCAGTGCCGCGTCTATCGCTATTAACTTGCCGAATGAAATGCTTGTTCGTAGCTTGCTATGAACTTTCCCAGCAATCCCCTTAATGTTCCCAAGCAGCACATGTACTAGATTGAGCAACCTTCTGATAGCTTGCCAGGACATGGCAGATGATTATACTGCTTGACAACAAAATGGCAACAGCTAGACAATAGTGAAAGAAGCAGGCTGCTCTCTTTGAAGTGGGAATCCAATAGATGTGCACAATGCAAAATAGTTAGCTTTACCAGCACACGATCTGAACAGGCTGAGTAGAAAGCCTGCCTTGTATTTGTAAGTATAATATACTGGAGGGTAATTCCCTACTCTGTCAAGGACTGGGATATAGATCTGACCATATACAAAAGTGGGATTTTGTCCTGACAGGCATGAGCCTTCCAACTCAATCGACATTCATATTAATCATGGGTTGTCTCCACAATGTAAGGGACATAACACAGAGGGTCTATATGTCTCTCAGGTGGTGGGATCTATTAATCTAGACTCCCTATTGAATAAAGAGCTCCTAGATCTGTGTTTTTTATTAGCACATCTCCCTATGTCCTCGTGTGCTAATTTTTCAAATTGCTCGACAATGCTTTCAGGAATTATCCACAAAGAAATGCTTTAAACACTGATAAATTACAGACAAAAACAACCAGCACTGTTGCCAGCGTGTCTACCTTTTTCTAAGTTAAAGTGTTTGCTTTCTAAATGATGGCTGTATGTGCGTGGGCTTGGTTTCGAGTGGATGTAAAATGTGTGTAATGAAGGTTGATGGGAATGTCATTGCAAGTTGACATGATGCAATTAAGGAGTGTGTTGTTCATTCATTAACTCGACCTCAAATCAGTTGAGAAATAGAAACCATCTTGCATAACGTGTAGTCAAGCACAAAGGAAAGGAAAAGCTTTGCAAATAATGATGCTTTTATCAGCATGTTAGAATTTGCTGCACCAGCACAATTATTTTAGAAGTCTGCTTTCACAAACAAAAATATTAAAGAACACTGATAAGCTGATCTCATTCTATCACTGTTGAAAGACTTCAATACTTAACTGTACTCATCACTTGCAGATGTGGAATGTTCTTGAGTACACTACTTCCTGACCTTGGGTGTCTGGGATGATCTGATTGTACAGAACAATATATTGTGTTATTGGCGACGACCAAGCCCCCTCGATGACTTCAGGGCAACATTCCACTTTCTGTATGCAAACTAATGGAGCACTAGAGGTATAAACGGGGGTTGCTTTAGGTGGGTGGAGAGTACAATTTGAAATTGTACAGGGACCTGTGACACTGTTTCTTTTCTTCTAGTCTCTATCTTCTGCAGCACTGTCAATTACATATTTTACATACTAATCACAAACTAGAATTGAACTTGGCATTTTCCTTTGGACCACAAAGCAATGGATGGAGTGATGAGTTAGTGTGTATATGTGCATTTAAATAACGATTTATGGTCCATGAGGCATTCGTTACAAATGAACCTCAGATTCTCTGTCACCATTTTGTACACTATCCATCATTAAGAAAACTATGAATGTAATCTGTCAATGTTGTCTCCTACTCTGTGTTTTGACATACAACTGGTTGATAGACCTTTTTTCTGTTCAAGAACCGCAGCTCTGGAACAACCTCCTCTTCATCTCAGAAATGATCACAATTTATTTTTAATTTTAGAAAAACCTTTAGAGCACATTTCTTCCCACAGTAAATATAGCCCAGTATCTCGTTCTCTGAAGTAGTGCCTAGCTACCTCTTCCAGGGTGTACATTTGCTCTACAAATACATACTAGCATAACATGAGGGATGAACTTGTGTGTGGGGGGTGGAGTGGTTTGTAGTGTGTATGTCATTGAAAATAAGGTTATTTTGATGGAAAAAATGAACAGGCATTTAGGTGCCGTGAATAGGCATGTGCTTTTTAGCATGAGGTGTAAGCAGTACCATGTGCTAACTTCAATTTTTAGATAAAGATATTTAGAAAGTCTGAACTTTGTTCATCTGCTATTATGCATTGCAGTGTGCACAGTGTGTTTTGGTGTTTGGGAGTTTGGGACTCGGGGCTCCTGCTCATCCCTCTGTCAGCGCACACGGCCAGCTGGGGCAGTAGGTGCTGAGGACTGCCAACTCGCCCCACTCCATCACGCTCTGATAAGAGACTCAGCTGTACTATTGTTGCACTTCAACACCTTCACTTTCATAAATGACTGGGCAATGAAGCCCCCCCCCCTTTTCCCCTTTTGCTTCTCCTTGCTCGGGCTGAGTCAGGAAGGTAGAGTAGGTGCCTTAGGGCCTACAACTTCCCACAATGCCGGGCAAAACAGCCGCACAAACCAAAACCTGTAACACTCGCAATATACAACCCTACTATTTAAGACCTGGCAAACAACCGCCAACCAGTAAAATTGCTCCTCCAAATCAGTCCATCTTGGTTATTGAAAGTGGTTTGAACACCCAAGGCCTGATTACAACCTTTTACCCTAGGGCAAGTAGACGTGCTACAGCTCAAGACATACGCATACGTGATACTTGTTCTACCCTAAGTGAGACTAGCATATCTTCCTCCCAAGTGATCAATAACAAATCAGTGTTAAATCTTTGCTATGCTCTGCAAATGAGCTTGCCGCTAGGGCTGATAAATACTAACATAAACGATCAACTGGTGATCGTGAGCGGAAACAGTCCAGATGAGGTACAGCCACCAGTGTGCAACACACAAAAACTCTCGGCAAGTCCAAACTTACACTATGATCCAGCAGCAGAACCAGTGCCATCACCGACGGGGAGCCGGCAGCCAAGAAATGCACCCAATAGTTCGGCCATGGAAGATCCTTCTGTTACCTCACATTCTGGTGTTTTGAACGTTGCCGTAAAAAGTTTACTTAAACTCTGTGGAGCGATCCACGAGGATGTAAAGCGGCAAAACAAGGCAATTATAAAGTTACAATCAATGATCACGCTGGATACGGAACATATACCTGATGCACAAGTTGAAGTAGATCCAACCCCTCCACCACAAGTGCTGGAAGCAGCTCTGTGGAGAAACCGGTATTCAGACAGGTGAGGAAGCCCTATTCCCATGCTCCTGTCAAAAGTGCAAGCAACGGGGCATGGCAAAACACCTGAATGAGAGGGCGATAAAAGGGAGAATAAAATAATACAAGAACTGGGGGGAAAAGTGTCAACCGTGTGACACACCCTTTAAATTTCACCTTGGACTCAATAAATTCCCTCAAAAAACAAGAAACAGAGGAAGAAAGTGGTGCAAAGGGAAAATAGGTCTAACCTTCAGGCAGGCACCCTCACAAGTTGAGTGGTCAAAGAGGTTGAAACAGTGCAACCCACCTCTATATTGTCTGCATCCGACAGCGACTTAGAAGAATTACATCTACTGCTAAACCAAACTAGCACAACAAGTATGGTAGCAGCTCCAAGGGTGGTGGAAGACTCACTGCCAAGCCCAAAAGTTTAAAAAACAAATCAGTAGTCCTAAAGGACATGAACCCATAGATCTTTACCATTAGTCCTTTGAGTGCATCTAAGGAATCTTGCCATTTGAACAGATTGCGTCTTCTGGAACTTCTGTACAAGGTGTCATCACTTAGGTTGCTATCCTCATGTGACTTTTTAATTTGTGGAACCCCTTACATCCTCCACAAAGAAACGTTCTCGGATTCATTGCTGTCTCCCAGAAACGGCAGGTATGATTCGGAAACAACATGCTTCTCTAAAATACTTGGGGTTTATGTTAGACACTAAACCAGAAATAGGAAAGAACCAAACCACTGCATCAAATGCACGTGCAACCAACCTACTCACACTTCTTTCATCTCTAAGAATAAAGGACCAAAGAATCCGATGCGGCAAGGGAGGGGGAACAGAGGGAAGACAGAGACAACGATCCTACTATGCCAAGTGTCATTCAGATCGCGCAAGTTCAGGGGAAGAGTGAAGGGGAAAGGTGTGGGGTGGGAGGGGGGTGGGGACAGTGCAGTACATGGGATAAGAATAAATAAAAACAATAAGAGAAGTACAGCCAGCTGGTGGCAAGTGAAAGGGTAAGTGCAGACATCAGGTGTCAAGTGCTGGTGGGGGACTGTAAGGATACAGAAAACAGTCCCCAAGTGTGGGGGTTGCCAGGGAGGCAGTGCAGGTGTGCAACTGGTGGAGGAGGGCACCTGGGCCCGAGATCAGAGGTTGGCCAGGTAACCAGTGCAGTTTCTGCCAGGAGTTCAGCAGGGGAGAGGAGAAGAGAAAGCAGAAGCAAAGAGGAAGGTTTTGAGGTGCTTCCTGAACCGGACATGGCTCTCCTCAAGTTTCAGGGAGGCACAGAGGCTGTTCCAGAGGGAGGCCCCAGCCGAAGAAAGAGATCTACCACCAACTTGTTGCTTGGAGAAGCGACTACCCTGAGGGAGTTGGAGGCAGGTGATCGAAGAGCGAAGAGCTCGAAAGGGAAGATATTTAGAAAGAGAGAGTTGAAGGTAATGAGTCCCCAGGCCCCAGAAGGCCCTGTGGACAATGCAGATGGTTTTGAACCTGATCCTTGCAGCCACTGGGAGACATTGCAGAGATTTCAGTCGTGGAGAGATACGATCCCTGGGCTTGAGGCCAAGGACAAGACTCGCAGTCATGTTCTGGATGAGTTGCAGAGGTTGGAGAGTAGAAGCAGGCAGATTTAGAAAGAGGATGTTGCAATAGTCCAGCCTAGAAAGAACCAGATCTCTGGAGACAGTGAGCTTCTGGGGAAGGAGAGGAAAGGGAGAATACTCCTGAGGAGGTGCAGCTGGTAGCGTGACTACTTAGAGGAGAGAAGGAGAGTGTGGAGTTGAAGATGACCCCGAGGTTTTTAGCCTCGCAGGTGGGAGAAGGAAGAGGGCGAAGAGAGGCCAGCCAGAGAGTGACTGGAAAGGAGGAAGTGGGTGTGCCGATGAGGAGAATCTTGGTCTTACTGGCATTAAGGCAGAGATCCTTGGCGGCACACCACTGCTGGATAGCACACAGATAGTCAGAGATGAGAGACGGAGAAGAGGTGGCTGAAGGTAGCCTGAAAAAGTGCTGAGTATCATCTGCATAGCACTGAATGTTGGGGCAGAGAGCGGCAATTCGGTGAGCAAGAAGTGCCAGGTATTGGTTGAACAGTCAGGGAGAGAGGTTAGACCCATGGGGACACCACAGGTAGAGATAGAGAAAGAGGAGAGGAAGGACCCAAGTTGGACCTGGGAGAGTCAATCAGAGAGGAAAGAAGTCAGCCACGCCAGGGCCTGACTGGTGATACCCAGATTATCACAGAGATGGTTGAGAAGGATGGCATGGTTGACTGTGTCAAAGGCAGAAAAGAGATCAGGTAAGATGAGGACACAGGGGGTGTTGGAGTCAAGGTTGCGGAGCAGTTTCCATGCTTCTGGCAGCTCTGAAGCTAGACTGATGGTCATGAAGACAACTAACAGATTCAGTGTGAAGATCAAGCTGGCAGATGGCCAGCTTTTCCAGGAGTTTGCCCAGGAAAGGCGTGATGGAGATTGGTCAATAGTTAGCTGGGCAGGACGGGCCAGCAGAGGGTTTCTTAAGAAGAGGGTGCACAAGGGAGTGCTTCGGGGTGAAGGGAAGAGTACAGTGGCGAAGGAGTGGTTGCAGAAGTCATCCAGAGCAGGAGCCAGAGAGTCAATGTGGTCCTTGTTGGTTTTAGAGGAACAGGGATGAACCTGTTTTGATGAGACTTTCATAGATGAGACTTGTCTAGAAACCTTGTCTGGGGAGAACAGGGGAAAGGCAGAGAAGGAGGGAGGAGAGGTGGCCGAAGAAGAGCCAGAGGAAGAGCAGGGAGTAGAGGGGGAAGGGGGAGAGAAAGAGAAAGAGGACAGGATGTCCTGAGTTTTAAAGATGAAGTGAGAAGCCAGAGCCGTGCAGAGGCCTGGGAAGGGAATGGAGAGGTAGAGACTGCAGCAGGATTGGACAGTTCCTTGCAGATTTTAAAGAGTTTGGCCGAGTTGCTTGATGCCGCAGTGACGCGGGCTTGGATGTGAGCTCTCTTCTTGGTGCGGACAGAGAGCCGGTATTGCCTTTGGAGCAGGCAGCAGGCCAGTTTGTGGGAGGATGTACTAGAAGCACGCCATTTATGCTCATCCACCATGCACTTGCATTTGTGGGTGCTGAGGTCATGCCAGGAATTGCACTTGGCTTTGGGCTTGAAGTGGATCCTCATGACAGGGGCAAGAACATCGAGAGTATCAGATATAGCAGAGTGGAGCATGGAAAGGCTGTGTCAGGGTGTGCGTCAGCCAAAGGGGGAGGGGGTGAGAAAGTGGCGGTGAAAGCCTCAACAGACACATGCTTCATGGGTCGGATAACCGAGAAGTGGGTGGCAGGGCTGGAGTAGGCTTGGCCTGAGGGGTAGAGAGGGTGAACTGGGAGGAAAAGGGAAAGTGATCACTCCAGGAGAGAGGAGTGTTGCGAGGGATAGAAAGGGGAAGGTCTGAGGAGATCAGAGCATCCAGAGTGTGCCCTGCAGAGTGAGTCGGGCCAGAGGGGAGAATAGAGAGTAGGAGAGAGACACAGAGGTCACAAAAGAGACCAGAGGAAGGACAGGACGCATCCAGGTGGATGTTAAAGTCTCCAAGAAGGAGGAGTTGAGTGGTCGAGGGAAGAGGAAAGGTCCGCCCATTCAGAGAGGAAGGAGGAGATCTGACCAGGTGGGCGATAGATAGTAGCCACAGTAAGGGACTGGCAAGGAGAGAGAGAGAGCCTGCAGATGAGGCATTCGAAAAAGGAGTATGCCTGCGTGGGAAGGACAGAGGCAGGAATCCACTCGGGGAAAATCAGGGGTACACCCCCTCTTTAACGGTTGGACCTGGGCGCGGAGAGGATCTTGTAGCCGTCAGGGAGGAGAGTGTTAAAGCTAGTGACAGAGATGGCCGTGTACCATGTCTCGGTGAGACCAATGACATCGAGGTCAAGTTCCTCCAAGAGGTAGCAGATATCAGAAGAGGGTTTGACAGCTGAGCGAGAGTTAAGAGTGGCAATATGGAGAAGGTTGCTGTCCTTGAAAGACTTCCGGGGAGGGGTACAAATCAGAGGTACGACCTGCAGAGGTGTAGGAGAGGAAGGAGGAGAAGGCAAGGTAGATAAGGAGGAGAAAGCAGGGGAAGGCAAGGAAGCCGTGGAGGGAAGAGAGGGGACTGCAGGAGAAGGAGGGAAATTGATGAGGCACGGGAAGCGTCTATCAAAGAGGAGAAGATTGGCCTGAGGGCCTGGGACCAAGATGGTACCATTCAGGTAAATATTAATGATGACCTTAGAGGAGTGGAAGGAGGTCAGGAGGGCCTCCCACTGGGTGCCACCGTTAATGGGAGAAGAAGATAAAGGAGAAAGCACAGAGACCATATGAAGAGTCCAAAGGTCTGGCGAGGGAGCGACAAAGGGATGTCGGTGAAGGTTTGCCTAGAGGCGGCACTGGTATAGGTGTCAGCGATAGGGAGGCCTGGGTTGGAGACCAGGATATCCTTTTTAAACCTTTTCCTACCAGCTTTAGTGAGGAGAGAAGGATAGTCCATAGAGAAGCAGTTAGAAAAGATAGGAGAGAACACTCGGGGCGGACGCAGGGGTGGGTACAGGCGCTCAGACCATGGTAGACAGTTGCTAGATGAATGCTTAGTTAAGAAGTCAAACAACAGAATGATACTACTATCTCAGTGTTATTTAGATACTGGAGAAATACACACCTAAATCTGAGTCTGATAAGGGGTGAAAAAAGTAGGAGTAGTAAGAGGATCCAAATTGGGAGCCCTCCCGTCCCCTGCACACTTTGAAATGTTGTCAACAAGACATTCAGTAATTCATAATGGAATTTCTCATAAAGAACATGTTGAATTAGAATCAATGATAATCTTCGTTTACAAGTGGTACAAGTATTTAATTCAGAAAAAACAAAGCAAACATGTTTTTCTTGTTACAATTGGTTATGAGTATAACAGCATCAAATGCAAAAGGAAGGGAAAAAGATGGAAAGGAATCCATAAAATCAATGTGCTTGGCTGACGCGTTTCGAGGTAGAATCCTCGGTATCAGGTAATGTTATCCCCATATATATGGTCGCCGTATATAATATCGCCGGGAAAAGGTTGTGGCGATATTATATGGTGACCATATATATAGGGACAGGGGCAGCAAAAAAAATAAATAAAAAGAAAATGAAAAAAAGGGTTTAGAGGTACGGGGGTGTCCCGCGCATGTTCCATGCAATAATGTCCCCACAAAAAACGGCAATTTTTCGGCGATATTTTTGCATGGCGATATTTTTGAGGGGACATTACATGGAACTGAATCCTCTTCTTCTTGAGCCTAATAGCACTAGGACACATTCAAGCAAGGTATGGGACAAGATAAAAATGGAGGGAAAAGAAAGGGAAAAAAGGGTAAAGCCCATAAGTTATTCCCAATGAACATTATAAGACACAACGGGGGGGGGGGACATCCCTTAACGATAATAGTTAATTACTAAAAGTACAGGATGCTTGGGAAATTGTTATATGGCAAGCCATATGTTCATTGAACAATCATCGTGGTGATTGGTTTCATGCTGGTATTAGATATTCCAGTGTTTTACCTACTATGCCTCATTTAGAGGGCAATTTAAGGGGACCCGCTGAGCACCAGTTTAAGTAAAGCATTAGTATACTGAAATCCTAAATAGGATTAGGCATAATACATTCTGTGTGATGAAGCCTGTTGAATAATAAAGTGCTGTTGATAGAGTCTAAATGTTAATGTGGTAATCAAAAACGAATAATCTATATTCTGGGTAGATTAAGGCTCATCATGCTGTTAGCAGTGATATCAAGAATAAATGTAATAACTCACATGTAGAGGGAGGTAGTCAAAGATAACTCCTTCTTTGTATGTAGTTGGAAACGTGGGAAATGCTGAGGAATTGCATTCAGGTCGTCACGTTATAATTCACTCAATCTGTGCGCTTAAAACAAGGGAATGTACCCGTGTCAAATAGTGTATTTAAAGTCACTAATAGATAAATTCTATTAATGAAACATTCCATCACTCCAACAATAAGATGAGACTCAATCATGCGGCTGTCCTAGGCAAGTGCGAGGGTTAGGGGTATCGTTAATCTTATATCTGAGGGCTTCTATAAAAGGGTAAGTGAATGTACGATATAGAAATACAAATCAGACGTGAAATGGTGAAAAGAAAGTACATAAAGTCAGAAACGCTGAAGAGTACCTGATGCAGACAGGACTGTCCTCAGCAAGTGCAACGGCACCGAGCGTTTAGGATGCTGCCGTGCTGCTGGCCGGAGACGTAAATCATTAGATTGGGCGAGGATCGCGGTAGTGCGTGTAAGTCTAACACTATGATTACGCAGGTTTTTGTTCCGTGTTCCTGAAGGCAGAAGAGGAAAGATTAAATACTATATAGTCATTGAGGGAAGTGCATTTAGTAAAAAGTAAGTTGGATAGAGCAGCGTTCTGTCTGGAAAAGATCCATTCAGGAAAGCGTGGTGGTTGCCACGGTGATGGGAATCAGTGGATTACGTGTGTGGGCTGCCATTTTAGGTTGGTAAATAAAGTGACTTGCAGCGTCATAGAAAATGAAGATGGACTAAACGTACGTGTCTAGTTTAAGTTCCATATTGAAGTGAATGCTCGAAGGCAAGAATCAAATTGAGGTATAATTGTTCCATTCTAATGCTCTCCAGTGGTGTGAAGCGGGTGCCCTTATTACATTGGATGAGGATATTGTGGCATATATTACATCTTTTGTAAACAGTATTCCGTACAGGACATTTAACAAAGGTAATGCTAAGTGGTTTCATAAACACATAATATCCATATGGTATGATTTAACAGCCCTTCTAGTAGTAGTAGTCTACTTATAGGTACTAAAATACCCAATTCTGCAGATATATCATCAAGCATAGTTATACTACAACACTAATCATTAACGTCAATAACTCCCTTCAGGTTTGTCATACCGCACATGACGGAGTAATGTCAAATACCTCAGGTGTCTGTCCCGCTGGGGAATGTCCTCACACTCCTAGTAGTGTTCTAATGTTCAAGGAGGAAGTACGCATCATCAAAGTATGAATAATGTGTGAACATTAAAATGTTTGTGAAAATGAAATGTGTTCATAAGCGTTGTGATAAGCGGTGCAAAAAGGCCTATGTTTAACAAAGCAATTTTAAATACTTCCACAATGTAATTTTGTTTGAACACACCTAGAAAAACACACCTAAGTCTGAGAGTCCAGTAAGGGGGGAAAAAGGCCTAGGTTTCACAATGCAATTTTAAATACTTTCACAGTGCAAGTCTGAAAATCAGCTATGACGGAGGGTTGTCAGGGTAGAGTGCTGGCTCTAATATCTAACGAGGGCTGCTCCTACCTTTTTTAGTCACTGCTGGTTGACAGCTGGCTGCTGGCTTCGCCGGCGGACACCTGCAGACACGAGCTGGAGCCACCAAGGGGGAGCCGCCCTTTGCCTTGGGGCCCTTAGCCACAGGGGGCTGCCCTGGGAGGGTCAGTAAAACCGGAGATAAGGCCAATCATGGATGGTGGGTGGGCTGGGAGGTGGGAGGGAGGGAAGGAGGGGAGCTGCAACAAGGAAGTGGAGTGCTGGGGCGAGGGGAACTACAAAGGGGCTGGGGACACAAAAACGCCAACAACAATGCACAAAGGCCCCAAAAAGCTCTTCAACGGTGTTAGGCTCACCTGCTCAGGAGCACCGGAGCCACGCAGGTTGATAGACCCTGCAACAGGAGGGAGAAAGGCCAATCAGGGATGGTGGGCGGGCTGGGAGCAGGGAGGGAGTCAAGGAGGGGATCCGCAACAAGGAAATGGAGGTTGGGGGAGAGGGGAACTACATAGGGGCTGGGGACACAAAAACACCAACAACAATGCAAAAAGGCCCCAAAAAGCTCTTCAATGGGGTCAGGCTCACCTGCTCGCCTCAGGAAGAACTGCCGAGCACCGGAGCCATGCGGGTCAATAGAACCAGCGACAGGAGGGAGAAAGGCCAATCAGGGATGGTGGGGGGCTGGGAGGAGGGAGGGAGGCAAGGAATGGAGCCACAACAAGGAAGTTGTGGTCGGGGGAGAGGGTAGCTACACAGGGGCTGGAGACACAAAAACGTCAACAACAATGCACAAAGGCCCCAAAAAGCTCTTCAACGGGTCAGGCTCAACTGCTCGCCTTAGGAGGAACTGTCGAGCAACGGAGCCACGCGGGTCGATAGACCCAGCAACAGGAGGGAGAAAGGCCAATCAGGGATTGTGGGCGGGCTGGGAGGCAGGAGGGAGAGAAGGAGGGGAGCCACAACAAGGAAGTGGAGGTCGGGGAGAGGGGAACTACACAGGGGCTGGGGACACAAAAATGCCAACAACAATGCACAAAGGCCCCAAAAAGCTCTTCAACGGGGTCACGCTCACCTGCTTGCCTCGGGAGGAAGTGCCGAGCACCGGAGCCATGAGTGTCGATAGACCCAGCAACAGGAAGGAGAAAGGCCATTCAGGGGTGGTGGTTGGGTAGGTAGGCGGAAGGGAGGGAGGGAGGGGAGCCACAACAAGGAAGTGGAGGTCAGGGGAGAGGGGACTAAACGGGGACTGGGGACACAAAAACACCAACAACAATGCACAAAGGCCTGAAAAAGCTGTTCAACGGGTTCAGGCTCACCTGCTCGCCTCAGGAGGAAGTGCTTATGACATTTTTATACTACAAGAGACTCTCGCCTCATTCCATATCAACAGGGGTCAAGTCCTAAAAAATAAAGTGGGGGTCTCAACAAACGCAGTGGGATGTGACGTCGCCAGAAATTAGCATATCAAGGTGAAACGTGCACATTTCATTAAATTGGCTTTGGATAACCACCCAAATTGAACAGGACGAATGGCATTTGCCTTTCATAAAATCAACACACGCACAAAACCAAAAGAGGATATTTTCTTCTAATAGTGTTTTTGAAAACTTTAAAAGGTGTGCATGTTTTTAAACTCCAAGAACCAATATATGTTTTCCCTGGGACTTTCAGTGCCAAAATGGGACATTTCACCTTTAGCTGTCTCTTATTTTTCCTCAGGTTATATAGTGCAGTGGTGAAGTGTCTGGCCTACAAATCTGCCGACTGCGGTTTGATCCCCGATTAATTCATAAATTCAAAGACCTGGAAGGATAGCTCAGCTGCAAAGTGTTCGCGGAAACAGGACGACACGAAGCAACACAGGTTCGATCCCTGGGTCCATGCACACACAATTCCTGTAACAGCGCCTCGATGCCCGTGGGCTGTGTGAGCGCTTTAAAAATGCAAAATATAAATATAAAAGAGGACATTGAATGTTTCTCATTTTAGCTGGGGCGGACTGTGTCGCCCCTCTGAAATAAAGTGGGTGGACTCCATCCCCCCGCGTGTACCCTTGACTTGAGCCCTGCATATCAAGGTCGATGGCTACATAATATATCAGTCATTTGCATCAAGTGGCCTTTGAGGGAGGCCTAAGGATGGTCTCCGATTGGTATCAAGAACGATATAATCTCCACATTGATCCTTCCTCGCAACCTAGGGGGAAATGTATTGGCAGTTGAAGCTAAACCTTTTCAGGATGGGGTATGTAAAGGCTTGCTGATTGCCAATGTATATGATCCCCCAGTTGATCAGGTCTCTCAAACAGTCACTGATTATCTAGATACTATTCTAATACGGAATAGGACAAAATGACTGATTGCAAAAAGTCCGACCCCCAAAAGTCCGACTACCCTTTTTTCCGCATATATATATATATATATGTGGGGGGGTAAAGTTAATAAAAATGTATAGGGGTAAGGTGGTGGGGCTGTGGGGGGTCTCCCCCCACTTATATATTTGTGGAAAAATAGGGGGGAAAGGTCCGACTTTTGGTAGTCTGACTTTTGCATTCAGTAATTTCACGCAGATCCTTCTAATGCAGTGTGGGGAATTGATACCTGATAATACTGTGCTGATAAGCGGGGCCTGGAATGTTAGATGTGTGGATGAGGAAAGTGTTCCAAAATACACAAATGTCAATGCAATGATCACAATCGAATGATCGTGGTGCCCAATGGTTATTATACCTAGCCGAATGAGAATTGACACTACTAAATGGAAGAACATCGGAGGTTTGCCCTGGCGCCCCCCACATGGTACAGTGGTAACAAAAAATCTACACTGGGTTATTTTAGTGGTAACAATCCCCTGCTTGAAATGGTGCAAACTCTGAACATTTCCCCTAACAAACATAGTGATCATGCTACACTATCCTTGGAACTAAATTTGGAGGAAGGTGTAATCAGCACACAAGCATGTGGTGGACTAAATGTAAACACAGTGGGAAACCGCCTTAGATGGTCACGCACCAAAATTGACAAACTGTGCACTCTGTTCTTCCCCTTTGGAAATTTCGATTGGCGAATGCTAGAGGACAATACTGCACATACAGTGTCTAGGAGTAATTATATACCAGCTGTATATAGTGGGGTGAGAAAGCAACAAAACTTTGATATTGAGATTAGGAACACTAAACGCTGCAAGAGGAGGGCTATTAGAAAGATTAAAGGTAATGAGCATGTTAACACAGCTGCTAATGATTAAGTAACCATTACAAAAAATTATAGACATTGGCTAAAAATGCATAAAGCTAAAAAGACTAGAAAAACCTGGGGAACGTGTGTGTATTTTCCTAAAAAGGGACTACTGCAAGATATGGGACATGCTGACGCTGTTTAAGGAAGTTACAGATGAAACACTAATAAATCCTATCCCAGGGCACCTCTGGCATGCTCATGTAACTAAGAATTGTCTAGCACATCCCTCTACTGTTGCGCATGGAGACCCAAATGTACCTTGGGTTCTTCCGCTGAGTCGTAGGGGTATCCAAGAAGCAGTAGTTAAACTGAAGGCCTTGAGATCCCCTGGCCCAAACGGTCTCACAAATGAGATATTAAAGGGCGACCCTGAAAATTGGGCGCATGTTATGTTAACACTCTTTGCATAAGTATGCAGAGAGAGCTCAGTGCCACCCTCATGCCGGCAATCTGTGTTTGTACCAGTGCATAAGAAAGGTGAAAGGTCGGAAGTGAGCAACTAAAGACTGCTATCCATGTTAGACGTCATCAGGAAGTTATTTGCCTCACTGGTACTGCAGAAATTGACCAAATGGGCCGAAATGAACTTTATTCTGCACCCTTGCAGACTGGCTTTCAGGCTGGTTCTGGCACTACACAAGATATTAGACCGCTGCACCATTTTATACAAGAAGCATGTAGCAAAGATGCGCCAGCCCTATACATTGTTTAAGTTGATTTTAAATCGGCCTTTGACCAAGTACACAGGGCTACTCTGTGGGCTAAAATGCAGAAGATGGGCTGGCCTGCAGGGTTCCTCTAGATGGTTATTGAATTACATACTAATAACCAGGCACAAGTACGTCTAGATAACTCTGGGACTACCACAGAAGAGACATGCATTTCTAGAGGAGTCAAACAAGGTGGCAATTTTGCTCATTTTTAATTCAATCTATATATATCCGATTTGGCGGGTATAATGGAGGCTAAATCCTTGTGCCCACTGAAAATTGGCACCAGGCCAAAGGTAGCAATGTTATACGTGGATGATTTAAATATGTTCACGAGAACAATATCCGATATGAAAACACTATGCAACGAGCTGGCACAGTTCACAACCAAACACGATCTGGCCATAAACCTTGAGAAATCCCAGATTATGCTAACTACAAACACATAAGATAAACTGGGTAAGACGCGTGACCGCATTGGGCATAATAAATGATACACCGACCTACAAATATCTGGGAATTGAGGTTGGACTCTCTGGCTAGGGCAAAATGGTTGAGAACAAAGTACGAAAAGCGAAGCAACTCACAGCCCAAATATCAAAGGTAGCCAAAGCCCAGGTGGGGTATCACTTGCTGGGGTCATTCACCTCTTCAAACAATGTTTCTGTCCACCTATATTATATGGTCTTCAGCCTTAACACTACAGGACCTAACATGGGTAGACAGGATTGAAGGTGCCTTTCGGCAAATGATGCTATGCCTTCGGCCCTTGTGTCCAGTCCAAGTGGTTCGTATGGAACGGGGTCTAATATTAATGCAGTGTCTGGGTCATAAGGGTAGGGGCCTGTTGGACATAAAAACCAAAATGAACGCTAAATGTGGGCTTCTGAGATGCTTGAGCGGTATGCAAGAGCGAAAGTACAGTGTGGGAAAAAGGGCCTATGGTGTGCTGACGAAAGAGCTTTTTGAAAAGGTTGAGTGGTGGCCGGAATTTGAGAGCAACAGGAGCCAGGTGAGTTAGTAAGGACTTTCAAAAAGAAGCTAAGTAGTTTGGATTGGCAAAAGAATTATTCCCATCTGCCAAGCTATTGCATATTTGAAACCACAATCATATCTATGAATATGTCCCGACCCTAATGTAAGACACTTCGTGTTACTTCTCAGAACAAATGAACTGGTAGTGTTATCCGTTCGTGGCACACAATTGGGTCTAAATGCCACAGAACGGTACTGTCGGATATGTAGATTACAACAAATGCCAGAATCAGCCAAACACGTTCTCACAGAGTGCGTGAAACTGTGGCCAGTGTACACGTGTAACCTGGGCGAATTTGTTTATCTGTACAACACAATTAAAACTGAAACCTTTTGGTCATATTGTCCATACTGGCACTGTATCGTGTTCGGAAACATGTAAAAGAACGTCTATACCCTAATCCCTACCCCCCTCCCCCACACACACACAAACCTCTGAAAGGGCATTATAAGGCCACTCTGTGTCTTTCTTTGTCTGTAGATGAATGGTGGAAACAGGGAGGAGTCAACCACTTCGTTACCTACCTGTAGGAAATGTAGGTCCTTTTGGGAAAACATACATATGTGCGGAAGAAGTATGTTTGTGTGCTTGTTTGCTTGGTATGTCTGATGTGTGCGCTTTCGATGCAATATTGTTTACACTGATATTGCTGTCACAATGAATATTCATTTTATCACTATGGACCTTTGAGTATATGGACATTTTAGCGTTTTAGTCGTTTGCTTTATCTTTTAGTCTCTAGTTTTAAGTTTGATTGTAAATGATGACATTGGTTAAGGTTAAGTAAACCGTTTTCTTATGTGGTTAAATGATAAGCTGACGATGTTTAAAGTTGCCACGTAATTTCCATGTCAGGATTATTACTAGTATTACTATTACTATCATCATCATTACTTGTGTGAAGCTCTTTTGAGTTAAATCACAATAAAGAGTATTATTATTATAATTATTATTATAATGCAAATAAGATTAAGGTTTGTTTTTGCTTACTTTTTGGTGAAATAAACAAATACAATCAAAATACCAAAAACATTCTAGATACTGATCGTTTTGAAAGCAGAAATAAATTCATATATATTGATGGGGGAGGGCACAACCAGGCAAAATAACTCTGATTAACACCTGCAGCAGGCACCACAACCAATCAGATAACTCAGAATGTGGGCTGAAACTCACGGTATAAGCCCGTTTACGAGCCATCTGATAGTGCCCATAAGCCATTTTCCCTCCCTCGCGCCCCCACTTTTCTCACATACCCCTCACCCATACCAACTTACCTATAGAAGTTGTAGCACCATTGTGCCCCTCCTTTCAGGTTGTTAAGTGTTTCAATCCGGTGATACACCCAGGTCTCAGCCTAGTATGCAGTGCACAACTGAAATGCTTATTTTGTTATATATGTAGGTTCAATATTTGAGAGATACACTACTCATATCACACCCCTTTTTCAAATACCCCGGGTCACGGTGGACCAGGAACCATGCTGGTTGGTAAAGGTAATATTTATTTATTTAAAATTCAAGAAAATCATACACTTTTTAATATATGGGGCAGCAATCACCAATGTGGTGACAATAACAATAGGAATGTAGGCAATGCACTTAAATTAACCCTTTAGCAACACAGATAGAAAACACCAGATAATAGAGCCACTTTTGAATTTTTAGAAAGATAGCACTCAAGTTAGGATTTCCCCCTGCAATATTCCGCAACCCACAAAAAATCAATTCTAAATAGATATAAGGAAGCAGCAGGTCATCAGGAATGAGGAATAAGAAACACAATTTGAATTCAACCTTCCCTCCCAAATAAGAGAGAAAAACAGATTTGAAACCCTTGCGATGTTGAAATGACACTCGGAAATGGCTGAATAAAACAATGAATGTGTGCAAAAATCCTTAAATAAGTACAATTCTCTACGAGAGCAACACTGGAAAGTTACAAGCAATCATAAGCAATAGATTGAGCAAAAGCATACAATTTGAAAATGAATGGAAGGTTTAAAACAATTGATGGTAAAAATAACACATGTAAAACTTTGCAAAAATGCTAATTCCCGCCTAAAATTAACCAAACGGTTTTTGATAAAAATGGGGTGTAGCTATAGATCTTAGGTACAGTCAAGAGGTGAAATTAAGTCTCTAGCTATTAAACTGAGGGAGATATGCAATGTAGAATAAGAGGCATTTTTAGAAAAATTGGGTAGTGAAAACAGAAAAGAAATTCAGTTTGGACAAGAACAGTTTTACTCTACACAAAAGCATTCAGGCTAGAATACCAAAAAGCGACACAGTAATCTCCAGGGTTGATTCATCAGTTCAACCCTAGTTCCCCAGCGCCTGCCCTGGTGGAACCAGTCCAATCACTCGAAATAGGATTGATAGTTTAGGATTTAAATTACAAGAATTACTAAATAGATAACGCTTGCACTAGAAATCAATGACAGGGTTGCAATAAGGATTCTGTCAATGTTACAAGTTTTTAAGGTAAGGATAGGATGGTTTAGAGATTGGGATAGGGCAAGGCAAGTTATGCTATGGTTTTCTATGGTTCCTATTGATACTCACAGTCCACTTTTAGTTTTTGGACAGTCAGCGCTCTGGATCAACACTTGGATCTGGTCTAACACATGACAGCCAGACAAAATCAGCGGGCATGGACTGGATTCCGGGTAGCACTTCTGGTTACTGGATACTACAGATCAGCTGGATGGCAGGTTTGCATTTAGTGAGCAGCAAGCTAGGTTAAATTCAGGATGCTTTCCCAAAACACCACAGCTTCCCTTTGGTTATTGGGATAAAAAATGGAGGCCTAGCTGAAGCAGGATCAGGAAGGTTTGGGCTTGTGGTTGGGATCTGGATTCTAGATGGATAATTCCAAGAAGACAGGAAAAGACAGGACGCCGGGCAGGATATCAGGAATAAGTCAGGAATCAGTGTGCTGAATTTGTTGTCAGGGACCCTTTACATAGAGCATAGTGACATCATTGACTATATTGCTGGGCTGGCTTAGCTAAACTGGATTGGGCAATCAATGTTAGCGGCCTCCTCTGGGTGGTACCCAGTTTAGGAGGTTGTATTTTTATGAGGTGAAAAGACTTCCCGCAGACCTTTTTGCCAAAAATCTGTCATATCAGTATTTAAGCATTTGTACAATGGTAGCACCTAATAAATTGCATAATCAGGTCACATATTGCATGTAAAGTACAGCCGTCCAATCCTGAAATCTGTGAGACCTTATTTTTGGCGTTACTGCTTTTTCATCATTTTAGGCATGAAAAGTTTGGCATAAAAGTCCATAATTTTATACATATGTGGGTACTGTCATGAGGGATGTATGTACAAAAATGTACGTTTGCAACATTTATACTTTTCTTTAAATCCTCAATATTTCACCATTTCTGTCCAGAGTGTGTCAAGACATTCTATCAAGTTTCAAAATAAAGCACACGATCATATTTGATTTGGGAAGTTTTCACAATTTTTCAAAGTCTTGCTGCAGAGATAGAAGTCTTTAAAGTTTCTTCATGAAATAATCTTTAAAAGCAAATGGCAGGGGCTGAACCATATTTTGTCTTGTCAGCTGACACCAACTGGCATTTCCTTCAAAGCAGGATGGGGGGTTTCAGCTTGTTTGTCGATTTTATTGCCCTTTCACACTTCCAACTTCCTTGCCCTGGGAGCTTCATTGTCCGTGGGCTCAATAGAGTCGAAAGTCTGTCCAACCCTGTAATTATCAGGGAGTTGCCAGGAGCTGCTGAGAGAGAGAGCACTCCTCCAAGCAGAAAACCTGTTTTTTAACTTGCAACTCCAGCACACTGGTTTTAAAAATCCTTCATTTATGCTCTTAAATCCAGAATTAAAATAAGCCTATTGCATTAAATAATCCATGTTATATAGTTTCAACAGCAACAAACTTTTCCCATTGCTAGGTAATGCAAGATTTCATTCAGTAATTTACTTTTTAAACAGACCATTTTTTTCTGTAGTTTTCCAAAGGCCCATTTTTTTACACATGGTGCAGCCAATATTTCTTTGTTTAATTCAACCTTTCATCTCCAGCAGATTCACACACTGCCATGCAGCTATAGTGATTCACTCAAATGCTGGAGTTGTTCTGCAGCATGGATACATTGAAACTCATTGCTCAGCTATTTAGAGTCTACCTCTGAACAGCTCAGTTTTAGATACTTTTGCAAAAGAAATGAACGCTTTTCCAGTGTAAAATGAAAACAAAGCCCTTGGTTGATTTGTTCAGAGTTAGTTTGACAGGGCTTGTCAATTCAGAATTAGGCCCGGTTTGGCTGAGCACTAGGACTTCTCCTGGGCCTGGTAGGGTTTATTAATCACAGTGGCTTTCCGGAATGGATGAATTTAGTGTCAGGCAGTACTTTTAAAAGGTGAAAAGCTTCATTTTAATGCTGCCTATTTCACTTAATTCCATGTTAAATGTTGCAGAGCACACTGGCATATTCCTGGACTGTGTACTCTGTTCCTCCCCGCCTGAAATGTGTGTGGCAGGGTGGTGCAGCCATTTTTTGGGTTGTTGTCAAAACGCAATTTTGAGATCCTGGAGCGCACAGAAGCCAGTGCAGCCATTTAGCTGTTTCTTGCACCAATGCAGCATAGTGATGTGGGGCAATGCATTGAGTCGGTAAATATATCCCACAAGGTCTGCCAGGCACCATGGAAATGGAAGAGAAGCTCTGCTCATAGCCTGCTCCCTTTGTTTCAATGAAATACATTACTATTACCACCCTGGATTGCTAGCCATGGGTTTCAATAACCATTTGTCATGCGTTCCAAGAGCCGTACCAGGTGGTAACATCCCAGAGCACTCGTTACAAACCCTTGCGTGCACGATTATGGCGAAATAATCAATTATGCAATCTCGCAAAAGAAGTAGGCAACCCCACACTCATATGTGCTTTAGTTCAACAACTAGGATGATCTATTGTGCTCCAGGCCCACAAAGATGCTCATTCATTGTTCTCAGTAAAAAAAAATCCCAACAATGAAATTACATATATTTCCGCTTGTAAACCCAAATATATATTCTACATCATTGAGGTAGGATGCATGGGATAGTTGAACCTCTTATATTCTGGCTGAAACACGATTGGTCGACATTCTCATTATAATCCATTATAATATATCCCTGATATCGGAAAACTGAGACCCAATGTGGCTAAAACCAATGACACAGGAACAGGAGTGATGTTCCTGTTACACATGCCACACAGGCAAACGAGCTATCAGAAATGTGTTTATAAAAAGGACTGCCTGATGAATTAAATGTAATAATTGTTTTTGGCAATAGGTTTTCCTCCCATAATACAATAGATTAAAAGTCATTTGTTTAAAAATGTGCACGCCTGTACTAACCCTCATGCACTGATTTGAGATTATGTAAATTCATATTTGTGATAGATATGTTTTTAATGTACTGAACAGAGATGTGAAGATGAAGACACACATATTTTGTGTAGACAAGCAGAAATAAAAGTAATTTAATTCTTAGGAATTTCTTTTTTACTGAGAATAATGAATGTACATATGTGTGGGCCTGGAGCACAAAAGTTCAACCTAGTAGTTGAACTAAAGTACATATGAGGGTGGGGTTGCCTACTTTTATGAGAGTGGTCTCAAGTAAGACATGGGTGACCCGTTGGATAGATAAATAATAAATCAACCATATGTATTGCTAGGACAACAAATACATGTAAGAGCATATATATTGCTTAGAAATCAGGTTACTGAAGGCACACTTAATTAAGACAATTTGATTACACTGCAAGCTCATTTACAGCTGCAATGAAGCCATTAACTGTGAGAAGTCTGTTTAGAAGGAAAACTGACCTGCCCTATACTGCAGAAATGTTATGTTGGCATGGGATAGAGCTAGCTCATAAAGGTCCCAGGAGAATGTATTTTGGTCGAGGAGGGGCAGGTAGTGGGTGGGAAGGACCATAGTGATTAGCTTGGCTATGAATATTCAATGGGTGGATACACCCCAAAACAACACCCAGAAGCTGTGTATACCCGTTAACATCCCCGTTATCTGTTGTGACGAATCAACTTCCGGGTACCAGTGGTCCATATGTGAATGTCGGTTTCTAAACCATCAATCAGCCCCAACCTCTAATAAACCAGAAGGAATCTGAACAGATTGGAATAACAAGCAAATTCCAAACTTCCTTGTCCAATTTTGGTAACATGGACTGAACGGCAGGCTTATCTCCGAAAGGTCTTGGATCGTTGGTTAGCTGCCACACAGCGAAAATACAATTATTGCCCAATAACAAAAGTGACTTTCCAGTCATGGTTGTATCAAAAATATTGACTTTATTTCTATGACAACAGATAGTTCTAGCAACACTATGAAATACAACCTACCCTGTACAGAAATGCAGAGGACAGACAGTTTCAAAGAAGGAAAAGGGATGTACTCTGGATACTGACAGGAGGGTAGTCGGTATGGTTAATAACCACAACAGTTGAAGGTTTCTTGGCTTTAGCACAAAGGGAGCAATGGGTCTTAAAACTGCTCTACGGGCCTTCTGGGAAGGACAAGGGGGACAGAACCGCAATGTACCTTGTGCTGTAGGTGTTCTTGGTGCTCAACAGAGTCGAGTTGGCTTCAGGGTGCTTTGCAGGCTTCTCTGAGAGAGTTTGAGATGGGAGTCAGCTGCGTGAATCAGGCGACACAATGGGTTGGCTTGTGAAGCTGGACGAATGGCTGCAGGCTGGCCTCCACAGCGGCTCAGGGTCAGGAGTCGTCTCAGTGCTGATCGACAGTTCGGAAGCACTGGTCGAGACATCTCAGATGTCTTTAAGTGAGAGCAGCTTGACAACAGTCATCGTTGCCATCGGTTGCTGATCGAGGAACTCGACTGGCTCGAAAATTTCCTTTAAGGCGGACGTCGGTAGATGCTCGTATACACACTTCTCCCTGCTTCTTCAAAGGCCTTGTGTTGTCCTTTAAGGCGGATGGCCCACAGCTGTGGAGTGTATTGAAGGCAGCTGCATTGTCCTTGGCTGTAGGTTCAGAGACCTTTTGACACTTGATATCCAGGATGCAAGCTGCAGAGCTTAGCAGGGCACGCTGTGTGCTGGATGGGTACTGGTTCTGGACCAGCATGAGGGTCTCCTGAATTCTGTATCTCCATCTTTTCCCTGGGGAGATGTTTAGGGGAGGGATATTGCTTCCCTCTTTGGATACCCTGGCTTTCCTTCACTGGTGTAAGTTGTAAGGCAGAATGTACCTTCAGCCAGGGCCCAAAGTTGAGTTCTTTTTGCTGCTTCTTGCAAAGTCTTCAGATGATATGCTTTTAAAGATAAGTGGGCCACAATGATTGGTGTAGGCTAAGCCTATCTTAATGAACAAATCCTAGGGTCCCTGCCAACAATCTCCTCTATGTGTGAGTTCATAACCATAGTGCTTTGCAACAGGAAAGGTAAAAGGGGAGAAAAAAGAACAAGGTGTGCCCTAGAACTAAAATGGCAGAAACCTGCTCTCAACAGATAGATCTCTGGCCACACTCCACTGTGATACTAAGTCCCACCCATCTTCCTGTCTGTTGTTGATAAAAGAGTCTCTCTGGTTAAGTGACCTCTCTATGTCTCATTTGAAGCTGTGGCAAGACCAGACTCTCTGGCTCCTGCAAACCACATCCGCGTACTTTATAAATGGGTACTGCTAGCACGGTAGCTTACTGTAAACAGCAGTCCCAGACATGGAAGCTCACTGTCATTGATACTGAGGGCGAGAGTTGGCTTCTGGTTGACACAGTTACATTTGAAAGGTTGTTGGGTTTCCTGTCTCCTTTGTTAACCCCTGCAGCCAGGCCCCGTGTGGGCCTGTTTGAAGTGCCCTCTCTTGGTATGATAAATGGTGCCACCAGCTGCAGGGCCTAACAAAAGAGCAGGGTGGATCCATGGAGCCTTTGTTAGTTAATCAGGCTGACAAAGGCAGGGGGAAGCTTGGCCCTCCCCCTTCCTAGAGATGCCATAGGGTACTCCTGGCTGTCATATTCCAACTAAATATTACAGGGCGTACTGTGCCTCTAAGCTGTGCCACCCAGCGTACACAGGTCTATGCATTTGTTGTGGTGTGAGCATAGGAAAATGGTTGGTCTACCATTATTGCGTTTAATTAAAAACTTCAAAAAGCCCTGGCGAGCGCATGCCCACCATGCGGTTGGTCAAATACATCACATCAGTAATTCAATCCAAACGTTTTACCTTAAACGTGCTGCTCAAGCCCCACATAATAGCCAACATTAAACATAATGAATACTTCTGAAATAATATTTAGGGTCCATGCATGGGCATTTTATTACTAATTAAAAAAGAGTTTAAAAGTTTATTTGGCATACAAGTGAGTTCAAGGTAAGTTTTTATTCATCTTATTGGGTAGCGTCTATACAGTAAATGGTGTTTCAAGGTGTCACAAGACAAAAAAGAGGGTGGGGGCACAGGGAAGAAAAATAACAATAATGGTTCTACTAGGCCTGGTGTCATTCGGATTGTACAAGTGGAGTAACAAGAAGTTTAAGGGAGAGGGAAGTGGGGGGGGGGTGGTGAGTGCCAGTCGGTGCAGATTGGGATAGTGCTAGGGTCGGGAAGGATGTGCATGGCATAGAGGAGAGAGTGCAATTGAAGGGGGGAAGGAGGGGAAGAGGGCCCCAGGTGCTAGCCAAGTTCTTAGGGGAGGCCAGGACGGCAAGTGCCAGGGAATGCAGGGAGTGCAGGGAGTGAAGGCTCACATGCTAAGTGCAAGGACAGGGGTGGACTGGGCGGGGAGGATCTGGTGCCCTGTAGGCCTCAGAGGGAACCAGGCAGCCAGTCAATGCAGCAGACAGGGGCATTAGCAGGGGAAGGGGAGAGGGAAGGAAGAAGAGGAAAGGAGGGTATTACGGTGCTTCCAGAACTTAAGGAGATCCGGTTAAGGCCTGAGAGTGGCAGGGAGGCCATTCCAGAGGGAGGCTCCTGCGGAAGAGAGCGATCTACCACCACTCTCTGCTCGGGAAAGCATCTGACATGCAGAGAGTTGGAGCTAGAAGACAGAAGGGCTCTACCATGGAGGTATTTGGGGAGAGAGAGTTGGATGTATCTGGGTCCCAGGCCCCAGAAAGCTTTGTGAATGATGCAGAGGGTCTCGAACCTGATCCTTGCAGTAAAGGGGAACTAGTAGAGAGATTTTAGGGCTGGAGAGATGCAGTCCCTGGGCTTGAGGCCAAGGATAAGCCTTGCAGTCCTATTCTGGATTAGTTGAAGGGGGCGAAGGCAGGATAAAGGCAGATTGAGGAAAAGGCTGTTGCAGTAGTCCAGCCTAGAGAGGACTACAGCTCTGGAGACATTGAGTTTCTGGGGAAGGTTAGGAAAGGGAGAATGCCTCTGAGGAGGTTAGGTTGAGAGTGGGCATTCTTGGCAAGGTCTGTGATGTGAGGAGAGAAGAAGAGAGGAGTCGAAGATGGCAAAGAGGTTTTTTGCCTCACAAGAGGGGAGGTGGGGGACTTATGGGGGACAGGCAGAGGGTACGAGGGAAGGAGGGAGCCAGGTCCCAATGAGAAGGATTTCAGTCTTACTAGCATTAAACCATTAAAGAGTTTGTTGTCAGAACACCATGCCTGCCTAGCATTCAGCCAGTCAGAAATTAAAGTGGATGAAGCGGAGGGAGAGGAGGGAAGCTTGAAGGAGAACTGTGCATCATCTGCATAACACTGAAAGTGAGGAGAGAAGGCGGAGATCAGGTGGGCTAGAGGGGCACAGTAGTTGTTTAAAATCCACAGCGCGAGGATAGAGCATTGAGCGACGTCGCAGGTTGAGAGTGTGATAGAGGAGGGAAAAGGACCCAGTGAACCTGGGACAGTAGGTCAGAGAGGAAGGAGGTCAACCAGTCCATTGCCAGGTCTGTGATGCCAAGGTTATCACACAGCCAATTTGTAAGGGTGGCATGATTGATCTTATCAAAGGCAGAGGAAAGATCAAGAAGGATGAGATGAGCATGGGATGCAATATTGTCCTTGCTAGTTCTGGAGGAACAGGGGAGTACCCGTTTGGAGGAGACTTTCATAGAGAGTACTTGTCTAGAGACCTCATCTGGTGCTAAGGGCGAGAAAGAGGAGATTAGGAGGGAAGGGGAGAGGGGGACCAAGGCTTGAGAGATGGGTGAGGGAGAAAGGAGGGGTGTAGAGGATAGTGGGGACAAGATGTCCTGAGTTTTGGTTAAGAAGTGGGAGGACAGTGCAGTACATAAGGTCAGGGATGGCAGAGTAGAAGCGGAGACTGCAGTAGGATTGGCGAGTTCCTTGCAGATTTTAAACAGTTCACCTGTGTTGTTAGTGTCCCCAGAGATGCAGGCTGGGATATAGGCCCTCTTCTTCGAGCATATGGAGAGTCTGTATTGCCTCTGGAGAGGGCAGCAGGCCAGTCTGTCAGAAGATGTGCCTGAAGCATGCCACTTCTGCTCAGCAACTCTGCACTTGAGTTTCAGAGAGGCTAGGTCAGATTCATACTAGGTGTTGCATTTGGGGATAGACTTCATGCAGATCCTCATGACAGGGCCAAGGATGTCCAGGGTGTTGGAGATGGAAAGGTGAAGGTTAGCAAGGGATGTGTCAGTGTGAGAGTCTTTGGCAGGAGTGGGAGAGAGAAGGAAAGTAGCGGCATAAGCAGCAACTGACACTCGCTTCATCGGTCGAATGACAGAGAAGGAGACTGGCAGTGCAGGCAGAGGCTGAGCTGGGAGACCCAAAAGATCCAGGTGAGAGGACAGAAGAGCATGGTCAGATCAGGAGAAAAGTGTAATGAGAGGATTGGAGATGGGGATGTCTGCTGAGATGAGAGCATCCAGGGTGCATCCGGCTGAGTGTGTCAGACCGGAGGGAAGAATGGTGAGGGAAAGAGAGTCACTGAGGCTGCTGATGAGTCCAGTGACCACATCAGCCTAGTCAAGGTGAATATTGAAGTCTCTTAGGAGGAGAAGCTTGGAAGTGGAGACCAGAAGAGAAAAGGTGAGGTCAGACCATGCGGAGGGAAGAGGGAGACCGAACCAGAGATCCTATAGATGGTGGCAAGAGTCAACGAGAGGACTGTAGCGATATCAAGCCTGCTGACAAGGCATTCGAAGGAAGGGTAAGTCTGAGTGGGAATGATAGTAGCAGGGACCCATTCAGGGAAGATCAGGTCCACCCTGCCCCCAGACTGGTTAGGCCTGGATTTAGAGAGGATCTTGTAGCTCTCAGGGAGGAGTTTGTCAATAAGAGTGACAGAGCTGGCAGTGAGCGCGAGAATGTCAAGGTCAAAGTCTTCAAGTCAAGTCCGAGACAGATGACAGAGGAGTATTTAACAGCAGAGCAAGAGTTGAGGGTAGCTAGGTGAAGCTGGGTGCAACCTTTGAAGGTCTTCCGAAGAGGAGTACAGGGATGTGGTTCGCCCATCGGTGGTGGTGAAAGGGCAAGGGGGTGGCAAATGGAGGAGAAAGGAGAAAGAAGGAAGTTGATGAGAGATGAAAGACGCCTATCAAGAAGGAGGAGGTTGGCCCTGGGCAATGACAGTGCAATTCAGACAGACATTAATCATGCCTCTAGAGGATGGGAAGCATGCCAAGAGTACTTCACATCTGATTCCACCATTAATGGGCGACAAAGAGAAAGAGGAGAGGACATAGACCATGTTGGGCGTCCATAGATCCGGGGAGGAAGCGACAAAGAGGATGTCAGTGACTGTCTGCATGGAAGAAGCATTGACCTAGGTGTTAGCGATGGGCATGTCTGTATTGGAGACCAGGAGATCTTTTTTGAACTTTTTCCTCCCAGGCTTCGAAAGAGAGGTAGTATAGGTAATAGAGTAGCAGGTAGAGTAAATGGGGGCGATGGAGAGCACCATGGATGGCGAGAGTAGAGAGATCACCTGCCATGGTGGGAGGAGGACTCTGGGTCAAGGAAGACTGCCTCGTCACCAGTTGTTAGGCCGGATGGCCTAACCAAAAGAAGGACGCGACACAGGAGATAAGAACCACATCTTCTTTATTTCAACATCAAGCACCAACTGCCTTTCCTTTCTCCCCTCCCCACTCCCACGTCATTCCCACATGGACCCTTCCTCTTTCATAAAGGGGCAGTGTCGAGCAACACATGGGTCCACCTGCTCTCTGTTTATCCCCTTAAGTAGGGCGAGTGATATCCGAACTTCAGGGGTCTAATGTTCTTTCCGCACAGGGACTACAATCCTCAGGCGACATCTTGGATTCCCAACATGGCTTCTCACAGATGCTCAACAATGTCTGATTCCTGGAGTTCTTCCCCTTCAAGAGCTTCAGAATAAACCATGCAGTGTCAGGGGGGGTCTGCTTCACGGATGTATGCCTTTCACAGAACATTTCAGTGGGTATTGGGCTCTGAGGGGCCTCGGTATCATGGACCTCACCGGGAGTCCGACGGCATGGTCTCCTAACCAGTCATCAGTTATTGAATCTCTATACGTCTAGCTCTCCTGCAGGCTCCAAAACCCCTTGGCCAGCACTTCTATTCACAGGCTGCGTAGCTGTGCCCGTTGTTGCGCCCACCAACTTAGGGTCAGGCAGGATCTTGAGGTTCTCATCTGTGGCGCTACTCCTGCGACATCTAATGGCACCCGTTCCACATTGTTTCAGTTACTCTCTCTCCGAATTAGTCTGGGCCGGGATTCGAGTCCTGTGGCTGGGGAACACCAGCACTATACCCGAGCATAGGTCTGCAAACACCTAGGCCTCCAGGCACTGTCTGCAGGGTCTAGTAGTAAAAAGGATCACTGAAGAACGCTCCGGAGCACCGCTCTTTCATAGCCCATCCTCCTCGCTCCACTCCAGGGTCTGCTCTGCATCCTAACCTGGCTCGCTCCTTCAGGTGGCTTGTTTGGCCCGGCCCGGTGCACTCCTGCACACGGCCACAGAGACAGATGTTTGGTGGCCGGTGCTCCTCCAGCACTGCGCACTGCACGCTCCAGGGCAACACGCCAGCTGAAGTCCACCAGTGCCCAGGGCTTTCACACAGCCGCACCAGCTCAATCCAGCAACATGACAAATTCCACTCTTCTGCACTACCAACGGCTCAAAAACTCGGGGTACAGCTACCCTAATGCACCACGCACCACGCACCAGGCACCGTCACTTTTAGTTTTTTATGCCGGGACTCACTAGACTAAGGACCCCTTCTCCTTGCGCTCGCTTGGAGAGTCAAGCAGCAGCGGCCATCAGCAGCGGCCATCTTCTCCTACTACATTGAAGAGAGAAGGGAGTAATGGATTAATACAAGGTACGTTGTGCATCATGGAGCGATCAGAGAGCAGCAGATTAAGATCAGAATGTCTCTCACAAACTATACCGAGAACAGTCAGAGAGAGCTAAAGCTCCCTTTACGCAGAATTGAAAATCGTAAAGTGAGAGTACCGGTTGGCAAATGTACGGACATACCACAGTGCAACAAGCAGCATATTATACTTTTGAGTTGGTGTACATAAATCACATTGAGGTGGACACGTGATGAACGAAGGGCTCTGCTTGAAAGAGTGCCAAAGTTCTGAACGTAAAATGTGTTCTTCGGCCTGCAAGAATGAATTAATTCCAATATGTTCAATCTTCAATACTATAAAATAAAAGCATGATTCACACATTCAAAATACAGTGTTGAAACTAGCCTTTCTCAGGCGCACAGTGTCCCATCTATCTTTATGAACTTGCAAAATGAAATGCAGGTTCACCTTGCTATGAACTTTCCCAGCAATCCATTTCATTGTCCCGAGCAGCGTGTTTGTTTGGCTAAGCATCCTTCTGAGAACTTCGTTAGGTTCAACCGATTGTTTTTTTTTTTTGTATAATTGATAACAGGGCACGCACGCTCTTGGCTTGGAGCCTATAGCATTCCTTCTGCGCCCAGGCCACCAGGGGTGGAAATTGCTAATGTGTTTATGGCCGTGAAACCGCCCCCATTCTATTTGTAAAGCTTGAACTGCCTCTGACCTGCCAGGCAGCGAAAACATTATACTGAAAAAATGTATTCTGGCATCCAGCCTATATTTATAAAAGAAAGAAACGAAAATTGCAAATCAGGCCATGATTAGTACCCAGTAATGTGTTAAAATATGTTTGGCATTCACACTGAGCAAGGCTGAAGGGCATCCTTAATGCCGGTTACTGTTGTAATGTAATTAGTGATGTCATCAGTGATGTGATCTGTGATGTCATCATTATAGTCATAGGCTGTGCAACATGGGGCGCAAAGTTAAAGTGGCTTTATCTGAATTTCAGGGGTTTTGTTGCGTTAAGTTCTCACCTTAACGTCCATGCAACTAATGTTTTTTCCTTGAATATATACGTACATATTCACTGAAAAATCTTTAGTTAACGTGAAGTTAAGTTGACCAGATTTAACGCAACAAAACCTTGGAAATTCAACAGATGTGGGAAGTAATGACCAGCTTAACTCAGCACGCTCTCATGGATGTTCCCCATAATGCCATGTCCCACATAATGCCATTTTGTATGTCATTGTGAATCCCTTCTTTTACAATATGTATGTGCTCAATATGTATGTGCTCATGGGCTTTGCAACAGGAACATGCTGAGTTAAGTTGGTCATGACTTCACACATCCGCTGAATGCCCATTCGACAGCTGCTGTGACAGTAAATCACTTCAGCACAGGGGCAGCATTTAAGAATATGCACCCCTGCTACAAAAACTTCATAACTATGAGAGTGTTTTCTTGGTGGCATGTTAAATATAAGCCATACCTTAGTGTGAGGTATGGCGGCTAGTACTCCGCATAGTTATCCAAGCCACATCAATTTAATATCATATCAGAAGTGTCAGCCCTGTAAACCTAGTTCAGCTGTGAAAGGATTATGTGTAATCCCCTTCCCAGCCAGGCTGTCCTTGCTCCTCCTAGCAAGACTATAGTCCTGGGGGATGCCTCTTTTTTTCCTTTGTGAGGGCAGGTGACACTTTCTCCAGAGAGACAGCCATGCCACAGGAGGTTGTCCTGGGAACAGAAAGGAAAAAGGCACACCCATGCATAAAAGGAGTATCCTCGCACCAGGGCACTGCATACCAAAATGGACTTTGATTCCATTCAGGAGTGAAAAGGGCAGGGTTGGTGTAGACAGAGGGAGCTCTTCACAGCTGGAAGAAGGTTTCATCAGCCTCTACCTTTTCTTACTGCCCCCTCCACTTCCTGTAGCACAGAGCACTTTGGCTGTGATCTCAGAAGGCAAAGTCCACTTATTGTAAGAACAGGGAATGGACCCCTAAAGCAGGTTAGCCTTAATCATATAACCCGTGGACTTTAAGCCTTTAAAAGCAGGGGGCTCCTACTGCTTCTTTGAGTCACTCTTGAACAAAAACTTGAGAAAGAATTAATTGGACCCCTTTTTAGAGAGTTGATCTTTCTAAAGTCATATGCCAGTGAGATGAAGACTGAGTGTCAAAGGCAGAGGTGAGCTGTTTCCCCTTACCATCCCCAGAGCACACTGGGGGACAACTGCTGCTGGGAGAAGACCTGCCTCTCTGCTAGCCACAACGTCAGCCAGGACCTCACCTTGTTGAAGTACACCTGCATTTGTGGGCCAGCCTCCTCTGTGTTTTCGAGCCCGAGAACAAGGACTAATGTATATTTGAGTCCCTGGATTGGGACTCACAGCAACCTGAGAGTTAAGACAACCATGATCCCTGTGTTTTCACTCTGAACCGTGATTGTAGCTTGTTCCACCCGTTCGAAGCAACAGGACACCCTGGTCCTGTTTTTGGCAGTCCCCTGACTCGCAAACTGCTATGTTGAAGCTGTCAAACCAGTTTGATACCGCTGCATGAACAAGAAGCCATTGCTGCACTCACACCATTCAAAACAGTCCTTCAACCAACAGCATCTTTGTTGCTGATCTTCATTGGCAGTCAACCAGACCCTGGGGGACCCATCAAACTGCGACATTCGAACACCTCATCGAACTGATAGTCCCAAACTATACATTGAGTCACCAGCATCATCGCTGTCACCTCAACTGTCGAACCGACCCTGGTGGCCCTCAAAATCTGCTCTTCATTGAGCATCTCTTCAAACTGAAGCAAGCCTCATCACATCCCAACCAGAGCCTGTAACCTGTCTGATTTGAAACAACCACTCATTTGCAGGAACTCGTCTCGAACTGCTGTAAGCATTGTGTCATCCATCAACCTGATACAGTAGGAAACAAACAACTCAAACTGTCTCGACATAGAGTTGCCACCTATTGGAACTGCACCTTCGATTATCAGGTTGACTGTTTCAAACCATCACAGGACCTTGTCTCGAACCGGTGCAGTTTCACACCCAAATCTGAAACCCAACCAGCTGTTACTCCGACTCAAACCGCACTTGATCTTCAACTGACGCAGGTGAGCCATTTAAGCTGTGTTGCTCGAACTTTGCAATTTAACTGCTCTGAGTTACAGTTTCGAACCAGTTTGACACCTGCTCCGCACTTGGAGTTACAGGATCCACCGTACCCGAAGTAGGCTCGATGGGTTTGCACAGCAACAAGAAGCCTGGTTTGATGCTGTTGAACCACCAAGAACCGCAGAAAGGTATTACTGACTATTAACATGCCTCACTTGACCAGACCAATCTAGATTTGCACCTGGCTGCTCCACAGTGCTTAATCTCCATTGATTTATCTATATTCTTTCTCTTGTTGATCCAGGAATTCATGTTGTGGCTGCTGCTTTACATGCTGGCAAGGCATTTGAAACATTTATTTGACCTTTTTGTTCAGGTGATGGAGAACTGAGGATTAGAGCCCTATTTTAGAGCTTGCATTAGATTACTAAATACTATGGGCCTCATCATGAGTTGGGCTATATTCCTGGCTGTAATACCACCTACTGTAATAGCCCTGGCACCGACCGGTCCGGTGGTATTACCACCGGATCACGGGTTGGGCCTTAACGGTAAATCCCCATTCCTGATTGGGTCCATTGGATCCAATGGGGAAATTTCAGTGCTAATACTGTGGGCTAATACAGCTGGCTGTAATACAGCCGAAAACAGGGATTTTCACCTGCAGAAAAAAGCTGGAGGTAAAACTGCCGATTTAGGACCCAACTCGCGATAGGGCCAACCCTTAAAATGTGGTGGTAATACCGTTACCAAAACATTTAAGGCCTACAGTCCAACTCGTGATGAGGCCCTATGAGTCTACTGCGAGGATCTGTATCAATGGTTACATAACTGTACCCATAGAGCTAGGTAATCCCACTAGACAGGGCTGCCCCTTTCACCACTCCTATTCAAGCTTGTGATCGAACCATTGGCTGATGTTATTACACTCAATTTCCTAGGAGGCTCAACCTTGGAAGATCCCTTGAGATTATGTAATTATTTGCTGATGATGTTCTTTCATTTATTGGCATCCCTGATAATAATATTGAAACCAAAATGTAGCATATATCACAATTTGGTCTCCACGCTGGCCTTTGTAATACTTGTGTTTAGGTCACCTGGATGCTTGTATAAGAAGCCCCCGGGCTGCAAGTGTGCTATACAAATGCAAATAAATAAAAATAAATAAGAATTTGGGGGTATCTCTTCAAGTTGTAACAAAAATGAAATTGAGAAGATGGGTTGAGATTCCAATGTCTTTAATCGACAAGATATCCCTTATGAAGATGATTATATCACCCAAATCCACAGTTTTTTCAGAACATTCCAATTTGGCTTGGATGTGCATTCTTCTACAGATATTGTGGAAGTGATCTCAGAGTTTGTTTCAGTCCAGGAACTGCACTTATGAAATGGCTTGCTATGGCTAGACTCAGAGGTTGGTGGGACTACCTTATTAGTAAGTAGAGCTATCACCTGGGTAGGGACAGTTATTTAAGCAAAAAGCTTGTGTTGCAGAACAAAATTCTCTTTAATAGTTTTTCATAAAAAACATGTTAAAAAAAAACTTCAACATTTGATCCTTTGATCATCATTCATACCTTTCATTCAACAAGGACTTTTACAGTAACAGGGTAAATCAAATTTGGTCTTCTTCAAGCATAACAGTTAATAATTTATGCATATACGACATAGGAAAAAAACATTAGGTTTCCTTTTTCGGTCTACATATGTTTCGGCCCTTGGAGATGTACCACCCTTGTCTGGGGTGGTCACTAGTTCAAATATTGGGCCATCTTCAGGACATAGGTTATTGATTCTGGAAGATCAGTTTCATTCCCCATTGAAAGATTTAATGATCTATAAAAATACATTAAAAAACAAAGAAGTTATTGTGAAAAAGACCTTGTGCTCCCCAACTGGTTTTTAAAGGTGATGACTCATATTTTATTCAAAGAATCGAACACCACACCCACCTGTTGTCCATATACTATGATTTAGGACTTCTGAGCTTAGTATACTGGGTATTTAAATTGTAGCATCCAGTATCCAGTTCCCTGAAACAATAGGGAAAAAGGAACTAATGAATGTTCTGTCATTTGTTTGAAATGGAAATATATTTCTAATTAAAAATTATGAAGAAAACTTACAGAGATTCACCTATCAGACTGTATCTTCTTTTGTAAGCATCTCTATCTTGTGGAGACCCGGTTTAGGAATTCCATGAGTTAGGGCGACACTTCAGAAATGACTTCTGTGGTGATATCTGTGAAAATGTGGATAGGAGATTGTCAGTGAACCCCTATTTTAGTGTTTTTTTAACTAATTTCTTAACAAAGACCACGTTGTATTAATTGTGTTCTTTGCTGTTGTTCAAAGTACAGATTTAAGTTTAAAAAAAGGGCAGGTCTGAATTGTCACAGTGCTATCTGAGAAATGTCTATCTACTGCTGAAAGCCTTTGATAGAAGGACAGGGACGCAAATGTCTGTGCGACTTACCTCGCTTAGTGTAGTGACAGAGATTACACCTGTACACCAGCCGTTTCGTGCTACTTGTGGTTACCTGGAAAGCTGGCTGTTTTTGTCTTCTTCGTTCAATGTCACGTGACTATGTTTATGGAGTCACGTGACATATTACGTGTCTTGATAGGGTTTGAAACAAAATTAATAAAACAGCTGAATCATTGTCTATATGCAATGGGCATGGATGCAACAAAAGTGTGCCCATTTGCATGATAGGACCCTTTTAATCGCTAGAATTATTGACGTTCGTGTGCTTCGAAAGAATTGCACACGTGTCTCCCGTATAATAGGTAATACGGGGTAAACTAGTATTCATATCAAGGCACGTGACATGTCACGCGTTTATGGTGTCTATTACAACTATTATTTCGTAATAAGGCTTTGGATGGTATTCGTCCGGGCTATATTGCAAATATACGTCCCTTTGACATAGAAGCCAGACCACTTGGCAAACCTGTGTACTGAAAGGATTACACATGATACTCCCGTATTAAAGATGATCCAAGGCCAAATAACGGGGTGCCATTAGGTGCTAGACAGCATAACAGGGTGAATCTAGGACTCTAACTTGAGAATAAATGTATGAGAGCACTCCATTTGACGATGGTTGACAGCTGTATGTCTCAGGTGTCTGTTACATATACTGTTTGTTAGACAACATTCCTGAATATATTAATATGGGCTTCAATTGTGAGATTTTTACATGCCTAGTTTGTAGATGGTTAGACACGTCTTTTGACGAATATTGGTGGTCATAGCGCTATAGACCTCTTAGAGCCAAAATAGCGAGGGGAACAAGCCATTATTTAACAGAATCAGGGGGCATGTTTTAGAAAGGCCCCAAGTAGCAGCCGTGCTACTGCGTGGCCAATTATGGGTGGGTATTACCATGATCATACTATGGTTTAGGTGGAATCTGTTGTTTGTTAAGGTAGTACCACCTATGGATGCTATTAGATGAATGCACTCCATTCTACGGCGATGTTAAGGCCGTGTTTTACCGTTTCTAAATTGTAGATCCACCTTTGTTCACATCTGGTAAGAATGAGATCTCTATTGCCGCCTCTGGAGGATGGCTTAATAACCTGAATTACAAACCACAGCATATCGGTACATTTGTGCTGTTTAGCTATGAAATGAGCCACTAGTTGTTTGTTCTCTATTTTGTTGCGAATACATGACTTGTGCTTGCACATTCTTTGGCGTATTTGGCATTTGGTTTTCCCTATATACACGAGATCCTTGGGGCAATTAATGGCGTAGACTACCCATTGGGTAAGGCAGTTGGTGAAGGACGTTAATTGGACTACCATATCTCTTAGTTTAATACTTTTCAAAGTTGAGGTTTGCGCGCATACCGAGCATTTGCCACAGCGATGGTGGCCTTCAACTGGAGGCAGACCCCAAAGGGATGTTTGTAACGGTCTGTCCCTGATAGTATTGGGATATGTGTGTACAAGGGTGTCTTTGATATTTTGTTGCCTTTTAAAGGCAAAACGGGTATAGGCGGATTGAAATCCTCCGTTTTAATCATGTGCTAGTGTTTTTGGATTATCTTCTTAGTTGGCTACTGATAGGACTATATGTACTAACACAGGTCATTTTCTCCAGGGTCTGTCACTGTGAAGGTTCTAGACAGGTAGCTCTATTGGTATGTAGAGCCCTTTTATATGCCCGTTGCATGGTCATCTTTGGTTAGCCTCTGTCCTTCAGCCTAGATTTTAATGTTTTACCATGTTCTTTGTACGTGTTTACTTGGGTACAATTTCTGCGAATTCGCAAAAACTCTCCATATGGGAGCCCTTCTTTAAGACTGCGAGGATGGAAACTGTGATATTTATGTAAAGTGTTCTTGTCCGTCGGTTTTCTGTAAAGGGCAGTTTCTAAACTGCCTGAATCTGTTTTCTGTATTTCAAGATCTAGGAAGGCTATGTTTCTTAGATCAGAGTGTATTGTGAATGGGATAAAAGGATTTTGAATATTGAGCCATTTATGAAACAAAATAAATTGTTCAGAAGTGCCGCTCCAAATCAAATAGATGCCGTCGATATAGCGGAGCCATGTTTTGATAAAGTTGGAATACGGGTTAGTAGGCCCGCAGATCGATTGCTGTTCTAGATCATCCATATACAGATTGGCGAGATCCAGTCCGAATGTCGCCCCCATGCTAGTCCCTTGTAACTGATTGTAAAAAAGCCATTATACAGAAAAAAAAGTTCTGTTAAAGCCAGCCTGATACATTCTAGAATGAATGCAGTTGGGACTTTTGTAAGTGTTGTGGTTCGATTGTTTAGGTAATTGGTCATCACCCTTAAACAGTCGTGTTGAGGAATACTGGTGTAGAGGCTCACCACATCCAGGGTCACTAGGATGTCGGTTGAATTTAGCCCCTGCGATCTCGTGTATATAGGGAAAACCAAACGCCAAATACGCCAAAGAATTTGCGAGCACAAGTCATGTGTTCGCAACAAAATAGAGAACAAACCACTAGTGGCTCATTCCATAGCTAAACAGCACAAATGTACAGATATGCTGTGGTGTGTAATTCAGGTTACTAAGCCACCCCCCAGAGGCGGAAATAGAGATCTCAATCTTACTATATGTGAACAAGGGTGGATCTACCATTTAGACACGGTAAAACACGGCCTTAACATCGCCGTAGAATGGAGTGCATTCATCTAATAGCATCCAATAGTGGTATTACATTAACAAACAACAGATTCCACCTAAACCATAGTATGACCATGGTAATACCCACCCACAACTGGCCACGCAGTAGCACGGCTGCTACTTGGGTCCTTTCTAAAACATGCCACCCAGATTCTGTTCAATAATGGCTTGTTCCCCTCGCTATTTTGGCTCTAAGAGGTCTATAGCGCTATGATCACCAATATTCGTCAAAAGACGTGTCTAACCATCTACAAATTAGGCATGTAAAAATCTCACACTTGAAGCCCATATTAATATATTCAGGAATGTTGTCTAACAAATAGTATATGTAACAGACACCTGAGACATACAGCTGGTCAACCATCGTCAAATGGAGTGCTCTCATACATTTATTCTCATGTTAGAGTCAGAACCTACATTCACCCTGTTATGCTGTCGAGCACTTAATGGCACCCCGTTATTTGGCATTGGATCATCTATAATGCGGGAGTATCGTGTGTAATCCTTTCAGTACACACGTTTGCCAATTGGTCTGGCATCTATATCAAAGGGACGTATATTTGCAGTATAGCCCTGATGAATACCATCCAATGCCTTATTACGAAATAATAGTTGTAATAAACACCATAAACGCGCGACGTCTCACGTGCCTTGATATGAATACTAGTTTACCCCGTATTACCTATTATACGGAGACACATGTGCAATTCTTTCGGAGCACACGAACGCCAATCATTTTAGCGATTAAAAGGGTCCTATCACGCAAATAGGCACACTTTTGTTTCATCCATGCCCATTGCATATAGACAACGATTCAGCTGTTTTGTTAATTTTGTTTCAAACCCTATCAAGACACGTAATATGTCACGTGACTCCATAAACATAGTCACGTGACATTGAACGAGGAGGACAAACACGACCAGCTTTCCTGGTAACCACACGCAGCACAGTAATCTCTGTCACTACTCTAAGCGACGTAAGTTGCGCAGACATTGGCTTCCCTGTCCTTCTATCAAAGGCTTTCAGCAGTAGATAGACATCACTCTGATATCACTGTGACAATTCAGACTTGCCCCTTTTTTAAACTTAAAGCTGTAATCTGAACAACAGCGAAGAACACAAATAATACAACATGGTCTTTGTTAAAAAATTAGTTAAAAAACACTAAAATAGGGGTTCACTGACAATCTCCTATCCACATTTTCACAGATATCACCACAGAAGCAATTTCTGAAGTGTCGCCCTAACTCATGGGATTTCTAAACCGGGTCTCCATAAGGTAGAGATGCTTACAAAAGAAGATAGTCTGATACGTGAATCTCTGTAAGTTTTCTTCATAATTTGTCATTAGAAATATATTTCCATTTCAAACAAATGACGGAATATTCATTAGTTCCTTTTTCCCTATTGTTTCAGGGAACTGGATACTGGATGCTACAATTTAAATACCCAGTATACTAAGCTCAGAAGTCCTAAATCATAGTATATGGACAACAGGTGGGTGTGGTGTTCGATTCTTTGAATAAAATATGAGTCATCACCTTTAAAAACCAGTCAGGGAGCACAAGCTCTTTTTCACAATAAGTTCTTTGTTTTTTTATGTATTTTTATAGAACATTAAATCTTTCAATGGGGAATGAAACTGATCTTTCAGAATCAATAACCTATCTCCTGAAGATGGCCCATTATTTGAACTAGTGACCACCCCAGACAAGGGTGGTACATCTCCAAGGGCCGAAACATATGTCGACCGAAAAAGGAAACCTAATGTTTTTTTTCCTGTCATATATGCATACATTATTAACTGTTATGCTTGAAGAAGACCAAATTTGATTTACCCCGTTACTGTAAAAGTCCTTGTTGAATGAAAGGTATGAATGATGATCAAAGGATCAAATGTTAAAATGTTTTTTAACATTTTTTTATGAAAAACTATTAAAGATAATTTTGTTCTTCAACAAAAACTTTTTGTTTTGCTTAAATAACAGTCCCTAGCCAGGTGATAGCTCTACTTACTAATAAGGTAGTCCCACCTCACTCCACCCTGTTGTACATACAGGACCTCCAGAGAGGGGTAGTCAATTTGTCACTTGTTCTAAAATATTCAATACTCTCCCTCAAAACAGATTTGACCCCCCGTCAACAAAAACTAGGGAGTACCCAATTGATTATTCCTGTTAAGGACAACCCTTTGGTTTTTGGGTTGATTCATCTCCACAGGTGACAACATTTTTTTGATATAAGTCGCCAAAATGGAAAATGGAAATTTAGTTTCTTTCTCAGATGAGTATTATCAAAAACTCATGAGTTTACCATCACTACTAGGAGACAACATTGACAAAGTGGGAGCCACGACCCAGTCCAATGATGCCGAATTACTTACCCAAAAAAGAAAAAGCTCATATGAACTGAGTCACACGGCCAACTTATGTTGCCCTATTTAAAGGTTGGTCCTATAATGGAAGGTCTGCAAATATGACCGTGCAACGGGCATATAAAAGGGCTGTACATACCAATAGAGCTACCTGTCTAGAACCTTCACAGCAACAGACGCTGGAGAAAATGACCTGTGTTAGTACATATAGTCCTATCAGTAGCCAACTAAGGAAGATAATCCAAAAACACTGGCACATGATTAAAAAGGAGGATTTCAATCTGCCTATACCCCGTTTTGCCTTCAAAAGGCAACGAAATATCAAAGACACCCTTGTGCACACATATCCCAATACTATTAGGGACAGACCGTTACAAACATCCCTTTGGGGTCTGCCTCCAGTTGAAGGCCACCATCTATGTGGCAAATGCTCGGTATGCGCGCAAACCACAACTATGAAAAGTATTAAACTAATAGACACGGTAGTCCAATTAACATCCTTCACCAACTGCTGTACCCAATGGGTAGTCTATGCCATTAAATGCCCCTGCGATCTTGTGTATATAGCGAAAAGCAAACGCCAAATACGCCAAAGAATTTGAAGCAAAAGTCATGTATTCGCAACAAAAAAGAGAACAAACCACTAGTGGCTAATTTCATAGCTAAACAGTACAAATGTACCGAAATGCTATGGTGTGTAATTCAGGTTATTAAGCCATCCCCCAGAGGCGGCAATAGAGATCTCAATCTTACCAGATGTGAACAAAGGTGGATCTACAATTTAGACACGGTAAAACACGGCCTTAACATCGCTGTAGAATGGAGTGCATTCATCGAACAGCATCCAATAGTGGTATTACCTGAACAAACGGTAGATTCCACTGAAACCATACTATGACCATGGTAATACCCACCCATAACTGGCCACGAAGTAGCACGGCTGCTAATTGGGGCCTTTCTAAAACATGCCCACCCAGATTCTGTTAAATAATGGCTTGTTCCCCTCGCTATTTTGGCTCTAAGAGGTCTATAGCGCTATGACCACTAATATTCGTCAAAAGACGTGTCTTACTATCTACAAATTAGGCATGTAAAAATCTCACAATTGAAGCCCATATTAAAATATTCAGGAATATTGTCTAACAAATAGTGCATGTAACAGACACCTGAGACATACAGCTGGTCAACCATCGTCAAATGGAGTGCTCTCATACATTTATTCTCAGGTTAGAGTCAGCACCTACATTCACCCTGTTATGCTGTCCAGCACTTATTGGCACCCCGTTATTTGGCCTTGGATCATCTATAATACGGGAGTATCGTGTGTCATCCTTTCAGTACACACGTTTGCCAATTGGTCTGGCTTCTATAATCAAAGGGACGTATATTTGCAATATAGCCCGGACGAATACCATCCAAAGCCTTATTACGAAATAATTGTTGTAATAGACACCATAAACGCGCGACGGGTCACGTGCCTTGATATGAATACTAGTTTACCCTGAATGACCTATTATATGGGAGACACGTGTGCAATTCTTTTGGAGCACACGAACGCCAATCATTTTAGCGATTAAAAGGGTCCTATCATGCAAATGGGCACACCTTTGTTGCATCCATGCCCGTTGCATATAGACAACGATTCAGCTGTTTTATTAATTTTGTTTGAAACCCTATCAAGACAGGTAATATGTCACGTGACTCCATAAATATAGTCACGTGATATCGAACGAGGAAGACAAACACGGCCAGCTTTCCCGGTAACCACACGCAGCACGGAACGGCTGGTGTACAGGAGTGATCTCTGTCACTACACTAAGCGAGGTAAGTCGCACAGACATTTGCTTCCCTGTCCTTCTATCAGAGGCTTTCAGCAGTAGATAGACATTACTCTGATATCACTGTGACAATTCAGACCTGCCTCTTTTTTAAACTTAAAGCTGTACTTGGAACAAGAGCGAAGAACACAAATAATACAACGTGGTCTTTGTTAAAAAATTAGTTAAAACCACTAAAATAGGGGTTCACTGACAATCTCCTATCCACATTTTCAAAGATATCACCACAGAAGTAATTTCTGAAGTGTCGTCCTAACTCATGGGATTTCTAAACCGGGTCTACACAAGATAGAGATGCTTACAAAAGAAGATACAATCTGATACGTGAATCTCTGTACGTTTTCTGAATAATTTTTAATTAGAAATATATTTCCATTTCAAACAAATGACAGAACATTCATTAGTTCCTTTTTCCCTATTGTTTCAGGGATCTGGATACTGGATGCTACAATTTAAATACCCAGTATACTAATCTCAGAAGTCCTAACTCATAGTAAATGGAAAACAGCTGGGTGTGGTGTTCGATTCTTTGAATAAAATATGAGTCATCACCTTTAAAAACCCTTCGGGGAGCACAAGCTCTTTTTCACAATAAGTTCTTTGTTTTTTTATGTATTTTTATAGATCATTAAATCTTTCAATGGGGAATGAAACTGATCTTCCAGAATCAATAACCTATGTCCTGAAGATGGCCCAATATTTGAACTAGTGACCACCCCAGACAAGGGTGGTACATCTCCAAGGGCCGAAACATATGTAGACCGAAAAAGGAAACCTAATGTTTTTTTCCTATGTCGTATATGCATAAATTATTAACTGTTATGCTTGAAGAAGACCAAATTTGATTTACCCTGTTACTGTAAAAGTCCTTGTTGAATGAAAGGTATGAATGATGATCAAAGGATCAAATGTTGAAGTTTTTTTTTAACATGTTTTTTATGAAAAACTATTAAAGAGAATTTTGTTCTGCAACAAAAGCTTTTTGCTTAAATAACTGTCCCTACCCAGGTGATAGCTCTACTTATTTATAAGGTAGGCCCACCTCACTCCACCCTGTTGTACATACAGATCCTCTAGAGAGGGGTAGTCAATCTGATACTTGTTCTCAAACATTCAATACTCTCCCTTAAAACAGATTTGACCCCCCCGTCAACAAAAACTAGGGAGTACCCAATTGATTATTCCTGTTAAGGACAACCCTTTGGTTGTTGGGTTGATTAATCTCCACAGGCGACAACATTTTTTTGATATAAGTCGCCAAAATGGAAAATGGAAATTTAGTTTCTTTCTCAGATGAGTATTATCAAAAACGTATGAGTTTACCATCACTACTAGGAGACAAACATTGACAAAGTGGAAGCCACGACCCCGTACAATGATGCCAAATTACTTACCCAAAAAATGAAAATGCTCATACGAAATGAGTCACACGGCCAACTTATATTGCCCTATTTAAAGACTTGTACTATACCAGAAGGGCTGCAAAGAAGACCGTGCAACAGGCATATAAAAGGGCTCTACATACCAATAGAGCTAGCTGTCTAGAACCTTCTCAGAGACAGACCCTGGAGGATATGACCTGTGTTAGTTCATATAGTCCTATCAGTAGCCAACTAAGGAAGATAATTCAAAAACACTGGCACATGATTAAAACGGAGGATTTCAATCCGCCTATACCCCGTTTTGCCTTTAAAAGGCAACGAAATATCAAAGACACCCTTGTACAAACATATCCCAATACTATCAGGGCCAGACCGTTACAAATATCCATTTGGGGTCTGCCTCCAGTTGAAGGCCACCATCGCTGTGGCAAATGCTCGGTATGCGCGCAAACCACAACTATGAAAATTATTAAACTAAGAGATACGGTAGTCCAATTAACGTCCTTCACCAACTGCCGTACCCAATGGGTAGTCTATGCCATTAAATGCCCCTGCGATGTTGTGTATATAGGGAAAACCAAACGCCAAATATGCCAAAGAATTTGCAAGCAGGAGTCATGTATTTGCAACAAAATAGAGAACAAACCACTAGTGGCTCATTTCATAGCTAAACAGCACAAATGTACCGATATGCTGTCGTTTGTAATTCAGGTTATTAAGCCATCTCCCAGAGGCGGCAATAGAGATCTCAATCTTACCAGATGTGAACAAAGGTGGATCTACAATTTAGACACAGTAAAACACGGCCTTAACATCGCTGTACAATGGAGTGCATTCATCTAATAGCATCCAATAGTGGTATTACCTAAACAAACAGCAGATTCCACCTAAACCATAGTATGACCATGGTAATACCCACCCACAACTGGCCACGCAGTAGCACGGCTGCTACTTGGAGCCTTTCTAAAACATGCCCACCCAGATTCTGTTAAATAATGGCTTGTTCCCCTCGCTATTTTGGCTCTAAGAGCTCTGTAGCGCTATGACCACCAATATTCGTCAAAAGACGTGTTTAACCATCTACAAACTAGGCATGTAAAAATTTCACAATTGAAGCCCATATTAATATATTCAGGAATGTTGTCTAACAAACAGTATATGTAACAGAAACCTGAGACATACAACTGGTCAACCATCGTCAAATGGAGTGCTCTCACACATTTATTCTCATGTTAGAGTCAGCACCTACATTCACCCTGTTATGCTGTCCAGCACTTAATGGCACCCCGTTATTTGGCGTTGGATCATTTATAATACGGGAGTATCGTGTGTAATCCTTTCAGTACACACATTTGCCAACTGGTCTGGCTTCTATATGAAAAGGATGTATATTTGCAATATAGCCCGGATGAATACCATCTAAAGCCTTATTATGAAATAATAGCTGTAATAGACACCATAAACACGCGACGTGTCACGTGCCTTGATATGAATACTAGTTTACCCCGTATTACCTATTATACGGGAGACACGTGTGCAATTCTTTCGGAGCACACAAACACCAATCATTTTAGCGATTAAAAAGACCCTATCACGCAAATGGGCACACTTTTGTTGCATCCATGCTCATTGCATATAGACAACGATTCAGCTGTTTTATTCATTTTGTTTGAAACCCTATCAAGACACGTACGTAATATGTCACGTGACTCCTTAAACATAGTCACGTGACATTGAACGAGGAAGACAAACACTGCCAGCTTTCCCGGTAACCACACGCAGCATGGAACGGCTGGTGTACAGGAGTAATCTCTGTCACTACACTAAGCGAGGTAAGTCATGCAGACATTTGTTTCCCTGTCCTTCTATCAAAGGCTTTTAGCAGTAGATAGAGATTACTCTGATATCACTGTGACAATTCAGACTTGCCCCTTTTTTAAACTTAAAGCTGTACTTTGAACAACAGCAAAGAACAAAAATAATACAACGTGGTCTTTGTTAAAAAATTAGTTAAAAAACACTAAAATAGGGCCTCACTGACAATCTCCTATCACATTTTCACAGATATCACTATAGAAGTCATTTCTGAAGTGTCGCCCTAACTCATGGGATTTGTAAAGCGGGTCTCCACAAGATAGAGATGCTTACAAAAGAAGATACAGTCTGATACGTGAATCTCTGTAAGTTTTCTTCATAATTTTTAATAAGAAATATATTTGCATTTCAAATGACGGAACATTCATTAGTTCCTTTTTCCCTATTGTTTCTGGGAACTGGATACTGGATTCTACAATTTAAATACCCAGTATACTAAGCTCAGAAGTCCTAAATCATAGTATACGGATAACAGGTGGGTGTGGTGTTCGATTCTTTGAATAAAATATGAGTCATCACCTTTAAAAACCAGTCGGGGAGCACAAGCTCTTTTTCACAATAAGTTCTTTGTTTTTTTATGTATTTTTATAGATCATTAAATCTTTCAATGGGGAATGAAACTGATCTTCCAGAATCAATAACCTATGTCCTGAAGATGACCCAATATTTGAACTAGTGACCACCCCAGACAAGGGTGGTATATCTCCAAGGGCCGAAACATATGTCGACCGAAAAAGGAAACCTAATGTTTTTTCCTATGTCGTATATGCATACATTTTTAACTGTTATGCTTGAAGAAGACCAAATTTGATTTACCGTGTTACTGTAAAAGTCCTTGTTGAATGAAAGGTATGAATGATGATCAAAGGATCAAATGTTGAAATGTTTTTTTAACATGTTTTTTTATGAAAAACTATTAAAGAGAATTTTGTTCTGCAACAAAAGCTTTTTTCTTAAATAACTGTCCCTACCCAGGTGATAGCTCTACTTACTAATAAGGTAGTCCCACCCCACTCCACCCTGTTGTACATATAGGACCTCCAGAGAGGTGTCAATCTGTCACTTGTTCTAAAACATTCAATACTATCCCTTAAAACAGATTTGAACCCCCCGTCAACAAAAACTAGGGAGTACCCAATTGATCATTCCTAGACTCAGAGGGGCCATCAAGGACTACATTTTTAACTATTTTGCTTGGTGCAATTTGCCTCGTTGATATGGTACAGATATATCAAGGCAAAGTCCGTAAAAGTCTGGGTGCAGCTGCCTGCTGCCAGGACTGTGGTGTGTCTCTTCCTTGTCCTTGCCGTGCCTTACCAAGAAATGCTGTTCTCTGCCCCAGCATTGTCCCAGGTTGTGAGGGCAAGATTACACCTGCTGCACTGTCCCCCATGAGGGACTGTGACTTGATTACCTGCTCCTCCAGGGACCCAGATTGGTGCTCCTGTGACTACTCCTGGTGTAAGATTCAACTTTAGGCCATGCCCCCTTCTGGTCCGCCCACCCCCCAGGAGACTACAAAAATAATTTCCTGGGCAAAGTCTTTAAAAGTCAAGGTGCAGCTGTCTGCTGATGACGCTTTCCATTATACTTTCTTGCACTCTGGATTATATATTATAATGTCTTTTGTTTGTTTGTTTATGCCTTTCTAGTCCATCATGGCCTACTACCTCGTTTGCAGAATGCCTAGCTTGCCTATTAGCTGTTGCTCTGTTCTATTGCATCTTAGTGCTGCTATCATCATTACATGGTTTGTTTTTCCAATGTTTCTGCTGCTATGCCTTGTTCAATTTCCATGCGCTGGACTTGTCATAGTCATTCTCATTCATTACCTTCTTGCAACTTTTCTATTTTTGTTTGTCTGTCTTCTGATTTCCAGTTCTTTTGCACTAATGTTGCTCTCTGAAAAGCTCAGTCTCTTTCCCAAAAATCCCATTAAATTCTTGATATGTTGTTGCATTTTAATTTGCACTTTGTGTGTATCACTGAGACTTGGCTCTCTTTGTTTAATTCTGCTATTCCTGCATCTTTGTTCACATCATACACTGCCTTCACACACACGCATCGTTCTTCAGGCCGTGGTTTAGCACTGGTATTCTTTATCGATCATCCTCCATTTTTCATTCTACTTCCCATTCCATTCCTACTTTCACTTGTTTTGAATGTTCTCTTTCTACTTTTCCTAAGCCTTGTGCAGTGACTTTTCTTTTGATTTATCGTCTCCCTGGTCCTCTTACCATTTTTTGTGACGATATTGATGCACTTCTCAGGGCTGTTTTACCTTGCTCAAACATATACTTCTGGGCAATTTTAATCTTCACCTTTCCTCCACTCATGCTTCTATTCCATTTCTAGCTGTTGTGTTCTAACATTTCTAGCTTATCACCTCTTAGCTCTCGCTACTCCTCCATCTCATGTTTTGGTTCTGTTTGAATCTTATTTTTACTTCATCTTTACTACTTTTTGGTCTCAGTTCATTCTGTCTATTCTTCTGACCATCACCCCCTACATTTCCCCCCCCATTCCTACCACCCACTCTTCCCTTTCTGCATTCATGCCTTATTATCTTTGTTGCAATCATCGTGCTTTCAACACTCCTCTCTTCATATCTTCTTGAACCTCTGCTCTTCTATCTCACTCAGCTTTTCTTGGTCTCTCAATGGATGAGGCCTCTTCCCTCCTCTTCACTTCTCTTTCGTCTCTTCATGCTTTATACCATGATTCTTCATTCTCTCCTTCGCATATGCTCTCATTCACTTCTTACCATACACTTTATGATGAAGCACTTCTCTTTTCCAAGCGCTCTTATTACTCTGATCTTTTGCAATCTCAACCTTCTCATCCTCGACGTCTTTTCCAATCCCTTTCTCGTCTGATGTCTCCTTCGTCTCCAGATTATTCTCTTCAGTCAACACTTATTTCACTTCTAAAGTTACTACTCTTCATGTGGCTGTTGCTTCTACATACCCTCTTTTCCCCCACTCTTCATCTATGGTCATTTCTCCCTTCTCCCCTATCTCTAACTCAAATACTTCTTTGCTCCTCTCACAGGCTCATCTTACTGCCTCGCCTAAAGATCCTGTTCCCTCTTCTTTTATTCCAAAAATCTATCCTTCTCTCAATTCCTATCTTACTAGTCACTTTAATATTTCTCTTGCTACTTCCACTTTCCCTCGCTTATTGAAACATGCTATTATTCTTCCTATTGAGAAGAAACCTTTCTTGGATCCATCTGTACTCTTTAATTTTCGTCTCATTTCCCTTCCTGCTTATTTTTCTAAGCTACTGGAACGTCTTGTCTACTCGCAGGTTTCTTCTTTTGTCAGGTCAATCTCTATTCTTCCTCACTTTCAAACTGAGTTTCGACCCCTTCATTCTACGCAAACTGCTATCCTCTCTGTCTGTGATTCACTGCTCTCAGCTCGCTATTCTAAACACTCTTTTATCTTATACTTTTGGATCCATCCGCTGCCTTCGACATGTTAGACCATACACTACTTTTACAGTCTCTTTCTTCTTTTGGGTTTTCTGGTTCAGTATTATCTTGGTTTCACTCTTATTTATCCAACCTTACCTATTCGCTCTCATGGGCCGCAACTTGTTCTGATGCCTCTCCTCTCTCCCATGGCGCCCCACATGGGCCTGTCCTTGGTCCTTTTCTTTTCTCTCTCTACACTTCTCCTCTTGCTAATATTATTTCTTCCTTTGGATTATCTCATCACTTTTTTTAATGCTGACGATACCCAACTCTTTTTGTCATTTTCTTCCTTCACTTCCACTATCCACACACATCTTTCGGCTTGTTTCTCTGCCATTAAAACATGGATGTCTGATCACTTTCTTTTTCTTAAAGCTTAAAAAACTGAAGTTCTTATCTTCTGAGCTAGTACTGTTCCTCATCCTCTTGCTCCCTCCATTCTCTTTTTTCCTCCCCCTTGCCTTCTTATCTCTCCTACTGCCCGTAATCTTGTTCTTCATCTTGACACTAAAATTTCCTTCATTCATCATTTTTCTATTACCTCCCGCTTCTGTCCATTTCGTCTTTTTAATATCTGTAAAGTCAGAGCTTTTTTTACTTTTAGTGCTACTAACCTTATCCTCTCTTATTTTTTCATGACTATTTTACTGTTCTGTATAAATCTTTGGTCTTCCTGTTTCTCGTTTAGTTCCTTTAAAGTTTGTTTTTTAACTCTTCTATTCATCTTTTGTAGTCCCTTCCTATTCATGATTCTATTTCCACTTATTGAGCTTCTCTTAGATGGCTACCTTTTCACTCTTGACTGAAATGCAACTTTCTCTGTATTGTATTTATGTACCTTTATGGTCTTGCACCTATCTATCTTACATCCCTTGTGTCTTACTATGTCCCTTCCCATGTACTTTGTTCTCAGTCTAACTTATTATCTGTACCTTGTTCCCCCCGCGTGCAATCATGCTTCTGCTCTTTCTCTCTGCTTGCTCCTCTTCATTGAAACTCTCTCATCCTCTCTGTTCGATCCATTGATTCTTATTCCACTTTTCGTACTGCCTTGAAAGGTTTTCTACTTCAACCTTACTTGTCTACTTCAACTAATTTTTTTACTGAATTTGCTTATTTGCTGTGTATTGTACTACTACCTTTCATAATTTTTGTACTATGAATTGGCGTATGTACAGTGCCTTGGCGTAAGGCACTATATAAATAACAAATAAATACAAATACAAATATCATCACTACATATAAAAGTTGAAAGGTATTGAGCGGGTGTTACGCTCACCTGGTCTCTGCGGGGGAGATGGGGCACGGTTGGAGCCCTCCCTCGACTTGGCTCCCCAGGATCGCCTCTCTCTCCCTGTTGCTGCAGAATCTGCTGTTGTGGGTGCTGGTATTGCCCCTGAGAGAAGATGAGAGGCAACGAGAATGGTGTGGTGATGTTGTGACTTCCCACGACCCTCTTGTGCCAAAATGAAGTGCACAAGCGTTTTCCCATGCAAGCTCACCTGTTGTGTTGTAATGTTGAGCTATCCGTCCTGCTTCTTATTGCAGGGGCGGGTAGAGTGGACCTAGTTGCTTCACTGGTCCATGGAAGTGTTGATCCAGACCGGCTGCAACCAATCCATTTAGAAGGTAAGTCTTTTGGTTATGATTATAGTTTGTTTATTATAATGTCTTTTGACTTGATCATAAATAGTCATTCTTGCAATGTCTTATCTCTTCCCAATAGGTGTGAAGATGCAGATCGGAGTCGTTGAGCGAATCCGGGGATTCCCTTGACGATGATGGAGCTCCCAAAGTAGCTGGTAAGTTGGCCTTTATGATGGACTCTAGTCTCAAGTATGGCGCGGCCAAGCATTCGTTATCTATATGATTTCTAACCTGTTGTGTTCTTTTTCCCTTGCAGGAGAAGGCCGGTGGCGTGGTGCGAAGCATGGATGTTGGGCACCGCTCTGAGGTTGCAGGATGAATGTACCGCGAAGGAGAAGAAAAGAAGTGGAGCTCCGAGTAGCTGGGCGCTTGGATCAGGTGAGAAGAAGGCTCCGACTCCGATAGTGATGGGATGCAGGTAAGAGGCGCGCACAGCGATGGAGCGGCTGGAAGTAGGTATGGTGCGCCTACAGCGATGCAGTAGCTGGAATCAGGTAAGATGCGCCTTGAGCAGTGGGGTAGCTGGATTCAGGTAAGAGGCGTCTTCAGCGATGGAGTAGCTGGAATCAGGTAAGATACGCCCTCAGTGGTGGAGTAGCTGGGTTCAGGTAAGAGGCGCCTTCAGCATTGGAGTAGCTGGAATCAGGTAAGATATGCCTTCAGCGGTGGAGTAGCTGGGTTCAGGTAAAAGGCGTCTTCAGCGATGGATTTGCTGGAATCCGGTAAGATGTCTTCAGAGATGAGCAGCTGGAATCAAGTGGATGCACAGGTAAGGACAGCGGCAAGCGTTACCCTGCAGAAAGCAGAATAACGCGAAGCGTAGGCATGTGGATGGGTTGGCCTTAAATAGGCTGGCCCTGGCCCCTCCCTTTAGCCCCACCTAGTGGCTCCACCTTGCCCCTCCCAGGGACTCCTGCACGTGTCTTCCAATGATGTTCTATGGCCACGCCCGGGCCTGCTGCACGTTCCTTAGGTACAGAGTGTGCAATGCATACTTTTTCATGAGCCTGGCGCCAGAGGCACCAAGACTGGGTCCATTTGGACCCTGGGGTGAGGAAGGACTGGACCCTTTGACAGCACTCCCCCGCAAGGCCCCTCACACGGGCGTTCTACTCCCCGGTCCGGGTTTGTTGGGGTTGTTATAGCGAAGCCGCCTGATTCGTTGAGGTGCATGGACAAATTCCTCAGGTTCCCAAGTGCGATCTTTATGTCCATAACCCTCCCAATCGATTAAGTAGTATAGTTTTGATTGTACTATTTTAGAATCTAGGATGTCTTTAACCTCATAGTCAGGTTCTCCTATGATAATTTCAGGTTCCGGTGGTTCTTTGATCCTAGTCTCAGGCTTCACAGGCTTCAAGAGGGAAACGTGAAACACTGGATGAATTTGCAAATTGGCGGGTAGATCTAGTTTTACTGCGGCCGGTTTGAGGATGGCCTTGATGGAATAAGGTCCAAGATATCTTGGACGGAAGACCCGAGGCCCTTTTAATGGTATATTTCTGGGAGCCAACCATACTTTATCCCCAATTTGGTAATGTTGAGATTCCTTCTATGCCTATCAGCAAACTTCTTTTGTTGTTTGTTAGCTTTAGTTAAATTATTGGTTGCTTCCTTAAGGGTCTGATTAATAGTCTTATGTAAAGAGGTGATTGCCGGCATTTCTAGCTCGTCAAGCGGGTCAAAAGAGGATGTCCGAGGATGCCGACCATTCATGATATAGAATGGGGTTTGTCCAGTACTAGTGTGGATAGAGTTATTGTATGCAAATTCAGTTAACCAAAGCACGTCCTTCCGGGATCCTTCTGTCTGCTGCAGCATGCACCTCAGATATTGCTCTAACGTCTGATTAGTCCTCTCAGTTTGACCATCGGTTAGGGGGTGGTGACTGGTGGATAGGCGAAGATCAATCTGCCCTATCTTGCAACATCTCCTCCAGAAGGCTGAGACAAATTGCGTTCCTCGATCAGAAATCAGTACTGAAGGGAAAACATGTATTCTGATTACTTGTTCTAGGAATACAGTAGCCAGAGTTCCAGCAGTAGAAAGTCCTTTTAGTGGTATAAAGTGTGCCATCTTGGAAAATAAATCGACTGCCACTAAAACTGTGTTGAAGCCATTGCAGGGAGGTAAATCTGTAATGAAGTCCATGGATAACATATGCCAAGGGACCGGTGTTATACTTAGTGGACGCAATAATCCTGCAGAACTGGACTTTTGGGATTCTGTTGTGCGCAAACTTCGCAGGTTGCAATAAAGTGGGCTACGTCCTTTCTCCAGGTTGGCCACCAATAATTCTTCCTGATTTTGGCTCATGTCTTAGTAATCCTGGGATGTCCCTCCACTAATGATTCATGGTAATTGGCTATAATCTTCTTTTGAGTTTCTTTATCTCTAATGTATAGTCTCCCCTGGAAATAGGGCAAATTGTCTGTGATGGAGTACTGGTCTCCTTTGTTTAACCATTGTTGTTGGGCGGTTTGGTCCATTTGAGACTGGAGGTCGACCTTCAAATCTTCACAGCAGCCAGTTACTGCGATCTGATTCTGAATTTGCTCCTCTGGAATGATGGGTACTGGTTCTGATGGTATAAACACGTCTTTGTCTTTTCCCATTTGTGACAGAGCGTCTGCTTTTCCATTATGCACTCCTGGTCGGTATGTGATCACAAAATCTTACTCCGCGAAGTAGAGAGCCCTGGATTCTGATGAAAAGATCGGGCCTTGGCTGTTTTTAAATATTGCAAATTACGTGATCCGTGATAACGGTGACAGTATGTCTAGCCCCCAGGAGGTAGTGTCTCCAAGTTTTGAAGGCTCCTTTGCTCACCAATAATTCTTTGTCGGTTATGGCATAGTTCATTTCAGGTGCTGTAAACTTACCGGACCAAAATGCTATGGGATGTAACTGCCCGGTGTCAGGGTCCCTTTGTGATAACACTGCCCCCATGGCCACATTAGAGTCTCCGGTCTCAACCAAATAGGGTACGTTGGGTCGAGGATGCCGTAGAACTGGTGCTGAAGTGAAAGCCAATTTCAGTTCCTGGAATGCTTTTTCAGTGTCGGGAGACCAAGAAAACCTTTTAGTCTTTCTTAGCAAAGAAATGATAGGATGAACGATTTGAGAAAATCCCGGGATGAATCGCCGTTATAAATTGGCAAACCCGAGTACGCTCTGCACTCCTTTCGTTGATGTCGGGGATGGCTACTGAAAATAGCTTGCACTTTACGAGTGTCCTTGTGCACCCCTCGTGGGGTAAGCATAAAGCCCAAGAACTCGACTTCCGTGACATGGAAAAAACATTTCTCTAGTTTGGCGAATAGCCAATGTTTACGGAGTCTTTACAGACGGCCTTTACATGGCCCATGTGATCTTCCCTGGATGCTGAATAGTTGTGGATGTCGTCGATGTAAACAAGGACAGAGACATCCAGCAGTTCGTGGAGTACATCGTTCATAAAGAACTGGAATGCTGTTGGTGCGTTGCATAACCCAAAGGGCATGGCCTGATATTCGAAAAGCCCATATTTGGTTCGGAATGCTGTCTTCCATTTGTTGCCTTTTTTCACTCTTACCAAATGGTAAACTCGCCGTAGGTCTAACTTTGTATAGATTTGAGCATTCTTTACTTGGTCAAGTAGTTCAGGAATGAGTGGCAGAGGGTATTTATTTTTTACGATAATCTGGATTAACGCCCTATAATCTGTACAAGTTCTGAGGTCCACTTCCTTCTTTGGCACGAAGAACAGAGCTGAAGATGAGGAGGCTGGAGACTTGGACGGGCAGATGAACCCATTAGCTAGGTACTGATCTAGATAGGATCTTAGGTGCTGATTTTCTTGCTCAGTCAGAACGTAGATTCTGCTGCAGTGAATTTGCGCTCCAGGGACCAGATCGATTTGGCAGTCATACATTCTGTGTGGAGGCCAGGTGTTAGCTTGTTCCTTTTGGAACACATCCAAAAAATCTTGATATTCAGAAGCTAATGAACCCGAAATTCCTAGGATGGGTTTCCCCTTGAGTTGTAGATTTCTCACGTCCTTATGGTAGCAGCTCCTTGCACATTCTTGAGGGAAAGTCAGCTTTCTTGTGCGCCAGTCAATCCTTGGGTTATGGGTTTCAAGCCACAGCATTCCTAGGATCATTTGGAACTGAGGGGCCCCTATAAGATCGAATGAAATGCTTTCCCGATGACTATCCTGACATGTCAGCATTACCTTATCGGTGTGTTAAGTTACTGGCCCTGACAACAGCTGAGAGCCATCCACGGCAGTAACGTTTTCTGAGTGTGGTTTTTGCTGAAGTGGAAGGCCTATCCGTGTGGCCAAATCCTGATCGATATAATTTCCCACTGCACCACTATCAATGTAGGCTTCTAGAGCATGTACTTTTGACGGTTGTTGGTGATGGGTTATTAATACTGGGATGACCAGGTGTGAGGTCTGTACAACTTTCTTGATTCCGCTTGACAAGTAGACCCCTACACTTGCCGGGCTTCTGAGTTTTCCAACTTCTGTTTCTTTTCTTTGTTGCCATTGTCCGTGGCACCTAGCATCTTCTTGGGGGTTTAATAGGGCAATCTCGCAAGAAATGTCCAGCCTTTCCGCAACATAAACAAAGTTGTTGTTGCCTCCTTTCTTCCCTCTCAGCCTTGGAAATGGGAGCTCATAATCCCTCAATTTGTATAGGATCCGTGGTTTCATGAGCTATGGTCTTATTGTCCCGAGGTCGTATGTAAACTAATCTCCCTTCCGCCCTCGTGCGGTCCATTTTTCGGTCTTGTAATAAGTGGTCCAATTGCACAGTGAGGTTGATATATTCCGCACAACATTCGGGCGGATTGACAACTTGAGCTAGTACATCTTTTAACTCACCACATAGCCCCCCATAAAAGAGTGTGGTCTACTTCTCCTCAGGCGAATTAGTCTATGCTATGAAGCGGTTGAAGGTAGCAATATAAGTCAATAAGTCAATAAGTCATGGTTTCCTTGTCTAAGAGATAGGGCCTCATTACGACCCAGGCGGACTTCGCGGTGCTAAATGCACCGCGAAGCATGGCGGAAAGCCGCCGATAGCGCCATGGGGATTGGCGGATTTACCGCCCCATTCCGACCTCGGCGGAGCGGTAAATCCCCAATCCCCATTCTGCCCTTCCCCATTCCCATTTTTGCCCCATAGGGTATAATGGGAGTGGGGAAGGAGTTAATTACGCCACCGTAAAATACGGTGGCGTAATTAACAACGAGGTCCCGTAGCGCCATGGTTTTCTCCGGCTGGTAAAACCAGGCGGAGAAAACCTCCATGGCGCTACGGGAACTCGTAGTATGGCGGAGAGGTACGCCATGCACTACGCTGGCGTAATACCCTCTCCGCCAGGGTCCTAATGAGGCCCATAGTAATTCATTGTCTAATGCTTGTCCTTGGGTGTGCCTGGCAAACAATTTTTCCAATTCCCGTTGGAATTCCACAAAGTTCTGGATTGTCCTGGGTCACTAATGGTAGGGACCAGTCAGCTGCACAGCCTTCCAAATAGGAAAGTACAAAGGCCACCCTTGCGCTGTCGTTAGGGAAGGCTCCTGGTCGGCACAAAAAGTGGAGACAGCACTGGTTAATGAACACAGCATATTTGTTTGGGTCGCCAAAGAAGCGTTCTGGTGGGGCCAGTGGGACTGCCCCTGGAAGTACCACCTGCAATGGTGGTGATGGCTGTGGCAACAGAGTTGGTGTAATTCTGGGTAACGGAACTTGTCCTGCATGTGCCTGGAGCATTTGTCTCGCCAAATCATCCGTCCGTTCTCGGGCTACAATAAGGTCTCTCCTCAAGGAATTAGTCTCTTGTTTCGAGGCATGCACTTCAGACTGTAGCTCCCCCAGTAATTGGGCTAACTGGTCGGTTTCAGAGGCCTCCATAACGCCCAGGCAGAGATTCGGAGAGGGTCCATGTTCTGTTAGGCTCACCTGTTCTCTGCGGGGGCGTTGGGACATGGTTGGAGCCCTCCCTTGACTTGGCTCCCCTGGATCGCCTCTCTCTCCCTGTTGCTGCAGAATCTGCTGTTATGGGTGCTGGTATTGCCCCTGAGAGAAGATGAGAGGCAATGAGAATGGCGTGGTGGTGTTGTGACTTCCCTCGACCCTCTTGTGCCAAAATGAAGTGCGCAAGTGTTTTCCCATGCAGGCTCACCTGTTGTGTTGTAATGTTGAGCTATCCATCCTGCTTCTTATGGCAGGGGCGCGTAGAGTGGACCTAGTTGCTTCACTGGTCTGTGGAAGTGTTGATCTGGACCAGCTGCGACCAATCCACTTAGAAGGTAAGTCTTTTGGTTGTGATTATAGTCTGTTTATTATAATGTCTTTTGTCTTGATCATAAATAGTAATTCTTGCAATGTCTTATCTCTTCCCAATGGGTGTGAAGATGCAGATCGGAGTCGTGGAGCAAATCTGGGGATTCCACTGAGGATGATGGAGCTCCCAAAGTAGCTGGTAAATTGTTCTTCATTATGGAACTCTAGTCTCGAGTATGGCGCGGCCAAGCGTTCGTTATCTATATAATTTCTAACCTGTTTTGTTCTTTTTCCCATGCAGGAGAAGGCCGGTGGCGTGGAGCGAAGTCTGGATGTCTGGCAGAGCTCCGCTGTTGCAGGATGAATGTACCGCGAAGGAGAAGAAAAGAAGTGGAGCCGAGTAGCTGGGCGCTCGGATCAGGTGAGAAGAAGGCTCCTACTCTGATAGTGATGGGATGCAGGTAAGAGGCGCGCACAGCGATGGAGCGGCTGGAAGTAGGTATGGTGCGCCTACAGCGATGGAGTAGCTGGAATCAGGTAAGATGCGCCTTGAGCAGTGGGGTAGCTGGATTCAGGTAAGAGGCGCCTTCAGCGATGGAGTAGCTGGAATCAGGTAAGATACGCCCTCAGCGGTAGAGTAGCTGGGTTCAGGTAAGAGGCGCCTTCAGCATTGGAGTAGCTGGAATCAGGTAAAATATGCCTTCAGCGGTTGAGTAGCTGGGTTCAGGTAAAAGGCATCTTCAGCGATGGATTTGCTGGAATCCGGTAAGATGTCTTCAGAGATGAGCAGCTGCAATCAAGTGGATGCACAGATAAGGACAGCGGTAAGCGTTACCCTGCAGAAAGCAGAATAACTCGAAGCAGAGGCATGTGGATGGGTTGGCCTTATATAGGCTGGCCCTGGCCCTTCCCTTTAGCCCCTCCTAGTGGCTCCACCTTGCCCCTCCCAGGGACTCCTGCACGTGCCTTCCAATGATGTTCTATGGCCACGCCCGGCCCTGCTGCACGTGCCTTAGGCACAGAGTGTGCAAGGTACACCTTTTCATGAGCCTTGCACCAGAGGCGCCAGGACTGGGTCCATTTGGAGCCTGCGGGTGAGGAAGGACTGGACCCTTGTCCAGTGGCCATGACAGCGTGTCACTTTTTTAATGTGTTTACACCATGTTATAAGCAAATCAGAATTTGGGGCCTTCCTGACATTGCCCCTACTTTAGAAAAAGATCCTTCCTTCAGTGTCCTGAGAGCAGGCATGGATACATGCATTGGGGTGATATATTTGTTAAGAGTTCATTTATTTCATCTGACCAGGTAAGGGGCATTGTGAATGAGGGAACCATCATGTCTACTACTGTTATTGAAAGGGCGCTGCATTTGTGACCAAGTTGTCACATTTCCACTCATACCACTGGCTTACACCTTTATTTAATACTAGTGTAAAAGCCTGTTTACATTGGGCCAAAGTCTGTAAAAAGAAAGACATTTCCAGAGTGTTAAAATATATTATGTGGTATATGAACATTTTATTTGCGTTCACAATTGTTTTCCCTTTCAAGGGCTCTTTCTGTATATGTCATATTTTTTCTACGGGCTGCAGAACGTGATTGTTGCATGTCCCATTGAAGAGCAGTTTCCAGAGCTGTCATATTGGCCCTATTTTTCCGTTTGCTTGCAGTATTTTTTTCACATTGACTTGCCCTTTGTTGCTTAGTCATATCATTAAATGCCCTTTGAGCAGCATTTTCTTGATCGGTGATGTTGGCGCAAACATTTTTGTTGCGGTCATGATTGTTTTCCCTTTCAACGTCTCTTTCGACGTCTTTCATATTTTTTCTACGGGATGTAGAATGTGATTGTTGCATGCCCCGTTGGGGAACTTTTTCCCAAGCTGTCATATTGGCCCTATTTTTTCATTTGCTTGCAGTATTCTTTTCACGTTGACTTGCCCTTTTTTGCTCAGTCATATTTGTCCAACATATACTTTGAGCCTCATTTCTATGGTGTTTAACGTTTGATGCATCTTCATGTGTTAGCATTCTCTTGGGATGCATTGTTGAGGAGTGATATGCTGAAAATAATTGTACTTAGAGAAAGTCCTCTTCATGGGGAAAAGAAAAATCATGTATTTTGTTATATTAGAGAAATAGTGCTTAATCAAATGAATTATTTTTATATATATATTTTTTTTAAATGTATATATTTTATTAGTCCCCTAAGGAGAAAAACAGAACGACTACCACTCTCTTTTGTCCCTTAATGAATGCCTGTCAGTAACTCACAGCTATCTGTTTATTCGTTCATCAGATAAGTCAGCTCTTTACAAAGATTTTTTTTTTCTCAATATCAAAATCACACATATTTATTAAATCTACATTATTAAAAAAAACACAGCTAAAAACCTGTGATAACTTATATCGATAGCATATACAAAACACACGACCCACTGAAATCTGTGCTACATACAAGTGGGTTATCACATTCACCAAACATTTTTTGACTCTTTTTCAAACAATTCTCTTAGAAACAATTTCTTTGAAAAACCTGTTTTCAGTTATGTAAAATAATGGGGATACAGACACGTGGACCATAAAGCATACCACTTCTTTATCAATACAATTAGTGCAAGGGGGCTAAAGATAATGTTCAATATTTCTTATCCTCCCCATGCTTTCTGATCTAATCTGTGATTTTGGTACACAATACAGTTCATTTATAGCAACCAGTATCTTAGTTCTGCAAATAGAGATAGGAAAATCAACCAGATGAGTGTTTCCTTTCAAGTCGACATATGTTTCAGCCACTCGAACCCATACTGCACAATCTCAAGTGCTATCGGTCTACTTATTGTTTGGGCCATCTTCAGGACAAAGTCATTTGTTTCGAGAATTCATTCCTCCCCAACTGGATGCATCTTCAATATCAATCTATGACAAAGATGATAATGTTCTGTTTACTTCAAATGACACTATTAAAAACAACAACAGCTTCTTTGAGGTGATGTCTGAGGTATCAACAAAGGTACCACCACAATTGCTGACCTGGCATTCACAATGCTGATATAGAGACGTTGAGAAAATTCAAATCTGGACCGTAGTGCAGTCAAGGTCTAGATTTCAGGTGCATCAGGCTACCTACAAACAGATGATCATATTGTGGATCACTGTCGCTGTATGATTTTGCAAAAACTTTTCTAATGTCATAGCATATGTTGTATAATCAATTTACCTTCCTTAGAAGTTTTATCAAGGATGTTTACAATCATCCATCTCGAAGAATTCCTTTGTGACGGATTAAGATATCTTGGTATCTTCTGAATTGACTCAAGGCACTTCCCTAACTTCGTGGAGTCAGGCAGGGGCCTCTACAGGGATATAGCGAAAGTAAAAGTCTGCCAGACCAGATTGGTGTAAGTTATAATGACAATTCCCAGAAATCATCGTACCAAATGAACAATGTGTGACTAAGGATGGAGCACATCTCCTGACAATAAAATCAAAAGAAATGTTGAGAAAAATATTTATTACATTTTCACTTACTGGCGGTATTTTTCTCTCTCATGCGAGTTCGATATGAAAAACAGCTCTCTTTCTACTTCTATGGCGTTTGTTAACGCGCTCCTGTGTGAACAAAATACATCTCAATGTGCTTCGTTTTAAGTCAGGTATAATATTCAAAGGGAGTGGTCCGCTCAAAGAATACTCCGCAGCATTGTGCTACACATCAACTTGTTTTTACCTTCATTTCCAAAAAACTGGATAAACTTGTTTATCTTCCAGTACAGTTCCGGCTCGTAAAACGTCTGAATAACTCTGCAGCGTTACAGGCTTCTGTTCAAAAGCTCTGACGTACGATCATGTGATAATGAAAAATTCTGTCACGGCTCCTGTGAAGCCAAATTACATCTCAATGTGCTTTGTTTTAAGTCAAGCGTGATGTTCAAAGAGAGCACTGTGCAGCGTTATGCTATACAACGGCTTATTCTTAACTTAATGTCCGAAGAGGGGATAGACGCGTTTGTCTCCTGGTACGTTTACGGCTCATAAACGTCTGAATAAATACACAGCGTATCTGAGGGATAATAAATCTGAGGGTTGCTGCCTAAGATGTACCTCCAGCAGGCAGGGCACATGTGCATTATCTAGCCATTCTCTTTATTTGATAGATTCTGTAAAGGGTTGTGTGATCAAATCTTTCCTATTACAAGTATTTCCTTGCTGGTGGGGTCCGCTCACAGCATTTTTGGGGACATGAGTGCAATTTCTGTCATTAAGGAGATGTTTATAAATCTTCGATTCATGCTGACAAAGTGAAACAAGTTCATAACAGTCAGTGCCTATGATTAAGTCATGGATGAGAAACCTGAGCTGGCCCAATAACAATCAAGAGGTTTATGCTCCTTGGTATCTTCAAGGTATCACCAAACCACATATGGGTGGACTTTGGCACTTTTGTCAAGTCTTATATGGAACAAGACAGTCATATAACATAACAATAGTATATAAATGTTATCCTTTCAAACATCTTGTGATCTGTTATGAGCTGCTAAAAAGTTAAGATAATGTAATACCATCCTTGGTGAGCTGTTTTTTTTATTCCACTTTTGATAACTTAGTTGTTATATATTGCTAAGTTGTTAAATAAAGGTAGAAAAATATAGCACAGTGAAACTGAAAATATACTCCGTTGTGCTGTTAGCAGGATAGGCAAGCCAATAGTTATGTCTTGTCATTTCAACCACTGTAAGCTCATTAAAGGGGAGCAATGAAAAGAAAATCTTTCAAAAGCCTATGGATATTACATTGAATGAGCAAACAGTAATCTAAAGCCGTGGATAAAGAAACAGGTAAAACAGTGGTAAACCACCTTTTGAGTTTCTCTATTCCATCCACCAATACATGTATAGATCCACTTATAATGTTCAGAAGAAGCACAAAAATAGCAAAGGATTTGAAATGTGATATGCCCAGACTTGTACCATACCTCAGCTCATTGTTTCTCTAAACATCAGGGAAAAGTCAAGAGCTAAACCTGACAAAAATAGTGCATAGCCAATCTTAATTTTAAGATCATGGAAAACCAATGCCTGTAAACAATGATTTCAAAAAGGCTAATTCAGCCTCTTCAATATGGTATCAAGAATAACATTACAGTATGGAAACATTGTCATGATGCCAATAATGTAGAACCAGAGTTCATATTAGAAATCTATCTGTAAAGCTCCTGGCCCCATCTATTGCTTTTCCAGTAGTCATAAAAGCTTTGCCACACATAGAATCTGCTTGAAAGGAGTTCAAAAAGCTCTGTGGTAACTGCTCCAATTTTGTATGGTATTATTCAGGGTTGAAACAGGCCTTTTCTAATGTCACATGATAACTAACATCAATTTAATTTTTAGCAGCGCCATGCTGCTGCTTGTTCTTATAGTTCATATGGGTTTATATGTAAAAGTTAAACTGTGACTGAGCGGGATGTCATGACTGCTAATGTCATACCCACCCATTGCTTGCTGGCTTCGCTTTCCTATAGTACAACATGGATGGCGATGAACAAATAAGTGAAACTCTCATTAAACAACAGGCTGTTTGCTTATTCTTAAAATGGGCTTATAATTAAAAAATGTAAAAGAAATGTGATGACTCTGATGGAGTCATCACTGATTCCCCAGTGGTGACCTCCTCTCATCTGGCTGGGGGTCAGCAGCCGCTACCTGATACTGACCCTGGAGGTGGCTATATGAGTGAGTATCACATGGGGGCGACAACCTCTGGGGAGATGTCATGGCTTCATCGGGTCAGAATGGTATCCCCTATTTTCTCTTGAATATAACCCTCCCATATCCAATACCCTCATGGCTTATTGTGATACATCCAGTCCTTCTTCCTTGAAGAATAGGGAAATCACCCTCTTAAAGTCCATTCATCAACCATCCAGAACTCATTTACCATTTAAGACCACTGAAAATGGTTAAGTTTTGCAAATATATTCTCAAAAGTGAACTTCATGTCCCGGAATGAGCAAAATACTGGGACGAGGAAGAGGAATCGAGCAGTACAGAGGGAGAGAGCGAGAGAGTCCCTCAAAACTTCATAGAAGAATTGCTTGCAGTAGCCTTATCCAAAAACGTCTTTCCTTTCAAGGACACATACTACCTCCAAGTATTTGGAACAGCTATGGGAGCTGCTTTTTCACCTAGTCTTGCAGTAATCTTCATGGCTGAATATGAGAAACTATACATTCTCAACAATACAAATCCATTCTTACACAGGATCAGCAAATGGAAACGCTACATTGATGAGATTATCTTTATCTGGCATGGGGAGATCCTGACACTCAATGAGTTCCACACGTGGCTCAATAATTGTGCTCCAGAAATCCAATTCACACTATGTGGCAGTCCACAGTCAGTACACATTCTGGACCTCACCATCGTGAATAAAGAAGGCATGTTAGCTTGCACCCCGTAAAAAAAAACACAAATAGGGACAAGCTCCTACACTATCAAAGCCACCACCCAAAACATTTGGAAGACAATCTGCCCTATGGACATACATTAGGATATCCAGAAACTGTACAGAGCTATCTCAATATAAACAACATGCTCAGGAACTGAAAGAAAAAAAAGTGAAAACAAGACGATATCCAAAGAAACTATTGAAGAATGCACAAAAAAAGAGCAAAATGTACACCTAGGGATACTCTACTAACTCCAAACATCAGAACCTTGGTTGATTAAACACTCACTTGTGTAACAACCTTTGGTACAGACACTGGACAAATCAGACAAATACTCAAAATGTTCTGGCATTAGTGCAACTGAGTATACCAGGACAACCCCTACCAAGGACGGCCTTGCAATGTTCTAAGAACCTGAAAGAATAATTAACCCACACACGACTTGGAAAAAAAGAAACGAGAAACAAATTTCCGCTAAATTATAGGCCTCTACCCATGAGGTACATGCTCATGCTCAGTGTATCGCTTCACCAAGAAAACAAACAAGTTCCCCATAGTAGGCAAAGAATGGACCCCCAAACATTTCTCAAATTGCACACCTCAAAATTTGATCTGTGTTATCGAATGCCCATGTGGGCTAAGATAGGTGGGCCAAACGTCAGGACCATTCAATAAGAGAATTGGTGAGCATCGATCTAGAATCAAATGCAAAACACTCACAGCACCACTGGTAACACACTTCATGGAATTTCAACACAGCACAGACGATATTCAGTGGTGGGTTTTGGACAAGGCAAATAGCAACACCAATCTAAGCGATTCCCTGCTGTACAAGGAAGCCTGGTGGGTCCACAGACTCAAAACCATTAGCTCAGCTGTGGTGAATGAAGCTGTGCCTGCCCACATTGGAACCTAATTAATAAACAAAACAATAGATCACATGATTCTCGGTGAACCCACTTATACTCAACACTTAAAGAACACACTCTTTCAGGCCCCCTGACAATGCAAGTAGCCATGACTCCATTTAACATTTGTGTACACATATCCACTCTCTGAGCTGCCAAAGTAGCATCTGACCTTTATGACCAAGCTAGGATCCAGCCATCCATCCCGTACTCAGATCCTCCTGAGATCACAACCACCTCTCCAGAGTGATTAGGCCTGCAAGCCAGGCAGCCAACAGAATTTCTCTCCCAAACCACATGCACATGCAATCATGTGCATGTACATGCACAATGTACAATCACCAACGTGTCCATCACCATGGCAGCATAACGGACGTAATATACCTATGCCAGCCACAACCTCGTACCCACCACAACATTGGAATGAGTGGACATTCACATTAGGGACCCCAATGACAGCTACTGGTCGCAAGCACATGCATGCTAGGCCTACAATACACTACGAGTTACTTTGCATACTCACAGCCAATACAGCAATCCAGTTGTTCGCATTAGGGACCCCAATGGCAGCTACTGGTCCAAAGTGCATGCACGCTAGGCCTACAATACACTGTGAGCTACAACGCATCTTGGCAGTGTAAGGAAGGTATGGTATCAACAGTAAGACAGACACAAGTGACCACCGTTCAAAGGTGTTTATTGAACTTCAAAAAGGGTTTTGAAAAACACCTATCTAATCCTAAATCTAAAGATAGGCGCAAGATACGACCACCAAATAATTATAACACAGTCCTAGTGGTGTTTTGTCAAAACAAAAGGGACTATACTAAAAAAAAAGCTATTGCAAACACTTTCTTCTAAATACAAATAGTGTGGGAATCAATGTTATGTAAAAGAAAGAAGTGTTCAAAAAATGATATGTCAGGAAATTCAGCCCATTGGCCACCCTTCCCCACAATTTCAGCATGGGACAACGTGTTACACTCGAGCTTAGCACAGTCTCTGGCTTCTTTAGCACGAGGGTACAGTTCAAACATTAGCATCAGGGCCTTCTGTGACCAAGTCTCTTTGCCTTTCAAAGTCTCTTCTTTGCCTAATACAACACACAATAAGTTATTTTCCTCTCAGTCTTTCACATGTACTCAATTTCTCAGATGATTCACTATTCACCTCTAATACCCCTCAGCCAGGCTCAGATCCCCTTTACAAAATGCTTCTAGGATTTTCATATATCCAATTTCTCAGGTGATTCACTGTTCACCCCGGATCCACCTCAGCCAGGATCATATCCGTTTTAACATAATGTTCAATCAGTCTCCCTCCGCCGGGCTCAGACCTATTTAATTCACTCTAAAACAAAACTTGCTTTATCCCAAAAGCTTTCAATTGAAGAAGCATGCACGTGGTGTTGAACCACTCTTTCAGAGGTATCATATCTTAGTTTGAAAGTTCAATCACTTGTCTTTTGTTCAATTTTACTCAGGTGGCTTATCACATGCGTTTTATACACTGTTCGCTTCAGCGCTCACCACACAATGTTGCTCCTTGCAACCTTGGCTTCAATACCTGCCTCTACTCTTCGCCCTCTGCAACTAATCCAGAACAGGACTGTAAGACTTGTCCTTGGCCTCAAGCGCTCGGATCGTATCTCTCCAGCTCTGAAATCTCTCCATTGGCTCCCACTGGATGCAAGGATTAAATTTAAAACACTCTGCATTGTCCACAAGGCTTTCTGTGGCTTGGGTCCAAAATACCTTCAGCTATCCCTCCGCAAATACCTCCCCTCTCGAGCCCTTCACTCCTCTAACTCTAACTCCCTCAGGGTCAGTCGTTTTTCAAAGAAACGAGTTGGGGGAGATCCCTGTCTTTGGCTGGGGCCTCCCTCCGGAACAGCCTCCCTGCCACTCTAAAACTTGAGGAGAACCATCTCCGGTTCCGGAAGCACCTCAAGTCCTTCCTCTTTGCATCTGTCTTTGCTCCCCTACTGCCCTGCTGATCTGCTCTATCTTGGCACTGTGCGCCTGGCCACCCTCTGTCCCCCGGGCCCATGTACCTGCTCACCCTGCCACCCTTCTGCACTGCCTCCCGGCCATCCCTCGCACTGGGGACCATATCTGTACCCATACAGTCCCCCACAGCCCCATTTTCTTCTTCTATGCATTTATCAGACTTACCCAGCTCTGCTGCCATAAACACAGCACTTGCCACTTGCTGACTGCACTACTCCTGTTTATTGTTCCATTATCTATGTATTTGTATTTATGACTATTTATCTGTTCTCCGCTGCTCTGCACTTTCCACTCTCCCACTTCCATGCACTTTTCCCCTTTCCCTTTCCCATGCACTTGCACGTTCACAATGTCACTGGGCCTAGTAAGATCGTTGTTTTGTTCTCCCTGTTCCCCTCCCTTGCCTTGTCGCGCTCTGAAACACTTTTGTACGAGCGCGATACAAATAAAATATCATATCATATATCAAAACACAGACCAGTCTGGTATCGGTCTCCCCAACTCACTGGCTGTGTTGATTTCACTGGCGCTGCTTTGTTTTAGGCCCCGGGTACCTCTGACGCATAATGCAGGATTCTTCAGCCTGGTTTCCTGGTCTTACGCTTTCTATTCTCGAGGTTTCATGAAAGTAGTGGTTTCTTGTAGAAGAGGTCATGGGTACTTCCCTCCTTGCGATCTCCTCGTGTTAAACTACCATCTTGGAATTGCTGTTTCCTCATGTGCCATGCCTCGCTCATGTGCCGTGTGCTCTCAGGTATGCCAGAGGGAGACTGGAATTTTGCTAACTCTTGGAGGGCCGAACAACTTCCCCCAGGATACATGGAGGACTCAGTCAACGGCAAGTTCAAACTGTGGTTTATTACAGACAAAACCAACAGAGATCAGCACAGGAACAGGAAATATTCATGCACATCTTGCTCTTCCTTGGTCCGCAGGCCGGTTTTAGTAACTAGTGGCGTCAGCGCCACGTCATAACTTGGGCCCTTCTCCAGAAAACCTATCGGCCCACATGATTGGATATTGGGTATGTTATTACCTATACAGGACACTATAGATGTTATTCTATTGGCCCTTGCATGGCAGGTGGCTGGCCTGGTCCATCCCCAAGTCACTAACTATAACATTGTTGCAGTGTGGTGGATTTACCATTGGCTCGTGCTCATTGCTACCCAACTCTGGGGCACTAAACTGTGGTTGGCTAAAGCTGACATCCCCAGACCTGGCATTCACCAAGATTCTCAGCTGACTGTGCCTCTTCAAGGTAATGAGAGCGATTATGTGTCTGCATTGTAACTTGTGTGTACCACCTTAACTTATGAGAGTGCTCTCCTGATTGGCACAACACTTGTCCCACATTGTTGCATACTTGTTGCGGTCTATGTCTGGTAGCCTGAGACTGGATCTCTTTCCCACCGCTGATCGCAGTCCGTTGTTTGCTTTGGCCGCGTCACGTGTTCAGAGACCACGAATTCGAGCTGTGCAGCTCTGAATTATGAGGATTTATTCACATTTACTGCAGCTGGTGCCTTTGTCATCTGAGGATTGGAATGTCGTCCATATCTCTTGAGCTTGGCTATGGGTCCTTTCTCACAGGTCTTGCTCTCTGCCCAGCCTAAATCAGCTCAGCTCGTCTCTTGCTGAGAGTCCTGTGGCCTGCTGCAATTTTCTTAAACCATTGTAATGCGGTTTCTACAGTGTCCATGCTATACTACATTCTCCATAGGTTAGTCACACTTGGCTCTGTGAGGTGCTCCTACAGTTATAGCATTATTCGCATGTAAGCATCTGCAAGTTTTGCTCAGGATCTCTTGCGCCTTGCGGTTTTTGCGTTGCTGCGTTTAGCTAATGGCAAAATTATAAAAGTAATGACAGTATGTGTATATCCCTGTCCTCTAACTGCAGCACTGTACGCTCGTGCTCTTCATGTTTTCGAGTGCGTGTTTTTGTCCCGAAGTGCGGATGGCATGTGTGCTTCTTGTCTAATGCTGCTATGTCATGGTGTTTCTAATGACGTGAGCAACATGGCTTCTTGGTGCTTTAGTCAAGACTGTGAATAGAGGTGTCTTTGATCATGGCCTGTGGCTCTTCATCCACGCAGGGGTAGATCTGTACCGCACCTGGTCTGTATGGCTGGTTGAGGGGGTACAGCTGGCTGAGGGAGTATCTCTCAACATATGTGTTAATCATGGGACCATTGGGAATTAGTCCGAAATAGAATGGGTGATTGCAGTGTTTCCTGGCCTTCTTAATTGTCATGAATTCCGTAGGAGGGGGAGGGAAGCTTCCCCATCCTTCTTCAGTCCCCCCCTGTGGTCGACCTGTCGACGACATCCTTATACGACAGTCCTTTTGCTCTTGGCTGCCATATCCTCGTTATTCCTCCATGGTGCCCATAGTAGTTTGTGTGGTCATCGAACGAACAGTTCATGGAACATCACACTCCTTTGGGGTTGCACAAACCCACTTCCCTTCATAGTACTTTGCGTCCAATGGGTTGTCCAACTTCATTGAGCTAGTTGGCAAAAGATCACATTGAGCAATACTTTCTCGTATCTTGTCTCTTTCTGCCACAATCTCGTCTTTTGCTTCTCCTATATTTACATCCATCAGGATCTGCATTCCGATAGCTTCGTCCGCTGTTTTCTTGCACCTGGCCATGCAAATTTAGATCCCACACATAGATGTTGCTGCCAGTACCAGTGCTCCATTATCACCGTTAGTCCATCTGCCAGCCATGACAGCATCCAGGACCTTATGCAAGATATTCAGCGTTGGTCCTTTCCTGTCCCTCTAGCTTCATCTTCCATATTGGCATGCATCCGTGCCAGTTGCACCACTGCACCTGATAGAGTTCGGTTATCTGCCTCGCTGGCCGGTTTGAATATGAACATGAACTACATGGCCCTCATTAAGACCCTGGCGGTAAGTGAAAAACGATGCCGGTAAAGGATTACCGGCATCGCCTACCGCTAGGGCCGATTATGACCCGAGATAGCGCTATTAGCGGCACCGTAATCAACGGTGCCGTTAAAAGCGCCATGGGCGCGGGCATGCGACTCCCATGCTGTAAATACCACCATGGCCCTAAATTGTGAACATTACGAGTCACGCGGACATGGAAATAACGCCTTTGTGAAGGCCGTAAAGTACCTTACCGCCATGGTGCTAATACCGCCATCGCGGACCAACCGTAAATGGCCATGTGCAGTGTTCCCAGCTGCCACAGGTGCACACAATCAGCACAGGTGGAGGCAATACAGACTGGGCAAGCACAAAAGGAGCACACCCCACCCCTTACCACACACAGTTACACTCCACAATGAATCCCATACTACTAGCAATGCTGAGGCTGGAGGACCTGATTTCAGTGGAAGTGCTACAACAACAACTACAGGAAGTACAACAACAGGCAGCACAGAGGAGACACAGGAGGAGAAGGAGGGCAAGGCAGGGCCAGCATGCCCCACCAGCACAGCCAGTGCCAACACACGCAGGCAGCCCCCAATCCCACGCATCAGAGCCAGTCCATTCAACTCAACCGCTGAGCAGATCCACACCCTGTACCGCCTGGACCGGGCCACCATCACCACCATTGTGGACATGATACATGACGACATAGTCAGCCTCATTGCAAAACGCACCGCCATCCCACCCCTACTGAAGGTAGTGTCTGTGCCCCACTTCCTGGCCACAGGCACCTACCAACACACAGTGGGGCAACTGCATGGCATTTCACAACCATTATTCTCACGTACATTGAACCAAGTGCTTGATGCCCTCCTCAAGCACACAGACGAACACATTTCCTTACCACGGTCTGCCCAGGAGATCTCAAACACCAAAGTGGGTTACCATTCACTGGCCGGCATACCTGGTTGCATTGGCGCCATCGACTGCTCCCATGTGGAATTGGTGGTCCCACATGCCATGGAGGTAGTGTACCGCAACCGTAAGCTATACCAACCAATCAACGTGCAAATGGTATGTGACTCAAACAAGATCATCACACATTGCTGTGCTTGATTCCCCGGATCAACCCATGATTCAATGGTCCTGCGGAACTCCATGATTCCACGCTACATGGAGTGACATGCAGGGCACAGATCCTGGCTTCTCGGTGAGTCGCATGTTAGGCTCATGGAAATGTGATGTGGGTAGGTGATTGAGGCATAGATGCATACTTCACCTGGCTGAGGTGTGGGGGGAGAGATGCATACATAACCTAGCTGCGAGTGCAAGAGGGAATGGAGGAAGCTCACACCCCAAAATCCGCCCAGACTGGACCTGACACCTGACCACATAATGCAAGATGCAAGCAGCCCTACCATGCGAATGAAGCAGTGTCCCAACCATCCCACAGACATCTGCATGTGCACTGTACCAAATCCGACTCCATCCCCACAACGAAATGCAGCCACAAGCAACGACTATAGCCAATACAAAGCACAAAACACCATGAACTGAAAGGCCAGTCCCCCATTACTGCGTTCAAAGGAGTCACATGAGGGTCAAATACATCAATACACTGCTACACTGACACAAAGGCCCAACGAAATTGCATGACACCATTTGTTGTGGGTAGTGAGAGCATCATGAGGCTGACATCAACGTTGCCAGGATGACAGCATACAAATAAGTGGACATCTGCAAGATCACAGAAACAACGGACGTGCATGTGCACTCACGAGGAACTGGACGCCCCCGCGCACACTAATCAATGACATACAAAACAGTCCATAAGAGGAATACACACATAGCAGTCTCATCGTGTGACTCCATCCATGCATGGAAATGGGGTTGAGATGAAGAAACAAATGCATGCCATGGTATCACTTAATGAGGTCAAACATGATGAGTTAACTTACACATACATTGTTTCCCACATGCAGGTGATGCAGGCTATCCCTTGAAGCGGTGGGTCCTTACCCCAGTCCGGAACCCACAGAACAGGCACGAGGAAGACTATAATCGTGCCCATACACAAACCCTTGTGGTGATTGAGCAGACATTTGGCCTCTTGAAGGCACGGTTTCGCTGCCTCAGCAGGTCTGGTGGGGCACTCCTGTACCGCCATGAGAAGGTGGCAAAGATTGTCATGTTATGTGTGATGCTACACAATATGTGCATCAGACGGAATGTGCCCCTGCCCCCTGACGCAGAACAGCAACCACCTGACGAAGAGGATGAGGAGGGTGGGGATGGGGCAGCACCTCAGGGAGGAAGCGATGCACAGGAGGGTCGTGACATGCGTCAGACTCTGATCAAAAAATTCTTCTAGCACACATGGATGCGGGGTGTCACATGGAGATGGCACTTGGGGCATTGGGTGTGTCAGGGACATGGACACTGTAGACTGTTCACCAATAAAGCACACATACGCAATGAGCAATGTCCACACGTGATTTGTGCATAACCAAAAAGTGTATTGAAAAGGTAAATCTAAGTGAACACACCCACTCCCCCCTCTACTCCCCAACACACCCACTCTCCCCTCCCCCCTCTACTCCCCAACACACCCACTCCCCCCTCCCCCCTCTACTCCCCAACACACCGACTCCCCCCTCCCCACTCTACTCCCCAACACACCCCTCCCCTCCTCCCCGCTCTACTCCCCAACACACCCACTCCCCCCTCCCTCCTCCTCTCCCCATAACATGGTGTGGATGACTGTGCACAAGTGCATCATGTGGCATCAGTACACGAGGCTGCGCCTATTGGCACCCCCCTCTCCTGGCACCCAGTGCACCCCTGTCGGTACGCCGCAGGTTCCTGCCCGATCTGCGGACGATGCTGGTTCGGGTTGAACTGGCAGCTGAGGAGGAACTGGGTTGGTCACATGGCTGCATGTCCCTCATTGTTTGGACTAGCTCTGAAAGTATGTGCCGCACCGCGGCCAATTCGGCACAAATGTCCTTAGAAGTGGACTCAATGGCAGACCTAACAGTATCAGCACATTTGCGCATTTCCCCCCTAGCGGTGGCGCATTCTGTGACATGCTGTGTCAACAGGGCTGCAAGTTGCTGTTGCCGCGTTATTATTTTCTGCATGGGCTCTTGGCTGTTGTGGCCTGTGGCTGATGGTTGTTGCGTGTCCATTATCCTGCTCCCCTCCTGCACATCTGCTACTGGGCAGGGAGTAGCCGGCCAAGAGTTTCCATGAGATTGCCCCTGTATGCTAGTGTCATGCTGGCTGCACGGGGACAGGTAGGGGGAATGCAGGGGGCCAGTGGGGGGACCCACGACAATATCTACATCCCCTTCCTCGTTGTCTGAGATAGCTGCAGTGGCAGCAGTCTCACCAATTTTGCTGCTTTCTGCGGATCCAGTGCCTTCAGTGGACACCACTGGACAGATGGTTAAAGTCGGTGGCGCCAAAGTGGTTGACTTGCTGGACATCGGTGCCGTGGCCTGTGCTGTGCTGTGGGATTTATCCTGTTGTGGGGGTTTGCTTTTTCTACCTGAGGTGGAGGGACGGTGTTGTGGCTCTTCGGGCCTGGGCTTCTTGGCAGGTGTTGTGCCTGTGTCTTCATCGGCACTGTCCGAATGAGAGCCTGTGGTGGACCAAAGGAGGGAGACGGTTAGTGATGGGTCTACGGAAATTGAGCAGGGATTGTGATGGCTGCATTCATTTTGATTGCTAGATGGTTCACATTGGAGGCAGTGACATACAGGTTGTCTCACTCTTAGGTGGTAGAAGCATGGAGACATATGGGTGGCTACAGAAAGGGGGTGCATTATGCATGTGTACAAGGTGGAGGTCAGCACTGCCTGTAGGCAGTCTTGTGCTAATGTGTCCGGTGGACCCTGTTAGGCATCATTGCACTTCCTAACCATCTGGACATCATTGTGGTGAGATTGGCATAGATGGACTTAAGGCACCTACCTGCGTCGCCTGATGTCGGGGCTCCTCTCTCCATATCTCCAACTCCCTCAATGCTTTCCGTGCCCATGGTGGTGGCACATATCTCCTCCCACGGCTGTAGTTTGATGGGCGACTCAGCTCCTCCGCCAGTCGCCATGCCGAGATTCCAATTGGCCGCCAGTATGCTCCTGACCCGGAGCCGTAGATCGTTCCACCTTTTTCGGCCTTGTCTGGCATTGCAGGGTGTTGTGCTGACGGTACTGACCCTCTGGGCTTCCATGGCCCATATGGCCTTTTTTTGCTGCAGCGCCGGTCTGGTCATCTCCGTGGAAAACACAACATCAGCGTGCTCTTGGAGGGTTTCGGGCAACATAGTTAGCTCCTCCCTTGAAAAGCGCTCCTGCCGCAGCCGATCTCGCTCTTCTTCAGAACTTTTGGCATCGTGATGTGGAATGGGTGGTGTAGAAGGTTTGTGGAGGTTGTGGGGGTCAGGTGTCCACTGGTAACAGAGGATGGCAATGGATTGTGTTTTTAAAGATGGCCGCCATCCTCTTTCCCGTTCCTGTGCGGTGACGCTACTTCCAGATCCGCTTGTTTACGGTCGCCGCTAATAGCGGTTGCCGTTAATTTCGGTTACCGCTATTAGCGGTGACCGCTAATGTCGATGGCTAGGGTGGCGGAGGTGCTATTTGCACGGCATACGATGCCAGTAAGTGGGATTTTATGGCCTTTAGCGGCATGGCGGAGATTACATTACCGGCATGGCGCAATGCTCTTGCCCAAGAAGTCATAATGTGCCACTTTTAGCGGTCTCTGGGCAGCACGGACACGTTATTTGTGCCATGCCGGTAATGGCCGATACTTACCGCCAGGGTCGTAATGAGGGCCCATATGTTTGTGCAAACTCCTCCTTCCATGGCTCTGAGGAGGTCCAGAACGTATCTATTCTGGAGTGACACCAACCTTATCGCTCTGAGCTCTTCTTTTATTGCCTTGAACCCATTCACTTTGAAATTGCTCGTCACCATCAGCTCCCAGCGGGTGATTTTTAACCACTTTGTGTTCATGTACATCTGTACAGATGGTATTACTGGTGAAAGAACATTTGTGTCCCGCTGAAAAACCTGTGTTCTGCTGCAACTTCACCTAGTGCTGTTTCTGATCCCCCTGAGAATTAATTTCCTCCTCTCTTTACTCTGCTCAATCCTGCTGGCTTCTCTGCCTTGGCTGTTGGTGTCACGCTGAGTGACCTCTGCTTTCTTTTGTTATTGTCCATTTTTGGTTGATGTCTACCAACGAGCAAACTTCTCCCCAGTCGGGTGGCAGCTTCTAGTATGATTTGGATCCGCAAGCCCAATAATGATCCAACAATACTGCTGTTCCTGCTTTCATAGCTCGGTGTTGTTCAATGCTTCTACACCCAACATTCTCGCCAACTTCAACCTCACTGTTGTCGTAGCACAGTGCTGGTGTCTTCAGAGGTATCATTGGCATCAGACCAGCTTCATTTTCCACTTAGGTCAGTAGCTTTGCACTCGCCTCCCATTCCTTCAGGCATTTGTCATTTTCTTCCTGTACCTTGTTCACTGGGAATTGTGCTAGTGTCAGTGTTTTGCTCCCCACGACTCAATCCTGCTATCCATCTTCTGTGTACACTTGGCCATACACTAGCATCTGTGGCCTTTCCCAACAGCCAGGCTCTCCTCCCATCTCCCTCACTCTTGTCCTGGGACATGACAGTGCCTTTAGAGTGATAGTCTTTGCTTCTCCCTTGACCGGTCCATCAGTTATCTATTGTATAGTTTCATCCAGCTGCCAATAATTGTCCTCATGTCTAGAGACTTTATGTAATTGTCTTCATACAGGAACTTTGCTTTGGACATCCATCTCAGCGTGGCTGTCTTTCTTTGAAATCTTCCACGAGTTTGCACCATCGAGAGATGTGTTAGGCATTGTGCTCTTGCTGCTGGTACTTCAGTTGCTATGAATGTTCAGGAGGCACTCATGGCATAGGGGATTAAATAGCAAACATAAAAGCTCTACACAGTGGTCCCCTTACCTACTTTTGTCATATTTTGTACTAAATGTTCTTAGACACTCAAGCAGTATCAGTGAGATACATGTCTACCCCCCCACATGTCTGTGTCAACACTGTGCTTACCTCTCCTTACCTTATCAGCAGTGTCCTCCTGTCAACCTGACATGGTCGTTCCACCTTCTGTGGATGGGTGAATGTTAGTAGAGGGTAAGCGGTACCACTAACACCAACATATAACTGCCAAAATACAAACTGCATCAACCCACCTACTTTGGAAGTATTAGGCATGACATAATAATAATGTTCTTTATTGTTTCCCTCCTTTTCACTTACGCCGCTTTATCCTTGCAGCTTGAAGATATAGTTTCCTGCCTGAAAGGTACAAAGAAATGCGTTATTGTGTTAGTATTGTAAATGTTCCGCCGGTCAGGTAATTACTGATGGCGAAGGCAAACACCTCTTCCCACAGTTTTCTTACAGAGGGGTCTCTCAGAGTAGCAAGGACTGGGTGTTCACCATGCTCAATTTGGGGATATGTCAGGGCAAAATACTCTATAAAGGCAAGATAATATACTCCAGGGGTTCAGGCTCGGAATCTACTAGGTCTTCTCACAGTATTGACAAATTGGTTTGAGAAGGTATCTGAATGAGGGACAGAGGGCAACATGGGTATGAACAAACAGTGCAATTACATCGGCTTTCACATAGACTTTGTGTGAAAAAAGAAGAACACACCAACAGTGTACTCTAATCTATGTCTACAAGTATTCCAGTCTCTACTTCTGCAGCTCTCGAGCGTGTGACCATTGGGTGTCCCGCTCTTCCTAGTCGTGTAAGTTAAGAACGCACTTGTAGCTCTCCTAGGTGATCAACATTGGCCCTGTCAGTCAATGTGACTTTGATGCCAGGCATGGCCTCTGCTTTGTAGGGCTTTACATCTGCCAAGAGGTTCCAGACCATTGTTATGTTCCAGGCCACGCGTCCGTGCGCGCGCGGGGACTGGCGTAGCAAAGGTAGGCCGCCCGGCCTGTGTCGCAGCTCCAGCAGGAGCTCAAAGAAACACGCAGCACACCCAGCGATGGTCTGCCCGGAACTGCCTCCCGTGCTCGGGGGCGGGGCTTTTATTTACGCGCCCTGCGTCACCGCGTAGCGGGACGCAGGGCGAATGCAACATTCCTCCTTTATTTCAACAAAAACAACACTAACGCAACTACTAACATTAACTCACAACAACTCCCCAATTGTCCGAAACCCCCCCCAGTCTTTCTGCTTATACTTTGCGGGGGCTAAACTACCACACATAGTCTTTGAGCCTGCCAGGCGGTCTTGTGGCAGTTTTCAGGCCATACCTCCTTCCTCGGGGACACACCTCTGCTGGTTCAGTGGGGGGCTCACCTTCACTGTCCGGGTCCCCCAGGTCCGGCTCACTCAACTGTTCCCAAACTCTGTCACTCGCTCCTGCCTCGTCCTGGATGGACACGGGCTCTCCTTCGTTGGGCTGAACTTCTTCGGCTTCCTGGTGGCACTCACCATCGGTCCACAGATTCCGGGGCACCGCCTTGAACCACGACGCATTGCGCATCACCTGACGGCATCCTCTTGTCACAGTCACCATGGTTCCTTGCCTGTCACTGACGGTCCATGGGAGCTCTTCATGTCCGATGTCCAGTTTCGATTTTGTTGGATTACGCAACATGACCACTTGATCATCTATATGATGATTGGACGGTCTAGCCCTCCTCTTGTCGCTCATGTGGGCGTTGGCACTCCTTCTCCTCCTTTCGGTCCGCTCTTCGTTGAAGTCTTCCGGGGTCCTGCTAGGGTGATGCGGAATTGAAGATTTGATGACTGTTCCAAACATGAGGTCGGCAGGCGGCACGCCTGTCGTGCTGTGTGGGGTGACTCGATAGTTCCGCAGGAACCGGTACAGGTCAATTTTCCACGGGCTGGCATTCGCCCTCGCCACTCTTAACACCTTGTTTAAGGTCTTCATGAATCGTTCGACATCCCCGTTTGCCTGTGGCCACCTTGGCATGATGTGATATTTTATGTTGAGATCATGCAGATACTGTTTGAATTCTATCCCCGTGAAGGGGGCCCGTTGTCACTTTTGATGGAGGTTGGAAGCCCATGGGTTGCGAACATTTTCTCTATGGCAGGGATGACCACGTCCGCTGCTGTGGATTCAACTATCTCAACTTCTGGGTAGCGGGAATGGTCGTCGATTGCCACCAACAGGTGAAGGCCTTCACTTAGCTTGCAGAAGTCAATGCTAATAGCATCCCATCGGGCACGTCCACGTTCTGCTGACAGAATTGGTTCTGGTTCTGGTGGGGCCCCAGTGATCTGGCACGGTAGGCACGTGCTTATGAGTGTTTCGACCCGGTCGTCAATCTGTGGGAACCAAACCCTGTGCCTGATCCGAGCCTTTGTTCGTGTCATCCCTTGATGTTCCTCGTGAGCCAATGCCACTATCCTGTCTTGTAGGCTCAATGGGATGACGATACGGTTACCTCTCAGCAGCAGTCCGCTCTCGGTGACTGACAGATCTTGTCGGACGGTGAACATGCCAGATAGAAAACCCTTCGCTTCCACCGTTCTATTGTGTGTGTGCTTCATGAATGTCTTCCAATCGCCAGAAAATATGGCATTCTTCACTAGGTCACAACAAGGATCCCTGTGGGTCTCCGTTTCAATGTCTTCGATGCTGACGGCCTTGGGCCTCATGGCACGTACCACCTGGCATATGTGCTCCTCGGTCTCTTCAGCCACTTGGACTTCTTGTGGGGTTGCCGCTCGAGGATGCCTTGACAGGAAGTCTGCTGGGTTTCCACTGCCCGGCTGGTAAACCAGTTCAAAGTTGTACTGCTGAAGATGGAGCAGCCATTTGGTGATCCTTGCCGGTGGGTGTGACGACGTACCCATGAAAATAGGTAGAGGGGTTTGTGATCAGTGATCGCCGTGAATCGGCATCCATATAGGTAGAGATAAAAATGCCGACACCCCCAGAGCACGGCGATGGCCTCCTTTTGAATATGAGAATATCTCTGCTCTGTCGCCGTGAGGGCTCTCGAGGCATATGCGATGGGTCTTTTCTCCCCTTCTTTAGTTACTTGCATCAGGATGGCTCTGAGTCCCACTGGGCTCGCATCGACACACAGTTCTGTAGGGAGTTTGGTGTTGTAGTACGCCATCTTTGTGTCGACGGACAGAGACTCCTTGATGTTCTCGAAAGCCTCCTGGCACTCCTGCCCCCAATCCCATTTTGTGTTTACTTTGGTCAGGTCGCGTAGGGGCTCCGACAGAGTAGCCAGGTTTCAGATGAACCTGCCGCAGTAGGTGGCCATGCCAAGAAAACTACGTACTTCAGTGGGAGTCATTGGCGGGCTTGCAGCCTGAATGTCTGCGACTTTCTGGGGGTCAGGGGAGATGCCAGTGCTGCCAAACTTATAGCCAAAAAACGTAATTTCAGGTCTGAGGAATTCGCACTTCTCCCTGTGTATGGTTAAACCAGCATCTTCTAACCTGCTCAGTAGGGCATGTAGTCTTTTGAGATGTTCTTCCCTGTCAGGCGCGTGAATTAGAATGTCATCACTCACGTTCAGGACGCCAGGTATACCCCTGATGACTTCTTGAATGGTTTGCTGAAACACTTCGGCCGCTGACGATATCCCGAAGCTCAGGCGCTTGTACCTTCGCAGCCCTAGATGCGTTGAGAACGTCGTGATGTAGCGAGAGTCCCTGTGAAGTTTGAGCTGATGGTACCCCACCTTCAGGTCGACTTTGGAGAACACACACGACCCTGTGAGGTCGGCCACAATTTCATCGATCGTCAGTGTGATATGGCGTTCCCTTTAAATGGCGGTGTTTGGGAGACGCATGTCGATGCAAATCCGGACTTTTCCGGGCTGTTTTGGTTTCCTTGTTACCATCATTGGAGATACCCATGGCGTGGGCCCTGTGACCTCCTCTATGATGCCGGCGTCTTCCAGTGCTTTGAGTTCTTTCTCCACTTGTTCCCTCATGTGGAATGGTGTTCTCCTGTGCCTCACTGCTCTTGGCTGTACCAATTCATCAATATACAGTCTCATGGTTTTGCCTTTCAACAACCTATTCCGTCTTGCAGCTTGGGGTATTGACTTAAAATGTTTTCCACCTCTGTGACCTCATCGACATGGCAGATGAATTTGACCACCCCCAAGTCTTCCGCTGCGTCCCCACTCAGAAGGCTTTCGATTCCTGCTTTCACGACATAGACTTTCGACCATAGCCTGTTTTCGCCGTGGCCCAGAGTGGTGCGGAACCTGCCAATGACTGGTAGGGTCTTCCGGCTGCCGTATGCAGACAACAGCGTGTCTGTGCTCTTCAGATCTGGTTGTGGGTTTAGAGTCTGGAATACGATTGTGGGCATGACGTTCACCGAGGCACCCGTGTCAATGGTCATCAGAACTTGCTGGTTTTTTGGATGGTGACCACGCACTTGCGCCTTCGGACTGATTTTCTCTGTGGTGCTTGACCCTGGTTCAGTGCAGACACCAGGTAGACCTTCCTCCCTTTTCTGTCATTTTCCTTACCGGGTTCACGTTGCATGTCTGAGACATCATCACCCTCTTCCTCCGTTGAGGAGTTGGCAGCCGCGACCCTCCTTGCGCTGGCATGCTTTTTCTTCTTGGTCGCGTTCCTTTCCTGAGAGTTCTGTGAGGGCTGTGTCGTCGTGCCCACTGACCTGCATACTTTCGCATAGTGATCCTTCCTGCCGCATGCTCCGCATGTGGTGCCTTGCGCGGGGCAGTTCCGTCGGCCATGTCGCGGTCCACCACACCAACCGCATTCCGTGGGCCCCGGGATGCGTGGTTGCCACCTGTTCTGAGCAGAACCCCCACTGACCTCGTCTCTTGTTACTTGTCTGTTGGTGATCTGGGACACCAAGGTGTGGTGAGAGCGGGTTGCAATTTGTGTAGCGTGGCCTCCATGTTGGCAGCCCTGGTGTGTGCCAGTTCCCTTTGTCGTCCCAATTCAAGGATCCGTTGTAGGGGGATGCCTTTTTCACTAAGTACCAGCCGCCTTAGCTTTTCTGAATGGATGCCATTAATGATTTGCCTCTGGATCTCTTTCTCGACATTTGTCAATTCACAGGACATGGCTAACTTCCTCAACCGTGTGTGGTAGGCATCAAGAGTTTCATCCACTGCCTGAATGGTGGTGCAAAAAATGAAAGTCTCATAGTCCGGGTTTAGTTGTGGGAGGAAGTGAGCCGTTAAGGCATCTTTTGCACTCAGATATGCATCTTGGCCATCGTCAACGTTTAGGGAATTGAAAATGCGTAGTACCTCATCACCCACAATGAGCAGCAGGTGTGCTTTCATCTTCCTGACCGTCGTTATGTCCTTGCATTCCATCGCCATTTCGAACTTTTGGATCCATAATTGCCATCTGGGTCCACTTGATGATGGGTCTGTGAAGGGGTCAAAAGGTTGGACAGTGCCGATGAACCTCCTTGTGGGCGAGGCTGTGGTGATGTCATTGACAAGTTTGCCGCGATTCTTGGTGGCGTGCTGGGCCCAGGGGTGGATGCTCCAGCCGCCATGTTGTCATGCACACGTTTTGTCTTGGTGTGAGTCCTTCAGATTGTGCCACTGCACCGTGGTAGCCCAAGTCCAGCACACACCTCCGATGTTACCCTCAGATTAGGCACGTGAAACCTGTTCTGGGCCTTCCTTGGAGTTTGCTGCCGAGTATGAGGAGGAGTATGTGGAATCAGGTGCCTCCACTTGGCTCCTGTGGCAATTTGGAGAGTTGCATGTCTCTTTTTTTGTGAACGGATGGCATCAAAGGAGAGAACAGGAAAAAAAAATGTTTTTTTTTTTTTTGGGCGGGGGGGGGGTCACGTGTGCAGTCCCCCCCCACCGGGTTGCGGGCCATCCGCGTGCTGTTATATGCAAAGCGCGTGTTGATACGAGCTCCACCTCGTCGCCATTGTTATGTTCCAGGCCCCGCGGCCATGGGCGCGCGGGTACTGGCGTAGCAAAGGTAGGCCGCCCGGCCTGTGTCGCAGCTCCAGCAGGAGCTCAAAGAAACATGCAGCACACCCAGCGATGGTCTGCCCGGACAGCGCCTAATTAAATTGTGTCAGGAGGACAATGTCCCCCACTTTGACAGAGTTTTTAAGTTCACAGTCTTTGGCGCTTTGTTGCAGTCAGTTTCTTTGCTGTCTTCTGGGCCTCCCTGGATTCGCTGTATTTGGCGAGATATAAAAGAAGCGCAAGCCACCAAAGAAGTAATATTTTCATGCATTTCCTGTCCTAACACATCTGAACTATTCTCACAGTCTTTCAGGGCTCCTGTGGAAGGAGACAGTGGGAGATGCATGCACTGTGCTATCACCACCTCATTGGGCGTTAAATGGTGGTCAGACCCATGCCTATTGCGCAATGCGAACAATGCGAGAGGTAGGCAGTGTAGCCAGTTTCTCTTCATGCTCTGCTGTGTTTTTGCGATGCACTCCTTCAGGAGGCCGTTCAGGCAAAACAAACCCCATTTGCTTGTGGCGAACTTATGCTGAATGCTTAACAATGCTGTGATGTGCTGAAACATTTCATTGGTGAAGTAAGGGTCATTGTCAGACAACAGGACCTCACACATTCCCCATCTTGGGAACACCTCCCTAACTAGGAACTTGGTCGCTCTAAGGGCATCAGCGTGGAGAATGGGCATACAACCACTATCATGTAGCGGTGCCCTTGGCAGACTTGGATCATGTCGACATAATCCATGTGTAAATGCAGGAATGGGCCTACTGGCCTCTGTATGGCTCCCCTCACAACTCTCAAGGTATGATCTGATGTAAATTGCTTATATACAAAACCTTGAGAGACTAGGGGGAATATTTATCTGGACCTCTTTAAGACAACCCTCAAAGAGTCAAAAGACTAAACATACCACACTAATGCATAAAGGGTCCCTTGCTTCTCCAGTACCTTATTCTGACTCAGTCATGCATGCTGTTTAACTCATTAGACTATAACATACTCTTTCCAAACAGTTTTTTTAATCAAAAATATCAATTTATTTACTTTCAATAAAAACATCACTAAAATTGCATTCATAGTTTATCTCTAATACACAATATTGCACGTATGTCTAATATCAGTTATTGTACATTTGTCACTAGTTTTGGCACTGTTGACCACAGAAAAACCTACATAATACTCCGTTATCTAATACCTAACTTCGCAGTTAAATAGTTCATCATTGGAGGACAAGCTTTTCAGTTTATAATTTGTTTTTTATCTCCTCTCCTATCCTCACTGGGTACTCTAAATTCCCCAATGCAGCATTCTATTCATTCCCACTTGTGTAATTCATACATCCCTTCATTCTACAATCCACACTACCCAACATGTTTCTTTCCTATATCGGTTTTCACAATTCCAGGAAATTCTTCAGGGGTTAATATTGGTATAACAACAGTCTATCATGTAGTGACCATTAGGTCTTCTTATGTTCATTAGACTTCTTGGTCAAGGCTCTTATGTTCAACTCCCATCTGTTTAATTTCTGGGCCAGAAATCCAAAAGAAGGTATCTGTGAGAAGCAAGTAGAAGCAAGTATATGAAGAATGGATTTAATTACTAAACCAACTTCTATGTAGTTTTATTTCTACATTCAGGGTATCCAATTTACCCTGAAAGAGAATATCTTCTTTCAGTCATTTAGTACTAACATGCACGACTTGGTAGAGGACATTATCACAGCACAACATTGTTTCTTAGGTGGTATACCATTAATCTGGTGACCTACCCTCTTTGCATTTAGCAGTAGCTCCCCTGTTCTTCAATAGGGCATTATTAACATATTTATTTTCTCAAAACCTATAATACTTTGGAGGTACACTATTTACCTTCTAGCTTTAGCATGCAGGTTATTTATTTTAATCCATCCGTGTGTCTATTTCTGGATGCTCCTTTATTCTTACTACTAGTGTGTTATCTTTCTGTATTCACCTATTTCAACACATATAAAAACAAGGGTGTATCTTACAGCCACTCACAGTTAGACTGATCATTCATGTCCTTAGTTTGATAAACACAGCATCATGGTTTACATAGCTCTGGGAAATATACCTTAGTAATGTGTTCCTATTTTTTAGTCGACCGCGTTGGCAGTTCCCAGCTAATCCCGGCTCCTCAAGGATGTTTATTCGAGGTAAGTACTTCCTTTTACTCTAAAAGGGTCAGGGTGAGAAATAGAAACAGTATTGCGTATTATATCCTGCATCCTTTTTAGAAACAACTTTTGTTCTTTATACTATTTGGTGTATATCCCTTACTTGCTGATTGTAATCTCGATCGCCCTGGGTTCCCACGTGATCTTTAGTCAGCTTCTGGGCTTTCTAAAAGCCGGCCCCTATCGAAGCAGAATGAGCGCATTTTAAATTAGAATGTTCCGCTCTATTGTGTGACTCTCCTCTAGTCTACCATTCATTTCTTCCAAAATGATACTTACTTTCTATCTCGAGGGCTGGATCCCTCTGTCTCGCGGGTCGCTACCGGCGTCCTCTCGCATCTATCGACGTCCGTTGACTCTTTTTTTCACACATGAAAGTACTCGCCCGCATCACAGCTGGTTCCTCTTTCTGGCATGTTGCTATTTCCGTGTTCTTTTCTACGTTTCTGTTGGTAGGCGCGGTTCCATTTATCCAATGCCGTACCGTCACGTCATCGTTCCGGAATTGAAGGTCCTTTTTTCTTTTTTTCACTGCTCCGTGTTTGTTTAGCCTATTACTGTCGATCATGCACAACTAGTAAGGCTCCTATTTCCTGATCCCGTATTGTTATGCTCAACATATGTTTGCACATGCTTTTTCCCAGTACTCACATGTTGTAACCATCACAGGAAGTGGACAAGTTAGTTGCAATAGCATTTTGTCGTAAGTCGCTTTCAGGACAAAGGCTTCACGAATTAATACAACTCTCAGTGCAGTACACATTATATCGTCCATTACCATTGGTCCATACTACATCACTCAGCTCTTTCGTTGAGGCCTGTCTCACAACATTTTGTTAGAAAAATCAGTTCTTTTTCTTTTGTCAGTAGTTTCTTCCTATCGACGTTCACGTCATTACTCACTTTCATCTGATATACCACAGACCACTTTAGTTCATCTGCCTTATGGATCATTTCAATGAAATGTCCTACCATAGGCGCAGAGTGAATTCTGTTCCTTATGCAACTCTTATGTTCCGCTATCCTGGTTTTTATTTTTATTTCAGTCTTCCCTATATAGATTTTTACATGGGCACCATACCACATAGATCACAAATTTAGAGTTGCAATTAGTTGCAATTAGTTAGTGTTTTCTGTTCCCACTCGTTTCTGAGTCCTAGATCTATTTGAGTTGATTTCTTTGTTTGTGGGCAGCAAGTGCAGCTGCCACATGGCCCTCCGGTGCTTTCATTGCTCAGCTCTCTGTAAGTGTTGGTTGGATCTTATACTGCTTTGTAATATCATTACTCATTATTTGGTCCTTCACGGTCTTACTTCTTCGGAAGGCTATTAGCGGTTTTTCCAGTGGGCTTTTTCCTTTTTCCATAATTGTCCATTTTTGGTATATGATTTTTCTAATCCGATTTGATAGATTACTATACGTGTTAACAAAAACCAATTTGTCATTCTTTTTTTCTTCTTTGGACACCGCTTGCTGTTCTGATGTAAATTGCTGACATGTGAAACAGCTGCTCACAATTCCGTCCACGTATTCCATCAAGTTAGGACAGAACTATGTTTCTCCAATGCGTGTAGCAATTACCTCCTTCCCCGTGTGTGTTAGATAGTGCAATTTTGCTAATGCTGTCTTCAACAATGCTAGTGGCATGACCACTTTTCCTGTGTTGTTCTGTCACCATAAGGAATCTGTTGGAGACATGGGGCAGCCCCTTTTTGCCCATAGTTCCTTCTCTTCCTTGGGTGCAGCTCCCTGCATCTCCATAATCTGTGTCTCTGGCACCACATTTTAACTGTCACCCACCGGTTGGTAATCCTGGTGATGCAGCGGAACCGTGACCCAGGACTTGATAGTAGAGCCCGTAGTTAGACCTAACCAGGGCCTCTTCTCTGTTGAGGGCAAGAAATCTCTTTTTAGCAATATGTCCCCAGACTGTTCAAGGATACAATCAAGGAGACCGATCACTCAAAAGAGCGGGAACACACACCGCTATAGTCACGAGCTGTAAAGAAATGAACAAGTATTATTATCAAGGAAGAATAAGGATTGAACACATTAGTTCTCAATTTAATACTAGTAATACCTGCACTGACTACAGCTGATACTCCCTCTAGGTAACCCAACACTAAAAACAAGATGAAATTAGAATCAGTGAAGGGCTCAGCTAATATAACAGAGCTAAACCTAAAGAAAGAGGAATTATACTGAGTTGTTAGTCTTACTGTGTTGATTGGAGCTAAATAGAGGTAAGTAAAAGTGGAAGTCCACACCGACTAGTGTAAAACAAAAAAAAGGAAGATTAGTAGTGGAACTATACCCGACGGCACGTGGATCACTCTAGGGTCGGGATGGTGCACGTCCCTGCAGAGCGTTCTTGTGCACAGAGGAGGTAAGTTCAACAGGAAGTATAAACAGACAGTTTAACTGGTAAGAAGCCACAACACGAAAGAAAGGACAAACGGGATTACCCAGGAAAAAGATACTTGCGGTGTGCTTGTTCGCGCTGTAGAGGGGAGGAGTTCCAATTCCAATCCATATACAATCCGGGTTCGGTACACGGGCAGGAGTCACTCAAAGCAAAATCAGCGTCCAGAAGGATGGTCCGTAGGCAGACTTGAAGGTTCGGTACACGGGCAGGAGGAACCGGAAACAAGACGGAGGCAGAGAGAGAAATACGTAAACAGGCTGAGGGTTCAGTACACAGGTAGGGACATCCAAAGTAATCAGAAGGAAATTGAAGACAGAACTTTAGGAGCAACAGAGTGCTGAAGTAACTTCAATAGGAAGCAAGTGTTACGTGAAACGTAATATACAATCCAATGCGAGGCTCCCTGATCCCTATTGGAGGAAAGAAGGAACCAAGGATGATGGGAAATGAAGTCCATCCATGTCCCGGATCATTAACGTAATCTCCAGCGTCTATGAAACGGGGCCTAAAAGCACCGTATTCTGTGACATAGAAATGTGGCACACCTGGCAGAACGTTGCTGGCCAACATAACGGTTATGTTTAGAAGTACCACGGGCTGCCAGCGGTCTCCTTGGTGTAACAGTAACCTTCCTTCAATTCCATGGTTCTGGCGCCTCCTCGCTCATTTGGTGCTTCTCTCAGTTCCCATAGTTCCCCAAAATACGCTGCACACTTTGCCTCAAAATCTGCTGCTTCGTTCCCTCTTGAGACGGAATCTTCCCTTTAGTGTGGGCGTAGCACTTCACTATTGCTAATTGGGTTGGCTATGCAATTACTTTGATCAATCTGCCCAATAGAAGTGCATGCTGTACTGGAGTCCCGTCTGCCCTTCTGAATCCTCTCCTGAGCCAAAGTGCCAATCCTGAGTGTATTGTCGACATCACGTAGGCGGAGTCAGAGTACACTGTCACTTCCTTTTCAACACTATGTTCCAGTGCTAGTATTAGGGCCACTAGTTCTGCTGCTTGTGCTGAAGAATGGGATGGCAGTCGCACACTTGCTACTACCTCACTTGTCCCAGCTTCCTTCAGTCTTACCACTGCAGTCCCTAGATGTCTTACCCCATCTGTTTGATCAATTGTTGAAGAACCATCAATGTAGAGCACTTGTCCCCCTTCAAGTGCATCCTCCTCTACTTTGCGTGTCTTACTGAACATCTCTATGCTCCTTGTGCATTCATGTGAATAGTCTCTTACCTGGAGAATGCCTGGTAGAAATATTGCTGGGTTGACAAGTTTGCATCTCAGTATCTTCAGCCCCACATTTGATTTTATCACCTTGTACCGTGATGGCCTTTGTGTTGTCAGCGTACTGCTTTGCTTCTGTAGTATTTCAAAAAGGGCGTACTCCACATAAAGAGTGGTGGGGCAACCCATTGTTATTGCTACTGACTTCTCCACTGTGAATGCGGCAACCTCCAGAGCCTGTTCGCACTGATAATGCACTCTCATTACTGGGTCGAGGTTTCCACTGTAGGAGACTATTGGGGATTGTCTTTTGTGTCAGTACTGCCTTCATCACCATGTTGCCTGTGTGTGAGAACAAAAAGAATTCCTTTTTGTAGTCGGGGATCCCTAGCACTGGTTCTGTGCACATTGCTTCCTTCAGTTCATTGACTGCTTCAGTTATCTCAGTGGTCCACGTCAGTGTCTTGTTTCCCTTCTGTGCTTCCTTCAGAGAGCTCAATAGGGGCTTTGTGTATGTACTATAGTCAAAGACACATGCTCTGCAGTAGTTGCATAACCCTAAGAACTATTGCATTTCTCTCACTGTCGTGAGCTTTGGTGTTTTGCGTATTGTTTCTGCTCTCTCTGGGGTCATCTGTTGGCCATTTTGTGAACATTTCTGTCCAATGTGCAGCACCTCCTTCTGACAGCACTGCACCTTGTCCTCGTCCACCTTGTACCCTTTGTCAGCTAACACAGTTAGCATGTGTACTGAGTCCTGTCTACACTGTTCCTCTGTCTGGCTGCAAATCAAAATGTCATCTAAGTACTGCAAAACTGTTTGTTGCTTAAGCCCATCTGTATAACTCTGTTAATGATAGATGGTGACTCGCAGTACCCTTGTGGAAGATGAGTATGTTTCCACTTCAGGTTTCTATACATAAAGCCGGTCAAGTCTTGTGAGTCTGGGTCTAGTGGTACTGAGAAGAACGCATTCTTCAAGTCAATGACCGGTGGCTTCCTCGGGGAATGCTGCACAAAATTGTCGCTGGGTTTACAACTAAAGGATGCTCTGCTTCTACAATGTGGTTAAGAGGCCTTAAATCCCGTATGAAACACCACGATCCTCCTTTTGGGTTGCACACTGGGTACACTGTGCTGTTGCGGGATTCTGATGGCACAAGAATGCCTCACTCAATCAGGGCTGTGATTGTCTCATAAATTCTCTCGTCTGCTTCCTTGGTTAGGGAGTATTGTTTTACTCTTGGTAAAATTGCTCCTGGCTTCAATTTTATCTTCACTGCCCATATGCTCTTAATGTGACCCACATCATAGGGACTTGTGGTCCATAAAGTGTTTGGTACCTTCACCATGTCCCCCTCCCAGAATGTGGGCGGCACCTCCAGCACCATTGCCATTCTCTGTGGTACCTCTTTGTAGTGTATCTATAACCAGTATGTTACACTCATCTCAAACACCATCTCTAATTCTTGTCTCTCTTCCGTGTCCACTGGCAACCCCCTCTGTACTGTGCTGTACTGTACTGTGCGCCCACAATATGCTTGGACAATCTGCCTTAAGTTGAGCATGTGTATCCCTTGGGTGGAGCACACTATTCCCTTGTTTGTAAGGGAGATGTTCATGTTCAGTCTGCTCATAATTTCTCGTCCCAGTATGTTCACAGGTGTCTGTTGAGAGTAGAGTAAAGGTAGTGATAGATTGTGGTCTCCTATAGAAAGTGAGGTATTATCTGTAAAAGGAACCACTTGCTGAGCCCTAGAGAATCCTTGAGTGTTCATGGCATTGCCTGACAATGTAAATGCTCCATTCCTAATGCAGGACCTAGTTGCCCCTGTGTCAACAAGAAAGGAAAAAGCTTTGCCACCTATCGCCACCCCTATGCGAGGTTCCTCCACAGGGTTGTGTGTGATCGACAGGATGGGACACAACAAGTTCATCTGTGGGCTGTCCTATTGGGGTAACAAGGACATCCCATTCCCTGTAAAGGGGTTTTCCCCACCCTGGTAACTCCTCCCAGTGTGTGGCTGCGTCAGTGTTCTGCATCTGTGCTAATTGCTGTGTGTTCCCTCAAATCTGTGGTGCTTGTAAATATTGTGCTACTGGTGTGGGCATCTACGATACCTGCATTTGTGCTTGTGGGCCTTGTGCGTGGGGCACCTTCTGAGGTGTGCCCTGCATCTGTCTTTGTTGTTGCTTGTCCTGTGTATAGTAATCGTCCTGGTCCCCTTGATAGGGCTTCTGCTGGCCCTGCCCTCTCCAATTCTGTTGCATCCTCCTGTATCTACATACTCTTGAAATGTGCCCTAACTGTCCACATGTCCACCACTGTGGTGGCTCCCTCCCCTGCCCTTGGAAACCCACCGAAAAAATCCTCTGGGTTCTGCTGCACCTGCTGCCCATATCCTTGAAACCCTCCCGGAAATCCCCCTTGGTTGTGATGCATCTGTGGTCCAAAGCCATGCACTCTCTGTTGGCCCCCCCTTTCACAGAACCCTTGCTGTGGTCCGCACCACCCCATAAACCCTCCTCCCATGGGCGGTGCAAACTGATGTCATTGTGACTGCTGCTGCAGCTGATGTGCCTCCGGGTTGGGGCTAGTTATAACTGCCCCTTCCATGGCATATTTCGATAGTTGTCTCTGTACTAGTTTTGCCTCGTCTAACTTCCTGTCCTCCTCCTTTTTCTTAATCTTCTGCTGCCATAGCCTACAATGGTGAACTATCATGAGATGTATTTCTCCCCATCCCCTTGCTTCCATCCCTACCAATTTTTACAAACTCTTCTGGACAGGCTCTGGTAACCCCTGTACTAGTATATGATAGAATATTGCTACTGTTTTGTCCCAAGGCTCTTGAGTTTCAAGGTACCAAAGCTCTTGAATCTCTTGAATGTACTGTACAGGGTATTCATCTTCCCTCATTTTGCGAAACGTGATCGCCCCAATGTCCGATGTGTCTGTCTGGGTATTGTGTCCTTAGTGTTTGCCATACTGCTGCCTTGCAGTTTGCAAATGGTGCCCTATCATGGGTGGTGTTTTGTGTTGTCACCCCTGGGAACCCTGCCCTATTCCATACCTCACCAGCTGAATCTCCTAAGATCGATACTAATAGTCCCTTGACGTCTCCCACTGCTAACCTGTGTCCCGCTGTCATTTTCTCCATCTCATAAATCCACTTCCCAGCTCCCACACTCAACAATGCTAGCCTACACGTCACATTCTCCTTGTCTGTCTGCTTCCATGGTTGATACTGAGGTATCACCCCTCCTCTTTCTAGTAAGGGCATCTGTGTGAATGCTGCCTCCTCCTCGTGCGTCCTCCTAGTCCTTCTGACTTGTCGGTCCACTCTCTCACTCTCGATGCCTGCACATATTTCTATTGGCTCTAGTATGGGTACTCTCTTGCTGTCATCATACCTCCTTGTTAACTATCCCCTTGAACAAGCCATGGCTGTCTCCCCCTTCCTTCATCCTATGAGGTCTCTGAGTCTATCGATATATGTAGTGGTGTCATGTAGGGTGTGGAAGTCCTTCACCCGCTGTACATGCTCCTCTGAGCAGCCCCTCCTTCTGTGTTTGTGTGTGTGTGTGTCCTTAACTCCCATGACGCCCGCTTGTCTGTCCCCGCCGACTAGCGTCAAAACTGCTCGCCCCTCTCGTCCCCACTATTCCTGTCCTCGTTGTCAGATCCTGTGTCCATGTTGCTACAGAAATCATCTGCAAAACTCAGTCTCCTCGATGTCAAGTCTGTGTTAGGTTTCATACTGAGGTCGATATCCCTCAGGTCGTACCTGCTTCCTCATCCCCAAGACCCTAGGCCTTCTCCATCCTGTTCCAAGGTGCTCCTGCCTCGTGATCTTGTGCTGTCTGGTTCTGTCCATCGGTCATCCTCGAGTCTATCGTTTCCCCTGTCTGATACTCACAGTGGCCCTCATTACGACCCTGGCGGAAAGCGACTGACCGGAGCGCCACAGCGTAAATAGCGTTTCCGCCATTGCACGAAGGAGCAAAGTGCGGCCCATTCCGACCCATCGGGCACGAGCACCACGCCACGGCGGAAGTGCAAAGTCCGCGATGGCGGAAATGACCCCAAAACGGGCCACACCGCCGCCGTACGGCGCCCTAGGTGCAATACCGCCACCCCTCTTAGCGGTCACCGCAGTGTGCGCCTACCGGAAAGTACGGTGACCGGAAATATACGGAAACAGAAGTTAAAACATGGGCCCGGAACGGGAAACATCCCGGCGTACACCTATAAAAACACTAAAACCACACAACCACTAAAATCACTACCCTGAAACACACCCCAACCCGTCAACCACCCTAGCGAAACCAAGAAAAATGGGAAAAGTAGCGAAGAAAGCGTGCGACCGCAAGCGGCAGGTCCACTTCTCCCGTGAGGAACTCACCGTGCTAACAGAGACCCTCCAGGAGAATGCTGCCGTCGTCTTCTGCACGCAAATGACCAGGACGGCACTTGCAAACAAGAAGGCCATATGGGCTCTGGTGGCACAGCGGGTAAGTGCGGTGGGGACCGCACCCCGCACCCCACAGCAATGCCGCAAGCGATGGGACGACCTGCGGATACGCGTCCGCAGCATACTCTCTGCCAACCGCAACATTGCCACAGCCACCGGGGGAGGTCCTGAATCACCCATCAAGTTGACCCCCTGGGAAGAAATCTGTGCCTCCACCATCGGAATGGAGAGCATAGAGGGAGTCGGAGGGATGGAGAAAGGAGTGCAGACATCCGAAGATTCAGGTAGGTGGGCCAGATAAAACAATGCCAAATCCACACAGTCCATCCATGTGAAGTACCATGCGTCCACATAGTGCGACAGAAACACATGTCCAGGAGAACGTCCACACACATCGGCCTGATAGCGCACGTTAAAACCCACAATAAATACATAAATAATTAAAAACCCCTAATACACGCACTACACGTGCAGCAGGCACACCCTAACTGCAGGCTGCCAAACAACTGCACCCTCACTCCACACACAAATCGAAGCACCTCCAAGGCCCCGACCCAAATCACCCTCAGGTACCACCCCAAAGCATGTGATACAATGCCATTCCAATTCCCACAGACCCATCAATAACCCTCGCCCTCCTTTACTCCACCACAGGGTCCGATCCAAACGACGAGCTACAGGACACCCCTACCAGCACACCTGCAAAGAGGGCCAAGACCAACGGCCAGAGACCCTCCACCTCAGCTGCACGCATCAAGACACGGCAGCAGCACAAATCAGGTTGCAGCACAGAGGAGGGAACATCAACAGGCACCCCAGCAGCCAGCATGCCCACAACACCACCACCACAGGTCCCCCCAATGGATGCCACAGAAGGCACTGCCTCTGGTGGCAGCAGCACCATAGGTGACACCCCATTGATGGCAGCATGCTCGGACACAGAAAACGGGGATGTCGAAGTCAGATCCATCCATGACCTGTCCCAATCCCCCTGTCTGTCCCATCCCGTACAACATGAGGATACCACGCAGGGGCACCCACAAGACGACGACTGGCCATCCCCCACAAGCCCTGTGGCAAGGCAACATGAGGACAACAGCCCCTCTGTGACACCCCCCGCAAATGGCCATGGCCCAGCAGAGGCAACAGTCCCTCGACCAGTTGATCGAACAACAGCAGCAACTGGCCACACTCCTCAAGGACCATGCCGATGAATGTGGGGGCACTAAGGCAGACATAGAAACATCAACTGAGACACTTAGGGCAGAAATGGAGAGAGGTACAGAGACGCTAAGGGCACAAATTGAGAGAAGCACCGAGAGCCTGAGGGGGGAACTGCATGCGACGTCCAAAGACGTATGTGCCGAACTTGCCGCAGTGCGCCGTGTGCTCACTGAGCTCTCGCAAACCCTTAGGGACATGCATGGACGTGAGCAGGCAGACACATCATCCGTTGCAAGTTCCGTCCAGGGCAGCCCCCAACGTAGATCTGGAAGGAACCTGCGCTCCACAGGCAGGGGTGCCCCTGATACCCGCAGAGGGGGCTTGCAATAGCGACAGCCCACTGACAATGAGCATCTTTGGACACTGGTGTTCGGGGGGGAGGTAGGAGGGTGGAGGGGGTGTGTTGGGCTCACTTGGGTGGCGGGTCGATAGGGTGTTCAACATGACATCACATATGCCATAAAAAGTGCACGATAAACCAATGAGATGTGTGGACATTGATCTTTGTGTACTAGGCCATCATAGGCGTACAGTCCATATTGTGCATGTCCCAGACACACGCAGTGCCACGAGTCCCGTGTCCATGTATCAGCCACCAGGCGTGAGTGCTAGAAGCATGCATCAATGAGATGCTGACGAATGTCACGGGCCTCCGGTGCCTCGCAGACTCCATGAGGTGCTGCCACATCCCCACCCTCATCATGACCATCATCAGGTGCTTGCAGTTCTGCGTCAGGGGGCATGGGCACATTTCTACGTACGCACATGTTGTGGAGCATGACACATGCCATGACCATCTTTGCAACCTTCTCATGGCGGTACAGGAGTGCCCCGCCAGACCTGCTGAGGCAGCGGAAACGGCCCTTCAGTAGGCCGAATGCCTGTTCTATGACTACACGGGTACGTGAGTGGGCATGGTTGTAGTCCTCCTCATGCTGGTCCCGTGGGTTCCGGACTGGTGTGAGGAGCCATCTCTTCAGTGGATATCCAGCATCACCTGTATGTGGACGAGAAACGTATGATGTGGAATGCCATTGATACGTACGCACACCCCCCCCCCTTCCTGCCAGGTCATTGCCAATTCACATACCCCACATCATCATGCATGTAATGAGACTCACCGAGTAGCCAGGATCTGTTCCCTGCGTGTCGCTTCATGTAGCGTGGTATTGTAGAGTTCCTCAAGACCATAGAATCATGGGTTGATCCAGGGAATCGGGCACAACAATGTGTAATGATCCTGTTGGAGTCACACACCATTTGTACATTCAGGGAATGAAATTGTTTTCGGTTGCGGTACTGGGCCTCCATGGCATGTGGGACGACCAATTCAACATGGGTGCAGTCGATGGCACCAATGCAACCCGGTATGCCGGCAAGTGCATGGAATCCCACTTTTGTGTTGGTAATTTCCTGCTCCGAGCGTGGTAGAGAGATGTAGTCGTCTGCGTGCTGCAGGAGGGCATCGAGCACTTGCAATAGTGTCCGTGAGAACAGTGGCTGAGAAATGCCATGCAACTGTCCGACTGTGTGCTGGTAGGTGCTTGTGGCCAGGAAGTGTAGTACAGACACCACCTTCAGTAGGGGTGGGATGGCGGTTGGGCTATCTATCATGCTGACAAGGTCAGCCTGTGTCATGTCCACAATGGCGGCTATGGTGTCCCGGTCCAGACGGTAGAGGGTGTGGATCTGCTCATCAGTGAGGTTGAACGGATGTGCTCGGAGGCGTGGGATTGCGGGCTGCCTGCGTGGTGGTAGTGGCTGTGCTGGTGGGCCTTGCTGGCCCTGCCTTGGCCTCCTCCTCCTCCTGCGTCTCCTCCGTGCGGCTGGTTGTAGTTGGTGTTCGTCTTCTTCTTGGAGTCGGAGCACTTGCAGTGCTATCAGGTCCCCCAGGCCCAACATCGCGAGTCCTGCCGGTAGCATTTCGGTGTGGTTGTGGGAGGAGACTGGCTGTGCAATTTATGTGTTTCCAGGCTGTATGGCCTCCACCTGTGGTGATTAATTCCACCTGTGCAAACTGCTCTCCCCTTTGGCCGAACACGTCCCGCGCACAACGCTGCAATTCGGGGAATGGTATCTTGCTATTGCAATCATGTATTTGTACCCGATGGCCGTGTAAGATTGGTTGATATGTTCATTCTGCTGTGGTCCCATTGTTTCCCATACTATCTGTGCAGTCGCGAACAGACTTGTGAAGGGTCAGTGGAACGTAGTACTCGAGTAACGGTGGGCCCTCATGCATCACTGTACCGAGTTGCAACGACGGGCGGGGCGTCCCATTTGTGGGTGAAGGCAGTTGCCATTTTCACACACAGCCGCACTCGATGGAATAATTAGTGATTTCAAACGGCCACAGATGCCTTTTCGACGTGATGTTGCAAATGAGGAATTCGAAGGGCGGCGCTTTCGGTTTCCAGCTAGCGGCGAGGAGATGCCCACAGGTCTGACTACAAATGTAACGTTCTTTTGTTCAATGTCCTTGAGACAGGGCCCATGGCGAGGGAGCAATGATTGATATGAATAGTTTGGGATGCGCAATAGCTACGTGGGCGATGAGGCCGGCCGTTCCCAAATACATGTTACTTCACAACACTGGATTACGGGCTGGGGCACTGTGGATTTAGCAGGCTGCATAACGCACAGACTCAATGGATGTTTCTAATGTTATGTGAGTAATTATTCAGGCGTTTTGATCCCGGGATGAGGGAATGATGAATGGATGCATGAGCAGGTGATTTGATACAGAGTTTGCCATGTACAAGGCTTCTTGGGATCTATCCGCCTCCCCTACGCTATGTGATGCAGGGCTGCCATAGTGGGACCATCGTCTATCTGGCCTTGTTGAGCCCTCCCTGTCTCGAGGCGCCCTCAGACACTTGTGTCCATGCACGTTAACATTCCCATCTGATGGATTCTGTTTTGACAGACGCATGCACAGGTACACTCGTTTGTGATGGTGTTTGCACCTCGATATAGATGGTTATGAGTCGCAGGTGGTTTTGGGGTGGTGATGATCCTTTGGAGTGGGCTAGCATGCATATGGCTGTGGATTTCGTGTGATCATTGAAGTGAGTTGTTCGAATGTAGTTCTGATGGCCATTCTGTTCTTGTTCTTTTCTTTTGGTTGACAGGTATCTCCTCCCCTTTTGCCACTGCCATCTGTATGCCACTCCTGCAGATGGCTTTTACTCCCGACACCTGCTGCTTCGTGTTAATCAGTGGAGCAGCATTACGATCTTATGGGACGATCGCCAATGGCCCACATGCCCTTACGCAGTACTGGTGGCTCGGAGCAACATTTCGGCCTTTCAGCTGGACTAGTGCCTCCCCATTGGGTCGGCCCTGCGGTTCTGTGCGCTTCCATGTTGCCTTTTCGTACGTGAATGTGGCTCTGTGTACCATGGGGGAACAGGGCGACACACAGGTAGTGGCTGGTCATTTCTTGCGGATGCAGCCCACAATGGTGATTAGTGTTTTGGAGTTCATGGCCTGATGGCTGTATGGGCTTGGTGACTTTGATGTGCATTAAATTTCTATTCTGATTTGGCCCGTGTAGCGTTTTTCTTTGCAAGTGATGTGGCATATGCCTATTTGGGGGGCGATGTATTGTGAGGAGATCTGCATTGGGTTCCAGCTTCGGGGTTTAGTTGCGTGGTACTGTGCTGGGCGCGTTTGCCTACGAAGCCCAGTGAGGTCAGGGATGGGGGCTGCCAATATGACAGTTTGAATGTTGTCATGCTCAGGGGCGGGGGATTGGGTTTTGTGTAACAGATGCCGGTCAGCCAGGTGGACTGGTGGAATGATGTGATTTTCGGAATATTGCTGGTCACAGGTGCCTGTGTTTGCGTGCGTTTCTTGGTGGGGGACTGTGGTCATGTCCATTGGGATGGCTTCTGTATTCGTGCCATCTGTGCCCTGCAGCTCCCATTGGCCCCTCTTGTGTTTCTTTTGTTCGTTGCCATGCATGGGTGACTTGTACATTTCAATGGTTGCATTGTGACTTCATTGCACCTACGGGGAGTTGTGCTTTGTGGGCAGGGAGCGGTGTACAGGCACTCAGTGGGGCCGTTTACGGTTGATTCGCGATGCCGTACTTCTCGCCATGGCGGAATGGTACATTACGCCGTGCCTGATGGCGTTAGGTACATGTCCGCTAGGGTCGGAATTGGCGTACCCTTGCGCCATGGTGGTGTTTGCGGTTTGGCATGGCGCGCGCGCGCGTGCTTGGTGCAGTTAGCGTTGGCGTTCACTACGGTGTCGCTAATGGCTTCGTACTTTGCGGTGACGGGTCATAGTCGCACCGAGCGCTATTCGATGGCGGTATTGCATTTCCGCCATCGTTTTCCCCTTTCCGCCAGGGTCGTAATTAGGGCCAGTGTCTTTTGCGGCCTTATTGCTCGCTCATCCTCCTTTCTGCATGCTTGTTCCCTTGCCAGTCTATCTAACTGTAACTTCCTTTGCTCCCTCTCAGCCAACTTACGTTTTTACTGCTCGGCTATTTCCCTTCTCCTCTCAATCTCCTCCAATTCTCTTTCCTTTTTCTCCCGCATCTCCCTTTCCGCTCTCTTCCTTTCCTTAATGTCTCCCTCTCCAGTTTCTCTTCTCTCTTCTTCTCCCTGCCCTCTCATTCTAATCTATCCTTCCAGTCCTTCTCCCTCCTGTCCTCCTCATCCATGATCTCTGACCAGTCTGTTGCTTCACTGCTCCTCTTCAGACCCACCATTGCCCTAGCTGCCCCTTCTCCCTCGCCATCTATTTACTCATGCAGTTTCAGGAGTATATGGCTTCCTATCCACTTGTTTGTGGTTATGCCCTCGAGCAACTCCTTTGCGCCCTTCTGCGCCTCGCTGCTTGTCTCTCTGTTGATAAGTAGTTGCCTTGTGCCTTTTGGCCCCTCCTTCCTCGTATATGGTGGTGGTTTATCTGTCGGATTTGAGTACCCATCTGCTTCCCTTAACTCTCGCATTGGGTACATCCGCTGCTCATAGTTTGTGTCGTCAGACACTTGGAAGGACATGGGGAGGTGCAGTGGGATGAGTCCCTGTGTCCTTCATCTCCTGCTGGCTCAGCATCCACTGACGCCTCGCTGAGTGCCCCTGGCCCTCCTGAAACATGCGCCACAACTCGAATATGGCCATGCATTTTGGCAATTTTTTTTCCCCTTATAGGCAGCCTGTATGTGTGTTAGTAGTGATTGCTGCAAGTCCTTGGATAAACTTTCACATGATGGCCATGGCTTAGTTAACTTTCCCTCAGTACCTTTGCACTATTCTATGCTATATTTACAAATCTTTTCTCTATCTCTATAAGGCATGAGTGTCTTACACAAGTGCTAAAGGGGCGTGTCCCCTCCACATTTCCCTTGATACATGTTCGGTACCTTTACCTGACCTAAAGTCGAGGGTTTCGATAGTCCGCTGTTCGGGGAGAAAGGTACAATATAATAGCAATACTTCTACAGTTTCTACGAGCCTCTCTGACTCCACAACTTATCAGGCGTGCTCCGTGCACCACCCCTTCTTCACAATCACTGCCTCCTCAGGCACACCCACAATCCTGGGCATGCGCCTTCTGCGCACCGCCACTTGTTCTCCTCGTCTGCCAACCCCAAGTTTCCAATCCTAGCTCCTCATGGTCTCGTGCTTTCTGTATCCAATCTGCAACCCTACGGGTGACGTCACCAATCTAAACTAAGTAGTGCAGAAAAATCAAATACCGCGCATGCACTGTAATATCCCATTACTCCCAAACCACACAAAACCCCACAGCTGTATTCCCGCCTCAAGGCAGAGTATATCAATATTCTCTTGTGATCGAACTGCACCCGCTGCATTGCCTAGCATGCAAAACATCTCACTCCAGGAGACTTAACCAGTCGACTCACCTTCTGCAATCTAGGCCAGCTCCCGTGCTAACTCTTACGGGGATACCGTCACCTATGACCCGAGCTAAAACGCCCAACCCACAGGCATACCTCTTATTTACATATCTTCTGTCATCCATGCCCTCGAGTCAATATTCTAGGTTATTCACCAGAACCGTTTACCTCTAAAACCAAATGTGCCCTAAACATACAAAAAGGACTTCTACCTCCGCTCCTGTGCTTACTAACTTTGACAATACTCGATGATACTAGACAATACTTCACAATACCCAATACCCTCCCACAGTTGCCGCTAGACTGGATCAATACTTACACTCTGTGGTCTGCTGGCGCTGCTAGGCTGCAGAATCCTCCGAAGGCGCTCACCTCCCAGTCCTGGTGTGCCTGGACTACTTGCTGACTTTGGGCAGGATAATTTCCAAGGGGCTCCTGATGGCCTTTACACGGGTAGCCTTTTTCCTGTCTTCTCAAAATATGCAAGGGTCCTGCAGCCTCTCAGCTTCAGTGGCAAAGGAGATGACCTGGTGCTGGACTGGTGCAGCCAAACATCCTCTGCTACCAATGTGTTGGAGACGGATCCCCAGGTATGCCAGATGGACACTGGAAGTCTGTGAACTCTTGGAGGGCCCAACACCCTCCCCCAGGATACACAGAGGACTCAGTCAACAGCAAGTTCAAACTGTGGTTTATTACAGACACAACCAACAGGGATCAGCACAGGAACAGAAAATATTCATGCACATCTCGCTCTTCCTCGCAGGCCGGTTTTATTGTCTAATGGCGTCAGCGCCACAGAAAAACTTGGGACCTTCTCCAGAAACCTATCGGGCCACATGATTGGGTATTGAGTATGTTATTACCTATACAGTACACTATAGATGTTATTCTACTGGCCCTTGCATGTCAGGTGGCTGGCCCGGTCCACCCCCAAGTTACTAACTATAACATTGCTGCAGTCTGTTAGACTTACCATTGGCTCGTGCTCATTGCTACCCACCCCTAGGGTATTAAACTGTGGTTGGCTAGAGCTGATGTCCCCAGGCCTGGGATCCGCAAAGATTCTCAGCTCTCTGTGTAGCTCTTCAAGGTAATGAGAGCGATTATGTGTCTGCATTGTAACTTGCGGGTAAAACCTTAGCTTATGAGAGTGCCTGATCGGCGCAACACTTGTCTCAAATTGTTGCATACTTGTTGCGGTCTATGTCTGGTAGCCTATGACCGGCTCTCTTTCCCACAGCTGATCACTGTCGATTGTTTGCTTCGGCCACGTCACGTGTTCAGAGACCACAATTTTGAGCTGTGCAGCTCTGAATTATGACGATTTATTTGCATTTACTGCAGCTGGTGACTTTGTCATCTGGGGATTGGAATTGCGTCCATATCTCTTGACCTTGGCTGTGGGTCCAGTTTCACACATCTTACTCTCTGTCCAGCGTGAATCAGCACAGCTCGTCTCTTGCTGAGAGGCCTGTGGCCTGCTGTAATTTTCCTAAACAATTGTAATGCGATTTCTACAGTGTCCATGCTATACAACATTCTCGATAGTGTTAGTCACAATTGGCTCTGTCAGGTCCCATAGGTGGTCTTGCAGTTCCATAGGGTTATTCGCATGTAAGCATTTGCAAGCTTTGCTCATGATCTCTGGCGCCTTGCAACGACAGTATGTATTGTTACGCTCACCTGGTCTCCGCGGGGGTGTTGCAGCACGGTTGGAGACCTCCTTTGACTTGACTCCTCAGAATCGTCTCCCCCTCCAGGTTGCTGCTGGGCCTACTGCTCGAGATACTGGTGTTACCCCTGATTGAAGATGAGAGGCAATGAAAATGGAGTGGGGATATCGTGACTTCCTCCAACCCTTTTGTGCCAAGATACAGTGTGCAAGCACCTTCCCATACAAGCTCACCTGTTGTTTTATAATGATGAGCTATCCGTCCTGCTTATCCTAGCATGGGGGCATAAAACGGACCGAGTTGCTTCACTGGTCCGTGGAAATGTTGATCGAGCCCAGCTGCGACCAATCCACTTAGAAGGTAAGTCTTTTAGTTATGACTATTGTCCGTTTAGACTGTCTGTATTTTGTCTATAATAATTCTTGCAATGTCTCATTCCATTCCCCCATAGGTACGAAGAAGTAATCGGAGGCGAGGAGGGTCCGGGAAGTCTCTAGAGACTAATGGAGTTTCAACAGTGACAGGTGAGTTGGTCTTTATAAAGAAACTCTAGTCTCTTGTTTGGCACGGCCAAGCGTTCGTTATTCGTATGAGTTCTAACCTGTTGTGTTCTTTCTTCCCTCGCAGGTGCAGTCCAATGGCGAAGAATGGCATCCGGATGCTCAATGAAGATTCACAGTTGCAGGATGAAGATAGCGTGGAGAAAATGGAGAGAAGAGGAGCTTCGGGTAACTGGGGGCCCGGATTAGGTAAGATGAAGACTCTGGCTCTGGCAGTGATGGAATGCAGGTAAGATGAAGACTCCGGCTCCAGCAGTGATGGAATGCAGGTAAGATGCGCGCACAGTGATGTTGTGGCTGGCAGCTGGTAAGGAGTGCCCTCAGCGAAGGAGTAGCTGGATTCAGGAAGAGGCGCGCACAGTGATGTAGCGGCTGGCAGCAGGTAAGGAGCGTCGTCAGAGATGTCTTCAGGAATGGAGCTGCAGGAATCCAGTGATGCACAGGTAAGCACAGCAGAGAGTGTTACGCTGCTGAAAGGTGAACCCCTCCACGAAGGCACGTGGAGCGGTTGGCCTTATATGGGCTGGCTCAGGCCACTCCCTTTAGCCCCGCCTACTGACTCCACCTTGCCCTTCCCAGGGACTCTGGCACGTGCCTTCCAATGCTGTTCTACGGCCACGCCCGGCCCAGCTGCACCTGCTATTGGCACAGAGTGTGCAAGGCACACTTTATATGAGCCTGGCGCCAGAGGCACCAGGATTGGGTCCAATTGGACCCTGAGGATGAGGAAGGACTGGCCCCTTGTCCAGTGGCCATGACATGTATACATGCCTGTCCTCTAACTATAGCACTGTACGCTCATGTTCTTCATATATTTGAGTGCGTGTTTGTGTCCCGAAGTGAGGATGGCACGTGTGCTTCATGTCTAACGCAGCTATGTCGTCTGTGTCTCTAACACCGTCAGCAACATGGCTTCTTGGTGCTTTAGTCAAAACTGTTAATAGAGGTGTCTTTGATCATGGCCTGTGGTTCTTCATCCACGCAGGGGTAGGTCTGTACCACACCTGGTGTGTATGGCTGGTTGCAGGGGTATGGCTGGCTGAGGGGGTATCTCTCGATATACTTGTACATCTTGGGACTATTGGGAATTGGTCCAAAATAGAATGGGTTATTGTGGTGTTTCCTGGAATTCTTGCTTGTCATGAATTTTGTAGGAGGGGGAGGGGACGGTAGGCCTCCCCATACCTCTTCACTGTGTTGGGAAGTAAAATGGAAGCCAGGTGTGTGTGATGGTCAGTAATTGCCTGACCCTTGTATTGGAACATGTCAGGTATACGCCTCGGGTGCTAGTCTGTTTTCTCTCAGAGCGAGCTGTCCGTGAGAAAGTGTTCATGGTGTGAAGGGGGTGGAGGGTTGAGTTCCTAAGTATCCTACCTGGCAAGATGGGGTAAAGGTGTTCCGAAGACCCCTCACCCAGGTGATCTTCCCGCACTGATCCACCCCCAGGAGCTAAATCCAAGAGCGATGGTCGCGTCCTGGCCACCTGAATGACAGATCCCCGGGGACTAGCGAGTGAGACACCTTCAGGTTTCTCACATGCCCTTCCCCTATGCGATGTAGCCGCATCTGTTTCACAAGGAAACCAAGAAAGGAAATCTGTGTTTCCTTGGGCTTTGCCTTTTCGGTGCTCCACAGTGAAATAGTAAGGTTGCAGGTCTAACAACCACTGAATGACTCGAGGGTTTGAGTGTTTTCATTGGCTAATCCATACTATGGAGAATTATCCATGATGAGTGTGAACTTCCTTCTTAGAAAGTAGTATGTGGGTGATGGCCCACTTGATGGCAAGGGCCTCTAAGCACGGAATCATTGTTTCCACGTGGGAAGATTTTGCGACTAGTGAACAAGATAGGGTGTTCCAATCCACCACAAACTTGTGACAGGACTGCTCCTAGTCCTGTAAGGGAGGCGTCTCTTTGCAACTCAAACTCTTTCGAGAAATCCACTACCTTTAGGTTGGGGTTCTGGCACAGGGTTTGTTTTAGGTTGTTGTAACATATGTCGTCCTGGTCAGTCCAATGAAAGTTCTGGGGTTCGGCGTTCTTTAATTCGTCTGTCAGAGTAGCTGTCCTGTTTGAGAAGTTAGTGATAAACCTATAGTAGTAGCCAATGAACCCTAAGCATGCTCTGAGGTCTCTCTTAGTTTTTGGCATGGGGGTAGCTAGGACGGCTTTCATATTTTCACGCTGAGGTTGGACACTACCATTCCCTACGAAAAAGCAGAGGTATTTCATGGCTGATTGAGCCAGCTTGCATTTGGTTGGATTGGCAGTTAGGCTGGCTTCTCTAAGGGCTTTCATAATGATTGAAAAGATGGTCTTCCCAAGTTTTAGTATAAATGACTCTATTGTCAATATAAGCCCCACAGAAATCAGAGTAGGGCTGTAATATCTTATCCATAAGTCATCAGAAAGCGTAAGTGAAAAGGGAGGACTTTAAACTGGAATAGTCCCAGGGGCGTCGTGAAAGCTGTCTTTTCTTTATCAGGTCCATGTACTTGGACCTGCCAGTACCCCTTGGTTAAGTCTAGGGTTGATAGGAAGGTGGCATTTCCGAGTTTATTAATTGATTCGTCGATGCGTGGCATGGGATAGGCATCGAAGTCGGAGGTCACGTTGACCTGTCAGAAGGGTATGCAAAATCTCCAGGAATGGTCAGGTTTTGTGACCAATACTATAGGAGAGGGCCATGGGCTTGAAGAGGGTTCAATGATATTCAGCCTTAGCATTTTGTTCACTTATTCAACCACTATCTTTCTACAGGCTTCCGGGAGTCTATATGGTTTCAGATGGACCACTTTTCCCTTTGTGGTTCTGATATAGTGATAAGTGACTAGAACTCTTCCTGGTTTCTCAGAGAATAAATCAGGGAATGTTGCAATTCCTCTCTGAACAAGAGTACCAACAGCAACCCCATACACGTGTTTCAGCCTTGTTGGGCCTCATCAGTGAGGTGAAGCTGTGCCTCTCTGAACACAGTGAGCAGGGAGTCCATGTGTGGTTGCCCCCAGGTAACTTAGGGTGACCAACCCCAAGTTCCTTGCAAATATTTCAAAAAAGGTAGCAGGCGCTTCTCTCCAGAAAGAATACTCACAGCTTCACCTCACTGATGAGGCCCAACAAGGCTGAAACATGTGTATGGGGTTGCTGTTGGTACTCTTGTTCAGAGAGGAATTGCCATAGCATTTTGGTGCTGGACTGCCCATGTGGGCGGGACAAAGACTGATATGAAAATGGATATTACCCATTTGTGAAAGGTACAGTGAGCAAAAAGTGTGTGCAGCAAACTCGCATATCAGAACAGGTTATCATGCCATGTTCTTTCTGGAGAGGAGTGCCTGCTACCTTTTTTGGAACCACTTTGAGACAAGGTTGCTTTCTGAGGTAGGTAAGAGGACTAATACCTTTTGTCCTATTGAAAATGATCTCAAGACTACCTTTTTGTTGTAGACTAGATTTTGAACAAGTTCCTTATGCTCTCGCAATCTGGTAGCTGTTTGCGAACGGGGAATGGATGCCTCTTATTTTTCTTCCCAGGTCTCCCGGAGCATGTCCAGGACATCTCTAGGTTCTCTACCATAAAGTATTTCAAAAGGAGAGTATCCAGTGGATACCTGAGGGGTTTTTCTTACTGCAAATAGGGCCCAGGGGATCATGCAGTCCCAGCCCTACACATCCTTATCTATCATCTTTCTTAGGGTCAGTTTGAGTGTTTTATTGAATCTTTCTACCAATCTGTCTGTTGGGGGTGGTAAACTGAGGTTCTTACAGTTGCGATATGAAGCAATTCCTTCACTTCACCCATGAGTTTGCTCATAAAATTGGATCCTTGATCCATTAGAATTTCCTTAGGAAAACAGACCCTGAAAAAATATGTTAATAGATGTTTTAAAATCTGCTTGGTTGTGTTATCCGCGTAGGGAATGCCTCTGGGTATCTGGTAGCATAATCAACGATTACAAAGACATATTTAATAGGAAGTTTAGAGGTTTCTAAGGGACCAATGATATCCATCGCAATCCCCAAGAAAGGGACTTCTATTATTGGTAAAGGATTCAGAGGGGCAGGCAAGGGAATATGAGTACTGGTTTTCTGACATATTTCACATGTCTGAATGAAGTTCTTTATATCAGCATGGATACCTGGCCAGTAAAACTTCCCACTGATATGCGCCTGGGTCTTAGATTGTCCTAAGTGTCCCCCTGTCAAATGAGAATGTGTAATCTTTAGTACGATCTTCCAATGGCTTTTGGGGATTACTGAGTTTTGCTTAGGCCTTCTGTGGATGTTTTCTTTCTGTACAGTAATCCCTGTTTTAGGAAGAAAAACAGACTTCCCTTCTCTAATCCTTGCCCTTCAGGAATCATCTGCAAGAAAGCCTCTGCTAGTGCTGGATCATTTCGCTGTGCGAAGGCTAGGTCGGGAAGGATGGTAGGTTCTTCTTCCCTTTTTGCTTCAGTGATAGATTGTTCATCAGATTCCCCAAAGCCTAAGGTAATTCTCTCAGTATCTTCTGGTTCACTCTCTCTAAAACAAGGAAATAAAGTTCCTTCAAGAATTCCTTGTGCAATTTTGTTCCCACGATGTACCTCAAACGGAATTTCGCCTTGGTTCTGTGGGAGAACCTTTATGTCTCCCCAGAAGTCGGGATCTAAGATGCCTGCTAGGACATCTAGACTGAACTTCCAGGTCAGGCCAGATGTTGGAGCCAATCTTATATAACACCCAGGAGTGGGTATCAAAACTAAGTCTTTGGGAATCATTCCTCTTTTCCCTAGAGTGATCATAGCTTCTCTGCTGCTACAGATAACAAAGCCTATGGATTCATTTGTGCTGATAGAAGGATCTGAGGCTCTATGACTAAGCTTCTGGAACTTTAGGGTTCCCCAATTTGTCTCAGTTGAGTCACATCCCACTTCTAACACCACATGTAAGGAAGGCATGGTATCAACAATAGGACAGACACAAGTGACCTCAGTTCAAATGAGTTTATTGACCTTCAAAAAGGGTTTGGAAAATGCCTATCTAATCCTAAATCTAAAGATGGGAGCAAGCTATGACCATCAAATAATAATAGCGCAGTCCTAGTGGTGTCTTGACAAAACAAAAGAGCCTACACAAAAAAGCTATTGCCAATCCTTACCTCTAAATACAAATAGTGTGGGAAACAATGTTATGTAAAAGAAAGAAGTGTTCAAGAAATGATATATCAAGATATTCAGGCCATTGGCCTCCCTTCCCCATGTTTTCAGCATGGGACAAGGCAGTACACTCGAGCTTAGCACAGTCTCTGGCTTCTCTAGCACAAGGGTACAGTTCAAGCATTAGCATCAGGGCCTTCTGTGTCCCAGTCTCTTTGCCTTTCGAAGTCTCTTCTTCCAGAGGGCCTGATGCAACAAACAAACAATAAGTTATGTTCCTCTTAGTCCTTCACACCTTCTCAATTTCTCAGATGATTCACTATTCACCCCGGATCCCCCTCAGCCGTGATCAGATCCCCTTTAACTCAATGCTCATAGGATTTTCATATATCCAATTTCTCTGTGATTTGCGGTTCACCCCGGAACACCCTCAGCCGGGTCAGATCCATTTTAACATTATGTTCAATCAGTCTCTCTCTGCCGGACTCAGACTAATTTAATTCACTCTAACACAAAATTTGCTTTATCCCAAAAACATTCAATTGATCTCCCTCGTTCAGGCTCAGACCAATGTTATCTACTTTGTCATCAACTTTTTTGGCAGTATCAACATCAAAGACTTTCGATTGTGCACAGGATTTTGCTTGACCCATCACAGGACCACTTTGATGCACAGTTCTTTGCCACTCTTTCACCTTTATAAACTCTCAGTTCGATACCTTACAGAGACCGTCCAAGGAGCATGCACGTAGTGCAGGATCACTGTGTCAAAGGTATCATATCTTGGTTTCAAAGTTCAATCACTTCTCTGCTCTTCAATTTTACTTACGTTGCTTGTCACATGCGTTTCATACACTGTTAGCTTGAGGGCTCACCATACAACGTTGCTGGTTGCAACATTGGCTTCAACACATGCCGGTCTGGTATCTCTCCTTAACTCATTGGCTGTGTTGATTTCACTGGCGCTGATTTGTTGTAGGAGCCAAGAAGAGGACCACGGGAGAAGGCGATTGTCCCTACCTTGATTATCGATGCGGGAGGGCCCGGGTACCTCTGACACACAATGCAGGATTCTTCAGCCTGGTTTCCTAGTATTATGCTTTCTCTTCTTGAGGTTTCATGAAAGTAACGGTCCCTTGTTCGAAGAGGTCAAGGGCACTTGCCTCCTTGCGATCCCCTTCTTTTTCGCTGTCTTTCTCCTCTTGGTAAACTGCCATCTTGGAACTGCTGTTTCCTCGCATGTTTTGCCTTACTCAGAGTGTGCACTCATGCTCTGCCTTTTGTCCGTGTGGGGAAGGGTAATGGAAGTCAGGTGTGTGTGATGGTCAGTAATTGCCTGACCCTGCCTGGCCATTGTATTGGGACATGTCAGTTATATGGCTCAGGTGTTAGTCCGTTTTCTCTCATTGCAAGCTATCCATGAAAAAGTGTTTGAGTTGTGAAAGGGGGGTTGAGTTCCTAAGAATCCTACCTGGTAGGATGGGGTAAAGGTGTCAAAGGGAAGGTGATATAATTTCTTGCCATCTGGTGTCCCACTCCCACTCCCTAAAGGTCCCTCACCAAGGTGATCCTCCCGCACTGGTCCACCCCCAGGAACAGGATCCAATAGCGATGGCCCTGCCCTGGCCACCTGGATGACAGATCCCTGGGGACTAGCGGGTGAGATACCTTCAGGTTTCTCACAGCACACAAGACAGCAATTCAGTTGCTCCGGTAACCGCCGAACAACAAGGGAAGCGCGGACCGCTTCTCCAACACAGGAGAAGACAGACATGCCAGTAACAAAATTAGCAGCCCCCCTTCCGTTCCAAATTATTATGAACCACAGGCATTCACCATTCCACTCAGGCCTCAGCACTGATCCCTTGTCTTTCTTCCAACAGAACCACTGAGGTCACACCCCAAGAACAAGCAGACCTCTATCACCCACTACACTGGCTGACTGTAGAGGATTGCATCATTTTTAAATCACTGACGCTAGTCCATCGCTGCCAGTTTGGTGATGCCTCCTCATAGCTAAAGAAGCAATTCACTTGGTATGAGCCAAGCAGTACCCTTAGATCTAGGGACAAAGGACTCCTACACGTCACCTCGTCAAAAAGAGTCAACGGAACGGGCAGAGCTTTTTCCTCCAAAGCAATCACTATGTGGAATGAGCTGCCCGTCAACTTCACATCAGAATCAAACTACCTTAGTTTCAGAAAGAAACCTAAAACCCTTCTCTTTAAATAATGGTACTCGATTCTCGACCCTTATTCTCCTATGCACTGATACTTAGAACCACCAGCTTATGTTGTCCCGTCACATGGTCGTCCTCGTCATTATGTAATGCGCCCTGATGCCTGCAGGCTGCAGCGCTATATAAAAACATTAAATAAAAATAAAAAATAAAAATAGGAGGGCCGGGACAACACATGAGTTACATAGAGGCAAACACACAGGAGACTAGAAACAAGTCTCATGGTCACAGACAATCAGTGAATCACCATAAACACTTTCTCTAAGTCTGACAGAGCTTGCCATCCATTTTTTTTATGTCTCCCCAGATTCGAGCTACATGAAACACAGTCCATTCCAAACAACAACTATTGGTGCCTTCAAGCCGCCCAAAAACAGTGGCTTACGCTTCTGAACTCAGTCCTGCTCCTAGAAAGGGAAGGTCACCAATGTCAGTGTGAAATAGAGGACACTTAAAAGCCCCAAGAACTTTTTAACCTTCAACAGCCAGCCAATCTGTTTTTTTAGATCACAGTTTGTTTAAACTATAAATAGGCCGATCAGTAAGGCCATATGCAGGTCATACATATCATTCTATGTCCTCGTTTACTACAGAGACACCCAATCCATGGCCCAGATGAAGGCAACAACACACCTTGCCGAAACGTCACTGGATAAGGATAAGCTACACCATTTCTAGCGCCTAACCATAATTCCTGCTAATAACTAGAGAGGTCGGCCTAGGATTGGTCACTATATTTTGTATATAATATAGTGTAACACAACAAATGAAATGTTAAATGATTGACATGCCAATTTGTATGAGATAGGACATTTAGGTTGTTATAGATTCACAGGCATTGGGAAAACAAGAAAAAGAATACAGGTGCCTATTTCACCAGACCAAGACAATACAGTTGAAACACTGCTTAATTTGCTTGAACACTGATGGTTCCCCTAGCATTTATTTTCTGTCCTTTGGGTTTTCTCTGTCCTTTGATTTTGTTATTTAACTTGATTTCCAAGTTGTTAAAAAAAACAGTAATAGGAAGTCAGAAGAGCAAATTGAAATATCGCATGGGTGTATGCACTAATTTTGACCACAGATGTATTTTTTGTACTATGAACAAGAATAAAATATATTGTTGTGCAAAAACCTCTCCACTTTTCTAGACATATGTACATGTTGTTTTACTCACCACGTCTATATGTCTCAATAATTGTTTTTGGTCTGAAAACTTAGCACCCCGAGAATTTATCATGGCAATGCTTTGAAAAAAGTTGAAAAATAAATAAACAGTACCAATTCAAAACGCCTAAGAAAAAGAAAAACAACTAGTTGGAATTTCTTACATAGTAACAGAAATACCCAAACTATTAGTACCTGAAGTTTAGGAGGGATTGAAATACCTCGGAACAATACACATAATAACATGCATGATTAATGCATTTAGAATTCCAAAGTGGCAGGACACTTCGAGTTATAGTAGTACAGAACGAGAGAGGCTACAAATCCAAGGAGTGCTCTAGTGGTTGCTTGCAAACACCTGCGCCCAGGAAATTTAAAAGGCAACTGAAGCAGGGAATCAATGTCTGCTTCTGGCGGGAGAGAGCTGTGTCTCTCTTTGAAGGTAAAGCAACCAAAAAACAGTTACCGGCATGGTAGAGCTAGGCGGCTCACCAACGAAGAAGGAAGAGGCTGCGTCAGAAGGACACACTGAGGGAGTGCCAGGAACCAGTCTAAGACTCCTGGGAATTCACAGGTGAAAAAGAGCAGAGCTTTCATTACCGGTGGCTGGAGAGAAGCAGATGCGTGAAGTGGAAGCCACGAGAGACGAAGAAATCAGGAAGAAGCGGTCACAAGAAGGAAGCAGATGAAGATGCTTCTCCGGTGGACCACGGGAGAAACGAAAGACACCAACAAGAGCCAGTGCATCCACCCAGAGGCAGTGGGGACCCTGGGGCATGTCGGTGGCAATGGCGAGTGAAAGTGGTTAACACAAATAACTGAAAAAGAGGGAATGAATTAACTTGATGTAAAAAAGGGAGATTAAGCAACAAACAGGCCCCTTTCAAGCAAAAGGATATGTGTAATGCCATATGGGCAAAACCCAAACCGGATAATATATCCAGAGGACAGATTGACTAACAAAGTGTATATGTAACTTTGGGGAATGGCAGAAGCACCATGTGAATATAAGTAGTCCTGACAGGAGAGTATACCAGGCAATCACATGTTTGTGAAGACAAGATGCCATGGCAGGAGAGTATACCAGGCAATCACAAGTGTGTGAATACAAGACTCCCTCGCAGGAGAGTGTGCTAAGCAATCATGAGTGTGTGAATACAGGAAGCCCTGGCAGGAGAGTATACCAGGCAGCCACAAGTGTGTGAAAGCAAGACGCCCTGGCAGAGGAGCATACCAGACAACAAAAACTGTTTGATATAAAGATATCCTAAGAGGGAGGACTGGAACAGAGATATGTGAACCAGGAGAGGAGGAAATACAATTGTAAAGTCAAATACTTCAAATGGTGTGAGCCTAGAAAGGCACAAACAACTGTTGTATGTGAAACTTTCAGAGAGCCAAAAGAAATCCAGGAAAAGGGAACCACCCTCTGAAACTGGGATCTCTATCATGGAAGAACCTTTGTGTTGGAGCCATTTATTCTTCTTTTGTGAACAATTTTCTAAACATCCCAAGGTTAAAGACATTTCCCATTTCACCGTAGAGTTTAGTTTTGGTGTGAGGGTCAGGATAGAACGTTGGCACAGGACAGTATTGGTTTGGACATTCTGACACAGACAGATCCTTAGTTTTGGCTTAGGTAGAGAATATCCTCTAAGAGCAGGGTCAAAGAGGCCTTTCCCAACCCTTTTATTTTCAACTAGCTAGGGTACCCAGTGTTGCCTGTGTCTTGATCGAGTGGTGTCTCATGTGCCCTGGAGGATGTTGCTCTTGTCCTCTTGTCGTCAAGTCTTGCTTCAGTTTGCTCTGGTGTCTCATGTGCCCTGGAGGATGTTGCTCTTGTCCTCATGTCAGCAAGTCTTGCTTCAGTTTGCTCCGGCATCTCATTTGCCCTGGAGAAAGTTTCTCAGATCCTCTGGTTGGCAAGTCATGCTGCTGTTTGTTGTGTTTCAGAAGCTCTTGATATTGATTTTTGCTTTGCATCAGAGGAGCTTTTCAAAGTGATGTTCATTTTTTGTGCGCCATGTTTCAGTCACACAATGGCTTCAGAACATTTGAGAAAACGTCCAAGAAAGATTGATTGCTTGTGCTCTCATCTTGTGAATGAACTTAAGTAAACTGTAACCTTGCCACTTCCCATATTTGGAGTGGCGTGATAAAAAAAATGTTAACATTTTATTGCTTTTTTAATTCCCTTTAAAAATGCTTTAATCAAGATTTTCGAACTGTATACAGTAGTAATACATTTCAAAGGAATAACCAACTCATTGAACATTTTGCTTCAGACACTTTTCCAAATTGTATCTCCTTCTAGTACCCACTGTAGTGAATCAGGGTCAGCATCAGTAAATGAGGATGTCTATGGAGTGAATATTTTGCATATAAGACTTTTGTATCCAAACATAGACTACAATCTTGCCCCAAACAAAAGAGCAATCCATGCATAATTTGGTATGCGTGGGTTCAACGGTGTGGATTGGTATAGCCAGACAAACATACCCAGACAAACACACCCATACATTCAGCTTTACATATAAAGATAAACGTCTTTAACCAAAAACATGGCTAACTTGTGAACGAGTTTCATTCCTGGCTCAAAAAACAGTTATTGATCACCTGTTGAGGATGGACCTACAAAAGATAATAATTGTTTACATTTTGGTCAGCATTTAATTGAAAGAGATTTTATTTTAAGAATATGGAAGGATTGTTCCATTTGAAAATGTTATGGTCTGGTCTTTTTTCTCTGTATGCAGTAACTTTGTAATAGCTAAAAAGCAGAAATACCCTTTCATGTATTCTTATAATGTTGTCATTTTAATTAGCAATGCGAATGCAGAATTTATTTACTGTACTCAAGGTCATGTACTTTAGTTAAAAATGAAAACTGGTTTTAAATTCTAAATGTCATTTTAAAAGTGCAAGTTTTCTTCATTAGGCCTGCAACCATGAACTACATTCACAGGCCATATTCAGCACAGTGCTAGGCAGTGGCTGCAATATTTGAATGACACCACATTTCATTTTATAAATTAACCTTTCAACAATTGAGTCATATTGTAAAATTGCAATGCAGAGAAATCAGTCCTCAACCCTGTTTGTGTCTGTTAATAACATTAATAACAAAAACATATGAATTGCATATTCTATGACTACTGATCCACTAAATACCATTCTGCCGCCCCCAATAGAATTACACTATATACATCGCTATCAGTGGATGCATTATAGATGGTAAATGTATTTTAAACTCTCTTTGTGTGTGCGTGTGTGTGTGTGAGAGAGCGAGAGATGGTGGAGACAGGGAGAGAGAGAGAGAGAGAGAATGTGACATATGTTAAACCCAATAGTAACATATATTTTACCTTTATGTACAAGCAGTGCACATACTCTGCCCATATGAATTCTTTTATATTAGACAAGCAAGAATTGAGATAAAAGACATCTTCAGTGTTGAAACTATGATGCGGACTTCAAACAGCTACATTGGAAATTAAGCAGAAGTGCCTTTAGTTTGGATCCCCACGCAGAAACTTGGGTTTCAATTTGGTGGTGAGTAAAACTCATCACAGATTACAAAATTGCATGCTTCTTGTATTGTGAAAATGGCCAAGAGATATTGGGGTCGATTCATGGAGCAAACGTGCGCCGAAAATCCCAGAGCAAGCAGGCGCAAGGTGGCGCAAGTGTGAGAAACCCAGCGCACGCGTGCGATTCAAGGAAGACGCTGCGCATGTTTCCCGCTGTCCGTGCGCCAGACCTGCCATGGCGCACGCAGGCACACACGGCGTGCGCTACGTGCACAGCAAAAGCGCACATAGCGCGGCGCACACAACCAAAGTGGGCGGAACAGTGGGCGTAACACGCGGAATGGGGAATAACGCATGAAAAAGAAGGCGTAACTGGGGAAGTACTGCAGGGAACTACACGGGACGCCCACACGCACGCAAACAACCCGTATTCATGGATTTGAATACGGGAAACCTGCGCACGGCAAAAGACACACACAGGCGTCAACGTGTCTGCCACAGGAAGGCAGGCGGAAGCGTCCCCGCGCACAGTATAAAAGTGCGCACAAACAACAAACACGTATATACAGCTACGATGAATGCCCCATTTGTCGCAGCACTGATCGTGGGACACCACAGGAGGAGGAGAATAGCCAGGGCACGCATTTTCGCACCACGGACAAGCCTTTTTGGGATGCCTGACGACCAGGTCTACGGCAGGTATAGGTTTCCACCCCATATCATCCTAGACCTGGTATGGGAGTGGGAAGATGACCTTACATCCCCCACCCTTTGACCCAAGCATTGAGCCCCTTGGAGAAGGTGCTCAATGTCCTGCATTTCTTGGCCACTGGGTCATTTCAGCGGACTACTGCCATAGTGGGGGGGTCTCACAGGCCACGCAGTCACGCTGCCTACACCAGGTACTGGCAATCATGACAGCGCGCCCCTCAGTCCGCAGGCACATATACATGCCCAGAACCCCCGCAGAAAGGCAGGCCGTTGTCCTGGATTTTTACAGGGTGGCACACTTCCCCAAAGTGCTCGGTGCCATAGATTGTAACCATGTGGCCCTACGTCCACCTAGGGCCACGGAGCACATCTACCGAAACCGCAAGCACTGGCATTCCATCAATGTACAGGTGATATGCGATGCAAAGGGAATCATCACCTCTGTCTATGCAAACTACCCTGGCTCCACCCATGACAGTTTCATATACAGAATGTCCACCCTGAGCCGGGCCCTAGAAGCTGGGCAGCATGGCGACACATGGCTCCTAGGTGAGTAAAAATGCCCTTGCACATGCATGCATGTCACACACACACACACACACACACACACACACACACACACACACACCCCCCCCCCCCCCAATAATTACAACCATTTACACCTCCCCAGGGGACAATGCCTACCCTCTGAGCAACCACATAATGACGCCAATCCGGAACCCCACCACACCACCCCAGGTAAGATACAACGCCGCCCATATTGCAACCAGGGCCATAGTGGAGCGCACATTCGGAGTGCTCAAGTCACGTTTCCGCTCCCTTGATCGCTCTGGCGGGCAGCTACTCTATGCACCCCCAGTAGTGTGCAGGATCATTGTGGCAGCATGTGTCCTGCACAATGTTGCAACACGGCAGGGCGTACCGGTGGACATGGTGGTGCCCCCACATCCCCAACCACAGGCACAGGCGCTGCCCATGGGAGGGGACAGGGCACGTGGCGAGGAAGCCCGGACCCAGCTTGTGGCCACATTTTTCACCTAAACTCCCACCCCTGCAGAGTGCACACAGGCCTGGCACATACCAGGTGACAATCGATGATGACAAAGAGACAGTCAACTGTCACAACCTTACCACCCTGAGATTGTTGCCATGGAAGTGCCACATTGTCTGCATCCCTAGCTACTTAAACACAAGCTATCCTGTGTGACCAAAAGGCACACATATGACATATGACATGACATGATATGGCATTTGTAACGTGCCTATACACAAGTGTTTCAAGGTGCAACGAGGCAGGTAGGGGGGAACAAGGGAAGACAGACAACGATACTACTAGGCCAGGTGTCATTTAGATTGCGCAAGTGCAGGGGTAGGGGGAAGGGAAAACTGCAAGGGGAAGGGGAGGGGGGAGTGCAGTACAGGGTAAGTAGAATAAAAAACAAATAAATAGGCCAGCTGGTGGCAACTGCAAAGTTAAGTGCAGACAAGTGCTGGGAAAGGGGGGCTGTAGGGATAGAGAAACAGTCCCGCAGTGCAGGGGTTGCCAGGGAGGCAGTGCAAGTGGAGAGTGGCTGGTCCAGGGACCGAGGTCGGGGAGAGTGGCCCAGTTGCAGATCGAGTGCAGTTTCAGTGAAGAATTTAGCAAGGGAGAGGGAGAGTGAAAGCAGAAGCAAAGAGGAAGGTTTTGAGGTGCTTCCGGAACCAGAGATTGTTCTCCTCAAGTTCCAGGGAGGCAGGAAGGCTGTTCCAGAGAGAGGCCCCTGCCGCGGAGAGAGATCTACCACCAGCTTGTTGCCTCGAGAAGCGGCTGACCCTGACATGCAAGGTATGAATCACACACACCTGCAAAACAGGCCATGACCATCACTGTTATGTCACTCAAACCCGCCCAAACCACAACATGACATGGCAAGCAATAGCCATACACCAACACAGTACCAATAAGGTACACATTGCCATGTGAAAAATGTACAGTGGCATCAGACAATGATGCCTGACATGGAATCAGATGAAATGACTGACCAATAACCTCCCACCCAAAATAAGTAATTCCCAAATGCATTACAAAAGTTGTAGACGTAACATAACAATGAATGCCTGTCTACATGCACATTGTGCATTGCAAAATCAACACTGCAGCTTCTGTGTGCTGTGTCCAACTCCTGCAACACACTGCTCAGCGCACAGCACAGTGAACAGCTATTGTGTGTGATGCACACCCTGAGCATCACATCTAAGCGACAAACCACATCAAAAAGCAAATTAGGCATGTACAGGATCCATAATTGGTCACAGAACATGTGCTGCAGGGACACAGTGGGCACCAGAAGGCAAACAGAGTGTACACGTGGATATCCAAGGGTGGTTGTACATGTAGTACATCATAGTGCGAGTGTGTGGGTCAGTAAGGACATGCACTCAACATATGCATGTGCAATCAAGTGACCATCAGTGTCCTCTACACATCACATGTGAACATTCACCATCTGTACACCCCAGCATGTCAAACCACAACTATCCCCTCACACCTGAAAGGTAAACACAACACATGAACATGCATTGATAAGCAGAACCTAACAAGTACATAGGATACCACAATTACAATGTCAGGGTTCCCATCACACTGCAGGGCAAGGCAACTATCAACGAGAAAACACCCTCCCTCCCTCACAAATGACCATGACCCACTGAACAACTGCACCTGGGTCATAGAGCCTTCAACCCTCAATTTCACCTGGCCACAGGATCACCCTTCCCCTTCGTCACCATCTCCCACCTTGTGTGTAAAAAGGTGCCTGCACCCTCAGAGTCCACCTTCATTTGCAAAATCACAAAATCCAAGGCAGAAAAACGAACCAGAACAGCCTCCAGTAGATGACTTGACGTAGCAGTACCTCACAAAGGCCAAGTACTACCACAATGATGTAACAACCAAGGTAGCACTGTAAAACAATGTCACAACAGGATGTGAACCATGTGTGGTACATAACATAGAATGATGCACCACGAACGGATGTGTACTGTCACAGGTCCCGTGTACAGGCGCAGGAGTGGCACGAACCAACCACCCCCACCGTGGCCCGGGTGCCTGCAAGGTCAAACTCATACAGGCCTCTGAGACCCTGGTGGGGAAGGAGGGTCAGGGATATGCAGTCGGGACAGGCGTTGTCACACTGGATAACTGGAATGAGTGGCAGGAGAGGGGAGGAGGAATGACACATGAAAGTAGGGAATGCACGAAAATGTACTACCTGCATGAACACATACACAATCCGAACAAACTTGTACATCATTGGCATGGCCTTCTGGAGTCCAGGCTTAGGAGTGGCACGAACCAACCACCCCCTCTAGGGTTTTGGCGCCTGCAAGTTTGGGGCTTACACAGGCATCCGCAATCCCAGCGGGGAAAGAGGGTTAGGGAACGTTGGTTGGATAGGTACGGGAAGCAGGAACACCGGGTAGAGGGTACATGGTTGAGAATTGGATAGGACTCCGGGAGATTAGGGGAAAAAAATCATACCAAATCGAATTACACATTCATCCATGCATTAGTGCACCCCCAGCAAGCCTATGCAGAGCAGTTTGAAAGAAAAACAACAAGACACTTAGCTCTGGTTTTGAGTGCTGGCCTCCTGCCTGCGCACTCTCATGTCCGGTTACAGGATCACTTCAATGCTGCAAAGAGAGCCACAGTTAATAATCTGTGCGTGCCCATAACACAAAAACACACCACCAAATATGCCCCATAGCAACAAACTACTCTACAAACAGACAATCTGGTGTGGATGCACAGTCAATGCAGTAAGTCAGCTGCCGGTGGGTGCGTGGCAAATGGAACACCAATGTGTCACAATTCACACAACATGCAATGTTCCCTGGGTAAGCAGACAGACCCATATAGCAAGGCATGACTTCAGAACAAGTCGTGTTACACCATGACCAAAACAAAGTAGGCAGTGCATGTTTCAAAATGTACATGGAAATGAAATGCACTGCACCCGAGTATGTCCCTTGCTGTATGTCCCTGTGAGCTGCTCCTTTCCATGTCTCGGAAGGCTACATGGTTGATACAAGTGCCTCAATGGACCTTGGTGTACCGGAGGGTATGTGCCACTGCCCCTGCAGGTGCCCCAGACAACCTTACAACCAACAGCCATTAGTCCACCAACACATCCTAGCTGTATTGTGTGCTCCAACACCAATATTCGTCCAAGCTCACCCTCAGTGCTGCTACTAAGCCTGGATGTGCAACTGGCCTGGTGGAAGCTTTGCTGTGTTGTGGCCCCTCTGTGCTGCTCACCTTGTCTGGAGTTCCTTGGAACACGTCAGCAGTTCTAGGATGTAGGTCTGCAATCCCGGTGCCTCTGCTTGCGCACACATGTGCATGTGGGCACCAACAAACGTGTCCAGAATTCAGACGTCCAATGGGCCATGTCTGCTGGCAAAGGTGGTCTGGAGGCTCATCCCCCTGCAGAAAGGGCATGAAACACATGAAAAATGCTTTAAAGTCATCTGTGTGTGTCTCTTCAGGCATCTCATTACTGGACCATGTCAGAGACTTACATCAGTCCGTCTTTCACATCCAAAGTGTGGAACACACTATCTACGGCATGAATTGCAACAAGCACGTGTACAGTAAAGATAAGAAACATACTACACAATGCATAGCAATTAATGTACACATTAATCATGAAACACCCCATCTAGCAAAAGCTGAACAGTGGTCAATAACACCGCAATCATCCCCACTAGGGGTGTTAACACAAGTTACACAGCACCAGACATGCCACAGATATGACAGTCCAAAGCCCTTGTGTAATAGGCTGTCACACCGAACCATCCTTGTGAGCCCGTGGATAAGGGAGGCAGGAGTGGCATATGTGAGTCAAGGACCCCAAGCAGCAAACACATACACAAGACAAGCCTGAAGGGCCCAGCTGGAACAGACAGTAGATGCTTTCAAAAGCCACAAAGCACCGCACCGTCACATGAAAGCACAATAGACAAGCAATTTTAAACTATATTAACTAATTACACTAACTATAAAAAACCTACATTACTTAATTAAATTAACTATCAAACAGAAACTTAACTAACTAAACGAAAAGAAAAATCAAAAATGGCCACATACGACCTGGGGGGAGGGGAGGCACCCAGGAGGGGGGAGGTACAGGGTGCTGCTCAACACCCACATGCGATGATGCTGAGCAAAAACCTCCATGGGCTCAACGCCTGCACAGCCTGACCTATGTGGGAGATAGATGGTCGTCCGAGTCTGGCTCATCCTGGAAAGGAGGATGTGGCACAGTAGCCTGGCCATGCCTAGCCACAGCTTGCCCCTCGTTGGCAGCAAGTCTGCCGGACGGGTGAGCCTGGTTCTGTGTGGTGATGTGACGTAGGTCTGCATGCAGAACCTCACGTGATACACGTGCTTCCTCTTGCAAGGTAGCACGTGTAACACAGAGTTCCTCCTGCAAGGCCTGGCTGGACAACCGCTGCACCTCCCGGCAAGCCTGTAGCTCAGCCTAGATGGTACGCTCAAGCTGTGCAAACCTCTCCTCTGCTCGCTGCCTCTGGGACATCATAAGGACACCCAGAGTGGATTTGAGGGAAGCATATTCCTCCCTCAGGGCATCCATGTGCGCCTCTGCGTGAGCAGCAATTGCTTTACGCAGAGACAACATTTCAGCCTGGCGTGCCTTGTCTGAGGCCGTCATGCCCAGCCTGAGCGAGCGGGCCGTGGACCGTGCCGCCTGCTGCTGGAGAAGCACCTGCCTAGCAGGGGGGAGCACAGATCGGGCCACATACTCCATGCTCTCAGCGATGTTCTCCATTGCTGCCCCCTGCCGTTCTGAATTGGCAGTCATGTCTTGCTCCCACTCAGTATACTGCGGTTGCGCGCAGCGACCTCGTTGCTGGGCTTGACCCCTGCGGGACCCAAGGACCGGGTGTTCTCGCTGTGTTGGCACCGCCCGCGGCTGCACGACTACATTCCCCCGTCGACGTGATGTCCCAGGCACATCAGTGACTGGTGTGGAGGCTGACCCTGCGTCCCGATCCACCACGGGCGGAGGAACCAAGACTGTCTGATCCCTCAGTGCAGGTGTCGCGGACAGAGGAGTGTCCACATCAGAATCGCTCACCCCTGACACATGGACTTGATGCTCATCCAGCTCGACATGGACGTCAGAGTCGTCATCAAGGCTGGACTCACAGGCAGCCAGAGACAAGATGGACTGTAGCACTTGGGGGTTTTCGTGGCCTACCACCCCACGACCCCCACTTGTGCCGGGTTGATGTAGTGGTTACAACCCTGTGTCTGGCATGACAACACCATTCTCCGCCTCCATTGCGTCATCACCTGAAAAACAGAGAGAAAAAAGGTCACTACACATGTCAGAAGCACACAAAACACACACACACCGACAACAAACACATCAGGCAGACATGTGACACACAACATAGAACCTGGCATGCATGCTGGGTCAACTGTGAATTGCTTCTGTGATCAGACCTGTTGAAAGGTGGCAGTTTGCATGGAAGTGGGTCTATGCAGTGCAGAAAATGTGTACACCACTCACTACCTACATGTACAAATACTCCATGGTGTGTGTCAGGAAATGTGAAGGCAGTGCAAGGTCAAATTCAGGCATCACGTGCACTGTGCATTCAATGGGTAGCATATCTACAAGCCAAGCACCCCTCCACCCAAGTACAAAAGCAGGGATGCCTAGCATGGTATCAAAAGGCTGACCATACACCTGTGTATTGACAGGCAGTGTTGACTGGCATCAACAGCTTAATGTGATTCAAGTGACAACACTGCAAATGATGATGGGACAGTAAGCAGGACACATGATGAAAACTCTGGAGGCCGCCCACGTGTGAAGAAGACACTACAACAGTCGGACAGAGTCATTGGCCATTAAACAGGCTGAGGCCTGTGAGCCACACAGATTGTCAGACCCTAAACATGTGTGCAATGCAGTACTGAGCCACAGTTGACATGGGAAGGCTGATGAGATGCCATGCAATGTATGTCACCCAGGACTTGTATTACAGTGATCATCCAGTCAAGGACACATAGGGGCATGCGTGCAATGCACATGGAGCATGAATGGGCACTCATGTCCCTGCGGGACATCTGACCTATGCACAGTACAAGTGAGATACCCTGCATCAAGTACTAAGGCTGTACCACACGGCATATGTCTGGCAGATTGTATGCTGGAAGTTAGCATGTACACAGGACGCATGAACAGGAAAGTACACATTGGCAAGATTGAAGCAGACCAGTGCAAAGGTGGAACTGGGGTGCAGAGTGGCGGAGGAGGGGCAAGGGAGCATGCCTACATGGAGTCCCTGCATGCAGGCAGAGGAGACATGCACGTCAGTCAAGTAATGACATTGTGCCTGGGCTGAGAGGAAGGTCACCCCACGCCACATGCAGAAGGGCCAGTGAGCTGGAACATGGACCGGAGGGGCATACTTGTAACCAGCATGTGAGTAGGTTGCAATAGTGGTGATGCGGACAGTCCCCGTCTGCTCCACATGCCCACCATCCAGCAAAGCAGACATGCATCACAGAAGCATTGCATTACTTACACATCAGAACCATGTACACGTCACATGTAGTGGCAATCATGCACAACACATCCTACAAGTGAAACACACACGTCCTCAACAAACACGCATCAACACTCACTGGACTGGGCATCAAAGTCCAGCATCTCTCCCACTCCTTCGACCAATTCAGGTGGTATGAACTCCGCAACGAGTGCCTCATGCGGAGTGAGCTCTTCCTCCTCTGGTGCAGGCCCACCGCCAGTCACCAGAGTCAACTTGTAATTTGAGGCACGCTTAGCCTTAGCGCTGCGTTTGAGGTCATTCCAATGCTTTTTGCACTCTTGCGCCGTGCGCACCTCATGGCTGAATGAACTGACATGTTCCGCAACATGCTTCCAGTGGGTGTCACGGTGGGCAGCCGTAGTCTGACTATTGGCACCCACTACCATGTCACAGCTGTGGCCCCGCACGTAGTCCACGAGGAAGTCCAGTTCCTGCTTGCAGAAAGGCTTCTTCCTCGACATGCAGGAGGTCGTGGCTGTGTGTGGGGTCCCAGCCTGTGCTGCAGGTGCAACCTTCCTCCTCTTGGACTGTGGCGCAGGCCCTGGCTGGCTAATGCCGCCCTGACCAGTATGGCCAGTGGGTTCGGTGGATTGAGCCCAGGGAGTGGCAGGTGGAGGGACGACCAAAGGCCTGACTTGTGTCATTGGCATCTGGGTGCCCTCTAATGGACCCTGTGCAGCAACATCCGCTGTGGCAGGGTCATTGCCCGCAACGGTCCTGGTTGGCAGACTCACAACCGGGGTGTTGTTGGGTGCATCTGCCCCTGCACTTGCCAACACCCGGCTGTTCGGGGCAGCAGATGACATAACTGCCCCAGGGACACGTGTCTTGGTCAGAGCAGCCCTGCGTGCCCCTATGGTTTCCCTGCTGGCCTGTTGGAAATCTACCAAGGGCTCCTCAAGTGCCAACGCAGCCTGAGCTGGCAGACCCTGAGCCTGGGTGGCGGTGTCCACAGCTGCACCTGCAGCTACCACTATCCTTGGGCCTGTGGCAGTCGATGGAACGGACTGCCGGGTCACACGGGCGCCAGTGCCAGATGCAGAAGCTGCATCCCCCGGAACCACAGGGGGTGGTGGCATGACTGCACCAACACATGGCACAACATTGTGCTCAAGTGGCGCACCCCTGCCTCTTCCCCCGCTGTGGCCGCCCTGGACACCCTGGAGTCCCCCTACTCCCTGGTCACCACGGCCACGTCCCCGACCACGCCCGCCACGAGGAGTACGCCCAGCTGAGGCGCCCCTCACCTTTGGTATCCTCCCAACCATGGCACAGATGTAGTAGTGCCGGCACAGATGGAGTAGTGCCAATGGGAGGTGTACACCACAATTGACCTGGGCAATTGGGGTGAAGGGGGTGGGAAGCAAGATGTTAACAGCCCCCCTGCACCTACAAGGCTGTATGTGACCCCCGTGATGTAGTGACGGGTCACGCAACGCTCAGGCACCCCAAAACTGCAGTAAAACCGTGCACGCAACCCTGCAGCCTACGTGCGTGGAATCAACCTCCCGCAGTACGCGGTGGCACCCAGTAACACGAATAACGCATACGCATGGGACACGCAGGCTACTATGACCTCGAAAATGGGTGCGATACACAGGGGCACCCGCAGTGGGAAAAATAGCGTGTGCGACTCACCGTCTGACTAGCGCGATGCAGAAAGATACATGTAGCCAGTACCCCTGCCAAAAGAAGAGATACGTCCTTGATAGCTGTGAAGTTGTGATGGCGCGCGAAACAACAGGAAGCAGCAACACACGTCGGTCTCCACGAAAGGCATGTACAGCGAACTGCTGCCCCCGCTCACCTTTAACCCGTGCTGAGGGAAACGCCCGCGCGCGTCACGTCACTTACGCGCATGGGCCCTTTCCTCGGATTACACGCATTCCCACGCAGACGTGCAGTTTTTCACACGTACTGAAATGCCTGTGCATGCCCGCGCACGTCACGTCACAGAGGCGCTTACGCTTGAAGGGCCTTCGGTCCAATGAAATCGCACATGCGTGCAGACGCGCTTACGTGCTAAGGGCCTTTCCTCGAATTACACGCTGACGTGCAGAATTTTCACGTGCCAAATCACTCCGTATCAAGCTAGCCACGCATAAGCACACAGAAGACCATGCTCCTGCCCAAAAGGCCGAATTACTGCCCCCCAGGCCCCTGAGCAGCCTCCCACGAGCCATCTGCTGCTGCCTGCCTGCCTGCCTGCCTGCCTGCTGCCACCGTGCCCTGCCATTTGGTGCCTGCACATCAGCCATCTGCAGGGGTCCAGTTGCGGTGCCCACCCCTGCTGGAACAGAAGACTCCCGACTAGGACACCATTGCTCCACAGCCCAGCCCCAGGACCCAGTTGCCCACCCACGCCTGCCTCGGGGGTCGCCATGTCGGGGCAAACACCATCTGAGACCACTGGCGACCCCCAGCCAGAGGGGCAGAGGGCCACCGGCTTCAGTCAGAAGGAAGTTGGTGTCCTGGTGGAGCTTGTCCTGGGGCATTATGATGCCCTCTTCGGATCATCACGCGCCGACAAGGAAGGACGTGACAGGATCTGGGACGACTTTGTGGTTGCCATCAACGCGGAGGGGGTGGCAACCCGCAACATCAAGCACGTCAAGAAGCGCTGGGAGGACTTGAGGTCCAGGACCCTCATAAAGGCCCGGCGCCTCGTGGAGGGGGGGCCGGGGCAGCATGAGTACCATCCAGCTGAGGGTCCTGGAACACGTACGCCCAGCGCTCCATGCCCAGATCCTTGAGAGGCAGACCCGTCTGGAGTCGAGCGGTAAGTGGCCAAGCATTGCTGTGTGGGACAGGGCATGTTGCAGTGTGCTGGTTGTCTGATACTTGCCTGTATGTATGACATAGGCCATGTACGCGTGTGTGTGTGTGCAGGGACATCATGGTCATGCATGTGAGACCAGTAATGTGTGAAGCACACGGTTGGTGTATGTGTTTAAATGCTACATGGGGAGCCCTATGCGGAATGGACACATGAGAGCATGCCAGTCTCTGTTCCTGGACATGGGTTGGGGTGAGGGATGGGTTATGATGCCATGTACATGTATGGTGTCCATGTCTGTGTATCTGACCTGCGTGTCTGTGACTTGTGAATGCCATGGATGCATGACACATGTCTGTGACAATGTTCAGATTCACTGATGCAGCCTAGTTATCCTTGCATCCACTGTGTCTGGGGTGTACGAGTTCAGATGGATGAAAGTACGGTGAAGTGTGTAAATGTGATAGGCATGACCCATGAGGCATGTAAGTTCAAAAACAACATTGTATGTTTCAAGAGTCCCTTGGACATGTTTGCTAATGTCCATAGCATGCGCCATGCCTGTTACTGCATGTGTTTTGCCTGCACTGACCCATGTGTTGTGGAGGGACATGATGGAAGTGATCTTTGACAGTGCCACTCATCTGCGATTGCTTCATGTCTAGGGGACCATTGTACAGTACCCTGATGCTTGTGTTCTATGTCTCCCTCTACACAGTGCAAAGTGAAGAAGAGGGCGGAGATGGCGCTGTGGAGCAAAGCGGCGGGGATGCCCCCACGGCTGCAGCGGAAGGGGTGGGTGAGCCCCCACAGGGGCTTGCAACGGCGGAAGATGGGGTGGAGCCATCCAGGTTGGTGGTTTCCACAGAGGAGGAGGAGGCCGCTACTGAGCCGCACATGGGACCTGGTGGGGGCATCCCTGCTGGTGCAAGTGGTGCAGTCCAGGGGCAGGGGCAGGAGGCAGCACAGGTCGCCGTGGAGGTGCCTGTGCATGTCACTGTCCCTGACACTGTGACTGCACCACCATGCACCAGCAGGGATGCCCCATACCAGGCCCGTCCGCAGGTAGGGGGGATGTCCATGTCACCTGACTCCCCTCCACCTGCGGACGAGGGGACCCCTGGCTGTATGGAGAAGGTCCTGATTGGTGTTGCGTTGCGCACGGGTGTCCTTCGTGATGAGGTGCGTGCTTCCCGGGGGGAACACACAAGTCATCACGAAGAGCACCGTGCCAACGTGGCCCAGTTGGGAGTGGCCGTGGTCGGGGGTTTCATACATGTGTCGGGCACTCTGGCGACCTCTGGATTCCATCAGCCTGGATGCCGTCGTGCTGGCACAGGCAGTTGCGTCGGAGGCAGCGGCAGGCTCGACGTGGGAGGCATCATGGCTCGGGGCCATCAACATCAGGGGGCAGGCATCGGCCGGAGGGCAGGAGAACCCTGGAATGGGAGTGTCTTCCGTGTGGGAGCGGTTGGGCCAGCAGATAGGTGCGGAGTGGCAGCGGGCAGAGGAGGAACGGCTCACAATGGTCAGGGCGGAGAACTCCATGCGGAGGGCGCTGAGGCGGGCTGAGTGCCTCGAGGGTATTCTCAGGGAGTTAGAGCTGGACACTGCATTATCCCTGCAAGACCTCGGGGCCAGGGAACATGCCCGCCTCCAAGCCATTGAACAGGAGTTCGATGATGCCCTGGCCCATGACAACACCAATGAGCCGTTGGACTAGCCCGCTGCCCTTGTAAATAGTTATGTAGTTAGTGTTAGGTTTCCTTTGCTTTTTTATTGATTTTGGACCTTTTGGACAATGGACCAGATTTTTGTATATAGTTTTTTTATTAGGTAGTATTTTTAGATAGGTTTCATTTCTTCAGTTGGGATCATGGACCCTGGATTGTTTATCTGTATATAGTTGACTGTTGGATTATGTTTTTTTTTTTTTGATTTACCCATGGAGCAATGGTTTTCGGTTTTGTTTTTCCCTTGGATGTACTTTTTTGAACTGTGACTTTGGACACCTTTCCTTTGGATTATGATTTGTGGTTTTTCATTATTTTACGGACATTCTGCTTTTTGTTTTTAATTCCCATTGTCGTTTGTTTATTTTTAATTCCATTGATGTTGCTTTTAATACATTTTTTCATCAAACTTCAATGTGTAGTATCATCTTATTGGTTTCATGCATATCATGATATGGGTTTTGACATTCACTTACACCCATTGTGTGTATGTGCGGGACATGTGTTCATTTACATACTTGACATTGGGGTTGTATCATGTAATTGGCATTTCTGAGTGGGTGGATGCAATACTTGGGTGGGTGTTTGGCATGTGGAGGCTGCCCATAAGGCCCAGGGATCTAGATTGTGATGACGTGTTGGCTGGGGGACATGTGTCAGGGCCTGCTGGCAGGTGCCTCGCAATGCTGGGGAGTGGGGGTGAAGGTGGACATGAGTGGGACATGAGTGGGGGCCTGTTGGCAGGTGCCCCGCAAAGCTGGGGGGTGGGGGTGCAGGGGGATATGAGTGGGACATGAATGGGGGCCTGCTGGCAGGTGGCCCGCAATGCTGGGGGGAGGGGGTGCAGGGGGACATGAGTGGGACATGAATGGGGGCCTGCTGGCAGGTGCCCCACAATGCTGGGGCGTGGGGGTGCAGGGGAACATGAGTGGGACATGAATGGGGGCCTGCTGGCAGGTGCCCCACAATGCTGGGGGGTGGGGGTGCAGGGGGACATGAGTGGGGGCCTGCTGGCAGGTGCCTCGCAATGCTGGGGGGTGGGGGTGCAGGGGGACATGAGTGGGACATGAGTGGGGGCCTGCTGGCAGGTGCCCCGCAATGCTGGGGCGTGGGGGTGCAGGGGAACATGAGTGGGACATGAGTGGGGGCCTGCTGGCAGGTGCCCCGCAATGCTGGGGGGTGGGGGTGCAGGGAGACATGAGTGGGACATGAGTGGGGGCCTGCTGGCAGGTGCCTCGCAATGCTGGGGGGGGTGCAGGGGGACATGAGTAGGACATGAGTGGGGGCCTGCTGGCAGGTGCCCCGCAATGCTGGGGGGTGGGGGTGCAGGGGGACATGAGTGGGACATGAATGGGGGCCTGCTGGCAGGTGCCCCGCAATGCTGGGGGGTGGGGGTGCAGGGGGACATGAGTGGGACATGAGTGGGGGCCTGCTGGCAGGTGCCCCGCAATGCTGGGGGTGGGGGTCCAAGGGGACATGAGTTGGTGATCAGTAGTGCAAGGAGACATGTGCCTTTGCTGGGGGGCATGCCCATGTTGGGTGGGCTGCCTGCGGGACATGACCAGGGATGCAGGGTAGTCCCCTGTGGTGTGGGCTGCCTGCAGGGGCCGTGGAGGGTGTACAGGGAACACCTGGGAGGACCCACACTGCCAAATCACGTGTGGGACTCCCCGGCACCCCCGAAATACACGTACCCTGCTGAAATCGCGTGTGAAACTTCCCGCGCACCCCAGTAATATACGTACCCTGCTGAAATTGCGTGTAAAACTTCCCGCGCACCCCAGTAATACATGTACCCTGCTGAAATCGCGTGTGAAACTTCCCGCGCACCCCAGTAATACACGTGCCCTGCTGAAATCGCGTGTGAAACTTCCCGCGCACCCCAGTAATACACGTACCCTGCTCAAACAGGGCCAATCGCGTGTGAAACTTCCCTCGCACCCCAGTAATACACGTACCCTGCTGAAATCGCATGTGAAACTTCCCGCGCACCCCAGTAATACACGTACCCCGCTCGCACAGGGTCAATCGCGTGTGAAACTTCCCGCGCACCCCAGTAATACACGTACCCCACTCGCACAGGGCCAATCGCGTGTGAAACTTCCCGCGCACCCCAGTAATACACGTACCCTGCTGAAATCGCGTGTGAAACTTCCCACGCACCCCAGTAATACATGTACCCCGCTTGCACAGGGCCAATCGCGTGTGAAACTTCCCGCGCACCCCAGTAATACACGTACCCCGCTCGCACAGTGCCAATCACGTGTGAAACTTCCCGCGCACCCCAGTAATACACGTACCCCGCTCGCACAGGGCCAATCGCGTGTGAAACTTCCCGCGCACCCCAGTAATACACGTACCCTGCTGAAATTGCATGGGAAACTTCCTGCGCACCCCAGTAATACACCTACCCAGCTGAAATCGCGTGTGAAACTTCCCGCGCACCCCAGTAATACACGTACCCCGCTCGCACAGGGCCAATCGCGTGTGAAACTTCCCGCGTACCCTAGTAATACACGTACCCCGCTCGCACAGGGCCAATCGCGTGTGCAACTTTCCGCAATGCCCAGTGATACGCGTTCCCCGCTTGCCGTGCTGGTACAGGGTTAGCGCAGCCCTTTGCGCTGGATTGGGGATTTTGATGGCTTTTCCCTGCGCAAGGGGCGTTCTTGGGGGCGTAACTGGCGCTGCTGCAGGGTCGCTGCGCCACTGTGCGCCACGGCTGGTTTTGGTGGCTGGAATCCATGAATACGCTGTGCGCGGAAATGTATTTTAGCACACACGGCTGGCGCAGGGACACTGTGCGCCAGCCACGTGCGCCGCTTGTGCGCTAAATTCTATGAATTACCCCCATTGTTGCTAACAATGGAGTAGTTCAAAAAAACATAATAGGCAACTGTCTAGTAAAATGTGGCTTTTCAATAAAGTGGCTATTAATAGAATCATATTTGGTAGGCATCAGTGGATGAGGTTGTCAGTAATGCTTGGCCACCCAGTATTCCCTCGCTTGAGCATGATGAAAAACATGTGCTATTTCCACGTAGATATCCCATTTATTTTGCAAGTACAGCAATGTCTTGCTTGCAGCAGATAAATCCCATGATCTTCGATCAGTGGCAGGCACCTCATTTTTTCAGGAGATGCCCCACAGTACTGTGGAACTTGTCAAAGAGCAAATGATAAGTAGCGCTGGTGCTACTGGAGTCTCTGAACTAAGATAACCAGTTGCAGGTTTTTGCTAAACCAAGTAGAGTTGAGGAATGTTCTGTCTGCTCTCAATGCATCATGCACTTGTGGATACAACAGTAAGTGATATTTCAAAATCTCTGAAGATATGGCAACCCACCTTTTAACATAATTACCTCTCCTCACCAACGAGGAATGCAGCAGCTACGCTTTCAATTTCTTCCAGCATCTGAAGATAAGGTGATGGGACACCGGATTACTCCAGCTGCAATGATATAAAACAAATATGAAGTTCCAGTGCCCAGTCTTGACACACATCCCAGTTCTCCAGTCCCTATGTTAAAGACTGAGTGAGTTCCCTTTTGCTCCTCATAGAACTAAAGTGATTCCTGAAAAGGTAAAACTTTTGAGGATTGTGCTCATGTCCTCTGACCAGTTATATATGCTTTTAAATACATATTTGGTCCGGTGCCTGGTCTTGCCTGCTCCTTCTTGCAATGTCTCCATTGTGCCAAGAATTGTGATTGTGGGGTTCTTCATGTGTGCCAATCTCAGTGACAATGACAGAAACTAGATTTGCCTGAGCTTGACTTCAGGCGATTGTAGCAATACTTGTACAACTGGTGTTTGGAGAATGATTCCATCGTATTTGAGCACATTGGTGACAGTAATCAGACTAGCTATTCCCAAAGGCTCCCCACGGCATGTCATATTGAATTTACCAATATAGGAACCATTAAGTAATAAGTAGGATCTGCTCATAAATGTCTCAACACATACAACACTCATGCTGCAAACTACAGTATTGAATGATAGTTCACAGGGATTTATTCTTGTGAGCTGTAAATTCCAACTGCAAGACTGAATGCTGTGCAGCAATTGGTCAAGGCAGGTGGGCGAAGAAATATGTAAGGCAAATCAAATAATAAAAAATCAATCCAAGAGCCAAAAATGAATGCATGAGATGTGAGAAAAACGAAAGTTTATTACAACACAGCCCAGGCTGGGGAATAATAAAAAAAACATCAAACATGGCTTCTGAAAATGGCTCAATTTATAGTGAATATCAGAGGTGAAATGACAACAAATGTGACAGGTTATTCGCAAATCCCCAGCCTGTGATTGGGCATAGTTTTTTGCACTATAGATGAATCTATACATTACCTGGTCCTACTGGCTTATTGGCTTATTCTACCCTCGTGAATATGGTAAGACATCAGTTTATTAATTGACACTGAGAGCATCTTTCTTCCCATGATGCCGATTGGATGCTCCTCTTTGTAATTTGTATCCACAAAACTTAATTGTTTATTGGCTGATCCATGAGGAGTATCTGTGGTGGGAGTGACTTAATAGATTTCCACCAATCTCTGTGTGAGATATGACAGTGTGCCAACAAAATTATAACTTTGGATCCTCTTCCAAAGACCTAATTGGTTGGCACCGACTTACCATTCCCATTATGAACTACTCATTGACAGTTTAATATTGCAACTCATTGTTGGAAACATTACTCGCTTCCCCTTCCTTTCTTATAGCTTGTGCATGAATTATTTTGCTCTGTCTGTGACCTATTGAGCTGGGGGCTTAGGTGTTTGCAAACTTCATTTTCTTTCAATGATATAACTGTATACATATTCAATGAAAAAACTTTGTTAAAGGGACCTTATGGTTAAGTGGCACTAAGCCAATTGGCCAATCGGGGTCCTGTCCGTGGAGCGAACAGGGAAGTGTGTCCGCGGAGCGGACATAGATATCACTTATTTTTTTTACTTACGTTTTGGTCGTTTTAAAAGGCTCTACTGGACGGATTTACACCAAATTAACAAAAGCCTGCTTTCGGGACCAAGTCGCCGCTCCTGCTGCTAATTTGGTGAAAATCCGTCCATCGGTTTGGGCTGTAGGCGTGAGCAAATTATTTCCCCTTATGTCTATGGAAAAAAAAGAAATTTTGGGACCCCTCCTATAACTTTGCCCACAATTTCTGTGCTTATCACGTCATCAGGGAGACAGTCTCACATGCAGCAACGAGCCAGTGAAGGTGTAATCAATCAATGTTGATTCTGCTGCAAGGAATTATGGTAGCTGTAGACATTAGATTTGCAGGGAACCTGCTCACTCCCAAACACAGTGGGGGGGAGAGAGAAGTAGCCCACAGTGTGGCACTCCAAAGCTAGGCATATATCGCCTTGGTGCAGTACCCTATAGGAGCCTGGAGCTTCCACCCTCCAGAGTACCTTAAACATAAACACCACTAGATGGAAGGGGCACACTCTGGTTCCCTGCACAATGCACCTCCACAGCTACTGATGTTCTCCTCCGACCAGTTTCTGTGCTTATGACATTATCAGGGAGGCAGTCTCACTTTGCAGCAAAGAGCCAGTGCAGGTGTAATCAATCAATGTCTATTCTGCTGCAAGGAATTATGGTAGCTGTAGTCATTAGGTTTGCTCGTAACCTGCTCACTAGCTTTCAGTATTATAAATGTACAGTTAAATATTATTGCATATGTGCTGTTAGGGTTATTCAAAAGTTTCCATGAAAGCTAGTGATGCCTAATTAATTCTACTTTATTTGCAATGATTTTTTATGTGGTTCCTATCTTAGTAATTGGATCTCCTTCTGTGAGATTTTTCCTACAGAAGCAAATGCTGCTCCTTGATCGATCTTTCTCAACAGACATGTTCTTCACTGCTCATTGAATAATTCCTACCAACTTGTGACCTTCACTGTGATACGTTTTGATGTACTGGCTAGGAACATAAGTTGTTATATATCCTTTGAACACAGGCTTGGGAACTAGGCTAAGCTGATGTGTCTCAACCAATCCATGTGCAGTATTTGTCCCTTAACTTTGGGGTCTGATACTTCTTTGTTGCTTTTGCATGATCTCGCTACCGAATTTCAGGCTTGAGAATGCGTTCGCCCACCTGCCTTGACTAAACACTGCACAGCATTCAGTCTTGCTGTGGGAGGTTATATCTTTGTATGTGTGTGCTTCTTTGAAAGGGCCTGGCTGATATTTTCTGTTAAATTGATGAGGATTTCTAAGCTTCAGAGATGGCTAGGTTTGTCTCAAGGCCTATGTATATGCTGTTTATTCAATGAGTATAAAAGCTCACTTTCGTTTGCAATCGTTATGAGCACCCCCTAATGGTTCCCTGACTAATGTTAAATGCTACTATACTTCGTAAGAATATGTGGTTATACTCAGGTATAAGGGCTGCACTTTATGGCTTACTTGTCCCTCAAGGACACTGCTTACTGAAGCTGGTTACTAGTGCATTTTGGGCCTAACCTGGGAATTCTATATGTGTGGGGCTGCTTTCGCTATAACCTTGTATTTCTTCAAAGGGACTTTCAAAGCTTGTATTTCCATGCACCTTGGGGGCATTGGATGCCCTCCCAACATTCCACCCTTTCGTCTGATTAGGGATGAATCTATCCCATGGGTTACATCTGAAGAAGTTGCATTCTCCATCTGCAGTTGGGTCTACATAACAGTCCAGGTAATTTTCTGGATCAGAGGGTGGTGACCAAAGGGTACATTCTGGGCCTATGGGGTGGTCGACTGGAACCATTTTTATTTCCCCTACCTTTGTTTCCGGATCAGTTTGCCAGCTTTTATCTTTCCAAGGAGAAGTAGCATTGCCTATCATGACTGCAAGGAGGCTTATTTTATTTCCATGGGACACACAACATGATATAATTATTTGGTAAACACACCAGATTATTATCAAGAAAATGAGAATGGGAAACACAACTTGGCATGTATTAATGAGCCATTGTGGCATCCAAGGGGTAAGGACTGAAACCAATTTTTATCTTTAATGATCCCCCTGCTGCTTCCATGTCTGTTTTCAATTTCCCCAATCTGTTTAATTGCCAATGTCAGTGTGCCATTATCTGCATCGCTAGGTGGCACGTAGGTGCAGCTGGTGCTGCCAATTTTTCTATACACGCCAACCCTCCCATTGTTGTTGGTCACTAAGGAGCATAATCCATTCCATGGAAGGGGAGAGTAAAAGTACGCTTCACTGCCACACTAGAACAGAAGTCCATGATTGTGGCAGTTCCCTCGTTTAGAGCTAGCATCACATATGTTCAATTGTAATTGTTGTTCGAGCCCACTGGCATGCTTCTTTTGCCCCTGAAACAAAACAAAGATTGAGTGAGTTTCTATTCTTGCACAGGTTGTTCATGTTGATGTAGTCTGGTCAACTTATTCACATGCAATGCCCATATATTTCTACAACCCTCATCTGCTTTCATTATTGCTTCTTCTGTGAATCCCATTACTTGGCCTTACTGTTTGCTTTCATTGTACATTGCCAAATGTTTATTCCATCACAACTATGTTCATCTAGCAAGTTATTCTTTACTCTTGCATTCTACTGTCTTTTGGGTCTGGTCACAAGGTCATTTTTAATAGTAATTACATTTACCACTTTGGTATCATTATTTCTTTTACCTTTGATACATAAGCTCATTAATTTCATTAACGAAAAGGAAAGAAGGAGAGAAAAGAATCAACAACATATCCCTAAAAACACATTGTTTATATTTCTACGATTCATTTTGGATTCTTGATTATTAGCTACTGCACTGGCTCTACTGTGCCAAAAAGCTTAATTCTCCTAATGTAATTTCTCATAGTCTGTATGCTGATGATTCTTGTTCGGTTTCCAACGTCTGCTTCGAGTCAGTGCTGTGGTGTTGTGCTGGTATCTTTGCTCAGATAGGTCAAGTGCACCCAGACACATTGATTCTTTAACTTTTCAGCAGTTTGTGAGGCTCTCTCTACCTTTTAAGGTCCTGTGAACTTTTGCGGATGCCAGAGATATGCATGCTGTCTGGCCTAGACTCTGTTGCCTTGTTGTAGCTGAAGGGATTCTTCTGTCGCTGTGTCTTGTTGGTCTGTTGGAGCTCAGTGGTGCACTTTGATGTTTATCTGGGAAGATATAAGCTTAGCACAGGTCAACATGTTTTTGATATATACAGTAAATTCCTCCCCCAAAAAATCAGCACTTCTATGTATGTCAGACACTGTTTGTGTGGGCACAGACTGAGTATCTATCCTCCTTCCCGTCACCACTTCATTAGGTGACAGGTGGTGGTCCTTGCTTGGTTAGTTGTGCAGATTGAAAAGGACGAGAGGCAGGCAATAGAACTAGCTCTTCTTTAGTGTGTCGCACAGTTTTTCTAACTTAATCTTGAGTAAACAGTTCAAATATTCTACCACCCCATTTGCTTGTGGGGGATAAACTGTACACAGTTTGTGTCTGATACCTAGCAGTCTTGTGTACTCATTAGAAAACTCATTTACAAAGTGAGGGCCATTATCAGACCTCAGTGTTTCAGAAATGCCCCACACTTCTCTGACGAGGAATCTTGCTGCCGATTTGGCATCTGCATTCACACAGCGTCCTGCTTCAATCCAACGGAAATATGGCCACACAACCACCTATATGTGCTGCGCCTATTTACCATGTCGATGTAGTCAATATGGAGCTCTTTGAATGGCTCTGTGGGGTGGGGCAATGTTGCTTTTAATGTCCTGAGTGTATGTCCTGCATTAAACTTGTGGTATATGATACAGTTTGTTGGCATGTTAGGCTAAGTTGGGCACAAACCAATACTTACTAATGTCAGCAGCAATGTGCTGCTTAGGTGCATTCATAGGGAAGTGAAGTTGCTCCATGGTGATGTTTATTAGCTCTATGGGCATTACTACTTTACCTGTGCTATTTTGTCTACATATAACGTCAGTGGGTAACAGGGCCCGTCCCCTTTTTACCCATAATGCCTTTTCATCCAGTGGGGCTCTTTCTTGGAACTCAATGACGTGTTATTTCTATAATGCACTGTAAACATATGGTAGTCGCTCTTGTTGTACTGCTGTGATAGGCATTTGACTTTCCTATGGAAAGGGCATATAAGCTGCCTGTTTGGCGACCGTGTCCGCAGCTGCATTTCTACATGAAATCTGGTCTTTCCTCTTGGAGTGCGCTGCACTCTTCACAATGGATACATGAAGGGGACTTTTTAATGCTTCTATTAGTCTAGCTGACAAGGTTGCATGTTCGACTGGCGACCTCATCTGCCCTTCTGTATCCTCTTCTCTTCCACCTTGATCAAATGCGCTAGAGAGGCAAGGTAGATGTTGAAGAGCCACATAGATAGGATATAGGGATGCCGCAGGTGGAGAGTGTGATGGAGGACAGAAAAGGGTCAAGTTGAAATGGGATAGTCGGTCAGAGAGGAAGGAGGTCAACCAGTCCAGTGCCAGACCTATGATGCCAAGGGTTCACAGAGCCGGTTTATAAAGCTGGCATGATTGACCATATCAAAGGCAGAGGAAAGGTCAAGAAGGATGAGAACGGAGGGAGAGTTGGAATTGATATTTGAGAGCAAGTCTTCACAGGTGTTCAGGAGTGCAGTTTCAGGCGCTCTGAGCACTCTGAAGCCAGACCCATGCTCATGGAGACAACCAGCAGATTCATTGTGGTGGATCAGATGGGAGATGACTAGCATCTCCAAGAGGTCACCCAAGAAGGGGAAAATGGAGATAGGGCGGTATTTACCCAGGCAGGAGGGGTCAGCAAAAGGCTTTTTGAGGATAGGGTACACAAGGAGTGCTTGAGGAGTGGCGAGAAGGAGCCAGTGGCAAAGGAGTGCTTGCAGAAATCAGCAAAGGTTGGAGCAAGGGATGCAATGGTGTCCTTGAAAGCTCTGGAGGAGCAGGGTCCACGTGTTAGGAAAAGACGTTCATAGAGAACTGTGTAGAGACCTCATCAGGTGATGTGGGTGAGAAAGAGGAGAATAGGGGGCAGGGGGACTGAGGGGCCAAGGGATGCCTGCAATACGGGTGAGGGAGGTGGGAGGGGAGTAGGGGAGGGTGAGGACAGGATGTCCTTAGTTTTGGATATGACGTTAGAGGCCAGTGCAGTGCAGAGGGGCAGGGATGGCAGAGGAGAAGTGAGAGATGCAGTTGGATTGTCGAGTTCCTTGCCGATTTTGACAATTCAGCTGTGTTGTTAGTAGCCCCAGAGATGTGGGCTTGGATATAGGCCTTCTTCTTCGAGCAGATGGAGAGTCTGTATTGCCTTTGCAGCAGACGGTAGGCCAGTTTGTCAGAGGATCTGCTCAAAGCCTGCCACTTCCGCTCAGCTGTTCTGCACTTCCATTTCAGAGAGGCAAGGTAAGAATCATACAAGGTGTTGCGCTTGGAGGCAGACTTCACGCAGCTCCTCAAGAGAGGACCAAGGATGTCTAGAGTGTTGGAGATGGAGAGGTGGAGGTTAGCAAAGGCTTTGTCAGTGTGAGAGTCAGCAGCCAGAGTGGGAGGTGGAATGAAAGTGGCGGCAAAATCAGCAGCTGACATTCGTTTCATAGCTTTGAATGACAGAGAAGGAGACTGGCAGTGCAGGCAGAGGCTTAGCCGGGGGACTCAAGAGATCCAGGTGAGAGTACAGGAGAGCATGATTAGACCAGAAGAGAGGTGTAATGAGAGGGTTGGAGATGGGGATGTCTGCTGAGATGAGAGCATCCAAGATGTGTCAGACCGGAGGTAAGAATGGTGAGGGAAAGAGAGTCACAGAGGCTGTGGAAGAGTCCAGAGGCCACATCAGGAGCATCAAGGTGAACATTGAAGTCTCTGAGGAAGAGAAAGATCGAAGCCAGGACAGAAGAGGTGAAGTCAGACCGATCCGAGAGAAAGAGGGAGACCGATCCAGGGTTCCTATAGATGGGGGCAAGAGTTAGCGAGAGGAATGGAGAGACACCGAGCCTGCAGATGAGGCATTTGAAGGAAGAGTAGGGCGGAGTGGGTGTTATAGTATCAGGGACCCATTTAGGGAAGATCAGGGCTACTCTGCCCCCAGACCGGTTAGGCCTGGGCTTAGAGAGGATCTTGTAGCCCTCCGGGAGGAGTGTTTCAAAAGTAGTGACAGAGCTGGCTCTGAACCACATCTCGGTGAGAGCAAGGATGTCAAGATCGAAGTCTTCAAGGAGGTGGCAGATGTCAGAGGAGTGTTTAATGGCAGAGAGTTGAGGGTAGCTAAGTGGAACTGGTTGCCACTTTTGAAGGTCTTCTGAGGAGGGGTACAGGAATGTGGTACCACCTGTCAGTAATGACAAAGGGGTCAGAGGGGAGGCAGAAAGAGGAGCTGCAGGAGAAGGGAGGAAGTTGATGAGAGATGGAAGTCACATATCAAGAAGGAGGAGGTTGCGCTGAGAGCCCTGGACCATGCCAGTGCCATTTTGGTAAACATTAATGATGCCCCTAGAGGATGGGAAATATGCCAATAGAACGTCACATCAGGTTCCATCATTAATGGGTGAAGAAGAGAAAGAGGAGATCACTGAGACCATATGGGAAGTCCAAATGTCCAGAGAGGGAACGCCAAAGAGGAATAACAGCGACAGTCTGCCTGGAATAAGCGTTGACACAGATATCAGCGATGGGTAGGCTTGGAGAAGGGACCAGGAGAACTTTCTTGAACATTTTCCGTCCAGACTTCGAAAGAGGGATAGGATAGGTGATAGAGTAGCAGTTAGAGTATATAGGGGAGATGGAAAGCACCATGGAGGGAGAGAGCAGAGAGATGGAAGGCAGAGAAGGAGCAGGAGAGCGAAACTGCACAGTGCATGACGAACACTCCAGGACAGGGAAAGATCCTGAACTTCAAACACAACAGAAAATGCAAAAACACCCAGATTTAAATTTCCCTATATATTGGGAACAAATTCCTAATTCTCAGAACACAACAGCAAATGCAAAATACCCAGATTCAAGAACACTTTGGGTTCCTTGTCTGCATCTGGGTTGATTGAGAGAACTGGACACATCAGGGCTCGCTGTGGTTTGCCCAGTTGTGTATACGTGTTTGACCCTGAAGATCGAAAACACTGCTTCCTAGGACACTTCTTTCCAGTATAATGTGTCAATGTTCCTCATTTTAAGGGCATATATGGGTCCTGAGGCTATGGCTTGGTTTGGGATATAAACTCCCTGCACTGGTCAGCAGTATGAGGGATCTGGTGTATAGTACTGAGTTGGGGGTGCTCCCGGGTGATATTGCATGGCAGGTCTGATTCGACAATCCTTAGCCATGTGCCCCATCTCTCCACATGTCCAGCATTATCCTCCAAATCGTGATTGTAATCCCTCAAATCCTCTTCCTTGCCCCTTTTTGTGAATTGATCCTGTAACCTTGTACCCCTCTGTCTCTTTGATTGTTATATGAATTATTTGCCAATTCTTATGATGGCCCTGACTGCTGTTGGGCATCTGCAGGGTTGGTTACTACTGCACCTTCCATACTAACCTTTGCTGATTTCTTCAGTACTAACTTCGCTTCTGCACGCTACAAATAAATAAAATACAAAATACAAATACAAAAAATACTCATTTTCTTCCGTTGCCCTTTCATTCTCACACTTGCCTTTACAAAAATGTACTATATGCACCTGTATACCACCCCATTCTTTTGCTTCCATGCCTACTATTCTGTCTAATTATGCTTGAACCTCTGTGGAAAGATCCTTTCACAGTACATGTTAGAAGAATGGTATATTCTTTTCCCATGCCTCCCCTGTCTCCTCTCATCACATCTCTTGGATGGACTGAATATATAAAGATGGGTCATTATCGTATTTCATTGTAGGTGCCATAACAGAACCTACATAAGGTTTATCTGGGTATGTCCTTCTTAATGCATCCCACACACAGACTCCACAATTGTTAAATGGAGCTCCATCATGTGTATCACTCTCTGGACTGACCCATGGATAACCTGCTCTCCCCCAAACGGTGTTTGACTAATCCCCCATTATATTGGCTAGTAAGCTTCTCATATCTCCTACTGCTAGAGTGGCCCCTGCTGTTTTTCTAATGCATTGATTCACTTGCCCGCCCCCCCCTCGCAAGAGGTGGTAGGGTCTTTATTAAATTATTCTTGTCCATGTGGGGCCATGGCATGTAGTGTGATCTGCCAACCCCATTTTGTATTAATGGAAACTGCCTCCCCTTTTTTGGGCTACGATGTGTCCTAGCCTTTTTCTTCCCTCTAACTACTGCCATTGTTCTGGGGCACACATCCAAGCATATATCATAGGGCAAGGCCCATGGATAACCTGCTCTCCCCCAAACGGTGTTTGACTAATCCCCCATTATATTGGCTAATAAGCTTCTCATATCTCCTACTGCTAGAGTGGCCCCTGCTGTTTTTCTAATGCATTGATTCACTTGCCCGCCACCCCCTCGCAAGAGGTGGTAGGGTCTTTATTAAATTATTCTTGTCCATGTGGGGCCATGGCATGTAGTGTGATCTGCCAACCCCATTTTGTATTAATGGAAACTGCCTCCCCTTTTTTGGGCTACGATGTGTCCTAGCCTTTTTCTTCCCTCTAACTACTGCCATTGTTCTGGGGCACACATCCAAGCATATATCATAGGGTAAGGCCCCTCCGTCTTTCTCGCTGCCCTTTGCAATTCCTCTTTTGTCTTGTGTATCACTGCTTCTAAATACTTACATGCTTTATTTTCTATTTTTACTATTGCTGGATCTCGCTGCACACTATGTGCAACTATTCCCCAAAAAAGAACATTTCTGTATAGGCAGGGGGTTTGTACCGGCGATTGGTATATCCTGCTGCAGGTTTTAAAAGTCCGGTTGCGGGTGGGCCTGTTAGGTGCGCAGGCTCTGGAGCCTGTGCCGACTAGGTGCTTTCTTTTAAAGCTGCCTGGTGTGACGACTGTACAGGCATCAAAGCATCTTTCTTTGTTCCCGCCCTCAACTTCCTCATACAACTTCCACAACTCTAAAATATTCTGTCTCTTTTTCAGCTTTTTACCCTTGCATGTGGATAATAAATGAGTGTACATATGTTGGATTATATTTTTTATCATGTGTGCCCTCGGTAGGTCAAACTGTAAACATTTTCCCTTCAGTTCCCATATCCCACTCATTATTATACTTAATTATCTTCTCCTTATAAGTTGGGAGCTCTTTGCACATATGTTGTAATGGAGTGTTCATTTTTGTCTAAATAGTAAGATCACAAACACAACTGGCCAGTATCCATTACTCACGAAAAGACCGAAACAATAACCTTAATGACACCTCTAAGGGTGGACCCTCTACAGCAGTGCCCAAAGCTACCTCTAAACAAAACGCACAAAACCTGAACACAAAATCATAGCGCATCTTTACGCAAAACCAATATCGTCAAAACCACACCCTTGCTAAATGCAGTCTCCACCCGAAACTTTTCCCCTCACTCAAATCTTACATTTGCTTCTGATCACCCGATACATTTTTTATGTACACGTTATATGATGCAATTGGCAATAACACTTATTTACAAAATGTTCTACGTTCCCTGCCTCTGACCCTTCAATGTGGGTGGAGGTTACAGTCCTCGCTAGTGTGGGACTTCTCGCTTTATTACTCAAGCAGCACTGCCCTCCCTCCTCTTTATTGAGGGATGTGCACACTTCACTTACCAAGTCCATAACTAACATCATGTCACTGTTCCTCGCTATGGGAGTACTCTTCAGTTTCTACTAAAAAGAAAAAGAAAAACAAGGCAATAACACCACGTGGTTCACACGGTCACTCACTCAACTTCTGCATTTATACTCACTCTCCCGCTGTAGTTCTCGGATCAGGTGCACTGGCTTGCAATGGTCTTCTGGGGGTGCTTCTCCCCACAATGGGCCTGCGCTCGAGAGGGCATACAGAGCCCTGAAGCGATCAGGCAAGCCTTTGGATAAACCCGGCACTTTCTGCCTCCCTGTGGTCTGCACAGTCTTATGCTCCCTGCAGACGGGCTTCGCTTGCCCAGGAGTGTGGTGAAGGAGCGCACAGCTGTCCGCAAGAGACTTGGATCCCTATACGGGCCACCAAATATGTAAGGCAAGTCACAAATCCAGTAATAAAAAAATCAATCCAAGAGTCAAAAATGAATACAATAGATGTGAGAAAAACGGCTTCATTACAGCACGGGCTGGGGTGTAATCAAAAAGACATTCAACATGGCTTCTGAAAATGGCTGAATTTATAGTGAATTTATAGGTGTTTGCAAACTTAAATCTCTTCCAATGATATGATATATATATATATATATATTCAATGAAAAATCTTTGTTAAAGGGACATTGGGGTTAAGTTGGACTAATAAAAATCTATGAAATTCAAAGAAAAAACTTTGTTAAACAGACGTTATGGTTCCAAGTAAAACCGGAAACCCCCTGAAATTCGCCAGTTATGGTAAACTAAGCAACCATAACTTGCGCCACCACTGTGCACTGCTAAGACTAACACTCAGACATCAAAGATGACATCACAAATGTCATTGATGACATCACTGATGACATCACACGTGAAATACATTTTGATGAAAAGTCTCTACAAGGAGTTGTGTTTATATTGTTGATAACAAGATGTCAGGAGTGATCGGGAGACCTATCATGAACTACTTAATCTATTACAGAATGTACTCATCTAATATGGGGGGGAAAACTTGTAGGGGGGTCCCAAAATTTCTTGTTTTCCCATAGACTGAATGGGGAAAAAACTTTGCTCATGCCTACAGCCCAAACCGTTGGACGGGTTTTCACCAAATTTGCGGAAGGAGCAGTGGCTTGGTCCCGAAAACGTGCTTTTGTAAATTTGGTGAAAATCTGTCTGTTAGTTTTTTTTAAAACGACCAAAAAGTAGGTCACAAATAATTAGTGATATACATGTACGCTCCGCGGACACACTTACCTGTTCGGTCCGCGGGCAGGACAACGATTGGCTAATCGGCTCGCGTCATGTCAGCGGACATGTAACGTGTCCCCTGATTGGATGGTGAAGAGCGTGAAGTGCATCAGATTTTTGGAAACGCCCACCATCTTGGATCCGTGCTTGGTGTCTGCGGACATCGTGGTATAAACATATTAAAAAACACAACATTGCACTTGGCAAACTTATCAAATAATCTCTGGGGAGGTGAGGGGTGATGAGGATGGGATGGGATATGGCTGCAAGAAGCAAAAAACGGGTGTTTTTTTGTCGCGAAAGTGCAAACAGTTAGGATGTTCATGAACAGTCCTGTGCAGGACCGGAAGAAGTGGTTGATTGACTTACAATCTATGTTTACAAGTCCACCATTTACATTTCTGCCTCACCATCTGTGTTGTCACTGAAATAATGCAATCAACTTGAAAATTAGTGAAGGTTGCAGGCTAAAAGCACTGTGCGGAGAAGTGATACAGTACCCACTGCTAAGGGGTAAGGAAATTTGCAATGACAGAATGCACCCTACTCCAACATTTAAATAGAGGGTACACAAAAAAGAGTCAAAGTGTTTCTAGCAATAGCCCCATGTGGGATTGTTGCTTCTGCAGTCTGCAACGCCAACCTTACCTTGTGGTATTACAGAGTAATACAACATTCCGAATGCCCGTTCTTCTATATTGTTTATATTGGTTGCCCAATAGTTATTAATATTAAATAGAAGTAATTTCAGGTTATTTTGCACTCTTAATTAAAACGCTTGATGTTTATAAATTGATGTGTTTGTGCTACACCCAGAGCGCGGCAAAGAAAGGGCTATTCATGTCTGTGTTAAAATGTAATTAAAGTAATAATGGAGTCAGACTGGCGCCCCCTAGAGTCGGCACCTCAGGCATCCACCTGCACTGCCTGATGCAAAGACCGCCTTGCACGTGCATGAGAATTAAAGTTCTCATGGATGCGGTGAGGCAAGTTGTCGCAAAGTTAGAATGGATTTTGATTCTGAGTGAAGGTCACCAGCTTTGAATTTTTGTTTGCGAGCTCAGGAAGCCCACGCATCGGACACACAGTATAAGCTTCAATTGTTTTTGACCTTGAGAGAAAGGGACCATTCCGAAAGGAATTGAATGAAGGAGGGTTGTTATAATGTAAGATATGATAAGGTTATGTATTCATAACCTTCAGTGGACTAGGTAACATGTAAATTCAGTTTATGAAAAAATGTTGGTGCAAACGGAGTCTGCCTTATGGTCTGAGTTACGCCAAGAGAATGGAAATGGTGAATGTAATGTAAATTTAATTTTGGATAATTTTATACTCGAACAAGCATCAACTTATCATTATCTGAGCATTATTTGTGGGTTACATTGTACATATTTGTTCTTTGTGGCATATTACAATGTAACGTAAGTATAACCTTTGTGTGTAATGTTCTTTTTACCGCCCAGATGGGCAGGCCAGCATTGATATGCATGTAGACCACTACTCAGTTCTCCCAGGTTCAATGCTAATATTTCATTAAAATGCCATGTATGAGCACATAGAATTGTAGCGTCAGCTTTCCTATCCCATTTAGAGTTGATCATACCACATAGCAATGTTCTCGGAAGCAAATTGTAATAAAGATCGGCTAGTGAGACACATTTCTATTATGTTTCCGAAACAGGTACATTTTGCCATTTTGCGATTGTCATAGATTCCAGATGCCAAGTGACAGATTTTTTTAATCAGCAGCTCCAGCTACTTGTGAACAACTAGATGTGTTTGACAGTTTTTTGGGACGATCGGCAAGGGCAGATATGCCCTTACGCTGTATTAGCGATTAGGAGCAACATAACATCCTTTACGGTGGTCTAGCCTCAAGTTGATGCACAAGCCCTGGAATTCACTGTGCGACCCAAGCGCTTCTTTTATCCAAAACGAACACCTTGTGTACGCAAAAAGAACAACGCGTGACTCACGATAAACATTTTGGATCGCGAGTGAAGAAAGAAATTTCAAATTTGATTGAATGTGGCAATAGACGGATGTTGTCGGAGTGTTTATTGTGAAATAAAAGTACTTTAAAAATTGTACAGTCTTGTTGTTTCTTTTTAAAGTACGGTTTAGTATTCAGAATTGTGCCGTGCTGTGAGAAGTTGTGTGTTGGATTTTGGGTTCTGCGTCACGTAGGTGATGACTGGGCGCGTTTGGGTACACTGCTCAGGAACGTCACAGAGAAAGGTGGACAATATCACTAGGTTTGGTGATGTGAGGCTCAGGGGCGGGGCATATGATTTAGTGCTATCAGGGCCGTTCACCTTAGGCCAGTGGTCTTCACATTTTTTTGGCCAGAGCCCCCGTGAGCAAAATTTGGGCAGGTCGGGACCCCCCCGCTACATCACCTGCTCCCATCACAGTCGCTGGGCTCCCTCAACACACTCCTACCCAGTCCCTGGTCTCTCCGCACCCCATCACACACCTTGGGCTCTCCCCACTCTGCTCCCATCACTATCCCATGGTTCCCGCCCATTGTGCTCCCACCATAGTACGTGGATTACACCCATCCCGTTTCCAACACAGTCTGCGGGCCAGTGGCGGCTGGTGATTTTTTTAAGTGGAGGGGCATAACTATTTCCCCAAAAAATGCCATAGCGACCGAGCATAGTGAGGGAGCCAGAACCAATAAAAGGGGGTTCGAACGGGGGTTTCCACCTATGAATTTTCTTTAAATAATGGGTTAAAATGTTGCATTGTAGAGCATACTTTTAACAAAAAAATTGGTAAATAGCCAAACAGTTTGCAATTGGTGCCGGGGACCAGGGGGCAGGCATTACATTTTTTACTGGACATCTATAATAGATGTCCAGTAAAAAGATACCATCCCTGTCCCCTGGGCCCCCCTGGGCCTAACACAATCAACATGATTACGTGTGTATGCAAAGCGCTGCACATTTATACAGCAATCACTCTATCATTGACATGAGCATCCATCACCATACACTCACTCAAACATAAGCATACACGCATCCATACACATGAACATAAACGTACCTTCTGCATTGGCCTGCGTGTGGGTGCTGAAATGCCCTGCTCCAGGCTGCTCTGTCTGTATGTGCGAGGAGGCGCAGGAGCTCCTCCTCGGACATACAGACATGCAGTGCCCCAGCCAGCATTTTCAATGAGCTATGCAATGCTGGCCAAGCAAAATGCCCCAGCACTTGTATGGCTCAGTGAGCATGTGCGGCTTTGGAACTAAACTAAACTGTCAAAGGGAAAGATTTTTCCCTTTGACAGTTCAGCCAGCCCAGGAGCACTCCATCAGCTGGAAAAAGCAGCTGAGGGAGTGCTCACTGTTTCACTGGGCTGGCTCCTTAGCTCCTCCATAATGGATGAGCCGCCAGGCTCGGACTGGGCTATAGGGCAATTCCTGTACCAAAAATGTAAAATGCTAGTGTGGGCCAGTCAAAATGGGCCACCATTTTGGCCGATGTGGACCAGTTTGATGAGTTACTTAACTATGCAGTTAGTAATTTTGACCATTGTTGCTGAATATATCATAAACCTATACTTGCATTTTAACACAAAGCACTCCCTTGGGTACTATTGAAACAGTGGGCCTCATTACAACCCTGGCGGTAGCTGTGCCTGTAAAACCAGCACAGCTGCCGCTGGAGTTGCATCCGGGTCCGGCACCCGCAAATGGGCAATTACCGGGTCATGCCGAGTTAGGCGGACCTGATAATTGCCCTTTCACGGGTGCCGGTACCGGTAGATCCCCATTCCCATTGAGCCCAACAGGGCTCAATGGGAATGGGGAGCTCGGATGCACCGGCACCGTTAATAACGGTTCCGGTGCATCTGACGAGCTGTGCATCTGACGGTAGCTTACCGGCACCGTTGTTACCGTACCGCCATAGTTGTAATGAGGCCTAGTCTGTGAGTAAAGGAATGAATATCCATTTACAACTGCGGCCCACTTTTTCATTGTTGCCTGAGACAGTTTCATGCTTCAGCCCGACCATGTGAGCCACTCTGCCCATTTCTTCCAATCTAAAAAATAATTAAAAAAAAAAAATATATATATATATATATATATATATATATATATATATATATATATATTTTTTTTTTTTTAGATTTCATGTTGAGCTCTCAGGGCCCCCCAGTGATGCACCTGCGGACCCCTGGGGGCTGCGCCCCACAGTTTAAATACCGCTGCCTTAGGCTGATGCAGCAACGGGTAAGATTAGCACAAAATGGCCACGCCCTGTTGCCAGATTTCGCGTGTGTACAAAAGAGGAAACCTAAGGTAAGGTGCACTGGAAATGTTTGTACGATCGATCAAGGTATGTATAAAAATACATGTCTGAACCCTCGGACCAATAATATTTTCTGAGCATTGCTCTTTTAAAACTTATCAAATAATCTCTAAGGAGGTGAGGGGTGATGAGGATGGGATGGTATATTTGTGACTTGATTGTGAATGAGTTTTCAAAGTTTGGTGGGATTCTGTCATGAGGGGGGAAAATTAGAGAAGGGTCCCAAAATAATGTAATGGCTAATAAATGAGGTGAGATTTGATGAATCTGCACTTATTTTGGCAAACTGATAAACGATCTAGATATAAATGTTTTTGTGAAGTTTGGTGGGATTTTGTCAAGAGGGGGCAAAATTAGAGAGGGGGTGCCAAAATAATGTAAATCTACACAAAGGTTTGGAAAAAGATTATAGATCTAGGTATAAATGTTTTCGTACAGTCTGAATGGATTTTGTCAAGTGGGGGCTAGGTTATTTGACGATTGTGTGTGCATTCATTTTACACTTTTGAAAAAATAAAACATGGGTGGGTTTGCAGCGAACTTGCGTAAGGAGCATTGGCAAGGACCTACAAGCATTGTTTTGCCAATGTGCCAGTATTTTATTATTTGTCAAGTGTCATAATGTAGCTATAAAAAAATAGCGGTATACCTTTAGTGAATGAGGGGTAGCGTATGGCAATGGGCAGTGGCCAGATTGTCTGGTTCATTGAATAAGGTCATGATCCAGACATTCTGGCTACTGGCTCTGACTACAAGGGAGAAAACATAGGATTAAAGTGGCCATGTCCACTTGGGACTGGCTTTGTGGTAAAGTTATTCGAAATTAGGATAGATCTGAAAGGGAAGAAAAATGTGCTCATGGTAATATGGTCATAGGGTTCTCTTTTTGCCTTCTGCAGCCTGCCATGGAAAGTGAAGAGGGCCCTGTATGGAACCCTCACCTTCCTTTTCCATGGTGGCCATCTTGGAAAAGGATTTTCCTTCCTATCCTGGGACACCACAGGCGTCCCGGTGTAGGAAGCAAAATCCTCTTTTTTAACACCCCGGGTTCCGCTTTGGGAACGTAGGTTGCTAATGGCTTTCATCCCCCCATTTCAGCATCGGTCCGTAGACATACGCACAGTTCGCGGATATCAAAATCACTAGCTGGGGGTTCAGCATGTTCTATGTTACATGTATATAAAGTAAGGGAATCCTAGTAAACATACATCAAATTTACAGTATGTATATGTATATTCAGTAAAAAAACTTTGTTAAAGGGACATTATGGTTAAGTTGCACTACCAGAAACCTATGTATATTCAGTAAAAAAACTTTGGTTAAGTTGTGCTACTAAAAACCTATGAAATTCAGTAAAACAATGTTGTTAAAGGGACGTTATGGTTAAGTTGCGCTACCAAAAACATATGTATATTCAGTAAAAAAACATTGTTAAAGGGACGTTATGGTTAAGTTGTGCTACTAAAAACCTATGAAATTCAGTAAAAAAACTTTGTTAAAGGGATGTTATGGTTCAAAGGAAAACCGAAAAACCCCTGAAATTCGCTACTTATGGTAAGGTAAGCAACCATAACTCGCGCTACCACTGTGCACTGCTAAGACTAACATCCAGGACATCAAAAATGACATCACAAATGTCATTGATGATAACTGGAACTGGCTAATGAATTTAGTTGCGGACAAAATTCAAATGCCATAGGCCAGGCCAACAATCGCTAACAAACCCCTAATGATTGCCTCATGGAACACTATAGGGGCCTCATTACGAGTCATGCCGGTAAGGGGAAAATGATGCCGGTATGTAAATACCGGCATCATTTAATGTTCCGTAGCATTCTGACCCGCAAACCCGGTATGAACGGCACCGTTATTTACGGTGCCGCTAATAGCGGCATAGGCGCGTAAACGCGCCTCTTCAGGTAGTAAATACCGGCATACCGGTAATAGGGGGTAATCACAACCCACGCAAACATGCAAATACCGGCATCGCGAACACGGAAACAACGGGCTGCATGATGCCGGAAAAACAGGCATCGCGGACCACCCGCAAACAGCAACCAAGATACAAGGCAGCTGCCACAGGTGCACACAATCCCCACAGGTGGAGTCAAAGGAGGCTGCGCCAGTATGAACTGAGCACACCCACACACCACAACCCCACCCAGGTGTAGGCAATGCAGAGTGGGCCAGTACAAAAGGAGCACACTCACACACCACAACCCCCCCAGGTGTAGGCAATGCAGAGTGGGCCAGTACAAAAAGAGCACACCCACACACCACACCCCTTCCTACACCAAAATGCTACCACTAGCATTTGCAATCATGGCGCAGGAGGACATGCCTATACTGCTACAACTACAACTACAGCAACAGCAACAGCAACAGCAACAACAACAACAACAACAACAACAACAACAGCAGCAAGAACAGGCAGCACAAAGGAGACGCAGGAGGAGAAGGAGGGTGAGACAGGCCCAGCAATTACCACCAGCGCAGCCACCAGCGCCTCGTAGGCAGCCACCAATCCCTCGCACCCGACCCAGCCCATTCAACCTAACCCCTGAGCAGATCCACACCCTGTACCGGTTGGACCGTGACACCATCACCACCATAGTGGACATGATACAGAACGACATACAAATACGCACTGCCATCCCCCCACTACTGAAGGTGGTGTCTGTGCTACACTTCCTGGCCACAGGCACCTACCAACACACAGTGGGCCAGCTGCATGGCATTTCACAACCACTATTCTCACGCATGCTGAACCAAATGCTGGATGCCCTCCTGAAGCACGCAAGCACCCACATATCCCTACCACGGGAGGCCCAGGAGTTAGCCGAAACCAAAGTAGGCTTCCATGCACTGGCAGGCATGCCCAATTGTGTTGGTGCCATTGACTGCACCCATGTGGAATTGGTAGTCCCCCATGCCACAGAGGCGGTGTACCGCAATCGCAAGCAATACCACTCCATCAATGTGCAAATGGTATGTGACTCCAGCAAGATCATCACTCATTGCTGCGCCCGATTTCCTGGATCCACATGGTACTGCGCAACTCCACGCTACCCCGTCACATGGAGCGACATGCTGGACCACGTGCCTGGCTGCTCGGTGAGTTGCACAACAGGCCCATGGCCATACTGTGGGGTACTCATGTGTGCGGATGCAGAAGGGGGGATAGTACACCTGGGTGGGAAAGGGGGGATAGTAAACCTGGGTGGGAAAGGGGGGGATAGTACACCTGAGTGGGAAAGGGGGGGGGGTAGTACACCTGGGTGGCAATAGCCAGTGAGTGTAGAATGAATGCAGAGCTAAACACTCCTCACCTGACACAGCCAAACTGAAAATGACACATCACTGGGCCACATATCACAAATGATGCAAATGGATGACAACAAGTAAGAGGCACAACCAGGCCACCATGGTGATGGCAAGCAATGCATGACTGAATAGGATGGCAACTGTGCCAATGCGGCCAGTGTGACCATGCATAGCAAAGAGTATACTGCATGAATTGGAGGCTAAACATTGTCGCACTGCCACAGCACATCTGCCTCAGCATGCATGCTTACACCCTGCATCATCTATTCAACCCCATCCAGTGTTCCACACCTCTTTACAGTATACATTCCATATAGGTGACTATTTGGTACACGTACAGGGACATGTGCATGCTCACACCTAATAGCTGCTGCCATGACCGTGCTCCCTGAAGGTGTCAGTTCAGAGTGACACACACCTATTTGTATCTGCTTGCAGGTGATGGAGGATATCCCTTGAGGCCGTGGCTACTTACCGCTGTGCGGAACCCGCAGAACAGCCATGAAGAGGAGTACAATCGTGTGCACACTCGAACCTGTGTTGTGATTGAGCAGACCTTTGGCCTGTTGAAGGCGCGGTTCCGCTGCCTAAGCAGGTCTGGTGGGGCACTCCTGTATAGGCCTGAGAAGGTGGCAAAGATCACCATTGCCTGTGTCATGCTGCACAACATGTGCGTCCGAAGGAATGTACCACTGTCACTGACATGCATGGCCCGGGTGAGGATGAAGGGGATGGAGATGGAGGCGAAGGAGCCCCCCTGCCAGTACGTGATGCACGGGACGGCCATGCTGTACGCCAAGCACTAATTGACGAATACTTTTAAGACACAGGGACCATGAATTACTTTTGTCAGTCAGACACTGGGCCAATGTGAACATGCACAAAGGGAATGTTGTAGTTTGGACACTGAACACCGTAACACCAGGGATTGTTCTCCAGAAAACTTGTGTATTATATGAAAGTGCAAAACTGTGCCCACTCCCCCCTCCCACAATCCCAAAACAAACTCCCTCACCCACCCCACAGATCCCAAATGTCCCCATGTGCGCAACAAACAGTGTTGCCTTCACCAATGTTACTCCTCACATTTTTTCCAATTTTCAGAAAGTCACTTTTTGGCGACTTCAGGGTCTGGGGGTTCCAAGGCCATGCGCCGTGCGCTCCTGCGCGTTAAGTGCACAGGGCTAGATTGAACAGAGGTGGAAGTTGTTGACGTGGTGGATGTGTCAATTGTCAATCCCCTTGCTGACCCATAGTGTGGCTGCTGCACTTGCCTGATGTTGGCTAGTAGGGCCTCGGTCAGTGACCCCATTCACTGCCTGAATGCAGACGTGGATGCCTCCACGGCAGCTGTATTTGCAGCAATGGCCGTGGCTATGGCCTTCATGGCCTCATTACCGGCAACGACCTGTTGCCGCATAATCTGCAGCATCTCGTCTTGGCGGGCCTCCACCCTTGCAAGACGGACCTCAAAGGTGGTTTCTGTCGCAGGTGTACCGGTGGCTGGTGGGGTGGTGGAAGGCAGGGTGGTTGAAGGCAGGGTGGCGGAAGGCAGGGTGGCGGAAGGCAGGGTGGTGGAAGGCAGGGTGGTGGAAGGCAGGGTGGTGGAAGGCAGGGTGGTGGAAGGCTGGGTGATGTAATGCAGGGTGGTGGAAGGCACCTGCGTGGAGCCCTCGTCCTGGGCACTGTCGTCCACGAAAATGCCGATGTCCGAATCTCCTAGGTCGGAGTCATGGAGACATGGGTCATCCAGGCTCTCTGTCTCCACAGGGGAAGAGGGGGTGCCAATGGGTGTTGGGCTGGGCAATCCCAAAGATTCTTCGGCCTCTTCGACCACCTCTGTGGACACGACGTCCGTGGTGGCCGGTGGTACAGCTGGCACTATCGCAGCAGGTGCACCCTGCAGAGATGATGCCTTGTGTGGCACACTGGGAGTGGTGGCAGGCAATTTTTCAGAGGAGGGGGTTGCGCTGGCCCTGGTCCTCTTGCGTGCACTGGATGTGCTTGCCCCCCTGTCCTGGGTTCCACCTTCCTCATCGGTGCGTGGGGATAGAAGAGATGCAGGTCATCAGTGAGATTGCCAAATGGCAGCTGTGATTTGTTGCAGTGTAATATCTTGATACATTCAGGCATGATTTAATTTCTGTTGTGTGGCATTTGGTGTACTGAGGGGACATGTTGGCAATGATTGCATGGCTGGTGGCAATGGATTGTCTAGGTGGGGGGGGCATGGGCATGGATGGGTCATGTTGCACCTCTGTTGGGTTTACATATTTCACGCAGCATGCATGTGGTGCAGGGAGTGGCAATCAGTATTCTGTTGGTGAGTTGATGTTGCCTTGGGTAAAGGAATTGCCTTGCCTAATCGGACTCCCACCTCACTTGTGTCATATCATGTTTTGTTATTGGTGGATGTGATGGTTCACTCACCTTCCTCTGTTGTGGTAGCTGCCCCGAACTCCTGCTCTCCGATCCCCTCTATGGATTCTGGATCGATGAATCCACTTGCAATCTCCTCCCATGTGGTGAGCTTAACAGGGGAGTGTGTGCCACCGCCTGTCGCCATTGCGGCCCTCCGGTTCTCCGCAAGGATCTTCCGGACAAGGAGGCGGAGGTCGTCCCAGCGCTTTCTGCAATCCCGGACACTCCTTGGGGTGCACCCCACTGCTGTTACCCTCTGCGCAACCTCCTGCCACACCTGTTTTTTACGCGTTTGGGCCGCATGCTTCAGGTCCGTGCTTCGGATTATGTCAGCATGCTGTTGTAGGGTGTCCGCTAGCATTGTCAATTCTGCATCTGAAAAGCGCTGCTTCCTCTTCCTTTGTGAGCTTTTTCCAGTGGCCTTTCACATCCTGGTTGTGTTTTGGCACTCAACAACACGGGTGTAGTGGTAGTAATGGAGGATGGCAATGGATTGTGTTTTTAAAGATGGCCGCCGGCCCATTTCCCGTTCCTGCGCGATGACGTAATTTCCGTGTCCGTTTTTTGCGAACATGGTAATAACATGACGGTATTACCGTGCCGGTATTTACGGGTTAGTGTGAGGCGGTAGCGCAATGGGCAGGCCCCGCGATGCCGTATAGGGGGCTTGGAGGCCCTTTACCGGCATGGCGGTATTGCCACTACCGGCATGGGGGAACGCGCGTGCTCGCGCACTCGTGATGACCCGCAATTAGCGGGTTCATACGTGCACGGACACGCTCATTCCGGCATGCCGGTAATTAACCCGGTTTTACCGGGCAACTCGTAATGAGGCCCTAGGGGTTTTTTACATCTTTTTACTCAGCAGAATGACAACATTGAAGAACATGATATATGTTGTCTACAAGAAACCTGGCTTTGTGAATTTCCAATTGTGGAAGGATATTTAACTTACCTAAATCCTGCACCCAAAGGCGTCAAAGGTCGCCCTATGTCAGGTCTCCTGATCCTAGTTAAGAACAATGTTCAATTTAAAATTGTGGCAGTATTGAACCCAACCAGTCTAATCCAGATACTTGTTGGTACATTAACAAATAAAAATAACAACGGAGAGCAAACACTAGCCATATGTAACCTATATTGGAACCCGAATACATTAATTAGCGTGGATTTTCGTGGTCAAGTAGAAAGATGGATCGATCACTGCAAAATAAATTGACCGAACACAATGTTCATCTTGTGTGGGATTTAAATTGCAAATGTTTAAACACCAATGATGAACGTATCAAGGCCAATAACATACTGGCCACAGCGGCTGAACGAAGACGTATCCAGTGGAACATGGTCATGGAAGAAAAAAATATGTCAATTCTCAATGGTTCAACTATGGATGATTCCCCAGCACAAATAACAAGGGAAAGCTCCACAAACGGGCAGATCCTAGACTATATATTCATCTCAGACCCTTTGATCTCGTCAAATAACAACATGAGAGTAATCCAAATGCGAGATAATGATCATAACTTGCTATCTGCGACATTGTTCCCAATCTCTCGCAGAGATGATCATATGGATCCATTATGTCTTGAGGTAACCATCGGTAAAAATTGGCTGAGAATACCATTGTCAAAACTACCAAAGATAACCAATGCTCTGATTATCTCAATTAATTCACCACAAGTCAAAGGGTCAGTTGACACACCTGAATACATAAACCTATTCAAAAACTTTGAAATTGACTAAAAAGGAAAAAGAATTATATATTGACATTGGACCCACAATTTTGATGCTCAAATTGCAACAAAAACAAAAAAAACGATGAGACAGCAATTGAATGCATTAAAACATGACAGAACTTCGACAGCCTCGATCCAGAAACATAGAATTCGCCAACATTATCGAAATTGGACACGGCGATACAAAAAGGTCCTAATCCAAAAAGATGCTGAAACCATGCGGTCCAAATTAAAAAATAAGAACACAGCTGAGATGTGGAAAAGATTATGAACTCAGAAATAGAACAAGATTCAATGCTTATGACACCTATAGCGCCGGAGAAATGGATTGCTCACTTCAATTCCTTCTTTGATAAAACTGAACATCCATGCCTCTTGGATGAAAACTGCACATCCATGCCTCGTGAACAAAAATGAACATCCATTCTCAGCACCAAGATCAGTGCAAAAATGGCATCTAATAGACACATCTAGTCAAACTATCATGGAAATCATTAACAAGCTATTGACCTCGAGGGCCTGTGGTCCAGACGGCCTCAGCAATGTAGCACTGAAAACAGATGCTGCCGAATGGGCAAATTCTTTCTCGATCTTGTTCACTCACATTGTTATTGTCAACCAAATTCCATCATCTTGGAAGAAATCCATTATAGTCACTGTTCACAAAAATGGCGATCGAGCTGAACAATCAAATTATCGTCCTATAGCATTACTTGATGCCTCTGGCAAGATTTTTGGCACTCTGATTCTTAAAGCACTACGTAAGTGGGCAAAATAATCCAACCATATAGACACATGGCAAGCAGGATTTGTTCACGGGATTGGAACAGCCCTCAACATATTCATTCTAAATCTACTGAAGACCAGAACTGAGCGATATGCGAACTACAAAATCTATGTTGCGTTCATTGATTTAACACAAGCATTCAACAACATATCACGACCACGACTTTGGGCAAAATTACAACAATGGAGTTGTCCCCAATCCATACTAGCCCCAATTCAGGCATTTCATCAAAATGCCACAATACAAGTCAGACTCAACAAGACAGGATTGCTTACTAAATCCATACCAACTAACAAAGGACTGATGCAGGGATGCCCTATGATATCCAAACTGTTTAATCTATTCACTTCAGATGCCGGTGATAGCTTTCAAGACGTTAGGCACTTTCCACCATCAATAGCCACTACAAAAATCAACAGGCTTATGTACGCTGACGATGTGGTCCTCATAGACCAGACCCCAGTAGGCCTCCAACGACAACTGAATACTCTTAATAACTACCTACAAACTAATGGCCTCACGATCAACCCAAAAAAATAAGCCATCTTACCCATGGGCTTGCGACATCATCAGACAAAATCTAAAAATCTAAGCTGGTCGTTACTGGGAACTACTATTCCAGTAGTAAAGTTGTTTGTTTATCTGGGAGTCTGCTTGAATACTAGCAAAATAGATGGGCCGAGACAACAAGCCTTGACCAAGAACACAGCAAACTTGGCAAATTTGGCTAAAATTTTGAGACATCATTCAATTTTTAAATGAAAAACTGGGCCCTACCGGAAGGACGTTTTTGGAAAACGGTGTTGAGACTTCCAAAAGGAACCCCCATACAATCAATAAGAATGGAATTGGGTCGGAGTTCTTTAGCAGTAATTGTGGAATGGAAGATGCTTGCATTTTACAGGAAATGCAAAGATGATCAACCAAAAGGAGGCTTCCTACATTTACATAAAGCACTGGCAACGAGATCTGAGCCAATATTGAATGAATGGGAAGAAAAGTGTCTAACCATCATACATTCTTTACAAGAAACCAATGAAACCTTAATGAACAATCCTGATAAAATCAAAAAGAAACTTTATTCATTAGATTGGTTCAATGCCGAAGAGCAAAGACGCAGGTACAAAGGATATGGCAAACTATGGGAAATCAGTCAGAAACCACATTCAATCCCGAACTATTTGAAGATATTCCCTCGTTGGTTCTTCCTGGATCAATTCCTACGATTCAATTTAAATCTGACTCAAACTAAAGAAACTACATGGTCCAAAACCATACAAGCAGGGCCCCAAACTTGCCGTCTATGTAATGAAGGAAAATCAGTTGAAAATCTACAACATCCGATAATGGACTGTTCAACTTTTGAGAATCAAGGAACATTGATAATGTGTGATGTCATCAAAAAATATGGATGCAGACCAAAGGACACGTGGTGGAAAATGCTTATAGCCAATGAAAAAACATCAATAACCTTAGCATTGATCAAACTGTTAATCATCTTAAAGAATCACCTAGCTAAATTGGACTAGAGGAAACTGTTATAGCCTACATGACATATATACAATGCTGAGGTTTCTGTATCCATCTTATCTTATCTTTCCTCGTTCTTTCTTTCTTTTTATTTTTTAAATATGAAGTTAAAACATGTGATCAAAGGTTGTCTAATGTATAACCGTAAAATCACGTTAAATAAATAAAAAAAATAAAAAAATAAGTTGCTGTTTCCGTAGGAAGAGCACTTTTTGGGCACTTTTTGGGCGGCTTATAACTCCTCTCCCCTTGGACGAATCTTCACCAAACTTTGCAAAAAAAAGTATATGGGCCACTCTGAATTTTTTTGCAATTTTGCAAAGTTTGGTGATGTTTGTTCCAGGAGGGTAAAAGTTATAGGGGGGGTCCTAAAACGTCATTTTTTCCCATAGACTGAATGGGGGAAAAACTTTGCGCACGGCTGCAGGGTAACCCGCTCGAGGGATTTTCACCAAATTTGCGGCAGGGGCTTGGTACCAAAAGCATGCTTTTGTACATTTGGTGAACCTCCGTGCAATACTTTTGTTTAAAACGACCAAAAAGTAGGTCTCAAAAAATTAGTTATATCTATGTCCGCTTCGCGGTCACACTTCCCTGTTCGCTCCACGCAAAAGATACTGATTGGCTAAGGGGTTGGCGTCATGACCGTGGACATGCAACGTCTCCGCTGATTGGCTGCAATGAGACGTGTTCTGCGTCAGATTGTTTGGATGCGCCCAACATCTTGGATCCGCCGACAGCGGAGTGGCAACCAGCGGCAACATGCTATTTCGAAAACTATTTTGCTGTATCATAGTGTTTGGGCAGGTTCAGACAGTAAGAGATGGGTGAAAAACTGCATTTGTTCTGGCGGTAGGTGTTCCGGATGTATTTTCTATCCCTGCCTTGTTCGGGATGTTTGTATGTACAGAAAACGAGGGGTTTAATAAGGTTAGTATTTCAGTCCGTGCTGTGCACAGGGAACTTGAAACTGTTCTAAGGACACGCGTGGTGTTAGCGAACATTGAAACTGAGTACATGCCGTATTTACATTATTTTTTCCTATGGGTATGCTATTCAGCAGTACACAGCCATGGGTGTGACATGCTGCGGTGGTTGTAGCCAGGGCCTGGAGTCTTGGATGCATGGCCGTAGGCCGTAGGCCGAAGGCCATACTTCCAAGACTGTAGGCCCTTTGCCACAACCACCACATCATGTCACACCCATGGATAGACCTGTGGTGTTGAATATCGATTAGCTCATTGTGGGCAGTGTGTACAGTCTTGGGTGCACCCAAGAACAAAGTTATAAGCAATGGAGGTCTAAGCCACTGTAGACCCATACATTGCAATATCTATGGACAAACAAATAAGAGTCTATACTATGGCCTTTTCTTCTGCAGCATACCACAACTATACATATATCCGTAGTATCGCACATCCCTCAGGTGGTTGTGGGGAGGCCCTGCACTCTTGGCTGCATGGCCGAAGGCCATGCACCCAACAACAAAATTATAATCTCTTACCTTATAAGGCAACATGGATTTTATATAGTGCGGTGGTTGTGGGCAAGACCTGGACTTTTGGGTGCATGGTTGCAGGCTGTAGGCCATACTTCCAAGACTCTAGGCCCTGGTCACAACCACCGCGGCATATCACAGCAATGGATACGGGTGTAGTATTGCTTATGGGTCTGATGGTTGTGGCAAGTGTTGGGTGCATGGCCAAAGGCCATGCACCCAAGATCAAAGTTGTAAGCACTGCCGTTGTAAGCCACTATGGATTTTATATACTGCATACCCATACATTGACAAACCTATGGGTTTACACCCAAGTCTGTAGCCTGTGGCCACAACTACTGCAGTATTTCACAGGTATAGGTACACTCGTACTATGAAAATCATTTGGGTGGTTGTGGGGAGGGCGTAGTGTTTTGGGAGCATGGCCGAAGACCATGCTCCCAAAACCAACTTTATACGTAGTGAAATTAAAAGCCACAATGGTTGTGATATTCTTTGGTGATTAACCGTGTAGATTTGCATATGTATGAGAGTCCATATATGTCTTAAATGACTGTAGTACTTGGCAGACCTAGAATTTTTTAATTTCTGTGATAAAAGAAAAAAGCATGTTAGTGTTTGCATTTTAAGAAGATGTATTACATTGTATGATAGACAGTTTACCTTTATTTTTTTACCCTCATATTTAGTTTACAAACCAGTGTACTGTGCATTTTGCTCAGTTTCTGTTTTTGTTGTTCAAATCCTTGGGTCTGGGGGAAAAAATCCTTGTCGGATTAAAAAAAAACTTTATTTGCTATGCTACAAACTATTTCTTTGCTTTCTTTTAGTGTTTCCGTGTTCTTTCTGAATAATGTTATGTTTGTTGCCTTGTTGCCGATTTTTAACAACAGTTAGATACCTGTTGGCGTATTCTAACTGTGTATTTGTTGTTACGGTTCTGTGGTATTCACTTATCTGTGTCGTTCTTATACACTCTTGGGCAGTTAGATACCTTGGCGTATTCTAACTGTTGTAGTGTTTTACTTCACGTTTTGATAATGTTGCAGTACACATTAGTTATAAAATGTGGCTTTAGGAAGATTAAATACGCATTTGTAAGATTAGCTGGCAATCTCTGCTTTACAGTAATGGTGCTATCGTTACATTCCAGCCATCCACATTTCTTTTTAATGGATGCAGTGTAGTGACCTGCATTGGTTGTAGCTCCTGCATGGTAGATTATACCTACTGTTCTAAAGGTTTTCTTTCCAAGTGACACTTGACGTGTCTGAATCCAGTCAGCTTGCAGTTGTTTTTGGTACCATCTGCATTATAACGTAGCAGCATAAGTATTATGTACTTACTATGTGCTTGTATCAGTAAGGTGGAGCGATTGTCTGAATTGCACATGGTACATAATCTGCCATGGTTTGCATTCTGTATAAGTTGCTGAAATGGAATGGATTCACAATTAGGTATGGATACATACACGAATCGTTCATTTGGGATTTGTTCCTGTATCACATTGTTACAGAGAGTGCATGTATGTTTCCACATGTATGAAATATGGAAGATTTCATTTATAGGTATGCTTTTGTTTTCCAGTACTTGTAGTAAGTACATTAGAAATTCTTTTGGATCTTCTTGTGCATTTATAGTGAATCTCACCATTCGAACACAGTAGTCCAATTCTTGTCTTATTCCGTGAACACTTTACGTGTTGTCAGGATTGTTTGTTGCGTTTCTATGAAGGACTAACATTTGCAAACACAATTGGTCTGTACTGTGTAAGTAAATATTGTTCACAATTGGTGGCAATTGAAATAGAATATTCATTGCTACATTTACATAGCAATTTACACGAGTTTCATTTGAAAATTTGAATGGACCAGCTAGTTCTGTATCTGAGTGCTTTTTTTCTGAATTTCTCTTCCTTCTATGAAGAAGTACCTGGATTACTTTCCGTAATAGGTTCTTCTTTGCTTTTGGTGATTGATGAATCTTTACCTTCTTTTGTTTTCTTTGAAGAATTTGCTGTCAGCTTCTGTTGCATTTCTGTTTCAATTAGTTTTCTTTTACCACGTTTTACTTTTTCTGGAACAGGATATTGTTTTAGATGGGGGTGTAGAGTAAACTTAGTCTATTGTATTCTAAAATGCAAGGAATATCAGCGTTCACTTTACTTGCATCAAAGTTGATTAGAAATAGACTGTCAAGTGTACCTAAGCGTGATAGTGCTACGTAGCTCATGCCTTCTTTAAAGACTGTGTTTCCTATATCTATCAATGCTTTGTCTAGGGTAAGACCTTGGGATTTATGAATGGTGACTGCATATGCAAGAGTTAGAGAAAATTGTTCTCGACGTACATACATGTCCTTGAACAGAAGGAATCAAGCAGTTGAGTGCCCTATCCTTTTCACTTCTGAAAGTTTGTCAAAACGAATATTGACAAACTGAATGTTGTTGTCACGTGGGTATGATTGAAAGCCAACAACTGTACCCAGTGGCCCATTAACTAGCCTTTGCACTACGTCATGGTTACGTTTAAGCATTACTCTACAATTTAAGGATCATTTTAATATTTTTTCCAACCCAGCTGTGTTGGAGATTGAATTTTCTAAGCTATTTAGTCTTGTTGTGGCTTGCTCACTCATGGGTAGTGTCATACCATGTACGTCTAGTTTGTCTGTGGCGCAAATTTCTATTATTGGTTGCATTTCTTAATTTAACATTGTTTCATTGAATATGAAACAGCTTGCAAGAGTTGGCATTAAGGGTATACAATTGACATTTTTGTGCGCTAATTGTTCCATAACATCAGTAGCACATGCATTATCGCCATAGAGTGCAAGAATGTGCTGGATTTTCAATATTGGTTGTGCTTCTTGAGATAGTACACCAACTCTAATACTTTTTAGGATGTTGGCATAAGTGAGATCTGCAGATTGCCGCATGTTTTCTGTTAATTCTCTGTATTGGAAATGTTGCCAAAGGGTGGCATTTCCTATGCTGCCAACAGTTTTACGGCAGAGTTTGTGTCCTATGGTTTTAAAAATAGGTTCACCTTTCACTGGTGTCAATTGTAGAAGATCTCCGAAAACGATAATGTTTTTCCCTGCAAAGTGTTCTTCGTAGTTTGTTTTAAGTACTTCTTGCAATCTGAGGTGAATCAAAGCCAACATTAGGTTGGAGACCATGCTCACTTCATCTATTAGTAGCATTTTCATTTGCTTTGATACGCTGCATAGTTCCATTGCAGCTTCTGCAGAAAGTTTGTAATAGTCTAATTTATTTTGGTGTTCTACTGGAAGAAGTAGTCATCGGTGTAAAGTGACACTGCCTATGTTGTAGGCAGCTAAACCTGTAGGGGCAGTTACAACAGCTGACAGTTTGTTGTTTGTGAAGGAACTTGCTGATGCTACTGATTAAGAATGTTTTTCCTGATCCAGCTTCACCACTGACGTACAGTAGTATTGGTTTGTAATTTTGGCAGGTACATTCTTTATTTTCGTTTTGTACACCATGTGCAATTTGTTTTGTTACATCTTCAAAAATGGTGCGCTGATCTTTGTTAAGTTTTACTTGTTGTACAGTTAAGTCTTCTATATTTTCTTGATAGTGACACATGGTGTTTTCCACTTCTGTCATAGCTATTTCTGCCTCATTTGCTATTAGTGGCTGTCCTAGTGGTTCTTGGCTTCCTGTTACAGAAGGTTGACTACTGTCGGAAGAGTCCTTATCTAGTTGGGCCTGAAGTTCTTGTGCAACATTGTTTTGTACTGCGTAAAGTTCACATCGGTGATATCGCTTTCATTTGCTTTGAAAGCATCTTCATATCAGTCATAGTTATCTAGTATCTCTTCCACTTTTCTCCATGGTTTAAAAAGTTGTAGCAGAGACATGTAATATAGTTCTTTCTGTTGAGGAGTTTTTAATGACAATTTAACCTGATTAATTAAGCTTTGTTTGGTAAGTTTTACTAAGCTGCCTTCACATTCTGTGACTCTATATCTGCCTTTGCTTTCATCGGGTTTTATATTATTTTTGTATGCAAAGTTTTGAGCTATCTGGTATAGACACATGCTTTCCAAAGTGCTACTCCTGTTCGGATAGAATGTGTCCAGTAAATTGTTTTTCAAAATGTCTTGGCTGTTGGGATCATTTCTGGCAATTGTTTCTATGTCCTCGTATGATTTCAGAACTCTTTTTCTAGATTTAGCCGGACCAAGACTTAGCCATACTATGTTGTCTGATTTTCCGTACAAAGCAGTACTGGTTAAACGATCTGCTGCTTCATAGACGCCAGATTCTCTATGAGAGAGCATTTTTATGCCAAGGCTGTACAATTTCTGAGATAGTGTTTTGTCTGATGATGGGTCATCCCAGAGGTCTTGGAGCTCTGTTTTTTCTGCATTTGTTAAGTAGGCTGTAACATATCGTGCAACAGCAGTGGAATTGTCTGCAATGTACTGCACATCTATGTTTACATTCCATAAAAGGGCAGTGATTGCATTGTAATTATTGATATATCTAGATTCTTCTGTTCTTTATATGTAATACGTGTTCTTAGGTGATTTACCTTTAACACTATGTCAAACTGAAGACATGAAGTTGTTCACTTCACCTGTTCCTGTAACTGGTCTAGGGAAACCAAACCGGCATTTGGTGTAGTATTTCCCTTTGTTTTTGTATTTGCGCAGGCAATATTTGCCACATTTGTGTCTTTGAAATAGTAAAATCTGCCCATGCAGGTCACTATGTGTCTCTTGTGAAGGGATTTCACACGTGACATATTTTTGGATGAACTGCAAAACAGTGGCATCAGTGTCATGACCAAACTTAGGTGCACCTTTAATCCATAAAAGCATGTGAATATGTGGTGCTCCTCTCGCTTGGTATTCTTTTCTCCAAAAGAATTGTTGCACTTCTCCGAGAGGTGGAACAGTTTTATTGCAAATAAAGTGTAGCATAGCAATGAAACGATGATGGAAATATCTTGAGACATTAACTGGATCTAGAGAGCAAAGTTCTCCAGGTGTTAATAAATGTACGTTGGTTTTATTGCTGTTTGATATGCGTAGGAACTCATGTAAATCTTCCCATGCATATTCTGCACAACTTAGTGTAACAAATCAAGTCGGTGGTCAACGGTTTCTGATCATACAATGTACGTCTCCGTGCCATCTGAACCAGTGTTCTTTTGTACCACGCATGTTTGCAAACAAATTTGAAATACTTGATTGTAAAACCTCATCTTTTTCTTGTACTTTTTGTATTAATTGCGTAGCTGACATATTTTGAAAGTGGGTTCCAGATTTCAAAATGTGTGCAACTCCGTAACATAGGGTTGGTAGTTCACTTTCAAAGAATAGGTGGAATATGTATTCCACATTTTGTCTAAACCTGGGATCTTCCGAATACATTTGTAATGAGCGGTATTCTGATGCCGTAATCTGAGTGGGTCTATCATCGTATCTTCCACCTTTACCAGTAGGAAATAGCAGTGTAAAAGCACATGCTTCTATACATTTTCCCATATGCTCATTGGTGAACCTTTGGTTTGTCGCATTTGGTAAGTTTCTAGTGCATCATCTATGCTTTCATAGGAATGCAATGGATGAATTGTGTACTGGTCCAAAAGAGTGGATACTGCAGCAGGATCCAGAAATTTGAATTGTCCAGTTTCTGATGACTCTTCAATTATTTCAGTTGTTTCCCTTAGGCTTTCTTCAATATTTATTTCCTTGTAAAATTCATTATTCTCTTCTAGATACTGCAAGGCTTGTCTACCTTTATGTGTAACTTTATGTAAGTCCACCAGTTGTTGCCACATTATTTTGTCTTTTGTTGGTACACCATTTATCAAGACAATTAATGAATGTTCTATTGAATGTTGCACTCCTAGAGTGTGTACATTTTCTGTTAGACCTAATGGCAAATAGACTACTTTGCCACAAATGCCTTTCCCCAATTCAGAGGGAGGTAATTTTGCTGTTTTTGGGTGAATGCGTATAATTGCTTGAAATGGGTGAACTGTTTGAATTTTAATGCTCTCATACAAATTGAGTTGTTGCAGGGTTTTTATAGTGGAAACAATTCCAAATTATTTGTAATAACCGTGAAGGAGTTTGGTTGTTGTCTAGTTTTGTAGTACAGTAACAGCAACATATTAGGTGTTCATTTACTTGATATTTGTTTTCGGCTAAAAGGTAGAGAGCTAATTCAAACCATTTGGAATCTTCATTGTCTTCTATTTTGTATGCTATGTCTATATTTTTTGTGCTCCATTTGTAAAACGTTCTGCGGCAACACACACACACATGGTTTGGTATTTCAGCTGATGCACTTTTAAATTTTAGTATTTCTTTTTTGTATGTGTATAATAGAAGGTTGCTATGTGCAGAATTGTTGCTAGTCTTCTCTACAACTATTGCATTTTGTAAGTGGCTTTCACTTCCAAAATATTTTCTCTGGATATGGTTAATTTCTTCTTGTAGATATTTGTGTGTACCATGCAGAAGAGTGTGATTTAAATTGGCTAATTCTGAAGCTGGACTTTTAGCATAGTATATTTTATACACTAGATTTCTTATATTTGAATGATGTATTGTTATCCTTTTGATGTCATAGAAGGTGCTTTTGCAAATAGGTCCAGAAATACAGGCTAATGAATGTCCTTGTAGTCCTGTGTATTTGCGCACTGGACAGATATCCATATTTTGCAGCACTTTCATTTTAATTTTGTCTTTACCGTTCACATACTGATTGAGGAACTGACATAAAGATTTGTAAGATTTGTTAGGAATGGCACACATTGACGTGCACCGCCATTTGTATACTGGACAGTCTGGTTCAGTCGAATGGAGAGATAATTCTGAGTTTTCAGGGGATACTTTTCTAAGCAGTGTTTCTTGTTCCATGATGCTATTATTGATTTTTTCATACCCTCGTCCACTGCTATGGATGGCAATTGTGTTTGTTTGATTTTGTTTGTATGCTTCTTCTTAAAATATGGTTCTGTGGTTGTTGTGTGACTCCATTCACCTCCACAAATATGTAAGAAGTTATTTTTGTTCATATTCTGTTTATTGATAAGTTTCTTTTGTAGTTTGGTACTTAGTTTTGTTAGTGGTTTCATCCTATTTAACACTAATATAAACAACTTCCTTTTGCGAAGGATTGCACTGTCCACAAGAGTTTGTAGGATACATTTTCTACGGTAGGTTTTTAGGGTTGTGGATGATTTCAGTCCTCTGCTTATTAGATTCTGAAGGACTCTGTGGCGAAACATTTTTGCTAAAATATTTTTTTTCCTATAGGTTCTTGTTACTGTATCAGGATTAATAGGAGCATTGTTAGCAGTACTGGTAGCCGATATTTTTTTGTACAGTGTTTGTGTTTCGTGCCACATTTTGTTGGAGGATGTAAAGTTTCGGTAGTTGAAGCTTCCTTTGTTTCACTAAATGACTGTATTAGCTGTTTTGTTCCATCGTTCTCTCTAAATTCTGCTACACATGGATGCTTAGATTGGACACATTTGTTTTTATTTGCTCTACTTCTGGGTTCCTTTCTACGGACTTACTTTTTGGTAGGCATTGTTTGGGGTCTTTTTAAAAAAAGAAGGCATAGTTTGGTCTGTTGTACAATGTATGTGTGCAGCATGCATGAGTTTGATGGGTAAGCTCTTTGTGGTGGTGTGTGAATGTGCATTGGCCTCGTACAATGATTTGGGAAGGCTATTTCTCTGTTTGTACACCACTACAATGTGCTTCAGATGAGAGTACAAAGTGGGTAGTGGCGAGGAGAAGCATTAATAGTAAATGTAATGACATAAAATTGAAACAGCTATTTGTTTTCTAGTACTAACATTCTAAGGCTTCTGTATGTAATTTGAGTTCCAAACACACAGGGATTTGCGAGCCAATCCTCCTGTTATTCTTTGTTTAATAAATGGGGATTTGTGGGTAGAATAGTTCAGAAATCACTGTTTGCTTTGGTGCACAAATTACATACATAACCCACACAGTCTGTTTGAGGAACAGTTAGAATATAAAGGTCGTACTGTACTCACTTTTTTTTTGCAGAATAACCAGGTTTCTTCGGATATGTCGTTTGAAGTGTAGATGCTGTTGATTTTCAGGAGAGTAGTCTTCACTGCAATTGTAAAAAGAAGAAGTTAGTAACTTAGTGTGTTTAAAGCAGTGATGTTACTGTACACGTTACTTTTGCATCTTTCGTCGGAGTATTCTCCTTTGATATTTCACCTCAGTGCATGTGTACATTTCACTTCACTATGTGCTGCCTTTGTATGTTACTCCTCGTATATTAGTTGCACGTGCTTCAGAAATGAGTACATTTTTTAGGGATATGAAAATGCCTTGTTTCTTTTAAGCTCTGTTATCTATAGCAGAAAGGTTTGTAAGCAATTGGTCATTATAGTAGATGGGAAACATTTCTGTACTTTCATATTATAAGTGTACGATTTTGAAAAATCGGCAGACCCTCAGAGGGAGATGTCACCACAGCAATCGGGAGCGTTTATTTTTCTCATAAAATCGCACTGAAAGTTGCATTTATGTAGGCGGTACACAGTAAAAAATGGTGCCATTTTCTAATGAAAAATCTAGTTTTGCGCTAAATAGGGAGGGTTGTAACGTATGTATAGTTTATGCGGGAGACAGTAAGAAGTAGTGCGGTTTGTAAATGATAAATCGGACATCTTGTACTTAAAGGGGGAGCGTTGGTATGTATTGGCTATGCAGATTTAGTGGCATTAATTTGTTTAAATGCAATTATAAGGGTTGCAGATGTTCTCTGATTAAAATATGCATACCTGTACTTTATACGCATGCATGTGTGCATGCATAGAGCTGTACGTAGAAATCCGTGACACTTGCTCAGTAGTTTTTGAAGTGGGTGCTTTGCAATGATATGTGACTTGCATTCAGAGTGATCAATAGTACATTTGAAGTGCGAAATTTTGATGACAGAGTTAGATGTAGGGATGTTCCATGTGATTGGTGGATGGTTGTGTGAGTGCTTAGCCGTGTCCAATGAGGGAAGGAATTTGTGAGTGATGTGGAAAAGGTAGAAGGACTGGCTAAGAGTTACGTGCCACACGTAGACAACTCTTGTCCGTGGGTAGGGCGTGTCACATACAGGTTTCTACAGCAAATTCAGCATGGAAAGGGGACTGTAGGCATCAGCCAATTAGATGTTAACATTGCCCCTTTGTGTCGAAAGACGGTGCGTATACTGAAGATGGCAGAGGTGCAGATGGTCAGGGTTTTGGTCCTTGGAGAAATTTTTGTGCATGGTTTACAGCACTATGCCGAAAGTAGGCATGATTTTTTATTTTTTTACATTTGTAAAGCGCACTACAGCCCAAAGGCATTGAGGCGCTGTTTACATGAAAGTGTACGTAGGCATGAGTACAGCTGGGCATACAATACGGTTTCAGAGAGTACAAAGTGAGAGCGAGGACTGACATTTCATACAAATTGGCTGGTTTTGATTGCTTTGCGGAACACCAGGTGGGAGTCCATTACCCTAATGTGTGAGGGTAGTGCGTTCCAGTGGGTGGCAGTGATAGCTGGGAAGCTGGAGCCCCCTGCACGCACTCTGCAGGTTTTGGGCTTGGTGATCATGTTGGTGTAGGCTAGCCTAGTTGGCCTTGTGGAAATGGGCAAGGCGATGCGCTGGGCAAGGTATGGGGGTGCCAGATCATGGAGGCATTTGTGAGTGATGGAGAGGATTTTAAAGATGATTCTCTGTTTAACAGGAAGCCAGTGAACCTGTCTCCTTAGGTCCAATATGTGGTCCTTTTTAGGGTATCCAGTGGCAGCCCTAAGGGCGTTGTTCTGGACAAGTTGGAGTTTGGCAATGTTTTTGCTGGAAGTGGCTCCAAGGAGATCATTACAGTAGTCCAGTCTTGAGCTGATAGTGGCTCTAGCGATGGTAAGGCAGTTCTGTGCGGTTAAGAAGGGTCTTACTGCGTTAAGCAGTTTTGAGTAGTATGCCGATGAGGAGGCAATGGCGTTGACCTGCCTATTCATGGTGAGATTAGAGTCTAGGTAGACTCCCAGAGTTTTAACTGTGTGGGACACAGCGATGGGTATATTATCGATGGTGAAGGAGTGATAGTTCTTGTTGAGGTTGCCCAGGATATTTGGTGACCCAATGAGCAAAAGCTCGGTTTTGTCACTGTTTAAGCACAGCCAATTTTCAGCCATCCAGGCTTGGATGGTGCAGTAGATGGAATTCAAGGTGATCCTATCTGCCTCATAGTCACCTGTGAGGGGGATGAGCACCTGGGTGTCATCAGCGTAGTTGGTATATGAGATGCCCAAGGTGTCAAGAAGGTTGAAGAGGGGCCTAGTAAATAGGTTGTAGAGTGTGGGCGCGATGCAGGAGCCCTGATGGCACCACACATTTGATGTGACTGGGGGAGGAGCATGCTGAGTCGGAGAAGACTTTCATGGACCTTTCCTGTAAAAAGGAGGTTATCCATGCACATGCATTAGGGGAGAAGTTGGCAGCGATGGAGAGGTGATGGCTGAGAGTATTGTGGTCCACGAGATCAAACGCGGCTGATAGGTCAAGAAGCAGAAGGAGTGCTGGTTTGCCGGCGTCTCTGATGTCGTCCATTTGATTTTTTAAGTCGAGGAGGGCCGTTTCGGTGCCGTGTCGCGGCCTGAAGCCAGATTGCCTAAGGCCCAGAAGGAGGTGGTCCTCGAGGAATTTCTGGACTTGCAGGTAGGCTGCTTTGTCCAGAATTTTAAGCAGGAAGGGGACAGTGGTAATGGGCCTGTAGTTTCCTGGTGCTGCAGGGTCAAGGGAAGGCTTCTTGAGGAGCGGTCGTACCCAGGCCTCCTTGAGGTCAGAAGGGACATGGCCAGACTGGAAAGAGGCATTGATGAATGCTGTTAGGAAGGGGGCAATTGTCGCGCCACAGTCCTTAATGAGCTGAGCAGGGCAGGCGTCGCCCTTACAGTTAGATGGTTTGATGGTTTTTAGGAGGGAGAGGACTTCGGATTCCGTCATGTCTTTGAAGTTGAATACCGGGGAGGATTTGAATTTGGTCTCTTTGTTCTGTTTACTATTCTGAGAGGCAATTTGGAGAGTAAGGGCCTTTTGGTGAGCTAGGATTTTTGTTTGTAGGGTATTTAGTTTTTTGAGCATGGCAGATTGGATAATTTGCACCATTTTTCATCCTTTAGGAGGGTAGGTGGCAGTGTGGAAGGGGTTTCCAGCTCCCTAAAAATGGCGAAGATTTCCTTGGTGCCAGATTTGGCATTGGCTATCCTGGTGTTAAAGGAGTTTGCTTTAGCATGGACTATGCCTAGTTTATAGTCTTTAGATATTCTCTTGAAGGCTAGTTTGTGGCACACCATTTCAATGTGAGAGGAGTGGAGGTGGTGTGGAGCGCTGAGACTGATCGCAATGTTGCGGCAATTCTTCAAGTTTGCACCGAGATGTGTACGATGACCACTCCTCATGTGGTAGTTTTGCACTAAGGTGCTTGCCATTTGGGCTACGTGAGTTCATGTACTTTGTTGGAAGATTTGGAACAGTTGGTTCAAGCAGTCATGAACATCTTTCCAACTGCAAAATTATTTTTTTCAGGGTTTCTCCCAAGAGGGAAATGGGACAACAGTTCTGTTTTCTGTCCTGATCAAAGTATTGGGAGGTGTAATATCAATCATGGCATATGTGCTTTTATGTTACGCGCTGGTATGTTTTTCTGCAGCCACGAGAACATTGTTCCCAGTAATGCGGCTTATTTTGAAGCAGATGGTGTTGCGTTATCTTCTTTGGGAAATGTCATGTTCTTTTGGAATGTAAGGCTTGCTTTGGAGAAGGTTCTGTAAGGGTTGTAGGAGTAAAGTAAGAACAAAAAATATTTAAAAACCAAAATAACAGGTGTCTGTAAGGCATCTGCCCAAAAGAAAGAAAAACAGCTCTTTTCAGAGCCCACCTTAAAGGGGAAAAGGGGAATAATATTTAAATGTACAGTCGTCATGCTCTGATCCTGTACGTGTTTGCGAACATGGCGGTAGTTCGCAGGCGGTGCGTATTACCAACAGGGATTCTGGGGTGGAGACGCATGCAAATGAGAATGTGCGAAGGTAGGGATTGGTCAGTAAAGTTCAGTGGGTGTGTTTTGTAGGGAGAAATTTCGTGAGAACGTCTTTTCCTTGTCAGGAGACCAGACAACGATGGCTCTGTGTGCTCGAAAACAGATTATCTGGATTTTGGGAGACTCATGGATACATTGGTTGAAGGTGCATGCAGAAAGTTGCAGTCTATCTGCAGATCTTGGATTTCCTCATGTGGAAGTGCACTGGCATGGCGTGCGTGGAATGAGGTGGCTGGGCTCTCTGTGCAACTTTACAGACAGAGCTTCATCCTGATATAATTATCAATCATTGCGGAGGAAACAGTTTAGGCCATGTCTCTGGAATTTCTTTGCAATTTCAATGAAGGAAGGACTTGCGACGGTCATGGACATGTTTCCAAATTGCCAAATAATTTTCTCCCGTATTGTACAAAGGCAAATATGGCTGCGTTCTTCTGCATTTGGTCCACAAATGGAGAAAGCGAGGCGCAATGTGAATAAGGCTGTTTGTGCCTTTCTAAGAGATGTTGGAATGTCCTCATTCCACAATGAAAACATTTTGTTTCGCAGCTCTTTCATTTTTCGCATACAGTCCATCTCACATATGCTGGCAATCTGATTTTTTACCACGTACATTTTTTGAAGCACAAACAGCACAAAAATGCTCTTTTCAGAGCCACCACTTACTCCCAGCGAAAAGTCCATTGGTTTTGCTACACTTGCACCCTCCGTTTTTGTGTGTCCCACGACTGTCCCCGGACTTTTCCAAAAATGCACGGGGGCCTACAACGGTCACTTGCTAGTTTTATTGTTAAACTGAGAAAGGCGGCTCTGAAAAGAGCCTTTTTTAAATTGTTGTTATTTTCCAGTTTACTGCTTTTGAGGACACAACACATTAGGAGAGGAGGGCAAACTAGAGTAAGGAAGGGACACCAACCACGGGGATAAAAAGGGCCAGGTTGAGAGAGAAAGATATAGAGTGGGCTTTATTTAGGTAGGGAGCAGTTCTTCTGGTGGACTTTATACTTCACAGTAAAACCGAAAAACACTTGACATTCGCTAATTATGGTAAGCTTAGCAACCATAACTCGCGCCACCTACGTGCATTGCTAAGACTAACACCCAGGACATCAAAGATGACATGACAAGTATATGCACATGTGATGTCATCAGTGATGTCATCAATGACATTTGCTTTAGACCTGCGAGGGGAACAGAATCGGCACTCCTATCCATCTGGGATGACCTAAAGACAAATGCAGACTCCAACACAACCTCTGCCCTGATTCTGCTTGATCTCTTGGCAGCATTCGACACAGTAAGCCATGACACCCCCATCAAGATATTAGAAGATATAGGTATAACAGACTTAGCACTACTGTGGACAAAATAATTCCTAGCAAACAGAACAGAGTCAGTCTGGATAAAGCCCTTCAAATCTGCTCTATGAGTTAATGATTGCAGAGTACCACAATGATCCTCACTATCACCACTGTACTTCAACATCTAACAGACTACGCTTATCAAAATCTATAAAAAATACAATCTTACGTGCTACAACTACACAGATGACACTCAAACCATCTACAAAATCGAAAATGCACAATAAGAACATTCAACTCTAGGAGACTGTCTCAATGAAATCTATGGCTAGATGAATGCCAATAACTTAAAAATCAACCCAGGAAAGACATAAATCATGATTTATATCCAAAAACCAAGAGAACAACACCCACATACCGTGGCCGATAGAATTGGGAGCCACGCCCACACCATCAAACGTAGTCAAAAACCTGGGAGTCCTAAGGGACAATGCACTAACATTAGAACCACAAGTAAATGTCCCGGGAGGATAGCTCAGTGGCAGCATGCGCGTCTTGGAAGACGACACGAAGCAACAACAGGTTCGATCCCCGGGTCCGCGCTTAGAAACCTCTGGGTGTTTAAGCGTGTTATAAATACGTAACTAAGACAACAAAAAAACACAATTACACAACTAAGAAAAACAAACAAATCCTGTAACAGCGCCTCGATGCCTGTGGGCTGTGTGAGCGCTTTATAAATGTAAAATAAAAATAAATAAATGCAATAATTAAGAAATGCTTCTTCCTCTTTTACTCAACAAAAAGAATCCTACCATTCCTGTCCTTTACCCACAAAACACTGACAATCGTCGCCCTCAACATGTCTAGAATCGACTATGCCAACAAACTCTACCTCGGAATGCCAGAATACCTGCAGAAGAAACTACAACACATCCAAAACACAGCAGCCAGACTCCTCTTTAAACCATCTAGAAGAGACCGCATCACAACAGCACTAGAAATGCTACATTGGCTTCCAATCAAACAATGTATCAATTTTAAAACAATGTGCATAACAAACAGATCAATCAACGACCAGGGAGCAGAATTCCTACAAAAGAAAATAACCATCTACAAGCTGACGAAACTCCTTAGATCAAGCAATGAAATCTGCCTGGAACCAAAGTCCTACACCATGAAAAAACTTGGCGGCTCCTCTTTCTCCCACCTGGTGGCAAAAACCTGGAACAACCTCCCAAAAGAAATAAGAAACACAAAAGAACACTTAAAATTCAGAAAACTACTAAAAACCTGGCTCTTCAAGACCTCAGACCCAGACGGAAGCAGCTGAAAATGCAAAGAGAACCAGTTGACAGAACCCATGACAGTACAGATAACACCTAGAACCAACAGAGAGGGGGACCACTCGCAAGAACTAAAGAGACAAAACAAGGCGAAACCGACTAAGAGTAACAATCCAATCAGGACAGAACAACAGCTAACAAGATTGAGACAAACAACAGGCACAACTATCAACCTCACCCACTACCAAGCATCCCCCGACATACACGCCAATATGAACCATGTGTAAACCCCAACCCAACACAATTGTGTATTGACACTATCCAACTACCGCCCACACTCACAAGACAACCATCCTCAAAGCAACCCCTCCATATAAGCTACCCCACCAGCCCAAATGAGACCACTAGCGCCACACCATCATACCCACACCGAAACTAATAAGTAGAAGACAGAATGCACTAGACCGACATACACAAAACCCTAGAAGTTTCCCAGTAGATGTACTGCATTGCCAAATGACCAACCCAACACACACAACACAATCTTCTGACACATAAGTATGGTGATTAATTTGCGTCAATCTAGACATGTTGGTAATGACTGAACTGTACTGCGTTGCACACATACAGAGCTATGAGTACGGGCATAGGTTACTGCTAGATAGATCCATGGGGACCAGGTGCATCAGGCACAGACTGGGATGTAGGGGCTGGCCCGAGTAACAACAAAGATAGAGTTGTAGAGACTAAGTAGCACAACATATGGGCAGAGAGATGAGACAGCCTGTCATGCTGAAACTAGATCACTGTAAGAAAGAAATGTGTCTAAATCTTGAAAGACACACAAATTAGTGCGCGTTTCTCCAGAAAACAATGCGAATAACCAACCCTACTAAACCCTCGCCCCTCTCAAACCCTAACTAAACGCAACCATACCTCTTAAAGCACAGCAACCTGCACGCACTTCACTACACTGCAACTACAAACACACCACACAGAGCCTTACCAAACAGAACATGACGGATTCTGGCCAGTTACCACACCCAAAGCTCAGCGAACGTTGTTAACCGGACTGAAGCTGCCAACAGCACATCTCAGCTCCCTTGCTCTTTCTCCAGTCTTTTGTCCTACTAAAGCAACCTAAGCTACCCCCTTTCTTTCAGATCTGCCAGAGCGCCAGGAGAACACTACAGTGGTATAAATATCTGTTAACATTAACATTAGCATGTAACTGTTTAATTGACTGCAGTACAATTACTGAAAAAAATGCATCTATCTCATGAAGGATGGAACTCAAATTTGCATGTTTATTGATTAACTGATAAAGCCTGCCAATAGTGATTATAAATGTCTGTGGAGTGTTAATGCATGTTTCTACAAGGACTTCAGTACTATTAAAATGTCTTCTGTTACAATAATTGGACTGGATTTCCCATGATTCATGCATACCTGAAGGACATGTTATGGGCCTACTACCATTAAGGATAGCTTTTTATCTTTCCGTTTTTACTGAGACTGTTCCCACTGTGTTTCCTAATCTGAATTAAAACATATTTTTATATTGCCGAAATGTATCAAAATAGCTAACAAAATAAAAAATGTCAGCTATTTAGATATATGTCCATGGGATCTAACAAGTGAAAATCTAGCTGAATAGCATCGGAGCCTAGTAAATAAGGCATATCACCTCTAAGGTACTAGTTGGGTGTTAGGATAGCAGTGGAGCTGTGGTAGGTAGGGGGAGTGTGAACAGGGGAGAGGGGAGCAATGGAGGGGGAGAAGCAGGACTCATGGGAGCAATCAGCAATTGGAAATATATTCTTTGTAGAATAGTGTCTTCAGGCTCCCCTGAAGAGTAGGATTTAGGAAGCCAGTCTCATCTGCATTGGTAACTTGTTCCAGGAGACAAGGTGCATAACTGGAAAAGGTATGTTTCCTGTTTTCTCTCTCTTGCAGTTCTTGGTTTCCAGTCTGGGGATGCAATGTCTTCAATTGGTGTGGTCCATGAAGAGTTTGTCGACCAAGTAGAAAGGTGTTCTGGTTGGGACTGCTCTGTAGGTGTTGCAGGCTGTCCTGAAAAAGATGCATGCCCGCAAAGCTTGCTCCTTGAGGAGGGGGTGATGTGGTTACATGTTCTTAGCCTTGTGATGAGGCATGCTGCTGTGTACTGCATTTCTCTCAAGGGGAGAATCTGACATCTGGGACTACTGCAAGGGGAGTATTACCACTGTACAGGTGGGAGATGACCAGAGCTTCGACCGCTGTTCAGAAACATGGGACAAAGGTGAGAGAGTTGCCTTATTCCAAGCTGGTAACAAACTGCTTGAGGCCTTCTTGGCAATGCATATTTTGTTTGAAAGGTCACAGCCAATGGTAAAGCAATCTGATTTTGTGCTGGGTGAGAGTTGCAACATTAAGGATTCATGGTTTTTCTAAAACAATGTTATTAACTTTCCAAAAAAATAACATACAGGGCCTCATTACGAGTTTGGAGGTAGCCATGGTGCCTCCAAAATTGTGTCCGGGTCCGGGTTCTGTGAATGAGGAATTACCTGGTCTTTCCAACCTTGGAGGACCCGGTAATTCCTCATTCTCAAAACCAATCCCCATTTAAGCCCCCATAGGGCTCAATGGGTATGGGGATGGAGCTAATAACGGGCCCGTTATTAGCTCCTTGGTCCCCTTGCGTGACCCGTAAAGGACGTCTGGTCTGACCAGACGTTTTGTGCGGGTTCCGCAAGGGAACCTCGTATTAAGGTGGTTTGGGTTTACCGGCACCGGCACCATTACCGGTGCCAGTAAACCCATTCCGCCAGCCTTGTAGTGAAGCCCACAGACTTTGTACATAACAACCAATGATAAATTACATTGGGGGTCATTCCGAGGTTGGAGGTAAGGGATTACCGGCGCCTGTAAGGGCACCGATGGCGGTAATCCCTTACCTCCGTATTCCGAGTTCCCTTTGCGGGTCCCTCTTTACCTCCTGCTTTTAGCAGGAGTAAATTACGGGACCCGCAAAGTGACCTTGGAGTAAATTACGGCACCGTAATTTACGGTGCCGTAATTACTTCCTTCCCCATTCCCATTGAGCCCTATGGGGGCAGAAATGGGGATGGGGAAGGGCTATGGTCAATGGGGAATTACCGGTCCATCCAACCTTGGAATGGACCGGTAATTACTCCATTCACCATGCCGGTATTCCATGGAGTAAATAGCTATTTACTCCATGGTGTAGTCCTAACTCGGAATGAGGGCCATTGTTTGTCTGTTCAAACCTCCCCGCCTCCTAACTCCCCACCTAGACCCCCCAACTATTCCACTTGCAATGTCTAGCCAGATATGTAGTAACTGCTTGAACTTCTCACCATATCTCTATTCCATCGTTTGTGCTGGTACGTGTTGCTGAGTCTGAGTGTCTTCCTGTGCAGGGGGCATTAGTTATTGTATCATTTGTTTCCAAGCCATTAAATCCGTGTTCTGCTCCTCCTGACCGCTATTTCTGCCAGTGACCATTTCTGGAGGTCTCTCAACCATACGCTTATGACTGGGCCTTTATGTGCTTTGCACCCCATTGCTATCCTACACTTCGACAAGATGTACGCAAGATCTCTCAATTTACTGATGTGTCTTGCCTGCTTTGGTCTCGGAAACGTACCCAGCAGGCACACCTTCAGGGGAAACCAAGTCTGGAGTCCGGCGATAGACAAACCCTATTTAAGGTCTGGTCCACTTCCTCCAAAAATCAGCATATTTTCCCACAGGCCCAGAACATATGTATCAGGTCTGCATTTATCAGGCCACATTTTGGACAAGCTTGTTCCATTGCCTTGCTAAATTTTGCAATTTTCTTCGGAGTTAAATATGCTCTGTGGGTAACATATAATTGTATCAGCTGTAGTTTTGCGTTTCTGGATACTTTCTTATGATACCCCATGGTCCTATTGCAGGCTGCGTCTGGTAATTGCCCTTGCAAATCTGCTTCCCAATATTGCCTAGTCAGTATCAGATTACTATCTTGTTCACCATCAGAATCTCATATGGTCTAGATATTGTGGGGCCCCTTTCAGAGATATCATAGAGTGTTTCTATCATTTCCTCTTCTATCAATTCTCTCTCAGTTCCTGGCTATTTCAATTTCAACCCATGGAGAAGTGAGGCGTACGTTATGTGTTGCCCGTTCTGTACCCCTGATTCCCAAACAACCTCTTTTAAGGTCCTAGGCCGTCCCTCTTTCAGTATATTGCCCAATGTCACCACCCCTCTAGGCTCTCAGTATTTCTTAACATTCAGCCTATGCTGCGCATCGTCACTCTTCAGTGTCACCAGAGGGATCTGGGGTGAATAGGATGTTCCTTTGCCCAGAGAACAGCAGGCTCTATGCTACATCGTGATGCCTAACTTCATCAGCCGAGGGGGCCTGGGAACCTGTGATATTATGGTCCACACCATCTCCTTCAGAAAAAATGGGGTGCATGCCGGTTGTAGTAACTCTGTGTCTTGGGTCTGTTCATCCGATAACCAGTGCGTGACAAACTGTAATTGGTATGCCACACAATACCCCTCGAAATCGGGCACTTTTATCCCTCCTTGTTCATATGGTCTCTGTCATTTCTCCAGCAACAATCTACACCTCGAGTTATGCCATTGGAATCTCCGGCAAGTGGTGTTCAGTGTTTCAAAGAAAGCTCAAAGGACGTTTGTGAAATAGTGAAGCAGTCTTGGAAGCACTACCATTTTCAACAACGCCGCCCTTTACAGAAAAGAAAGCGGCAGTTTGGCCCAAAACTTCATGGAGTTCTCAATTGTGTTCATCACCTTCAACGTGTTCTGCGCATGTTCTACTTTAGGATTGTGGTAAATATCAACACCCAAGTATCTAAATGTGTCTAGTACCCATTTAATCAGTTACGCAGACAACGCGTTCAGGGGGTTCCCCCTGTACCCTGCCAGGGGGAATACACTTGACTTCTGTGCATTTATTGGTCTGCATAGCACTCAAACACATCCAATATACATTGCAAATTGGTCTCTGGTTGTTGTGGATAAAGAAGTATGTCATCGGCGTATAGAGAGATCAGATGTGTGTTACCCTGTATTCTGATGCCCGCCTCAAGATATTACTTCCGTAAGTATACCTCTAGCAGCTCCAAGGTATATATGAATAACATGGGAGACCAAGGACATCCCTGTCTGGTGCCTTTGGATAACTCTCATTGCTCTGATATTGTGGTGCCCATTTTAACTCTCGCCACTGTGTTGCTGTTTAGTACCTTAACCCATTTGATATATTAGGGCCAATACCAAAACCTTTCAGCACTGCTAGCAGCCATGGCCACCTGACCGAGTCAAAGGCCTTAACTGCATCTAGCGAGGTTACTACCATTAGCTGGGTGCTATCTTGGGTGTGGTCGATGACATGGTGCAGTCGCCTTAGATTACACACGGTACTCTTGCTTGGACAATAGCCCGACTGATCTGGGTGTATACGTTTGTGAATTACTGGCTATAACCTATTAGCCATCAAAGCCGTCAGTATGTTCCCATCTTGATTTAGCAGCGAAAAGGGCTGTAAGAACCGCACTTGGTATCAGGTTTGTTAGGCTTAAGTAATGGGACTATAATCGACTCCCTTAATGACAGTGGCAAACTGCCTTCATCTAGGGATTCATTCAGCATTACCAACAATGGGGGCTTGATCTCTGTCATGAATTCTTTATAGAACTCATCTTGGTAGTCTGTCTGTGCCTGAAGCCTTCCCTGACGGCAACCCTCTTATAGTGTGTTCCATCTCCTCTTTAGTTATAGGGGCTTCGAGCTTCTCTGCCTTTTCTGCATCTAGCTTTGAAAGATCTATCAGTTCCAAAGCTTCTGCTATCTCTGCCTCTTGGTTTTCTGATGTCTCCTCGTAAAACATTTTATAGAAATCACAGAAACAATTGTTTATGTCCTCTTGTGTCTCACATATCTCCCTATTCCTTGCTGTGATTGCTCGAATCATGCTCTGCTCTGTTTCGCTTTTGTACAACCAGGCTAGCAGGCGTCACGATTTTTCCCCTTCAGCGTGCTGCAACATATTTCCGATAACTCAATTTACCTAATCTCTTCCAGAGTACTAAGCATTCCTGTTGCAGGGCAACAATCTCTCTGGCACGCCTACTGGGGAGATCCACCGTTAATGGCTTCTAATTTTATTTCCGCCTTGCGTAAGTCATTTTCTATTATCGCCTGTACCCCCTTCGCCTTGGCAATTGCTGTCCCTCTGATCACCACTTTAAAGGCCTCCTAAAATGTGCTTGCTGACTAGAGACAGTGAGCAAAAAACATCCTCTTTTTTGTACAGGGGACTATGTGGATGAGGACAGGGATAATGAAACCAACATCTAGATTCCACCAATAGCTACCCACCTTTTACACAAATAGGTTGTGGGGGATGCCACAATTTACATATGTGCATCTGTGTTACTTACATTAAACAGTAACACAGCAGGTCAGTCAAAACATTTTTCAATTTTATTGTTATACCATTATAAAACATACATATAACAGATATAAAAATGGTACAAAATACACATGAACATCATTATATTCAATTAAATCATATTCCATTTGTATTCAAACATAAACCCTTGTTATCGTCTATTCGCTGTTTTTCTATGAGACAATGTTATGTGGGGTTAGTAACACAGCTGAGTGACAAGTGCCAAATTAATATATGGGCATCCTCCCTCACTTCTTTGGTTTATGTTTATTATGTATTTATTATGTAATGTGAGTTTCCCCAGGCCTGCGGGTGTAGAGTCTGCCATATGTCTGAAAGCTTGAAAGCATGCAACAATGTGCCTAGTGCTTTGGCGGTGGGGCCAGATGTATACATTTATCATTAGATCTATCCAGTGTAGGGTTCAGCATGCAATTAAAGTCCCCGTCCTATATTAATGTACCGTCTCTGTGTGGGCTTGTTTGTGGATATAACTTACGAAAGTAAGCCGCGGTCTCCTCGTTTGGCACATATGTATTAATTATACAAAATTCTCTATGTTCGACCCGCCCTCGCAATACCAACATCCGGCCATATTTATCTGGAAAGGTCTCAAGCACCCTCAAAGGTACCGATGGTGGCACCCATATTAGTACACCCTTTGCGTAAGCAGAGTATGATAAGCCCAGTGTCATGCCTCTCCGGTCATAATTCTATTACATTTAATATAACTGTTAAGGCCCCTGACATTCCATGATATTATGTTAAGTTCTCCCATCATACGTGTAAACACAGGTACACTTCTGCGTTCCAATGTTCAGGTTGAGTTCTGCAGAGACTGTGTGGACTCACAGGCTAATTCCTACCTAACTACCCCAACTCCCCTACCCTCCCCCCTCCCAACAATTGCCCAGCTCAATACCTTGTGCTCAGGCATTCCCACTTCTCGCCGTTGCTCCAGGGTCTCATCCTAGTGCGTAGGGCGCAGTAGGTGGGTACGTAACTGCTAGTACCTGAACAAACAAATCAAATCTTAGGGGTAGGGCGCCCCTGCGTAGTGCGCTCTTAAACAGGCACCACATCATGGGCTCCTGCATTTAGCAATTCTTGTTTCCTGAAGTTTATACGGTCCTCTGCCGCCTCACAGTTGTCTAAGTCTCCCGTATCGGTCCCGATTCTGCTCCGGTTGGCAAATTCTGCATGTCCATTCATGTGTGCGCATCTTCTGCGTTGTCAAAATAAATGGCGCGACCCTTGTGAATCGCTTTCAGTCTGGCTGGGTACAGCAACATGTACTTCAGGTTAGCAGCACGCAATCTCCTTTTAACCACAATGTAGTTCATCCGTTGCTTCTGCACTTGTAGGGTGTAATCTGGATATGCAGTTATCATGGCAGATGCCCGTTGGATCGTACCCCCTTTACAGAAGTGTTCTAGGATTTTTTCCTTATCGCGATAGTTCAATATCCGGGCAATGATTGGTATTATGCTCACCTGGTCCCTGCGGGGGCGTTGGGGCGCGTTTGGAGCCTTCCCTGGACCTGGCTCCCGTGGATCAGCTCTCTCCCCCAGCCATTGTGTTGTCGAGGACCCAGGACACTGGTTCTGCTTCTGAGAGAAGATGAAAGACGGTGAAAATGGCGTGATGAAGTCGGAATTCCCTTCAACCCTTGCGTGCCAGAAGGTTGTGAGCAAGAGTTTACCCATGCAGGCTCACCTGTTTTGATTGAAAGATGAGCTCTCCGTCCTGCTTTCTTCCAGCAGTGGCGCTGTAGATGGACCTAGTTGCATCACTGGTCCTTGGCGTGAAGATCCAGACCGGCTGTGACCATTCCGTCTTAAAAGTAAGTTTTGTAATTATGATTATTGTTCGTATTGATGGTGTGAATCTTCCTCCATGATTAATGTCCGTAACCCTATATTGTCCTTTCTCTCTACCGTAGGTATGAAGATGACCCAGGAATGTGTGATGACAAAGTCTACTCCAGAGGAGCTACCAGAGGTAAATGGCCTCTACCTGAAGCTTGCTGCTTAGAGTATGAAAGTCTATGTAAGTGCTAACCTTGTGTTTCCCTTCCCTTAGCAGGTACAGCTGATCAGTGCTTGATGGGCAGTTTCCGAAGTCCGACAGGCGGCCGGAGATGAAGATCCTTGAGAATGGTGCATCGGAAGAAGATCCCGAGTTGATGGAAGTTCCAGGACTGGTAAGGATGCCGGGCGGCACCCGCGAGGATCTGCAGATCCAGGTAAGATATGCGCGTAGTTGCCGAAGTGAAGCAATAGCAGTGCTTCCAGTAAAGGTGCGGCTGACTCAGGTAAGATGCGCACGTAGCTCCAGAAGCAAAGCGTGGTGGTGTGGCTGACCTCCAGGTAAGATGCTGGAGTAGCTGCAGAAGTGAGGCGAAGTTGTGGCTGACCTCAAGGTAAAATGCTGGAGTACCTGCAGAAGTGAGGCGATGGTGTGGCTGACCTCAAGGTAAGATGCTAGAGGGTTCCGTAGACTGAGGATACACGTGCTGAAACAGGTAAGGTCTTCTGAACGGCAGTAAGCAGACTAACGCGAAGCGCCAGCATGCGGGTGGGGCCGGTTTATATAGCCTGGTCCCAGCAACTCCCTTTAGGCCCCGCCCTGAGGCCCCACCTTGCCACTCCTCCTGGTTTATGCACGTGCTAGGGCCCCGCCCTGCCCAGATGCACGTGCCTTCCACAGTCTGTGTGCAAAGCACAATTTATCATGAGCTTTATCATGAGCTTGGTGCCAAAGGTGCCAAGACTGGGTCCATTGGGACCCTGCAGGATGTGAAGTGACTGGCCAATGACCAGTGGCCATGACATTTGGCCTTTCCAAAGCTCCAGGCCGAGGTTTCTTCATTAATGCTCTATGCGCCGTTTCAACTGTGAAGCCTTGAGTGAGGGCACCTGAACCGATTTCTTGCAGCAACAAGGTTTCAATGTAGTCAGTCAGGTTCACTCCTTCCTCTCCTTCTGGGAGCCCAAACATTCTTACGTTGTTATGCCTAGCTCTGCCTTCCGAATCCTCTGCTCTGTCTTCCAGATTACGCACTTGTCATTGCAGTACCCTAACTTCTTTAGAGGTGTCCTTTAGGCCGCTTGTATTCTCTGTAACCATCTTTTCTAGTGTTCCTGTGCGTTTGGCAAGTGACCTCACAACTTGTCTTAACAAGTTCACGTCTAGGCTGATGGTATCAATTTTAGCTTCTAGAGACTCTTTCAGAGATGCTATGGCTTCTAGGATCCGTTGGTCTCCTTTCTCGAGCATCTGCTCCCGTTCTGGTGTCATTGAGCCGGTATTTTTGTACGCTGTACTTGGCTTAGTAAAGGCATCCATTGTAGGCTGCTTAGCCTTGCTTTTCTGGGACTTAGATGTTATGTTATGTTATATTTTTTTGTACCAAGGTACAGCGCAACCAATACCAAAAAAGGAAACCTGGTGCAAAAAACTGAGGCTAAATTAAGCAGAGCAAGAGAAAAGGAAGCTAAAAGAGTAAAGTTTTCAAAGCTTTCCTAAAAAACATGTGAGTTGGGCAGGCCGAAAGGGCAATCGGCAGGGCATTTCACAACATTGCGGTTCTAACCGAGAAAGAACGGCCTCGCATTCTTGCATGCTGGACTCTACGAACAGCCAGAAGGGAGCGGTCAGCTGACCGCAATGTATGAGCCGGAACATAAGGTTCAAATTTCAGCTGCAAGTATTCCGGACCTACGCACTAGGCAAAGGGATTTAAATGACACACGCTTAGCCACTGGAAATGTGGTCCTGATATGGGGTACCAGCAACAATGTGAGCAGCAGAATTTTGTAGCACCTGTAAGCAATGAATTAAATAATTTGGTTGGGCCAGATATAAGGAATTGCAGTAGTCAATCCTACTGACAACCAGGGCATAGACTACTGGGGCACGCAAATGAAGCAGAATATAAGGCAAAACCTTCCTAAGTACTTTAAGTTGGAAGTGAGCAGCCTGACAGACCGAACCGATCTGAGACGCCATATAAAGGGAAGCCGATGTTTTGACACCCACATTTTCAACAGTAGGAACCGCCACCGGGAAAGTACCCAACACAGATGGCCAGATGGATGGTACCCAGAGTGAAGGAAGAGTATTGACACCCACAATCAACACCTCTGTTTTACCTCTGTTGAGTTTTAACCAGTTTTCACTCAACCAGAATCCCACGGCCGCAAGGCAATTTCGCAGCTGATTGGCATTAGACGGATGGAGTAAGTCAAGCCAGACCAAGATCTGTGTGTCATCAGCATACGAGTAGCATCTAAAACCGTGGGATCGGATTAGAGCAATCAGAGGCCGAATGTAGATTTTGAACAATGTGGGGGACAGGGCAGAGCCCTGCATAACCCCACATAGCAGAGCCATAACTGCAGAGAGAAAAGGTCAAAGTAACAGTTGCTGAGACTGGTCAGACAAAAAATAGCGAAACCATGAAGTAACAGCACCCGACATGCCAGCAGCCGACAGCTGACTGATCAGGATGGGGTGATCAATAGTATCGAAAGCGGCTGAAATATCCAAAAGGATCAAGGCTGCCACTCCACCCTGATCAGCAATAAGTGTCAGGTCATCAAGTACTGAGACCAGCACAGTCTCAGTGCCCCGGCCTGGCCTAAGGCCAGATTGGAACATGTCGAGTGGATGTCATGGTTGCTTTTCTGCGTCGGGCCCTGTTCTTCTCAGTGTCACTTTGCATGCTTTGTTCATGACCACAAGAAGATGGCGCTTCAGTAGGAAGTTGCTTTTCTCCACAGATGTTGCCTCCCAGCTGTTGTTCGGTACGATGTACTGGGGGTATACCAGATTCTTGCCTCTGCAGCACCAGTGCACTCTTTTGTGCATGTGTGTCGCTTCGGGTTTGTGTCGTCCAAGCTTGTCTCCAATAAGCCAATTATGACTCCTGAGGGTGATCTGTTGTAGTTTGATGGCACCTGATGGCCCTCAATTCTTAAACGGGGACTCTTGTTTGTGCCTACACAAACACCTAGTGCAATGACTCTGACTAGTGAGGTTAAAGACTTCTTGAGAAAAATCAGACTGAAGGTTTATTTTGCAGATAAAGATGGTCCAATAGAGACTAACTTATCTGGTTTGACAAAACCATCTTCCTTCACTCCTAATACATCAGATGTCCCAGTGGAAGTGGTGACATTCGAACAAATTGTACTTAAAGAACTTGAAAAATCTATTCAATTTGCAAGAAATATCGGTGGACCGAATCTCAGTTTGGTTGAATTCCAGGCCATAGATATTTGTCCAAAGATCCATCTATAGTGATTAAAGCGGCTGATAAAGGCAGTGGTATTGTAGTTTGGGATGCTAATTTATACGATCAAGAAGTACAAAGACTGTTGGACATTCCTGGCCATTATTTGAAAATCAATAGTGACCCCACATTGACATTAAAAGAAAAAATACTGGCACTTAGTGAAAAAGCCGAGTGGGAAGGCTATCTTTCCAAAAAAGAGTTTGAATTTATTAACCACTCAGAAGAGCATATTCCCTTGCTTTATATAATCCCAAAAATTCACAAAAATACCAGCCAACCACCTGGACGTCCTATTGTATCAGGGTGTGGCTCTATTCTAGAGCCCCTGTCAAAATATATTGATTTTTTCATTAAGCCTTTGGCTATGGCAACACCAACATTTTTATTGGATTCTAGGGATGTCATCAATCTGCTGGAGGGTTTGATATTTGATCCCACCAAACAAATTCTTGTCACTCTTGACATAGAAGCACTTTATACTAATATCTCACAGGACAAAGTGGTAAATAGCCTGCGAACTATGTTGGACAGACGTCCTATACCACATAGTGTACCAATTTTAAATTTAAAGAAACCTTTTTTCTGCAGAGTAAGGGAACTGCAATGGGCTGTACATTTTCCCCTAACCTGGCGATTATTTTCATGGCCCTATTTGAAAAAAAGAAAGTGTTACATGATAGTAACCCATTCTTTAAACAGATCAAGCTATACCGAACATATATAGATGATATCTTACTTATCTGGGAAGGTAATGCTTATCCACTTCTCCAATTTGTGAATTGGCTTAACCAGATAGATGATGATCTACATTTCACTTTTGAATTTTCTACCATGAGAATCTCATTCCTGGATCTCTCTATCTACAATGAATCGGGCCATATACAATTGGAGCTATTTAGGAAACCCACGGAAAGAAACACCACACTGCAATTTTCCAGTCAACATCCTAAAAGCTTACTACAGAATCTTCCACATGGCATGTTTTTACGACTTCCGCGAAATTGCTCAAATATGGCAAACTTTAATAAACATGCAGAGGTCATGGAAACTAGGCTTATTGAACGAGGGTACCCCAAGAAACTAGTTAAACAATCCAGGAGGAGAGTGCGGTATACCAACCGTGAAGCCCTCCTTAGCCCGCAGACCAAGACTTCTGATCAAGAGCAGCTGGTGTGTGTTTCCACCTTTTGCCAGCATAGTCAGGTGATTAAAGGTATTATTTTGAAAAACTGGAGAATCCTGAACTCGACAGGTATGAAACTTCAAAAACCACTGTTTGCCTTTAAGAAAGGGAAATATTTGAGGCAAAAATTAACTCGTGCTAACCGATTCCCACCTAAATGTCACCTTATTAGAGACATCAATTTGAACCCAGTAGTAGGGCATTATCCTTGCACGTCGTGTACAGCTTGCAAATACTCAAGAAAAATGACCACTTTTGTGGGGGAAGTAAAAACATGGGACTTCAGGACCTTCACCACCTGTAAAAGCAAAAATGTGGTGTATGCGGTTCAATGTCCTTGTAACAACCTTTATATAGGAAAAACTTCAAGGGAGGTTCATGTTCGCATTAACAAACATTGTTCAAAAATTCGAACTCGTAACCTTAATGCTCCTATGGTTCTTCATTTTGTGGAGACAGGCCATAGTGTGGAAGATCTAACGTGGTTCTTTGTTGAGAAAATTGCCACCAGTGGACCTGTTCAAACCAGGAATAAGTTGACATACAAAGAACAATTGTGGATTTTCAATCTTAAAACGTTATAGATAAGGGGCTCAATACGCTGGAACCTTGGGAGTTCAACTCACGTTGACATAAATCCCTTGCCCCTTCTGCATGTGAATCTAATATCACGCAGTAATTGTTCCTGTATATTGCAACATTAACCTTTAACACAGCTAGTCATGGTTCAATTGCATTGTAAGTACATTTAGTAAATGTACTATTTTTCTGCATGTTTCTTTAACATCATGCAGTAATTGTTTTTGTGTATATTGCGACATTAACATTGAAATTGTTTAGTGAGACGTGACATAATAATAAATGTAGGACAATAACTTAGTCCTAGCTAGTCATGTTCGAATTGCACCTTTTTATATTAATCGCCAATTGGTTGTTCCAGCATCAGGATTCAGCATCAGGATGTTCTGTGTGTTGGGACAACTTAATTACATTTAGAGATTCTTTTACACACTATACAGTGAATTCTCTGGCTAATACAGCGTTTCGTCAAATTAAGACGGCCCCTTTAAACACCAACATGGTCTTGATCCATGTGACCGGCCATCGTAGTAATCACATGTCCATTGATGGAGTTTCGTCTCATGCTACGCCTCCATGCTCGCACACAATTGGTTTATTTAGATGCCACTCAGGAAATTCTGGGAGAGACTTCCGCTTTCGCTTATTGCCGCGAGCCGCCGATGCAACGGGCATCCGAGATTCGAGTCGGATTATGCTTTCCGCAGCACGCTAGGCTGGTTACAGCGTGTTTCAGTTGTAAGTAATTGAATTCGTAATATATTTTGTGATGCAGCGCCAACGTGTTAACGGATAAATATTAACTAGATGGTCACAAATCGATAACATCG